>NC_141669.1:62185000-62875000 GCF_028749965.1 Puma concolor
AAAAAAAAAGGAGGGAAAAGGGAAGATTCAGGGTTAGTGGACTCTCACTGGTAATGTTAAGAGTATCTACATTGTATTGAGTGCTTATATGTATTAGGTTCTTATGTACGCTCTTCATTCCTTAAAACACGAGATGTACATATATTATCATTTTCACTTTACCAATGAGGAAATTGAGACTCAGAGATTGAGTCCCTTGTCCAAGGTTGCCCAGTAAGGACAGAGAAGAGCTGAGTCAGAGGGAAGCTCAGACCATATTGTTCCTGAGGGGACTGACCACTTTTCTGGTCATGGAGCTTCCCAGGCAACGAAGGGCCCATTTACTGTTTTACATTCCTGCCTGAAGGAAGAGTGTGTGTGCTTCTCACAATCATGACTAGAGACTTCTGCTTTTTCTTCTTTCTTTTTTTTTAATGTTTTTTTTTTTTATTTATTTTTGAGAGAGAGAGAGAAGGAGGGTCAGAAAGAGAGGGGAGAGAGAATGTCAAGCAGACTCTGCACTGTCAGTACAGAGCCTGATGTGGGGCTTGAACTCACGAACCATGAGATCATGACCTGAGCCGAAATCAAGAGTGGGATGCTTAACTGACTGAGCCACCCAAGTGCCCTTGGTTTCTCTTCTTTCTTAAAGTCTGGGACAGGAGACAACAGAGAAGTTGCCTTGGCATCTGGTTTGGCCCAAACCTCTATATATTGGACATCTAATGAATAATGTTGTGTTGTGTGTTGGAACACACAAAGGGATAGAAATCAAGAGTTCTGGGTTTTAGTCTGACTGTCACTATGCGGCTGTTTTACTTCTGGCAAGTCAATGACCTTGAGTCTTAGTGTCTTCATTGGCCAAATGGGAATAAAACTAGGTGTGCTGTCTGCTTCTTGGGTGGTTGCGAAAACATCACCCTTTATCCTCCCGTTCTCTAGCGCTCCAGCAGTATGTGAGACCTTATGCCATTTCCAAAGTATTTGACATATAATGGCACCAGTGGTTCTTAACCTGATGCATAGCAGAACCTTCCAGGGGATTTTTACAAATACTGCTCTCCTGCTAGGATGTGGAGCAAGTAAATTCACAAACATGTTAAGTGGAGTATAATTGGTACAACCACTTTGGAAAGCTGTTTGTAGTATCTGTTGAAGTTGAACCAACATCTCCCTGTGATCTGCAATTCTGCTTCTAGGTTTATACCCAAGAGAAATGTTTGCACATGTGCACCAAGACACCCGTACAAAAATATCTGCAGCAATAGTATTTGCAATTGCTCAAAGCACAAACAACTCAAATGCCCATCAGTAGAATAGATTAACAAGTTGTGGTATATCCATATAATGGTATCCTGAACAGTATTAAAAGTTTGCAAACTATAGTTACAAATAGTATTAATCTCACAAATAGAGCATTCAGTGAAAGGATACTGACATAAAAGATTTTCCTCAAAATATGAGATATCATAAAGTAATGAAAATCAGGAAAATTGTAAATCTCTATGGTGTTAGAAGCCAGGACCTTTAGAGAAGGGGAAATGGGTAGATAATAGGGAGGACGCAAGAAGGGCTTCTGGGTTGCTAGTAATGTCCGTGTGTGTGTGTTCCTCAGTGATGGTTATACAAATAAAAAAAATACATATACATTGGATAATTCACTGAGTTGCATACTTTTGATTTGTGTACTTTTTTGTCTACATATTTTACTTTGATTAAGAAACAAAACTGCTGCTGGTTCCCATCTCAGACCAATTAAATAGAATCCCTGGCATGGACATTTTCAGGAGTGTATCCAGAGCTGAGAAAACCGCCCTCCCTCCTTGTTGGTGCCCTTCTCTCCAGGAGTGAAGACTGGCGGCTTGGTGCCTGGGGGCTGGCTGGGTGTGCCTCAGAGCGGTGGGGAGGATGGGGCTGTCTGGTGGAGAGACAATTGGGGGACCCTGTGTACAGATGGCCAGCAAGACTGGCCCTGGGGGACACACTCTGAGGGTAAGGGTGAGGCTCCTCACCTGGGGCAGTGACTGAAGACTACCACTAGGGACACCAGCCTTCAGGGACTGCCTGTGGCCATCCTTGCTTAAGAAGTGATTCCTGAGTTTAATTTCAAGTTCACTCTTTGAAATAAATCAGAACAGTTTCTGCTGATTTTCATTGTTTTTGTTTGCCTGGCCCTTTGTGGGGATTTTGACTCTTCATTTGTACTTTTGTGTTTTACTGTAGTGACCTAGTTGTTGTTTTAATGCTTTTCTGGCTTTGTTTTGTTTTTATATTATTTATTTAGTTTAAAGTTTATTTTGTTAAGTAATGCCTACACCCAACATGGGGCTCGAACTCGTGACCCTGAGATCAAGAGTCACATGCTCTTTCGACTGAGCCAGCCAGGTGCCCCCTGTCTTCTTTTTAATATAGAATCTTTTAGCCCACAGGTGATACAGCCACATCCAAAGGCTGTACCGTCATATGCCAGGATGTCTGGGCTGCTTTTCTAACTCTTGTCCCACATGTGAGGGATAAGCAAATTCTAAGTGCACTCGACTCTTTTTTTTTTTTTAACATTTATTTATTTTCTTGAGACAGAGAGAGACAGAGCTTGAACAGGGGAGGGGCAGAGAGAGAGGGAAACACAGAACCCAAAACAGGCTCCAGGCTCTGAGCTGTCAGCACAGAGCCCGACGCGGGGCTCGAACCCACGGACTGTGAGATCATGACCTGAGCCGAAGTCGGCCGCCCAACCGACTGAGCCACCCAGGCGCCCCTTGACTCTTAATCTTTGCTGTTCTTGACTTTACTCAATAGAGAAAAGAGTTATAAACATTGAAAACCTTTAGTATCTGTTGACGATTATTCTGAGTATAGAAAAGGAAACATTTATGGGCCAAACTCTGTAGCTTGATAGAGATCCTACACTTTATGCATTTCTTCAGAGGCTTTAGCAAAATAATACTTCTACAGTTCAACCTTAAATAGCATTTTAACAAGGCTATAGTAGCCTTTTAAACCTTTATTTAAATAGCTGGATATAGCTTTTCTAAAACTATGTTTAATTATAAGACATTTAATTCATTATCAAAGGAAATAAACTTTGTTATAGCTCTAAACTCAAGGCAAATTGTATTTTATTGAAGATTTTATTTTATTGTTTATTTTCAAGAGAGAGTATGAGTGGGGGAGGGGCAGAGAGAGAGGGGGACAGAGGATTCCAAGTGGGCTTTGCACTGACAGCAGGAAGCCCGATGTGGGGCTCGAACTCATGAACTGTGAAATCATGACCTGAGCTGAAGTCAGATGCTAAACCACTGAGCTACCCAGGTGCCCCACAAGATTTTATTTTTAAGTAACCTCTACACCCAACATAGGGCTTAAAAACTCACAACCTCAAAATCAAGAGTCACATACTCTACCAACCGAGCCAGTCAGGTACCCCAAAGCAAATTTTATTGTATAGATTTTAAAAAAAATGTTTACTTATTTTTGAGAGTACAAGTGGGGAAGGGGCAGGGAGAGGGAGACAGAGGATCCAAAGCTAGCTCTGCACTGACACTAGCAAGCCTGATGTGGAGCTGAAACTTACAAACTGTGAGATAATGACCTAAACCAAAGTTGGATGCTCAACCAACTGAGCCACCCAGGTGCCCCTATTGTATAGATTTTTATATAAGGGACATTGGGTGTATATTTATCTTTCTAGATCTAATAATGTTCCTCATATAATTGTTATTATCTCTTGGAAAATTTATGTATATACATATTTAGGGTGTAGGGAAAAAAGGTTGTTGCTTATTTTGTCTATGTTCATTTTTCCTTTTGCTCCAGTAAAAAAAAAAAAAAAAAAAAGGCTGAGAAAAAAATAGAAAATCTGAAATACAAGCATCCCTCTCTATGTAGTAGTTAAGGTCTTAACAGCAAACCAGCTAAACTTCTAGAATCTGGAGGATCAGCATTGCCTGAGAACGTGTTAGAAATTGAATTCTCGGGCCCTCTCCAGACTTGCTGAATTAGAAACTCCACGCATGGGCCCAGCAACCTGCCTTCACAAACCTTCCAGGTGATGCTGGTCTGTCCGGAAATTGGATGACTTCTGCTCTAAAGAAGAGCATGAAACCAGTGTGGCCAGTTAGGCAAGCCCCTAAGTGACCCACTCTGGGAATAGGTGATTTCTTTGATAAATTTGGTGTTTGCTCTCGTCCTTGGCCCACTCATCTTTCCCGAAATCACAGCTACACCAGTAGTTCTCAACCCTGGCTGGAAAGCCTTTAAAACTGCGTCTCCCCAGATGGGTCCTGGGCATCCAGGTGCTTCTGGTGTGCGCCAGGGCTGATAAACTTTGTTCTATATTCAGGTACTTTTGTGGTTGAGACAGATGATTGTTAACACCTGCCCCCAAATTCTTCTGGTTGTTTCCTGCAAGCCCTGTGAAGCAGAACTCAGGCCTCCAGCGTCTGCTTGTCCAGATCTAAAGATGTTTCCTGAGAGCCGGTTTGGCCTTGCGTTGCAGGTACCTCTGCAGACCACAGCAATGCACAGAAGATGCGACACTACCTCCTGGCACGCACACAGGGCCGCCGGCCCTTCCACTGCACCTCAGACGCCAACTCTGCTGCCCGTACCGGATGCTGACTGAGATGATGTGAGTTAAACCCTTTGGTGCACAGAGAAAATGTCAACAAATGCCAGCTATCCTTACCTTCATTATCTGAAGCGTGCGGACCCCTTTTCATTTTAAGCTCACAAAATACCTACTTGGAAGGCCCATCTTGGTTGTTTTATCTTGAATTGTCTACCCCCCAACTTTCCTGCAAAGCCCAGGAGGGACCGCTGAACACTCATGGGGGATGTTCTAAGCCAGTGGTCCTTAAAATGCGGTGGCTGGGGAGAGATGTGTCAGCAGCATGAGTGTCACCCGGGAACATGTTAGAAATGCAAACTCCTATCACCACAAGACTTAATAAAAAAGAGGGCAGGAGGAAACTTTTGGAGGTGATGGATATGTTTACGGCATAGATTGTGGCGACAGGTCCACAAATGTATACTTCTCTCCAAGCTCATCAAATTGTGTATGTAAAATTCGACAGGTTTTGTATGTCAATCAGACCTCCATAAAGTGGTGGGGGTGTTTTTGTTTTTTGTTTGTTTTTTTAAGAAATGCAAACTGTTGGGCTCCACCTCAGAACTTCTGTGTCAGAAAGTCAGGAGATAGGACCTAGACATCTGTGCATTCTGGTTCACGCTCACATCTGAGAACTGTTGCTCTGTGCCAGTGTTTCACAGGCTTATGAGAAATGCAGACCCTCAGGCCCCAACTTAGGCCAACTGAATTAGAATCCCATGTCCCTGTGATCACATTGGAGTTTGAAAAGCACAGCTTTAAGCTCTTTCCCTCTATCTGGTCAGAATTAGAACACAGGACATGTGCATTCTTGGATCGCAGCTTCTCAACCCCCCACAGAAGTGCCATCACAAGACAGTAATTTAAGTGTGAGAAACACATGTGTGAAAGATCTTTCTGTATCTGTGGAAAACAATTTATGTTGCCATTACCACCCTCCCACCTCCCATCTCCTGCTCCCGTATCCTGCCGTCGGATAAAGATTCACCCTGTCAATTTTCTTAGCGTTTAGAGCAAGTGTATTGTCTGTTGTTTTTTGTTTGTTTGTTTGTTTGTTTTTACATGGGAGTTGAAGTTATGAAACTCATTATACCTAAGTTGCCAGGAGACTCTGATTTTACCTCAATTCTGAGAACTAGTTTGTCTGGGTTCTCTCATATAGCTCTCCCTTCTCCAAGTGATCTTTGTGTTTTAAGTCTTGGGTTAACAATTCTGTTGTGACTGCATTTTTTATTATAAGTAGCTTCAAATACTGTGTGAGAAGATAAGAGTTGATAAGAAATAAGTGTGTGATTGATGCCTGGGAGTCTCTCGGCTTATAGAAAGCGTGGTGATTTCAGGGGCTCAGTTCAAATCCCTCCTTCTCTGTGAAGATTTCCTGGCAGCTGTAATTTCCACCATAGCTGTAATTAACATGCCTCAGATAACATTATTTGTCATTTATTATTATAACATATATCCAGTATTTCCCAGGATTTTGTGAGTTAATGTTTGTAGAGTGCTTGAACTGTATAGGAGCATACTCAAATTATAGTTGACCCTTGAAAAACAGGTTTTAACAGTGAAGTTCTGCTTATACATCAGTGGATTTTTTTTTTTAACAGTACTGTGTGTTTTCTCTTTATCATGATTTTCTCAATAGCATTTTCTTTTTTTTAAAATGTTTATTATTTTTGAGAGAGACAGAGAGCAAGCGAGCAAGGCGGGGGGGCCCAGAGAGAGGGAGACACAGAAGCGGAAGCAGGCTCCAGGCTCCAAGCTGTCAGCACAGAGCCCAACACAGGACTCACATTCATGAACTGCAAGATCATGACCTGAGCCAAAGTCAGACACTTAAGAAACTGAGCCACCCAGGTGCCCCTTTTTTTCTTTTTTATTTCTTTTTTTTTTTTTAGAGTTTATTTATTTTGAGAGAGAGAGAGTGGGGGAGGGGCAGAGAGAGAGGGAGAGAGAAAGAATCCAAGCAGGCTCCACACTGTCAGCACAGAGCCTGATGCTGGGCTTGAACTCGGCAACCATGAGGTCACAACCTGAGTTGAGATCAAGAGTTGGATGCTTAACCGAGTCACCTAGGTGCCCTTCAATAGCATTTTCTTTTCTCTGGCTTGCTTTATTATAAGAATACAATATATAATACATATACAAAATACGTGTCGTTTATATTATTGGTGAGGCTTCTGGTCAACAGGCTATCAGTAGTTGAGTTTTTGGGGGAGTCAAAAATTATATGCAGATTTTCAGTTGTGCGGGAGTCAGTGCCCCTACCCTCCACATTATTCAAAGGCCAACTGTATTACTAATAAAATTAATGTTATTGTTGTTATTGTTTATATATACTTATGTGTCATTCCTATTAGATCTCTTTGAGATGAGGAGAGGGCTTTATTTGCTGTTGGATTGATTCCCAAATAAGCCTGGGTTTATGTTGTGCTCACAAGAGGTTCTTACACAGAACATTAAGGAGAGTAAACAAGTGCTTTGGAAAGAAAAATATGATTTATTGCCATAATTGGAGCATCAGGTCTCCGTCCTATCCAGAGAGGAAAGCTGCTGTGCCCACAAGAGCAGCACATCCCTTAGCCTCAGTCCCAGAAGGCATCAGAAAAAAAAAAAAAAAAAAGGAAGTGAAGGATAAATGTCACCAAAGTTGTCAGTGAAACTCAATTCAGAAGAAACTCTGACCAAAACCAAAATGGAACCAACTGAAAATGTTAGTGGTCATTTTTAGTAAGTCACAAGAATTTGAAGAAAGGCTATTTTAATAAGTAGAACAATTTCATTTTCCATGCAGCCTAGGAAATAAAATCTAGATGGGTCCTTTTATACAATCTCTGGTCAACTCTGTACCTCTTTTGCAGAAAGCAGTACGGTTTCAGCTTAAATACCTTATGGGGGGGGGGAAGTAAAAGGGATAATGTCTTACGTATCTGTTTACAAGAGAACAACACACTGGATGTCCTATGTGAGGTCACCCGACATATAGTATTCTGGGAATAAAAGTTCAGGCAAGAGAAGAAAATTGAGGAAAGACTCAGGTTTGCATGATGTGTAGAAGAGGGTTCGTGGTGAAAGTAATCAAGCCTGAGATACGGGGCTCCACCCTAATGTACAGACTCTTCCAGAGCCCCAAGAGGGACCCTGGCAATTTTGTGTTTGTAATTTTGCATTAGTGTTCATAAATGGGTTACCCAAATTATGTAAGTTTCAGGCCCTCTCAATCTGCTCCTGATGAAATGCCTCTCTCTCATTCTGTTGCTCTTGCCTTCCGGATGGACTATTTTGCAGTCATGTAGTCCCACCTTGCCAAGAAGGTGATGCTGTGATGATTGAGTAGGGGATGTGATGATGAGGAAGAAGGGCCTAGGAGAACTGCCGGGAGGGGAGAAACCACCACAGCGGAGTTTAAAGTGATGAAATGCAGAGGCTAGGATGGCTTCCTTCAAGGACTGTCCTTTCCTTCTAGGGTGGGGATTCTCAACCACTGGTGATTCCCCCCTGTTGCATCCACACGACTCCTGAAACAGAATGCTACGGGCACCAGTGACAGTCACAACAAAGTTTATTGCAATGAGAGGTAAGGCAAACCGATCGATCGGGACCGACACTCTTGACCAGAGTGCGGTCTTGAACAGCCAGGGTACAGAGTTTTTATAGCCGACCACATCGTCTTATTATCACCTGGGAACAGAACAAAGGAATAGTTCCCAGGTGGAAACAGTTCAAACAGGCCCTTGCCCCAATCCAATCAAACACTAATCTGTCCCTTGATTGATAGGATAAGGCTGTTATCTCTTAACCTATACTGTTAAAGCTGTTGTTTCTTAAAGCTACAGGTTAGCCCTACACTACAATTTAACCCTTACACCCCCTTCCCCCAAGAGACATTTGGCAGCATCTGGAGACCTGTCTGGTTGTCACAAATGGGTTGGGATGTGGAGGGCTGCTACTGGCATCTAGGGGTGGAGGCCAGTGATATTGCTAAATATCCTGCAGTGTACTGGACAACTCCCTATGACAAAGAAGTATCTGGCCCCAGATGTCAGTAGTTCTGATGTTGAAAAATCCTGTTCCCAGGGTATTCCTTTTACTGCAGGTCACTGACAACTCAGGTTGTCAAAATGAACAATCAGCAAACAGTATAAGGTAACTTCTCAAAGGCGTTTTTGCAGTTTGGTCTTCCCCATAAACCATCTTCGGGAGGTATGTGGCTCTTCTTTCCTAACTTCCACTCCTACCCACCACCTGTCTCCCACATACAACATGCAGAGGCTTACAGGACAATGGCTCTAATAAACACAATAGTGAAAACCTGGTGCAGGCAGCGATGTGTGAGAAACAGAGAAACAGAGTCTGCCCCTTGGTGAAGGACCTGGGTTCCAAATGGCTTCAGCACTACAAGAGAATCCCAGGCACCGCAGGGGTGCTTTGTTGTGGCATTCCCGATCAAAAGAGCTGCTTCCCCCAAACTAAAACAATCAGCTACTTCCCTCAACAATGTGGATGTTAATGCAATGTTGATGGAAATGTCCACACCTTTCTATGCTGCTGAACCCTACTAGTTCAAATCCCAGAGTTGCCAATGGACTGCCCCAAATTCCTGCCCTCTGACCTCAGCTGGTCCTCTTGACCTTCCTTCTGGTCACCTACTGATTGTATCTCTGCCTTATTCCCATGGTGGCTCACTTCCCTCAAGGCCCCAAACCATTTTCTCCTGTTTCCCTTCTGCAGATGGCCTTGTCTCTTGCTTCCCTTCTGCAGATGGCCTTGTCTCTTGCTTTCCTGAGATGAGTAACAATCACAGCTGCTATCATTTATGCAGCAGCCGCAAGCACTAGGTTGGTGCCATATATGTGTTTCATCTGCAAGGTGAGTATAGACAACCCTGCTTTGCACGTGATGAAACCAGAGCTTTAAAGAGGCCTCTCACTTCTTCCAAGTCAATGCAGGTGTTTGGTCCCAGGACTGCCATCTCTAGTATGCCATCTCCCTGTACTTCTCTCTTCTTCTGAAAATGCCTCTGTCTTGATTCCTAGGTTTTGGAAGAAGAAAAGTAATTTCAACCCCAAGTTTCCCCCCACCCATCTTGATCTTGGTTTCCTCTTGTTCCCCAGTGCACTTCACTCCATTAACTATCCCCTCCCTCTCCCATGGCTCAGCTTCCCCTCCCAAGTGCCTTCTTCCCCTGCATACACATTCCATCTGCCCTGATTCCTTTGCTTCACTTACAGCCTGTCAAAAGGAAGAGTGTCTCTGGGGTGTCTGGGTGGCTCAGTCGGTTGAGCATCTGACTCTTGTTTTCAGATCAGGTCAGTATCTTGTAGTTTGTGGGTTTGAACCACACATTGGGTTCTGTACTGACGATGTGGAGCCTGCTTGGGATTCTCTCTCTCCCCCTCCCCCTCTCTCTGCTCACTCACTCACTCTGTTTCAAAAAATAAGTAAACTAAAAAAAAAAAAAAAAAAGGAGAATGTCTGTTTCACCACCTCTTATGTTCCTTCATGTACTCCTTGGCCTGTCTAGTCACTCATTTACTGGGTAAAGCCTCATTCCTTTCCCTGGCTCTGTGTTTCCTTGGGTCCCCTTTGCTTCCTGGATGGGCACTATGTTCAGCTCCTACCCTTCAGTTTCTCAGTGCCTGGAATAGCATCCTGAAAAGCAGTAGTGATGGTGATGACCTCATATGGAGCACTCGACAAAAACCAGACAAACCCTTCCAGAGGCCAGAGAGATGGCTGAAGTAGGGCTCCCAGGGAAATTCCTTTGGGCTGGAGTTCTGTTCAGCATAATGACGACACACTATTGCCGTTTTTAGAGCAGTGATTTCCAAATGGAAATACCCTACTTCACCAGAGACTGAGATCTGAAGTCACTAGCTTCATATCTAAATGTCATTCACCTCTTCACTGTAACCAAGGCTCTGAGAAGCAGAAACACATGACTACAAGCTAGGGGATTCAATTCCTGTTTTTTCTTCCTGTTTGTCCTCTGCTCAAATAAAAAAAGAAATACCTAAAAGAAACTTCTTGGTATTGTTATCCTGATAGTATATTACTACTACATATGTGGAGATAAGTTAAATGAAATAATAAATAGTTTTTGAGCCATTGGCATCAAATGCCATCAGTTTTTAAAAGGCAAGGAAGTAATGTCTGGGCACTAAATCTTTATTTGATGGCAAGGATCCCTTCTCTGGGTAATTCCATTCTTATACCCTCTCCACTGAAATGTCTATAGGAATTTCCATAAATTGGTATTAGTAAGCTTTTGTCTAACATTTGATTCATTCCTTAATTCAACAAATATTTATCAAAACTGTGCTCAGTCCTTGGACAAGATAGATACAGTGCCTGTCCTCAGGAAGTGTAGTCTAATCTAACGCTTACAGTTCAGTATAATGGGTGCTGGATAAGCTAAATGCAGGATGTGGCAGGAATATTTACAGACAGTCCCCTTGGACTTGGGGGTGGCTGGTCAGGGACAGTTTCCAGGAGAAAGTAATATCTAAGGTAAAACCTGACTGTGTTAGGTGAATTGGAGGGGTAAAGTTGGGGGAGGGGTTGTCCCAATAAAAGAGAGAGCATTCTAGAAGGCTCATATCAGGAGAGAAAGACACAGAGACAGGAGAGGGTTTTAGGGAACTGAAAAGAAGTTCATTCTTATTGGAATCGAGAAGAGAAGAATGGAGAGAGATTTTCATCATCGTCATATCTTATACTTTAGGTACACAAAGTGGGTGCCATTATTATCCTCATTTTACAGATGTGGGAACTGAGGCACTGAGAAGTTAAAGTAACTTGCCTGGGGTCATCCAGCCTGTGTGTAGCAGATCCCAATGCAGACCTGTATGTGTTCCCTTAACTGACACAATATTACCTCCCATCCTGCCTTTGAGATCATTTTCCAAACTCCTTCCCAGGAATGGCTTGGAGGCCCCAAGAGAAAAGAGTAGATTGAGACAGTGATATTTAGTGGGAAGTCTGAGTGGAAATCTTTACCAAAGAAAGCCTGCCCTCCCTCACATGCTCTCCTGTGTGAATCAGATTAAAGTAAAGCTACTGCTCTTCTGAGGGGAGTTTTCATTTAAATGGGAGAGGGAGGTTCCTGGGAGGGAAGGCAACAAGTTTTGTCCTACCCTAACTGGTAGGGTGGGACAGAGGGAAACATTCTGTGGTAGTAGGTCACTCTTTGTCCCCCAGGGGAAAAAGTATATAAGGGACTACCGAGTCATAATATTGGAGGCATCTTTTTTGGCTGAGAAGGGTTGGTATGAATCACTGAACTCTTAATTTTCTATTAGGGAATGACTTAGGCTATTGAAAGTTGCACATTAGAAGGTTCCCCCCCACCGCCCCAGTACTAATGACATAAGTGAATATTGCTCAAGTTGACTCCAGAAGTGAGTTGGCTTATTCAGAGGTCTCTGAGTTTTGTCTAATTCAGTGACTGAACTAGAACAAACAACAGCTTCATATCCCCGTAAGGGGGAAGCCAAAAGGGTTTAATGCCGTAAACGTTGCGGGCAAAGACTTCAAGGTGGCAAAGTGTGTGTGTGTACAGCTCACCCAAGCATGGTATATGGTGATACAAACTCTTAAGACCGCTGGTCTCTCATGGACAGTTACCCACCAGTTAGATTAAACCTTGAGCCAGTGAGAAACCCACCATTTGTTTAGGACTAATTCTTCCTAGAATAAAAAGATTTCAGTTTGAAAAGTATTGGATACCACCCTTCCTGAATCAAATGCTCACTTTTCCAGGTTCATCATAGTTGTTTAGTTCCTTCTCAAGAGAGTTGATGGGGATGGGTAAGATTTTACCTGCTAAGACTGGCTTGAGTTAAAACGCTCATCTCTAAGCCCTCCTGTAGAGAAATGGATTCAGACTGAGTTATTTTCCTTGTTCATCTCTAACACTGATAAAGTTGATGGTTTGTGTGTGTATAATTGGATTGGATTGGAAAAGGAGCTTTGGAGAAGTTTATGGCCAGTAATAGCCAATGTGAATATAAGTATATTGGTCTAGTTAATTGAGAAGAGATGACATGTGTTTCATATCCTTGTATATCAGTATCTAGAGAACTTTAAATCACGTGGAAACTAGATATGGTTTATATCAGTTGGACCTCTCTACTCCAACATTCCCCATCCTCCCACCAAAAAATGGGCAATAGTTTTACTGGCCTTTCCCTGCTATTCAAAGCTCCTTCTTCCACTTGGCTACACCTGATCTTGTTTTTCCTCTCAGGCTTTGTGGATAGAGAGCTTGGTTAACAACTTCTGCTTGTTGAATTTTTATATAGATAATTAGGTGATTCATCATCTTGAAAATTCAGGAATGTCATTTACATAATGATTAACACTTTTTTTTTTCATCAGGACATAAGCTGCCCCTGCCCTTCAGATAAATGTTGTAGTCAAAAACACAACCATTAGCAACGAATTTTTATCCTTGTTTGTTTCTCTGTTGCCATTGGGTCTACTTGTCACTGTAGCTAGAAGAAATGTGATGTGGGGCTTCTGCCTTGGGATCATTGAAAGAGTGATGGAGTGAAAGAGGAGAAGGGAAGTGAATGACTAAATGAACCAACTCTTAAGCCAGTGGTTTCAAGAGTGCTTGAGCAATGATCATGCTGTGGTGGTTCTCATCCCACAAACATTTATTCATTCAAACACAAGGAGCCTTTTATGAGCCATAAAGGCACAAGGTCTGACCTTGAGAGTTCACACTTAGGACTCATCCCAAAGTGGGCCCAGCAAATGTGCTGAAAAGACCTGAGACTCATCTACCATTAGCTGCTGCTTCCTCTTTCACATTACCCAGTGGATGGTGTTACTTTCCACACTCCTCAGGCCTCAACTTGTCTACATTAATAAACTATAAAGGGAGAGACTCCCAGTGACTTCGACAAGAGAGAAGATGTATTAAAAGGCTCAGACAACAGGAAGAAAGTTCAACACAGTCACAGGAAGGGCAGGGCATCAGCTATGAGGGAACCAGGGAATCCTTTTCCCCCTCACCCTTCCTCCCCATCCTATAATTATTCTTCTCCAGCTAACTCTTTGCGCAAAGGACGCTTTCTTCTCTAACTCTGCAGATAGGGGTCTTCCCCATGATGGTGGGGCCACAGCTTCACATTTCCCAGTTTCCAACCTTCTCTTTCTCTGTCTCCTTGGCAGGCTCAGCCCCTGAGCTGGCTGTCCACTATTGGAGTTCCTCAGGTCTCTATCCAAGGTGCTCTTACTCCCTTTCTCAGTGATTTCATTCATGCAATCACTATCTCTACTTAGAGGATTCACTAATTAATTCCCCAACACAGACCTTTCTCCAACTTTCCAGTGTACCCAAATGCCTAGCTGGCATCTACTCTTGGGTATCCCAAGGGCATCTGAAACTTTTCCCTTATTTCTTGGTGACAGAATTTCCATGTTGTTGGAAGTGGCAATGTACCCAGCTGAGAAGACTACAGTTTCCAGCCCTTGCCGCCAGGGATGGACAGTGAAGTGTATGCAGAAGTAATGAAATTGAGCTTCCTGGGAAAGTCCTTTACAAAAGGCTGACTCAGCTGGAAGTTTTGCCGCTACTGCTCTTAAGGCTTCCTCCTCCTTCTGCCTTGAAAGGGGATACGATAGCTGGTGCTACAGTGGTCATCTTGAGAGAGTGAGGAAAACCTGAAGATGAAAACGAGCACTAAAACTGGCAGAGAAAATGGTGAAAGGGGCCTGGGATGAAGAGGCCTACTTTCTATAGATCACTTTCAGGGGAGAAATGAAGACTTTCTATCTTTTTGAAGCCATTCCTTTCTCTAACTAGAACCTAACAGCTATAGTGTGCTCCTTCTGCACTTCATCCTCGTTGGGCACCAGGTGCTACTTTACCCTTCTCCTTGTCTTCTCTCCTTATGCTCGCCATATCCTGCCACTTAGGTTCTCACAAGCCATTCCAGATGCCTAGATCTCTGCTTCAGCTTTACTGCCTCCTGGGAGCTGTTCTTGACCTGCTTCACCAGGCAGATTCCTCTCATAGGTCCTCAGAGCACCACCTGCCTGTCCCTTGTAATCACTGTCCCCACTGGAATTTTACAGGCCAGCAGGAAGGACTCTCCTCTGTCCTTCCCACCAGACTGAAAGCTTTAGGGAGCCAGGGACTGTGTCCTTTCCTTTTATTACCAGTGTATCCCTAATACCTAAGTACAGTTTTTATAAGTGCTCACCCCACAAATGAAAAACGGCTAAGTGAAAGCACCAGAAAGGACTTCCTGAGGACCCCTGGTCCATACTATAATAAAAATCCCAGAGGAGAATTCTGACTGGCTTAGCTAGGGCCAAGTTTCCATCTCGGCACTGTGGCTGGGAGCAGGGTCTGTGAGAACATGGAAGTCCCTGTTCAAACTACATGTTTGGAGTAGGGAAAGAAACAATCCCCAAAGAGAGGCGAGGAGGTAGATACATGCAACAATAAATATCTACCCCTTTAGGCCATCCTTGATGCTTATTGTGGTTTTACCTGGAGGGGAAAGTGGAGTAAGGAAGTTCATGTTATAATTTGGCTCAGGTCTCACATGTCCTGGGGGAGGGCCTTGTCCCCAGACTCTTGTATGTAGTAAGGGGATGACCTTGATACATTTCCTAGGGCCTATTCTTCATGCACTGTCAACAGATAAGGACAATAAGAATGAAAAACTTTGGGGTGTAGCTGGATGGCTCAGTCAGTTGAGCATCCGACTCTTGATTTGGTTTCGGCTCAGGTCATGATCTCATGGTTCATGGATTCCAGCCCCACATCAGGCTCATTGCTGTCACTGCTGTCAGTGCAGAACCTGCTTCAGATCCTCTGTCGCCCTTTCTCTTTACCCCTCTCCCGGTTGCACTCTCTCAAAAATAAACATTAAAAAAAAAAAAAAAAGAACGAAAAACTTTGTTTTATCCAATCTTATGACTTCCATTCAAGTCAACAAACACTGAAAATACAAGTTCTCCACTTAAAGCCCTTCTTCCCTTTCTGGCCCCTGCCACCCTCTCTGACCCCCTTCTTCCCCCATTCCCCGTTCCTTTTTGCCTTCATTGTGTTCCAGCCACTCTGGCCTCATTTTTCGAACTGCCTGAGCTCAGACCTGCCTCAGGGGATTCGAACTGCCATTCTGTCTGGAACTCTCTGCCCCTAGATCCTGGCAACACTGGCTCTGGAGGAGGCCAAGCCAGCAGGGCGGCTGTGAACACTATGCGCTTTGCCCTGGCACAGATGCCAGGCTGCAATTTGAAATTCAGTCCCCATGTGCCCACCAAGCTGTATGCTCTGAGAAAAGGTGCATTTTTTGGTCCCCAAAGGACATTCTGTAGCAAATCCAAGAGTTCTTGCAGTTGCATCTGGCTAGAGGGGAGATCTTTGTTTACTTTGAACACAGCCATTCAGGCTGGTGGTGGCCCGTGGCTAGCTGGCCTCCTCCTCAGAGCTAGAAAATTACCTCCTCTACTGGATGATGACTGAGTGGCTAAGTTGATATCAGAGCCCCAAACCTTGAAACCGACTGAAGGTAAAGGCGAGAGAACACCGCAGGGTAACCCTGAAAGGTAGTTCTGGCTCTGCCCAGTGTCTGTGCTTTTTGGGTTTAGTCACTTCGTCACATCATGTCTTCATTGTCTCACAAGTATATGCTGAGTTTCTGTCATGTGCCAGGGAGGGATTAGTGGTGACCAGTCTGTATCCATTGGGAGATTAGTCTAAACGGAGAGAGATGCAAATCAAATAATCACACCTACAAGATCTACCATTAAACTGTGATGAACCCAGGAAGGAGAGGTGGGTGGGGCTTTGGGAGCTCCTGGTAGGAGGATTTGACCTAGGCTGGGGTGGGGTGTTGGAAAGATTTCCTTGAGGAAGTGACTCAAGCTGAGAATGGGAAGGCTGAGTAGGAGGTGACCAGGCAGAGAAAGGATGGGACCTGCTGTGGGAGGTGGCCTGGTCCCTGAGGCCTGGGCCCAGCTCTGAATGCAGGTCACTATGGTGCCTGAAGCTGTTTCAAAAATGCTTTGGGGCTGGTAAGAATATGTTGTTGTTGGGGTACCTGGCTGGCTCAGTTGTGGAGCATGCAACTCTTGATCTCGGTGTTGTAAGTTCAAGCCCCATGTTGAGGATAGAGCTCACTTGAAAAAAAAAAAAAGTTAAAAAAAGTGTGCTGTTGTTCATCACTGGGGTAACATTTGTAGATATTCTGGAAGTCATCTCTCAGGGCTATGGGAGAGCATGGCGTGGTGGTGTGTCAGAGCAGGTCCTCTCTGCTTGTGAGCTAATGACACATGTCTCTCCCAACTCTATGTTCAGTGGCCTCACACTGGTGGTTCGGTCATGGTGGGAGCATTTACACTAGAAAAATTGCCCAACAGATCAGGGCTTTTTCTCCTGGAGAGCCGACGTTGACCACTTACTAGCATGCCACTGAGCACGAAGGACCTCTCACAGACCTCTCGAGAAGTTACCAGTTTCACTTAGCATCACAAGTCTTCTTGAAAGGGTTGGATTTATGGCAAAGTGACATGGTGGCCTTTGGATCTGGAGAGAGCTGGGAAAAGATGCTTCTGATCCACCTGAGATGGAGTGTGATTTCTGTTATTTGTGAATGTTCCCTGGAAGTTGACTTTCAAGGGCAGGGCTTCCTAAATGCTATAATTTGAGGGCGATAGAGGTGGTTGGAAGTGGCCAGTCATCACTGCTTGCTGACTCCCTCATGGTCAGAGACTCTCCCCAGATCCCAGGGACAAGTACTAAAGGCACCCAAGACCCCTTCCCACCCTTCTGAAGACCAGCACTTGGTTAGTAACATAGGACAAATAGAATTATGTGTATAATTCTGATTGTCTGCTTTCTACCACCCAAGTAGTTCTGGGAAGGTTTGATTCCGATGGTGAGCCTCCTGAGACCATGGACTGTCTTAGTCATCCCTATGTTTCTCACAGTATCTGACCTGTTGCCTCTCACTAGATGCTGGCTTTCGAATGAGTGTACCCCATGAAAGAGAACCCAGAAAGCTTACACAGCTATATCTCCTCCTCACTCCAAGCCTTTGTTTCTCCATTTTTTTGGTTTGCCTTTTTGGCAACTTCTATGGATCCCGCTAAAGTCAGCTCAGGGGAACTCTGAGAGGACTTCCCTAGTTCCCAGAGATGGGGGGGATGCCTGCAACTATGCAGGGTATCCTCAGTATCTGTCCTCCCAGGTCGTTCTACCCGCCCCATCTAATGTGAGTGTCCACATCTCATTCATCCCTTTAATCCCCATCCTTGGCACAGTGTTTGGCATTAAATAGATGCCCAATAAATATTTATTTTTTATTTTATTATTATTATTATTATTTTTAATGTTTATTTTCAAGACAGAGAGAGTGAGTGGGGGAGGTGGACAGAGGATCCGAAGAGGGCTCCACGCTGACAGCAGCGAGCTGGATGCAGGGCTCAAACTCACAAACTGTGAGATCACAACCTGAGCCAAAGTCGGACGCTCAACCGACTGAGCCACCCAGGTGCCCCCCACCCCTCACCCCAATAAATATTTAATGTGTGAATACGGGGCTGAAGGTAGTGCACACAGGAACTTAAATTTCAGGAAAGATTGGAGAAAGCTACTCTTAAAAAGCTCCATCTGCATGCGTCTAAATGGTGGCGACTACACCACCCTGAAGTATGCCACTTTTGTGTAAAAATTATTTTGAGCTGAAGACAATTGAGAAGAAACAGATACAAGAAAAGTTCTCTGCTCTCCCCCATTTGTCTAAAAGCCGGAAAAAGTTTATAAATGTGTCTGCCTCCCCTCTTTACCAGAAAGGAGGGACGTTAATCACTAAAGACAACTGTAGGCTTATATCAGCCCGAGGCGGTCCCCAGAGAAGGGCCTACATCACAAACCTTAGTACTAGCCCTTATCTTCCGTTAGTTTCCCTCCTCTGTTTCCCTTCCCACAGTTTGCTGCCCTAGGAACTCAAAATTCTCTTCCTTTTCCCATCAGTTGTCTAAAAGTCTCTTTCTCTTTCTTGTAGAGATGCTATATAAGCTAAGTTTTAACCACCCCTGTGCTTCATACCCTCATCACTTGGTACCCCTGCACATAGGCACTGCATTTGTTAGTAAACTTCTACACTTCTGTTTCTTTTTCTCTTGTTACTTTGTCTTTTGTCAGTCTAACTTGCAGGGCTCCAGGCAGAAAATTGAAAACGGCAGAGAGTGAAAGATTTTTTTTCCTCCCCTACATATGGTCCTTACATTTCTTTTCTTTTCTTTTCTTTTTTAAGTTTATTTATTTATTTTGAGAGAGAGAACAAGCTGGGGAGTGGCAGAGAGAAAGGGAGACAGAGGATCTGAAGCAGGCTCTGAGCTGACAGCAGAGAGCCCGATGTGGGGCTCAGACTCATGAGTCATGAGATCATGACCTCAGTCAGAGTCGGATGCTTAACCGACTGAGCCATCCAGGCGCCCCGCCCCCTTCTTAAAATCTCTTTTAAGCCTTACAACAACCACAGAAAGGAAACCCTATTATTCCCATTTTACAGAGCAGGACCTGGAGATCAGAGTTGTTAAGTAATTCACCCAAAGTCACACAGCTCACAACAGGAGGAGCTAGGATCTGTGCCTTCCACCACCCAGTAATGTAGGATGGGCTCAAACCAGAGTACTCAATCGCAGCAGTTCAAAAACCGTTTAGTATAAGTGTTCGTATCTTTGCTTTTTTTCCTTGCTTCCAACATCACAGCCTTCATTCCTAGGGGCCGGTTTGTACAGAGATTCAATTTAAACTTATAGGACACTGGGGTCTATTTCTGTTGTATTCCTCACAGGTTTTCAGGGAACATTTTGCAACGTTTGTTAAATTCACTTCAAGTTGTTTAGGTTTACAGAATGGGAACATGTGCGGGGAAGCTAATGGAGCCAGGAGAGATCTTCTGTGGAAACTGTAATGGAGCCAGGAGAGATCTTCTGTGGAAACTCTTGACCACTGTGTCTTAGAGCACTGTCCCAGGACAACCTGTACCAGAATTACCTGGGGGGCTGGGTAAGATTCTGTTTCTCAGCCCTGCCCCATAGGCTAGGTCTCTGGGAGGGACTCTGAAATCTGTATCTTTTTAATTTTTTTTAATTTTTTTTTTAATGTTTATTTTTGAAAGTGAGACAGACAGAGCACGAGTGGGGGGGGGGGGGGGGCGGGGCAGAGAGAGAGGGAGACACAGACTCCAAAGCAGGTTCCAGGCTCTGAGTTGTCAGCACAGCGCCTGACGCAGGGCTTGAACCGCAAGATTGTGACCTGAGCTGAAGTCAGAGGCTTAACCAACTGAGCCACTCCGGAAATCTGTATCTTAATCAAGCACCCCTAGTTGAATTTTTCTTAAAGAGCTTTCAAGGACTTGTTTAAAATTTTAAGGTATAATTTACTTAGAGTTCAGGGGACAAATATTAAATGTATAGCTAGAATTTTTATGCAAGTACTCACATTTGAACCTGTATGTACCTGTGCAACAATTCAGATCAAGGTAGATCTTGAGGCTTCCCAGCAGTATGTGCTTTTCAGACCATTACCTGTGGGCTAGTTTTGCCTTTCTTGAACCTCACAGATACGGACTCAAATGGTGTGTACTCTTCTGTGTCTGTTTTCCTTTCACTCACAGTATGTTTTTGCAACTTATGTGTGTTGTCATATGTGGCAATAGTTTGTTCCTTTTTATTGCTGGTAGTATTCCATTGTGTAAACATATCATGATTCTTTTATCGAAGATCACTTAAATTGTTTCCAGTTTTCGGCTTTTATCAATAAAGCTGCTATGAATGTTCTTGAACTGGTCTTTTGGTGGACAAAGGCACTCAGTTTCTCTTGGGTCATTATCACCTGGGAGGGAAATCGCTTTAGGCTTTAGGTTCCACTGTGAGAGATAGATGGGAGTTTATATTCAACCATGAACATGACATGCAGTGTCGGGGCAGGATGTCAACAGTCACCACCCAAAGGAAGAGAATGCCAGGGTGGGGGACTGATTCTATCTAATGTATTCTCAATAGGTAGTATTGTTCCCAAGGAGGTGAAAATCGTTTCTTGAGAGGACGGAGTGTAGGGACAAAAAACTTAGGGACACAATCCATTGTAATATCTGAGAAATACTGATACATAATAATGCCATGGGAAGAAGGGTGATTAGGGGAAAAAATACCTGTCAAGGCTCCTTAGGGAGTGATAATGAAAACAGCTTGAGCAACATTGGTCTAGCTCAATCTAGACAGTCTCCGATCTCCAAAATCTGGAACCTCAGGAGATCCCTTTGCTTTTTGGTCAAGGAGGATAAGTTGAGAATAAGCAATGCTACTCAGAGATGCCCAAGGAAGAACGCAGCTGAGCACCTGTGTGTGTACTGGCAGGGGCTGGGGCTTGTAGGTGAAAGGACAAGTAAGTAACCAGAGTCCGTAGAGCTCTTGCTGTAGTCAGCACAGGGGCCAACTGGCCCCTGAGAGCAAAAGTTTCTTTGATTAGCACCTTTGGTTGAGGGAGGAAATGATAAATGTCTCCATCAGCTCTGCTGGGTGTAATGTATGATCAGATCTTGCCTGGAGGAAGCTCAGGAACCACAATACAGCCACCACACTCAGGGCTTCCTCAGCACCCCAGAGCCCATTGTTCTCCTTTAACTCATGCGTGATGTTTCCACCCCAGCAGGCCTTCCCTTGTGAGCAAATGGAAAGAAAGTAAAAAATCTGGAAAGAATGAATGCATCATACAGAAAGCAGACACCACAAATCAAGCCAAGGGGAGATGCGAGTGGCCCCTTGGACATCAGGTGGGAAGAAGGGGGGCTCTGAGAGCAGCCCCTGTGGTTCTTCTTAACCTGTGTTGTCTATAACCAGGTTCGCTTGCTCCTGAGGTGTATGTGGTCAGCTGTGAGAAGGGCAATGGGGCGGTGTAACCCGCAGAGCCCCAGGCACTGCCTTTAGTCCTGAAGTACACACACCAGCTGTGTAGTATACTGGCTAAACCCACTTATGATCTGTATGGCCCTCGTCAGTTTCACACCCTTTCTTAGGTCTTCTGATCCGCAGTGTCCTCACATGCAGAATGGGGGGTGATAATGTACCTACCTCCTAGTGTTGTTATGAGGATGAAACTAGTGAATATATGTGAAGTGCTCAGAAACAACGCTTGGCACACTGTCTCTCCAATGTGAGCATTGACCTTTACTATTACGTCGATAATCGATACCTGCCCTCAAGTTGCTCCCACACTAGGGAGGGTTGCACCCTCTAATTTCTTTCTTTAAAAAAAAAAAAGATTATATGGGGTGCCTGGGTGGCTCAGTCAGTTAAGCGTCTGACTTCAGCTCAGGTCATGATCTCACGGTTTGTGGTTTTGAACCCCACGTTGGACTCTGTGCTGACAGCTCAGAGCCTGGAGCCTGCTTTGGACTCTGTGTTTCCCTCTCTCTCTGCCCCTCCCCTGCTTGCTTGCTCTTTATCTCTCTCTCTCTCTCTCTCTCTCTCTCAAAAATAAATAAACACTTAAAAAATTTTTTTAAAGATTTTATTTTTAAGTAACCTCTACACCCAGAGTGGGGCTCAGACTCAACCCCGAGATCAAGAGCTGTATATGCTACTGACTGAGCCAGCCAGGTACCCCTTTAATTTCTTATTCTACTAAAAGACTGACAGGCATGTATGATTTTAATCATTTTTGCTTATTCCTCTCTAGACTCCAGGCAGGGATATTGCTGCCCCCTTGGGGTTGTCACTTCTTGACTGACTGATTTCCCCCTTCCCACTTCTCTCCCACTCAGCAGCCCCGCTCCAGAAGGGGGAGGTGGAGATAACCACGGGCCTTGTGGTGGGGGCGGGGTATGTAGCCAAGAGGAAATTTTGATTGAGCCTGATGACTTATGAGTCATTGTACACTTGGCTCAGCAGAGTGAGGTCACAGCACAGACAGCCCAAGCCCAGCTGTGCTTGACCAAGATGGGGCTGTTTTTCACGTGAGGGACACTTCAGAGCGGTGGAGCTGATCGTGGGCTATGCATACCACCTTCTTTTCCTTTCCATGTTATTTTTGTTAAAAGGGCTATGATGAGAGCCAGGTTCATGCAGATACAGGTGGGACTGGTTCATCTGGTTGTTGGTGTGGATTTCAGAGGCCCAGCTTACTTGTTCGGTGTCCAATTTCCCAAAGATCCTTCGTCCTTTCTAAAAAGCCATCAGATGATTTGTTCAGAGCATCACAGGTTGAGCTCCCCAGGAGGCAGGCCCTGTGAGATTTGTGTGCACAACAAAGCTTATTGGGGAGTGTTCTCAAGATGGACACCTTCGGGGGGAGGGAAGGAAACAGGATGGACACAGAGAAAAGTTGAACTTTGATGCTGTCACAACAAAGGCTTCAGCCAGTACCTCAAGGAGCTCAGAAGCTAGGATGGTCCTTTATTTCTTTTATTATTAGTTTTTCCTTATGTGTTTGGTTTATTTCACTTAACAAAAGGCTTTCAAGTTTCATCCACGTTGCAGCATGCATCAAAAGTTCATACCTTTTTAAGGCTGAATAACATTCCGTTGTATGTATATGCCATATTTAAAAAAAGATTCTTTTGTTCAAGTATAATTAACATGCAGTGTTATATTGATTTCAGATGTACAATGTAAATGATTCAACAATTCTATACATTACTCAGTGCTCATCATGATTAAGTGTGTTCTTTAATCCTCTCATTTCACCCATCCTTCCACACACCTCCCCTCAGTTCTCTGTATTTCAGAGTCTGGTTCTTGTTTGTCTCTTGTTTGCTTTTGTTTATTATATTCTACATATGAATGAAATCATATGGTATTTGTCTGACTTATTTCACTTAGCATAATACCCTCTAGGTCCATGCATGTTGTCACAAATGGCAAGATCTCTTTTTTATGGCTGAGTAATATTCCATTATACACACACACACACACACACACACACACACACCCACACACCCACACACACCCTGCCTCTTCTTTATCTGTTCATCTATGGGTGGACACTTGGCCTGCTTCAATATCTTGGCTATTATAAATAATGCTGCAATAAACATAAGGGTGTATATATCTTTTCAGGTTAGTGTTTTAGTTTACTTTGGATAAATACCCCATAGTGGAATTATTGGATCATATAGGATGGCCTTTTAAAACCGGAGCTCAGGGTAGGCTTTCTGCCCCTGCATTGACCATTGAATACAGGCTGTGCTGAAAAGGGGAAGTGGTCTTGGGTAGGGCAGTCTCTTTAGGCCAGGGCAAGCCCTAAAGATGCAACTGTGAGCTGCAGCTGGGGTAATGTATGCCCTGTCCTGAGGGGAGAGCTGGGCAATGTACCTCAGCATCCACCACACTGAGCGTGGGCGGTAGATCTTGGCCTTTTACCATCTGTTCAAATCCTCCCTGTTCTCTAAGATCTGCAGAGCATAATGTTTAAGGGTATAGATGTTTAAAAATATTTATTTTTGAGAGAGAGAGAATGAGAGAGAGTGAGAGCAAGGGAGGGGCAGAGAGAGAGGGAGACATAGAATCTGAAGCAGGCTCCAGGCTCTGAGCTGTCAGCACAGAGCACAACGGGGGGCTCAAACTCACTAACCACGAGATCATGACCTGAACTGACGATGGACGCTCAACTGACTGAGCCACCCAGGCACCACCAAGGGTATGGATTTTGGAGTCTGATAGGCTCCTGTTGGAAAACTATTGTTGCCATTCATTTGACAATATTTATAGAGTATATTTCACATGCTGCTCAAGGCACTGAGGGTACAAAAGTGATGATATCTCTGCCTCTGGAACTTATATTCCATGGGTGTCGGAGGGGGCACAATTAAAAAATATATATATAACAAATATCAAATATATAATATATATAATTATATATACTGTGATATAATGATTAGTGACATGGACAAAATTAAGTAGAGCGGGGAGTGGTTCAGGAACGGTGGGGGGGTTGTTTTGTGTGGAAGTCAAGGAAGGCTTCCCTGAGAAGGTGGCATTTGGACCAGAGACCTGAAGAGGAGAAGGTGTGGCTGTGCAGTGTGGCTTTCAGTGCAAGAGCTGCAGGGCAAGGGCCCTGGGAAGGGAGTGTGCTGGGGGGTGTTCAGGTGTGGGAAGGGGGGGAGAGGTAGGAGGTGTCTGGGGAAGGGGGACAGAAGTAGGTGATCAAATCAGACAGGTTTATAGGAAATCTCTGCAGTAGGCAAATCTGTGGAGACAGAAAACAAGTTGCCTAGGCCAGGGAGAGGGGAGGCTGAGGAGTGCCAGCTGCAAGAGGCAGGATTTCTCTTTGAAATGACGAAAGTGCTCCAAAATTCTCTGAGAGGGTGGCTGCACAGCTCTAAGGATATGTTGAAAGCCACACAACCACACACCTTAAGTAAACTGTATGCATGTGAATTACACCTGAAGAAGCTATTTTAACAATCTGAGCAGCGACTGACAGGAGCCTGAATCATGTAGGGCCCGTGGGCCCTCGTGTGGACTTGTGCTTTTACTCAGATGGGCACACTGCTGGAAGGTGTTAAGCAGAAGGGTGAACTGGTTGGATTTACATTTGGCAAGATCCTCTCTGCTACTGTGCGGAGAACAGGCTGTAGGGCGCAGGTGTGGAAGCAGGGAGATAGTAAGGAGCTTGCAATAATCCAGGTGGGCGGTGCTGGGGGCTCCCAGCAGGTGCTGAAGTGGGAGTGGGCGGTCAAATTTAGACAGCCTTTGGTGGTGGAGCTGACAGGTGCCGATAGGATGGCTGGGTATGGGTGTGTGAAAGCGAGGAGTCGGCTTTAGTCCTAGTTGGTAGAGGGAAGCTGCCATTTACCAGGATGAAGACAGCGGATTAAGAAGTCTGTTAGAGATGCAGCATAGGCAGTTGGGAATTGTTTCCAGTATGGGAATGGCTTGGGCTGGAGATGAAATCTGGGGGTCATCAGCATAATCATGGAACTTAGCCTTGAGACTGGATGAGAGCCTAGCGAGGTGTGAAAACACCCATCATGGACAAGTATCTGAACCTCTGAGCCTTAGTTTCCCAAACGGTGGAAGGTCTACTCTTGCACCATTGTTGGGAGTGTTGGCAGAAGCACAGTGGATAAAGTGCTCACTGCCTCTCTGATCTCAGAGTTCCTCAGGCAGACCTATTACAGCTTGGTGTCTTCAGCCTTATTATTTAACTACTTTACATGGTTCAGGACTGAGCACTGACCGTGAATCAGCCACTCTGCCAAGAACATCAGCCACTTAAAGATCCCGGGTCACACTTTCTACCCTCCAAGGATGTGCCTTCCAATGGAGAAAACCAAAAACCCCATCAACCTAATGATAACGTGTGACAAGCTGTAGGGCTGTAACAGGTGCAACACTAGGCTGGGGAGATGTTAATTCAGACTGGAGATTTGGGGGAGGATCTCACTAAGGAAGCAGGATGTGAGCTGGAGCTTGAGAGTTGAAAAGGAATATGTTGGGGGAAAATGAAAGGAATACATTGGAAGGGGGGAGATGGGAATGGAATGGAGGGCTGTCCAGGCAGACATGGCAAGAACAGAACCATAGGACTCCTTTTTGGGGAGAGCATGGCATTCAGGGAGATGGGTTAGAGGGAGCTCAGAGTGGCTTGGGTTGGATGGGGAGAGTTGGCAGAGGGCATTCCATTTTAAGAACCCCACCCATGCATACACCCTGAGTCATCTGGTCACCTTAGAACTGCTTCCCCTCTGAACCCAGGCCTGGGGCCTTTTGGTTTTCTCACTCTTTAACTTACGACGTCAGCTCATCAGCTTTACAGAGACTGCCATTTTCTGCCCATCTAACCATGACCTTCCAACCACCTCTTGTTCCCCTCCTGTGGTTCCTTCACTGTAGCCCATGTCTGGCTAGCATCTTCCTAAGTTGCCTCTCTGGCTTTCTACTCCATCATCTTATAAACTCCCAATCCTGGTCATTGCAACAACCTCTTCTATTTCAGGGTGTGGGGGTAGCTGGACGACAGCTCCTTACCTGCATATTGCAGTAGCCTCAACACTGTTGTCGCCAATCTCAGCTGGGTTTTTAAGAGTAGTGGTCCATTCTTTCATGCATCCTTGTCCAACTAAATTTCCCATCTTCCACTGTGGCCATGCCAAACATCTGTCCCTCTTTTCAACTTGTTCTTGGCACAGAAAATGGAAGGTCTTTGGGCGCATGCTCTCTAAAATGTTAGTCTGCCCTGCACACCAGCTTATCTACTTCTTACTAGTTACCTATTGCTGCATTCAAAACTTCGTGGCTTAAAGTAACACTTATTATCTTACAGTATGCGGACTCTGGCTGTGGTTTAGTTGGGTGCCTCTCCTTTAAGGTTTCTCATAAGATTGCAATCAAGTGATTGGCTGGGGCTACAGTCGCCTCAAGGCTTGACTGGCCTGAAGGATGCTCTTCTGAGGGCACCCATGTGGGCCTTTACATAAGGCTGCCTTCCAATCTGGCAGCTGATGTCTCCCCGGAGAAATGATCCAAGGGAGAGCAAGACAAGAGGGCCCAAGATAGAAGCCACAGTCTTTTCATAACCTGATATTTGAAGTGGCATATCATCACTGCTACAGCATTCTGTTTGTTAGAAGTGAGTCAACAAGCCCGACCCCCATTTAAGGGGAGGGGATTACCCAAGGGCATGAGCACCAGGAGGCAGAAATCAGTGGGAAACTGTCTACCGCTACTTCTCCACTCCTTTCCACTTCTTCTGTGCCGGGGCTAGTTCTTAACACGTGCAAATGTTCCTGTTCTCCCCATCTAGCTCTATAAAGTATCTACCATTGTTCCGTTGGCTCCTTCCCCTCAACCGTAGGCATGTTTGGAAATCTCCTGAGTTAAAAATAAGCCTTTCTTCCATCTTGATCTATGACCCCTGCTCTCTCCTTCTTCCCCCTGCTGCTCTTCTTGAGAATGTGACCTTTATTCCCTGCATTCACTTCCACAACCACAGCTCTGCTCTAAGGTCACCCCAAATGCCAGATCACAGGGTTACCTTTTCACTCCTTTCCTCAATTGACCTCTGCAATATTTCACGCTGTTAACTCTCCTCTTTAGTGTCTCTTGCCTTGCTGACTGCATTTTTTTCAGCCCCTTCTTTCTTCACTTACCACCAAGTCTGAGATTGTCTGGGCTTTGCCCACATGCCTTGGCTTCACTCCCGAATTCCCATGCTGAGCACTCCCAGACCCTCTGTGTCCTGATGACTGTTGTTGGAGCTGTGAATGTTAGTCGTCCAATGCTGAGGTGAAGGAAACACACTTCTTGGTTTTGTTTAAATTAGCTTCAGGCTGCCCAGAGCCCCCATTCTACTGAGCTGGCAGGAAATTGATCTCTGATTGTGGAATGCCTGCCCCTCCACCCAGGGGTTATGTCACTATCGCCCTTCCAGGCAAAGTCATTGCTCTTTGGTTCTGGCTGATCACTGCTGAGGTGTTCCCTTGTCTGGCCACACAGGCCCTTCAGGTCCAGTGCCCTTGCTACTTGGAACAGAGGAGTCTTTTTCAAGGGAAGTTCTCCTGGGCTTGGGGTCCAGCCTTCCTAATGACACTGATCAGCTGCCCTCTCTGAGGACTTGACAAGGGCAGCGTCTAGGCCCCAGCCCCCGGGGACCTGATATTTCCCCTCTTCTCAGTTCCAGGGGCCAATCTCTTCTCTCTCCTTGTGAGGCTCTCACAGTCCCTACCCCAGGACACCAAGCACAGACAACCAGTGAGTGATTGCTTTTTCACCCTGAGAAGGCGTGTTAGGAAAGGGACTCCTGCATGCCCGACCACCAGCTTGGAATGCGGGGATAGAAAAGCACAGTGGACAAAATATACGTTAGTATTGTCGGGAGTTTGGCAGTAGCTTCAATGAATAACACTTTCTCCCTCATGAGTTTGTAGGAGATAGATGGAGATCAAAACTTTAACTTTATTATGGATAAAGCTGATTGGAGACCATGGCTTTGGGTTTGCTCTGAGCAGTTCACTCTACAGACCAACCTGCTACAGTCCCCGGGGAGCCACCTGCACACGGCCCAACACATGAGGAGGGGCTGAGTGCGTGGGGCCAGGCTGTGCATGCGCATTCCTTCCCCAGGCACACTGTGGGGGATCAGATAATCTTCTTCCTCCCTGTTTCTCTAGTGGGAGAACCCCTTTCATGAGGCTCGTTGCCCTCTAACAAATAAATATCTCTGAAGACAACCCTGCTGCGCTGTGACATCTGGACATCCAGACAAGGCCTCCCTCCTGGGCTCCGGGCCAGTATTTCCCACTGTCTACTCTCCTGGTCCGCTGTACCCTACCAGGACCCATCTCCCTGCCTCTGCCCCTCCCATCCCCGGGTAGCGAGACTCTACCTACATTTCCAGCTTCTTCCTATACCTGTTCCCCAAAATGCATCTAATACTCCTTTCACACACCCCTACAACAACATCTAATATCCAGAATCTTCATCCTTGAAACATGAGGTTTTCTCTTTCTACCTCCGCCCACCTCCCCCAGCTGTCTGCCTGCCCGGACAACCCCTAACTGCCCTACAGCATTCAACCCTGAGGTTATTCTTCCCTAACACCATCTGTGCCTCCCACAGTGCAGCTAACCAGGATGTCAGCCAGCTTCCCTGCTAGTCTGTGGGGTCCTTCAGTGTGGGGACGAGTTTATTCTGTGTGTCCTGGGTGCCTGATTTAATGCCTAGTGAATGGTAAGGGCTCTATAAACATTTAGAAATGAGCGGCATCCTGGCTACTGTCTTCCACCGGCCCCATCAGATTAGTCCTGTCAAACCCATGTCTTCCCTCCTTCCCCTGTCCCCGTCCCCTTCACCTGGTGACCTTGTTGCAGCTAATTGGCTCAAAGCTCACAGGGAATTTAGTGGTGCTTTCCCTCTGGTGTGCTCAGCTGGAGACAGGCAAAGCGGGTGTCTTGTAGCGGCTGCTTTGTGCAACCTCAGGGCCTCCTGCAAATCAGACTCACTCGCCTTCACTCACTTCCTGTGCTCAGGGAGATTAGATACGGCCTAATCAACGTCGCTTGTTTCTTCTTTTCTTAATATTTGAAACTACCAAGCACCAGTTGCCATCCTAGTGGGTGGCTTTCAGAAATCCCCTCTCTTCTGGTGTTTGACTCCTTGTGAGTTTCAAGAAACTGATCTATTTGGAAAGAACCTGCACTTAGAAGTTCTCTGAATTGCTGAGAAGCCTTGGCAGGAAGTGACTTGGGATTTGGGTTAGGTGTCTTGCTCCCGGGCGAGGTGGGAGTAATGAGGGTTAGGGGCATCGATCCGAGTATGGGTGTGGCTTTAGAGCATTCCTGTGGCCGGTTTTCCAGATGGAGTCTGATCTGGCATCAGGGGAAGGCTGTTCAAGCTGTAGAGCGTGTGTTGCACATTCGTGGTGTACCTGCTGTGCTGGGCAGTCTGAGTCCTGGCCTGGCAGTGACGGCCTTGACAGGCTCTCCCGTGTGTAAGTAGACTGTAAGAACAAGCTGGTGAAACTCCATCAGCGTTAAAGGAGTCTTACACACTTCCTCCAAATAAAACGGCTGTTCTGACAAGTGTGTTTGGAGCCGGGCTTGGTGATGGGTCAAGGAGCACTTACCTTGGCATCATTGCATGGGGAGCTGGACATGTTACTTTAGTCTGGCTGGAGATCAACAGCGGCTCTCCTCCTGGGTTCTCCTGATGTGTTTTTAGGAGAAGGGGATGCCCATTGTGGGTCAAGTGCTCCGGATAGCTCCTGGTGTGTTATTTTGTGTAACCCTTGTAATGCCTCAGAGTTATTTACTGAACTCCACTGTGTGCTGGGAGCTTCTGGATTGTCTCTCTTAATCCATTTAGCAACTCTTTGAGGTAGGTTCTATTATACTCACCGTTCTCGCAAAGAGAAAAACAGGCCCAGAGAAATTAAGTAATTTTCACAGCTCCCCACAGTTAGTCCATCAGTAAGAGCTGGATGGAATCTGAGTCTAGGTGGTGTGACCGCAGGGTCTCTTAACCACTTCCCTATACTTCCTCTCCTGTGAGATAGGTGTTGATGGTCCCACTTTACAGATGAGTAACTGGAGCCCCAGGAGTTTAAGCAACTGGCCCAACGTCCCACAAGCAGTAGGAGGCGCAGCTGAGATCTGTCTGTTCCAAAGCTTACAACATTCTCTTACTGCATGCCGGTTAGAAAGTCAAAAAGTCCCAGAAATCTTCCTTTAAAAAAAAATTTTTTTTTTAAATCCTCCTCTTTCTTCTTCCCCATTCCTGATTTCTGCTCCCTAGAGGCAATGATTTTCAACTTTTTAAGACATTTCTGTTATTTCTAAAATGCTTACATTCTGCTACACGTTTTGGGTTTAGATATTTCTACTTAACTACACTAAAGATGAGGATTTCACTGTCTTCTGCCTTCTCCTTCCTCCCTCATCCCACTTCTCAATGTACTTACAATTTGGGGCTAGTTCAATATTATCTACTTATATTATTATGACTATGTGAATCTTCACAGCTGAGCCGTGTGATACACTCTAGTTATATTTCCCTTTTTTTTTTTTTTTTTTAAATTTTTTTAATGTTTATTTTTGAGACAGAGAGTGAACAGGGGAGGGGCAGAGAGAGAGGGAGACACAGAATCTGAAACAGGCTCCAGGCTCTGAGCTGTCAGCACAGAGCCCGACGCGGGGCTCGAACTCACAGACCGTGAGATCATGACCTGAGCCGAAGTCAGACGCTTAACCGACCGAGCCACCCAGGCGCCCCTATATTTCCCTTTTTTAAAATGTTTATTTTTGAAAGGGAGGGGGCAAAGGGCAGAGAGAGAGAGCGGGGACAGAGGATCCAAAGCAGGCTCTGGGCCGACAGCAGAGAGCCGACTTGGGGCTTGAACCCACAAACCGTGAGATCATGACCTGAGCCAAAGTCAGACGCTTAACCGACTGAGCCACCCATGCGCTCCTAGTTACATTTCCTTTTCATTTAGCTTTTTCATTTCCCCGAATTTAATGTGTCACTTAAGAGTTTACTTGATTGCTCTCAAACTCTGAGAGAAATGTTAATATCCTCTCGTTGTGATTAAGCCTATCAGATGAACCTTCATTTTCACTTTGCTTTTCTTGGTGATAGTTCTCCTGGATTCATTTTCTTCCTGCTCCAGTCTAGATTGATGGCTAAGGAATGCTACATGGATGTTATTCTGGGAGATTCTGTCTGTCTGTCCATCCTAATTGTAGAACCTTGCCAATCTGTTGGAATAATTTCACGTTGCAGCTTCCCTATGATGGTCATTTTTTTTTTTAGCCTTCTGGATTTTATTATTGCCTATTTTTTTAAATTTCGGGAGTAGAATTTAGTGATTCATCACTTATATATAACACCTAGTGCTCATCCCAACAAGTGCCCTCCTTAATGCCTATCACCCACTTAGCCCTTCCCCCCACCCAACACCCCTCCAGCAACCCTGTTTTTTTTTTTTTTATTTAAGAGTCTCTTATGGTTTGCCTGCCTGTTTTTATCATATTTTTCCTTCTCCTCTATGTTCATCTGTTGTGTTTCTTAAATTCCACGAGTGAAATCATATATTTGTCTTTCTCTGACTGATTTATTTCACTTAGCATAATCCACTCTATTTCCATCCATGTTGTTGCAAACGGCAAGATTTCATTCTTTTTTTTTAATAATTTTTTTTAATGTTTATTTTTGATAAAGAGAGAGTGTGAGTGGGGGAGGAGCAGAGAGAGAGGGAGACACAGAATCCAAAGCAGTCTCCAGGCTCTGAGCTGTCAGCACAGAGCCTGACGCTGGGCTCGAACCCACGAACCGTGAGATCATGACCTGAGCCAAAGTTGGACGCTTAACCGACTGAGCCACCAAGGTGCTCCAAGATTTCATTCTTTTTGATCACCAAGTAATATTCCATTGTAATATTCCACATCTTCTTTATCCATTTGTCAGTTGATGGACATTTGGACTCTCCACAATTTGGCTATTGTTGATAGCACTGCTATAAACATTGGGGTGCATGTGCCCCTTTGAATCAGCATTTTTGTATCCTTTGGATAAATACCTAGTAGTGCAATTGCTGGGTCATAGGGTAGTTCTATTTTTAATTTTTTGAGGAACCTCCACACTGTTTTCCAGAGTGGCTGTACCAGTTTGCATTCCTACCAGCAGTACGAAAGGGTTTCCCTTTCTCCACATCATCACCAACATTTCTTGTTTCTTCTTGTGGTTACTTTTAGCCCTTCTGACAGGTGTGAGGTGGTATCTCATTGTGGTTTTGATTTGTATTTCCCTGATGATGAGTGATGCTGAGTATATTTTCATGTGTCTGGTAGCCATCTGGATGTCTTCTTTGGAAATGTGTCTGTTCATGTCTTCTGCCCATTTTTTAATTGGGCTATTTTTTGGGGGGAGGTGTTGAATTTGATAAGTTCTTTCTATATTTTGGATACGAACCCTTTATCAAGATATGTCATTTGCAAATATCTTCTCCCATTCTGAAGGTTGCCTTTTAATTTTGTCGATTATTTCCTTCACTGTGCAGGAGCTTTTTATCTTGATGAAGTCCCAATAGCTCATTTTTGCTTTTGTTTCCCTTGCCTCTGGAGAAATGTCAAGTTAAGAAGTTGCTGTGGCCGAGGTCAAAGAGATTATTGCCTGTCCTCTCCTGCAGGATTTTGTTGGTTTCCTGTCTCACATTTAGGTCTTTCATCCATTTTGAGTTTATTTTTGTTTATGGTGTAAGAAAGTGGTCCAGGTTCATTCTTCTGCATGTTGCTGTCTAGTTCTCCCAGCACCATTTGTTAAAGAGACTTTTTTCTTTTCTTTTTTAAAGTTTATTTATTTATTTTAGAGACAGAGTACAAGCAGGGGAGGGGCAGAGAGGGGAGGACAGAGGATCCAAAGTGGGCTCTGTGCTGACAGCAGAGAGTTGACATGGGGCTCGAACTCATGAACCATGAGATCATGACCTGAGCCAGTCAGACACTTACCCGACTGAGCCACCTGGGTACTCTGAGACTGTCTTTTCCATTGGATATTCTTTCCTGCTTGGTCAAAGACTAGTTGGCCATACATTTGTGGGTCCATTTCTGGATTTTTTATTCTGTTCCATTGATCTATGTGTCTGTTTTTGTGTCAGTACCATACTGTCTTGATGATTATAGCTTTGTAATACAGCTTGAAGTCCAGAATTGTGATGCCTCCAGCTTTGGTTTTCTTTTTCAACATTACTTTGGCTATTCGGGGTCTTCTCTGTTCCCTGTGAGGCTTGAAGGGCAAGTGTTTCAGATGGGAGAAAACAAAGCAGGGTGGGGATTGAGTGTCATACTTACACAGATGTAAGTGGCAGAGCTGGGCTGGAACTGGGCTGTCCTGACTTAGCCACGCGCTCCCTGCAGGAAGCCACAGTGCCCCCTGCAGCCTGGCACAGATGATCATTGTTGCTGTTGGCCAGGCTAACCTCAAAAGTTCCAGACTCCACGGAAGAGTGCAAGGAGGCAGAGATTTGCCCCACACCTCCATCTACTTTCCTAAGTGGGAGATACAGTTGAACACTAGGCTTTGAATCATATTTCCTGAGAATGCCAAGAAATAGTCATGCAATTTGGAGCTGATCGCATAATCTCTCTAAGCCTCAATTTCCTCATCTGTAAAATAATTAACAGTGCTACCTCATAGGATCATCGTAAAGATTAAGCACTACAATGTTTTAAAAGGCATATCCTAAATGCTTAGTAAATGTTAAACACTCATAATGATGGTCTAGAATTTCTCAGGAGATAGTAATACTTTTACTGTTTAATCCCAATTCTCTTGTATCCTTAAGTTCCTGGACCACATTGGGATATTATATGACGGCTGTGTACAATAAAATTTTTTTTTCTTGCCAAAGAGGTATTTTTACTGAAGTATAGTCTGACACACAATGTTACATTAGTTTCAGGTGTACAACACAGTAATTCGACAAGTCTGGATATGTTATGCTGTGCTTACCGCAAGTATGGTTGCCATCCGTCATCACACAATGTTATCACAGTTTCATCGACTATATTCCCTGTTATACCTTTCATCTCTGTGACTTATTCATCCCATAACTGGAAGCCTGGGCCTCCCTCTCCCCTTCACCCAGTTTTGCCCATCCCCTTACCCCTTCTTCTCTGACTACCAGTTCTCTATATTGATGGGTCTGTTTCTGCTTTTTTGTTTGCTTTTTAGAGTCCACATATAAGTGAAATCATATGGTATTTGGCTCTCTCTGCCTTATTTAACATAATACCCTCTAGATCCATCCATGTTGTCATGAATGGCAAGATTTCATTATTTTTTATGGCCGAGTAATATTCCAGTGTGTGTGCATACATATACCACATCTTCTTTGTCCATTGATGGACACTTGGGTAGCTTTCACAGTTGCTTATTGTAAATTATGCTACAGTAAACAAAAAAATATTCTTTTGAACTAGTATTTTCATTTTCTTTGCATTAATGTCCAGTAGTGGAATTACTAGATCATATGGTAGTTCTATTTTGAGTTTTTGAGGACTCTCCAAACTGCTGTTCTCTTGGCTGCACCAGTTTGCATCCCCACCAACAGTGCATGAGGGTTCCTTTTCCTCCACATCCTTGTCAACACTTGCTATTTCTTGTGATTTTTATTTTACCCATCCTGACAGGAGTGAGGTGATACCTCATGGTAGCTTTGATTTGCATTTCCCTGTTGAGCATCTTGTCACGTGACTATTTGCAATCCATGTCTTTTTTGGAAGACATACATGCCCATTTTTCAATTAAGTTATTTGGGGTTTTTTGATGTTGAGTTGGAGAAGTTCTTTATATACTTTGGATACTAACTTCTTATCAGATACATCATTTGCAAATATCTTCTCCCATCTCGTAGGTTACCTTTCTGTTTTGTTTCCTTTGCTATGTAAAAACTTTTTAGTTTGGTGTAGTCCCAATAGTTTATTTTTGTGTTTCTTGCCTGAGGAGACATACCTGAAAAATGTTGTTAAGGATGATGTCCAAGAGATTACTGCTTTATGTTTTCTTTGAGATTTATGGTTTTAGGTCTCACATTTAGGCCTTTAATCCATTTTGAGTTTGTGTATAGTCTAAGAAAGTGGTGCAGTTTTTCTTTCTTTCTTCTTCTTTTTTTTTTGCATGCAGCTGTCATTTCCCCAGCACCATGTAATATTCAAAGTGAGTAATTTCTGCACCTTACTGGAGTGACACTTGGTTAGTAAGTCATGCTTGTTCTTCTTCAGTTTATCCCAGCCCACCCTCCAGCTTTTGGAGAGAGAACTTCAACACTAGCACTTAAAAATAACCTGTATCATACCAAGGAAAGCATTTTTTTTGGGGGGGGGTGAGAATTAATTATGTATGTGTACATACATAATTTGCATATAAATTATATATATATACAGACACATTGGTGTATGTACACGTGCTAGCTTGCAATATAAAATGTACTTCTTAGCGTTAACGGTTTAAAACGTTTGTAAAACAAGGATTTTCACTGGCTTTTGTTTGCCTCTGTGATTGAGATCCTTCATCAGGTCTCCTAGATAATCTTAATCAAATAAGAAACAAAACACAAATCAAAAAACCAGCCAACCAAACAGGACTCCTCTTCAGCATCTTCTGGGCACCCACTACATATAGATTCTTGGCTAAAGGTTATTACTCTCAAACCTACAACCTCTTTAGGAGAAACAACTGAACATTTCACAAGTTAGAATAATTGAAATGTTAAAAGGTATATGTTAGGAAGGTAGGGTGATTCACGCTGGCCATTCTGTTATCAGAAGGCTTTATGCAGCCATTAGGCCTGAAAGGCCAGCAACTGGACACTGGTAAGGAAGGGTTTAGAAGTGTGTCATTTTGGGGACCAAGAAGTGAAAGTTTGGCTAGATCATGTGGTTTGAAAGATAGGTTTTAGAATATGTGCTTTAACAGCAATAAATTCAATTCTATTTTGCCTTAATACCTTAAGGCACTGGGATCCATACAGTACCTGCCAATTTTCTTGAGAACATTTCAGCATAGTGTGATAATCGTGTTAAAAGTTATATCCTAGGAGCAGCAAGTTGTTCCATAAATTCACTCCAGGGATGGTCAGCTGGCAGTCCAATCAGCAAGACATTAGAAATCCCAAGTAACTGTTTAGAAGCCCTACTGTTGTCACCCATAGATCAATAAATACAGGAGGCTTTGCTAATTAGCTTAATGTCAAATGTATTTCCATTGGTGCCATGAATGGCTAGCTAATAATCTTAATGATGTAGACACAGGTTATTTGTGAATTCAGTACTAGTATTCAAGATATGTGGCTTGGCTGAAAACAAGTTACTGTTAAAGTAACAAGAATGTAATCAACTCTGTAACTTGTACTTCTGTAAACAGTACCCAAGGCCTGATTGTGAAATGCACCTCTGTCCAGCCATTAATAGAGAATTCTGGTCACCTTCTATTGACCACAAGTGACAGATTTTGCCCCCAGTTCTTGAGGCAGATGCCACCATGTGCTACTGCTTGCTGATGTTTAATTAACGTTTGTGAGACAAATTGAGTATGAGCTTTGCTTTCATATTAAGCAGATACTGGATACGATTATCTGCTAGAAAGAGTCTTGGTGATAAATGACCCAAATTGGCTGTTGGTTTGAAAAATAACTAAGATATTTTGACTTGCTCCCAAATAATATCAATCATCAACACCTATTTAGCAAAGCAAGTTTATTTGATTACTTATTCCAGACAAGTGAGGCTTGTGTGTACAACTAAGAAATACGACAATCCAAATAAAAGGCAGGAAATATTAGTATGAACTACACAAACAGCTATCTAGAAAGGAACGGCAGCTGCATTCATTTTACATAATACTGTGGAATGATGTAGCACCATTTACCTCAAAGATATCTTAAGTTCTTTATAAGGTAATTATGTGACTCTTTGCTGAAATGCAGCAATGGCTTAAAAATTGTAGCAAACCCGATGATAATCTTATGTTCAACTACAGATATAAAATGGTATCAGTAAAATTCAGAAAAAATAGGGAATCTGGTGAGGATCTTACCTTGTACAATTCTTTAAAAAAACCCAAAGGAAATAGTTACCATTATTGAGACCTGTTTTCTTCCATTGTCTGCACTGTTTACCACTATCATTATGACCTAAATTCTAAGCTTTGGAAGATTTGATGGGTTATTTAAGAACACGTTATTTTTTAAAACTAAAGTTCTCTCTTTATCTTTCTGTTCAGACTGTTCTGCTCTGAACCACAAACCTGAAGGAACAAGAGAGAACGTTAATGCTGCTGAAACCAAAGGATTAGGATCCTCACTGATTAGTTCTATTGTTTACTATTTCTAAAGATCATTCTGAGCTATTCTGCTCTGATCAGTCTTAGGTTGAAAGTTATTAAAGTTTGACCCTGTTAATGAATGTAAACATGAGGACATTTATAAATTCAATAGTAAGCATTCTTCTAAATACTGATTCATCTAAACACTGGTTCATCTGAAATATATAAAGAAATTCGGAGAAATTTGGTATTCCAGAATCCTCCAACAGCCCACTTTACTAGTTAAGAGCCATACTACATTTTTTCAGAAATCTACAACAGAGAAAGCTTATGGGAAAAAACCTCAAAAAGTCTGGGATAATTCAATGTTGCAAAGCTGTGGTTCCTAAGAATGCCCCATCACCCCTTTTTTTTTTTAAAGATCATGAACCACTTTGAGAAGCTCATCAAATTTATGAATTCCCCCGCCCCCGCCAGAAAAGAACAAAACAAAAACGCATATAAACAAATTTCTTATATACATTTGCAAAGGATTCCCAAAAGCCCATGATCCCCGAGTTAGGAATTCCTATTTCAAAGCTGAGCAACACAAAATAAGTTTAGCCCATTTCCACACTGTTCATCTGTACTTTATTGCTACTGTAGTAAAGTAAGCATTTTAATAAGGTTACTTGTCGCTTTAAGACAGTTATTGTAAGCACCAATAGTCTTTTAAAATTCATTTTGCCCCAATTTTACAAGGTTTTAAGCCATGTACTCTCTCAAATGAATTAAGTCCCTGTGATTTAAGCTAGCAGACAAGTATTTTCCTTTGATACATACTATTCTTCAGAGCCAGTCCTGAACACTGAGATTAAGATTTCATACCCTTGGGAAAATGAACATGTGTCTACATACCGGAGGTTATTAACTTTACAAAATATATTTCTGGGTAAGTTTCAAACTTGAAGACCCATTTATTTAGTGCCTCTGAACATAACATACAATCCCAATACAAACCTTCCCCTTTTACTTACTTGGAACCAGTACAATGGAGCTTTCCTACTATGCTCACAAAATGTACTGAACATTCTATCTACTGTTTAGGATAGAAAACACTTCATTTCTGACCAAACCCACCATCTCAAAAGTATCTCTTCAACTCCCAAGTTATCCAACAGGTTGAAGAATGTGATCTTTGAGGTGTCTAACATTCAACCGATTTGGCTGTGTCTCAACCCCATGCTGAACAGACAAATAATGACTATACTGTGGTATAAGGGTTAGGCCTGTGGCTTTCTTATTGAAGAAAAACTCTACTAGTCATTCTAAAGAATGTTTATATAGGAAGGCAAACATGAGAATTCTTAGAGACTTGAATACTGATAAATGAAGGGGAAAATAGCTAGATATTAAACACAGAAACGCAAACATAGCACATACAGAAAATTTAATCAAATCTTCCTAACTGAAGAATTTTTTAATTATTTAGTCCTTTCATAGTCTTTTACTTCTGCTCAAAGAGTTTTTATAGGACAAATTTAAAAATATTTGAATAAAGAAAAGGGTTGGCTAAAAGAAGAGCTTTCCAAGTGAGCTACAACTTGGGTTACAGGATTTCACTTTTGCCTTTTACTATGTAAAAAGAGAGTAACAGAACAACAACTATTTTTTCCTGCTCTTCTAAGTTGTCCCTTGTAAGAGATTAAATACTAGAATTTCCATTTCAGCAACCGAGGGATCACGGAACAGGAGTGGGAGAAGGATACTGCTCTCTATCAGGATTCCAAGCATTTCAACTCTGTGGTAAGGGGCTTGTGAGAGAAAATGGACTATTATTCCACGGGCTAAACGGGTCCCATGAGTCCTATAAAATATACAACCAAGTATTTTCCCTGCTCCATTCAAATGTACCATTTGTGTTTTTCCTACCAGAACCTACTAAATTGCTGAGTGAAAGCTGAAGAAAGTAATAAATACCAGCATTCCTGGCTGTGCAATCTATACATTTTCATTTTAAGAGTAATTCAAGCATAATCCATATTTAAAAAAATTAAAGAGAGACAGTAAAGGTTTTAAAGTTTTCTCTTTGAAAAGATGGTATCTTACAGTACATACAAAAATACTCTGAAAATACATACGACTTCATTTACAAAACACTGAATCAACATATTACAAGAATTACATGGTTATGGATTTTAATAAACTGAGCATGCGTTCATGAAACTTAAAAAATATTAAGAAATGCATTGAAAAAAGCAGTGTAAAAAAAGACAACTCATATCGTTAAATAAAAATTACAAAGGTCCTGAGCCAATTAATGGTTGGTAACAATGTTGTCCAAAAAATGCCTTAGGTTTCAGTAAAATCCACTGCTTATTTCTGCATGCCTAGTCCATGAAGAAACTATTTGAAGTTGTGGGGTAAGTAATGGTCAAGAATTATCATGCCGAGTTAATTTTACACCTCAAGAATACAAGTCTGCCATATTTAAAGGTATCTCATTGTTGATGCTGGAATGAGTTGCTCCTCGGTAAAAAACACCAGTCAACTAACAAGAATGGCATGAGCTAGGATATGTAACAATTTCACCATTCATATACTGACTTTCAGTATCTTGGTTACATTTTGATTCTTAATAAAGATGCATTTCGAAGGCCTCCATGGGAGGCAAAATATAGAGAATTTATGGTGCCCAACTCTTATGTAATCACTGGACTAATCCTCCCTGGTAACTATGCAACATTTGGACAGAAAGGCACAAAAAAATAAAAATTTAAATATTCCATGTGCCATTCTGGAAAAAAATAATTTAAATCAACAGAATAGACAATAAGTACATCTACACAAATGAGGAAAGCAGAAAAGATACCTCACATTCACTTATCTCAGGTTTCACAAAGTGGCTTCAAGGCTAAAGTAAATGTGTTAACATTTGGAAAATTACAATTTTTTTGTTTTCAACTTTTTCAGTTCTATACAATGATTATAACATAAGACTTAAAAAAAAAAAAAAAGTTCTGGACTCGTTTTATCCATGTCCAAAGAGCCGAGAACTGGTTCCCACAACAGAGAAACAAGCATCGAAAGTTAAGGCAGTAAAACCTCCAACGCAAAGCCATAACATTGTAGATGACAATCTGATAGCAGATGATCCTCACAGAAGTGTACGTAGCAAATCAATGAGAGAATGCTACGGCATCTGCAGGTCAGAGTGTGAGAGTTCAAAACCACTTCAAGCTTGTTAGTCCGATGACTGTAACTTTCACCGTATTATATGTGTGACAGCCACTTCTATTTTAAAAAGAGTGGCTGCTCTATGCCACTAAATGATTGCATATTCACTTAAGTAAGGAGGCACTGCTTTTACCGATTAAGGGTCAGTCGAATGGAATTTTTGATGACTCGAATGTTATTTGCTGGAACCGGAGATGATGAATCTGGTAGTTCTTTACTGGGTAGTCTCTATTAGAAAGGAATAGAAATAAAGAAGGAAAAGCAAACATATATTATAAAGCCTCAACTAGTAAATCAGTCACAAAACTGAGTTTTCCTTCAAATTCCTTAAGCTCTTAAACACTCACATATGTGTTGAATACTTTCTTCCAATGTTCATAGTCATTTCCTTGGTTTGGGGACTTTTTTTTATGCAGTCAGAGGTGAAAAGCAGAGGCACAGGGAAAGGGTGCAAGTGGGAGGAGTGTATGTATAGGAAAAAGGGCTTTGTTAAATCACTCGCCACTTCTGGATTGAGAAATGCACAAAGTCAGGCAATGGTAAAGAGAAGTACGAAAAGCAGGGTCACTAAGCAGGAAAGTGGTGGTGGTGGGTGAAAAATGAGTGTGCTACAAAGAAAACAGGGTCTGTCATATACTCGTGGAGAACAACACTGTAAATCCAACTTGTGAGAGGAGTTTTCAGGAAAATGGACTTTGTAGTCAGACCAGGTAATGTTAACTTCAGTGACAGTGAAACTCAGGTACATCTACATGAAGGCTTCTGAGGATACTAAAGATGATTATATCATGAAGGTAAATCCTGAGAAACTGAGAAAGAGACCTCTTACAGATAGTTGTGTGATGGAAACAGTACGCGAGAGTTAATTCTCTCATGTCACTAACTTGGCCAAACCTACATACCCACAGCCATTCAAAAAACATGAAAAATTTCAGACATACAAAAAAAGTAGAGAATACGACAATGAAGACTTTTTAATGCCACAATTAACACTCAGACATTATTAAACATTTGCCACATTTGTTTGGTTTATATCCTTACCCTCTATACTTGAAACATTTTCTTTTTTCAACGTTTTTATTTATTTTTGGGACAGAGAGAGACAGAGCATGAACGGGCGAGGGGCAGAGAGAGAGGGAGACATAGAATCGGAAACAGGCTCCAGGCTCCGAGCCACCAGCCCAGAGCCCGACGCGGGGCTCGAACTCACGGACCGCGAGATCGTGACCTGGCTGAAGTCGGACGCTTAACCGACTGCGCCACCCAGGCGCCCCGAAACATTTTCAACCTAGACCCAGCCTGTCATTTCATGGTCTTGTACCTTAATAACCATATCAGATTTTTTTCTTCCATTATCACATATAATCACATACTCATATTTTTTGTAATGTACTCTTTATGTTAAAAGGAACTTTATGAATTCTACAGCTAATAGAAAGTATGATACTATTTGCTTCAAAAGCCAGTAAAGGGGTGCCTGGGTGGCTCAGTCGGTTAAGCATCTGATTCTTCGGCTCAGGTCATGATCTCACGGTCTGGAAGATGGAGCCCTGCATTGGGATTCTCTCTCTCCCTCTCTCTGTCCCTCCCCCACTTGCACTCTCCCAAAATAAATAAACTTTAACAAATAAAATTAAATGGCTATTACATTGTGAGGAGCCTGGTTGATTGTGATAAGTACTTTACTCTTTGATGGGGGTAAAATAAGCCATTTTGTTGACTGTAAATGCTCAGAAAAGGACTTCTCTGATCTACACAAGGCTGAGTTTTCAGCACCTACTTATTAGCCTTCCATGCTTAATAATACTGTATTATTAGTTTCAATGGCAATTCTTTGAAAAATAAATTTTGAAATTAAGATTTAGGGGTTCTTTAGCTCATGTTTTAAAGGTACTATGTATTCCATTACATTAGGTTCTTCCAAAATATTAATAAGTATCAAGCCTAAGTTTTGACAGTAAGCAATGGTATACATCAAAAGATCTATCAAGCGTTGGTAAGAAATTACTGTGCTTGAAAAAGGAACAAAGGTTGAACGTAATGTGAATAAATAGCTAAGCTTAAATAACTTCCTCTTTTCCTGACTTTGGAAGTACATACATTTAAGACCAGACCTTGCTTGCGTTTCTACCCCAACTCCAAACTATACTGCTCATCTTTGAGGACAGGGACAAAATCTTATTACCCTTTTCTTTCACCCAGTGCATGGCTCTTAAGCTTTTTGTACCTGTAGATTATCTACGAGTAGGACTTTACCTTTTTGCGTGATGTATCAATAGTTGGAATAGGCATACATTCTCCTCCAATGGCATCCTAAAAATAGAATTATATACAAATGAAAACTTTCCTTCCTATGTATGCTTATGTCTACACAAAATAAAACATAACCCAAACTTCACAGACCTATCTAATATGATCCATTTTCAAATATACAGTCCTTTTCCTGATCTATGGCTCTTTGAAAGTAATATTTTGAAGCACACTGTTAACGTATTTACCATTGCTTTTCTTTTTCTGTCTTCAGGAGCACGTGATTCCTTAAATGTTGATTCAAGTCGAATAAACTGGAATATAAATACTAAGATGAATTGCTATTATCACCTACAAAACCCATACAATCTATATAAACTGAGAGGCTAATGATAAGGCTACTGTCAAAACTACTGCAACTTAAACTAGACTAAATTGAGCTGCCACCTTTAACTTCAACTTGAGTGACCTTTTCGGTTAAATCAATTCAGATGATGATAGTTTTACCACCACCTACTGGAGGCAGACAACATCAACATTATAACACAATAAATATGACTGGTTACCAATAGTAACTTCTGTGTAAGTCAAAGAGAAACTCAGACCAATTACTCAAGTTTTCAGATCAAGTTTTAGTCATCTGAATTTAGGATGAACAATCAGTATTATTCCTTTAGGGTTTGGGTAAATATTCTTTTTAAACAAATCCTAACAGAACACTAAGACAGCTATGGAGAGTTGTGAATTTCTTTAGTGCTAATTTAACTTAAAAAAAAGGACTACCACTAAGGTTGTAACTTTACCTTTTCTATTTCTTTCAACCTCTTAGAAGACCCATCTACGGATGGGGAATGGGACCTCTTATGTGCAACATTCTTAGTTATGTTTGACATTCCATTAAGATGTGGCTGTCCCTGGGCAGGGTTGTGGGGTGTTGGGATTCTAGGAATGACATTTCGTCCGACTACAGTAGGAATGGTGCACACAGCTGGGGGCGATACGGCTTTTACTGCAGAATCAACTTCTGAAAAGGAAAAAAGAAAAATTCTAGCAATTAAATATATACATAGTAGAATGGTTATTAACAGAAGTGCAGATACCTACTTGCACCAATGACTGGGATAGACAGTCCTTGAGCTTGTGGCACACTCAGTGGCTTTTCCGCAATTACAGCAGCAGGCTCAGTATTATTCCTATTAAAAGTGTTGAATTATCATTAAATACTTTGTGTGACTTATTTAAAACACTCATATTCTAACATTCAGGATGACTTCTTTCAGGTACTCCTACTTTAATGTTCCAATGGAGGAAGAGAAAAGCGGAAAAAAGGCAGAGGACTGAGTGAAAAATGAGAAAAAACTGCAAAGACCTGGGCATTTCTGCGTACTTTTAAAGTCCTACATATTCATGAGCCGATACCACGTTCCACAGGATTACAACGCACTGTCAAGTATTTCTAGTCAGAAAATGACTAGTAACTGCTACGGCATTTTAACAGTTAAGATACTTAGCTAAGGACAGAAAAGTTTACATCATCCTCAAACTGAAGACTGAAAGGAAAATTCTGAAGTGCAGACCTTTCCGTTTCTCCTGAAGGAAGAACGTCAGGCTTGGAAGGTTTGTTTGCAGACACTGGGGAATTAAAAGGAGTTCCATTATCAGTGTCTCTGGAGCTATCCAAACAATTGCTATCCAGAGATGATCTTTTGGATTGAGGTCCACCTGAACTTCGACTGACATCAGAAAGACTTTGCTGAAAGAGGGAAAAGCAGTTAGGATTTCAAAAAGCAAATGAGAATAATTACTGGTTTCAATTCTGAAGTACATAAAATGAATCTTTTGTGATGAATGAAGGGGAGATTTTAGTTCTAGACTGAAATGTACTTTTCTTTCCTTTTTTTCTTAATAGGTTTGGGAGCTGTGAGAATGCCAATCTGATCCCAGGAACATCTGTCTGAGGGGAACCATACTGGAGAGTTAACATTACAAACTCACCTTTTTCTTCTTTTGAAGAATCTCTGCGGGAAGGTAGTGATGAAGTTGCTTTTTTTTAACATGAGTTGCTTCAATTTTCATCCCTTCCTTTAGCATGTTTATATTGTTTGCCTGTCTGTACACTGTAACAATGTTAGTATGTTAAATGGGCAACTTCTTCCTCAACCAGGAAGTCTGTTTTCTTTTTCCAAAATGCATATATTTGATATGTCCCCATAATCTCACAAACATACATACCCACTCTGCTTACAGAACAAGTATTTTTAAAACATTTTCATTTCACAATCCTATTTAAGTACCAACTAGTTTTCCCATGTCCAACTTCTAAGACTTTCCAATAATCCAATCTCATTAAAATGCATGAAAAAAGTTTTTTCCAAATCCTATTTTCTGTTATTTTCCCAAAAGACAGTCTCTTCTCATAATTACTCACCCAAGTCTAAGCTAATCCTTATACTAAAGATCCAAGATGCAATACAAGTTGTCATCCACCATGATGTTTCTTTTACTACACTAATCACAGAATATTGGACTGTCAGGAACTATCCAGAAGTATATCCTTATTGTACAGGTGGGGAAATGAGGCTCAAAAGCCCTGAATTCTTGCTGATGGTGGAATACACACAGCCCTAGAGTCCCTTTCTAGCACTTTTCACATCTTGTAACAAAGTCAGTTTTATTAACATGAATTATTTAATGTACGTTTAACTGTGAATACCAAATTAGATCATAAGCTTACTGAAGACACAGAGGAGAGGCTTCTTTTGCATAGTTAACTACTGTGAAATGTGGTACATTATCTCCTTGCTTGGGGTCTCAGAATCTCTATCTGGAGAAGAACATTCTATAAATCTACAACAAACAGAGCTTCCCAATCTCCTGCTTTTGGAAAAATGAGCCCAAATTAGAATGGAAAAATGTATATCCATGTTTTCATTCCAGATTGCTTATAAAAGCATCACCAGGAGTGCTTGTTCAACTTGCAGATTCTCTGGCTCCACTCCCAGAGTGTGGGATTCGGTAGTGCCGACGTGATGTACAGGAATCTGCATTTTCATGATAAATGTGAAAGCTAGTTTAGAAGAATTTAGAAAACTCAGATAAGCCAAGCCAAAAATATTAATAGTATGAATGTACACTATTCCAGATTAATACAACTCCAAATTTATAAAAGATACGTTAAGATATTCCAGAGAGCTGTTATTAGGGAGCTAGATGTAAAAGACACTCTTTCTCTGATTCTGAAACCTAATCAAGGCTATCAAGTGCACATATCTGCGCACACTGGAAATTAAAATAACCTGTACAGTTTCTTTAGTCTTTTCTGAAATAGGTAATGCCATCACTTGGTACAAAACTCAAGCAGTTCAAAGAAGTCTCCTCACATTATCCCCTAGACACACCTGGTTCCTTGACCTAAAAAGCAACCACTTCTACCACCTTCTTTTTTTTAAAACTATATATCCTTCCAAAGATATTCTAGGTACTTACAAGCAAATGTGTTTATTTATTTACAGAAATTGTAGCATACTATACATACTGTTTTGCAACTTTAGCCCCACTTAATGTCTTGGAAATTATTTCACTATGCCTTTTTAAAATAGCAGCATAGGTTTTCATAATGTGGATGTACACATTCATTTAACCAATTAACAAATCTAGCCAGCCAGATCCATGGCAGATGATACTGTGTTACAACCAAACTTGAGAACCATAGCTCCATGATGACAAAGTCTTACCTGTATCAGTAAACGACTGTATATCATAGGTCAGGTCTATGTTAACACTTTCTGCATTTTCAACTCTCCGAAAAATTATTCCAAGGAACCACATTGACACGTAATTGTTGCTATAAAATAAAAAAATTTAATTAATTAATTTATTTATTATAATTTTACAGATGTCATTTGGTAATTCAAACTCAATCTCCATGGAAACATAAATACAAATTGCAATGGTTTGGCTAAATTCTTTTTTCTGTAAGTTTATTTATTTATTTATTGAGAGAGAAAGAGCATGAGCAGGAGAGGCGCAGAGAGAGAGGGAGAGAATCCCAAGCAGGCTCCGCCCAAAGGCTCAAACTCATGAACTAGGAGATCATGACCAGAGTTGAAATCAAGAGTCAGATGCTTAACTGACTGAGCCACCCAGTCTCCCTGGTTTGGCTAAATTCATTTTTTTTTTAAGCTTATTTATTTATTTATTTTGAGAGAGAGAAAGTGTACATACATACAAGCAGGGGAGGGGCAGAGAGGAGAGACAGAATCCCAAGCAGGCTTTGCACCATCAGCATAGAGCCCCATGTGGGGCTCAAACTCAGGAACTGTGAGATCATGACCTGAGCTGAGATCAAGAGTTGGATGCTTGGCTGTGCCACCCAGGTGGCGCCCGACCCTGGTTTGGCTAAATTCTTAAAATTGACACCAAAAAACACTGATCAGTTACCCTGTATTGCAATAAAGAGGATTAAATAGCTTTGAAAGTAACGTATCAAATATATTCATAAAGATGCTCCAAACTTGTGATGGGAGTTTCTGCTGGGGTCTGTGGGCTACCAACATAGCATATACTAGTTTTAATGTAGGACCACTCATGTTCAAATACATAATGTATCATCATCCCCCATCAATGTTTGTTAAATGACAATGTCACAACTGATCTTAAATCATGCCTGTTGTCAAATAACATTATTTAAGAAACACAGTATTAAAAAATATTTAACTTACTCTTTATGATGTTCCTTATTTCCTGGGAATGACTGGGGATTTACATGGGCAAGAGTAATAAATTCGTTCCGTTCCAAGTTTCCAACAAGCACACGGATTTTAGATTCTACTAATCCAACCCTGAAATAGAAGAGTGGACAAAATTTTTCCATATGAAATTTGGAAACTACACCTAAGTAACCCAAAAAGGCATATGATAGCTATGATGCTTTACATGCTCAATAAAAAAAAAAAAAAAAAAAAAAAAAAAAAATTCAGTCTAATATATTAGGGACTGTTTAAAATACCATTTAAGTAAATGACAAGTTACTTTGTCAATTTCTGTGTCCCCCCCACCCCTTAAAAGAAACGATCTACTTAATGAATTCCTAATCTAAACTACCCTGCCTGTTTAGACCATAAAATAGTCATGATCTCAGTATGAACAAAAACTGTTGATTTTTTTCACTTTCAAATCTTGTATCTAAACCGTAAGGCTAAGATATGTTTAAATCATGTGAACAAAAAAAGCTAATAACTGGCACTAAATGAAATAAAACATGCTGATTTTCATAAAATTGGTACTAGAATTACATTTAAAAAAGAATTCAGTAAAGTCAGATCAGATACTACTAATATATAGAAAGTTTCATCAGGTATCTGCAACTTTATTTTCTATCTCATTTAACACATGTGACTGCTGTCAGCTATGTAAATTTACAATGATTTTATTAATTAGAAAAACTACAAGAACATTTTTAATTATTCAAACACTTGAAAAAGCTTATACGTTGTAACTGTGTGTGTGCTTCAACAGCACATTTATGAAACACTGAGTTACTACTCAGTGTTGGTCAGAGAGTAAGTATTTTGGGCTTTGTGGCTATAGGGTTTCTGTTGTAACTATTCAACCCTGCCATATAGCAGGAAAGCAGTCATACACAACATATAAGTGAGTGAGTGTGGCTGTATTTCAATAAAACTATTTATAAAAACATGTGGCAGACTAGGTTTGGCCCAGATCATAGTTTCCTGATTCCCAATCTAGACAAATGAAATATGTTGTTTTAGTGAAAGGATTCTTTTCAGTGCCTCTTTAATTATCAATAAAATAAGCACTAAACTTTGGAAGCAAAAGTAAGACAGTATTGTGTTTTTCTTTCCCAGAAGTCAGACCCGAGGAAAGCACAACCATCTCTGGTGGCCTAATAGCTTCCGCCTAATAGAGTTAGGGATGTCTATACACTGGAGGCAAAGGCCATGATTAGATGTACTAGAAAGAAAGCACTGCTCCTTGACCAAAAATGCCTCTCTGTTGACAGAAGCTTTCATGTCCCTAATCTCCTAAATTAAAATAATATATAAAATATCTTTTCCTTTTAGTTTTGAAGGGGAAACATGATGGCAAGGATGGAAAACTTGAGCCTAGGTATCAGAATTGTTTGAAGTGCCTCACAATTTTGCTTAAATCTGAGAAGTGGCAACGGCAAAGAACATACATATATCCTTATCCTGTATTACCTCTAATTATGAAACATTCATTTGATGGCATTTCTTAAACACTGATGCTCCATGGTCATGTATAACAGTCACTAATAAGATTTAACAATTTTAGTGATAAAGTATTTTATAAACCTAAAGCATCATATAAATGTTATCACTACAAATTTAAGTACAGAACTTGAATATCACTTACCACTCTAGATGGTTTTCTTCTGTTGATGCACTGGCAGTCAATACTATATAATGTCTATGAAGAATTTTTAGCAACAGTCATGGAAAAAAAAAAGCCAGAAACATTGTTAGGTCTGCTTTTCCATCATTATTTTTTCTTTCTTCCTCCCAATGAACATAAGAACTAATGCAGACACATAGCTTATGAAAATTAGAACACGCTCTGATTTTCACAAAATCAATTCTAGACACTATAATCAAAAATCAGTTCACTAAAAACAAAAACACCACTAATACTGGGTGAGATACTACTAGAATACACAAACTCATCATTTAGGATTTCTGCTAACCTATTCTCTACCTCACTTGAAATGTAAGGGACAACAGTCACCCATCATATATTAACTTTGTAAATTTAACATTCTTCCTTAAACACACACACACAAAATGAAAAATTTCAAATACCTATACTTTTGAAAAAAATTTGGTGGCTCAAGTAGTTTGGACCAGTCTGATTTCCCTTGAAGGATTTCATCTGTGACTGCAAGACCTAAATTAAAAACGAGACAGAGACTGATTTTGAAAACTGGCTATTTTATTATCAGTTTCTGTATCAACCTACCCCCAAAATCTCTAACCTCAACAAACTCTTGAGTAAAAAAACAAAAAAAAAAAAAAACCAAAAAAAAAAAAAAGGAATTTCTCATAACACAAAAATCAATTTCAAACAGATTGGGCTGGCTCCATTTTGGACTTAATATTAGATTTTAGAAAACTAACTACTGAAAAAATACATATTTGAAAGAATTTTTAGAAATAATAGGCATAACTAAACTTTAGAATAAAACTGTTGTAAACCAAAAACTTGTGGGAATACATAAAGGGCAAAGGGCCAACAAGTTTACCTTGTTTAAATTCTTCTACCATTACTGTTCGAGTTGAGGTGGACACATTATACGTAGAATTCTGCTGTGGGTAGGCAGGGGTGATTATGGGCATGAGATGATACCTATCTGATGGATTTACCTGTGAAATTAGAAGCAGAATAATTGATCTATTCTCCTATTTCAGTTGTCCTCACTTCATTTCCCCAAAAGTCTGAAGAATATGAAATATAAATTTAATACTACAGTTCCTCAATTCTAAGAAGTACATTTTCCCTCCCCAACTACATCTATTTCTGAAGTCAGATGTGTCTGATAGTCAAAGGAAACTCTGCAGAAGTTTATTTTTCCCCTGAAAAGCTGTTAAATGGATGGTGCATCTTATAAACGATGGTCTCTTAAAACCAAGGAAACACAGTATCAGAGCTGCAAAAAGCATTAATCCAATGGTTTCTCACTCCTCTTTCTGCACCTACTCAATGGGTAATTTCTCCTAGGTAACTCAGAGGAATGAGCACTCAATCTAAAAGCAAATTAAAATGCAAGGTGAGAGTTATGCTAGCTTAGAACCATGAGTCTGCTTTAAATTGCACTGCAAAGTAAATCTTTTATATACTTCAGCACTTTTAGTAATTAATTACTTGTAAGTTTTTAGCAACAGATTACAACATTTTGGTTGATACACTCACTCATCTAGTCTTATGTGGGTGATTTTTAATGACATAACATTTGGATCAGAATTTGGAATACAGGTCATCTTCACCAAAAGACACAGCAGACAGAAGGAAAGAACTATAGCTATACAGAAGGAAGATGAGCAGAAACAAGAGAAATTATCTTTAGATTGCAGTTTAGAGAATCGTCCTTTTCCTAAAAGGTTTAATTAATTTCCATAATAAGTCACATACCCGAGGATCCCAAACAGGCAAATTCAAATTGCTTTCTTCTGGTTGCTTCAGTAGGACAGGATTTGGCCATTCCCTAACATGAATAAGGCAAATTAACTGACATAGGACCTCACTTCAGGAACCATAAAAGTCATTAGACTCTGTTTCAACTTTCATATGGCAAACATTATGGCTGGGTATTTGGTATTAAAAAAAAAAAAAAAAAGTGGGCAAGGGAAGGAAGTACACAAAGGAAAAAGCTGCTTATTTTATTTATTTTTTATTATTTTATTTTGTTTTATTTTATTTTATTTTTTAAAAAGCTGCTTATTTTAAATGTATCTTCTGAAAGGGCAAAACAAATACTGTTTTGCTCATTAAGCTGTAGCTAATTTAAATCTGAATTTTCCCCTTCCTTCTATTTGCTTTTATGGATTTAACTGATAATTTAATAGCAGTTAAGAGCTGACATTAACTGAAAATACTCCTAATAAATCCATGCAGTAGCTATGATTATCACCTCCATTTTACATAGGATATGTTAACCTCTACATAGCTAGTAGTCAGCAGAGCAAAATCTATCATGACCACTCTCAAGCTAAAAGCCTACATTTATAGAAACCCTCAATGCCAGAAGAGAGCACCATCTGGTGTCTCATCATTGTCTCAAATTTGACATTTTTAAACTTTTAACTTAAAAAGAATGTAAGACAAGAGAAAACGTCTCTGCATCACTCTTAAATTGCCAAACAAATTTACATACAGGGAGAAGTTAATAAGATAGTGAAAGTATGCCCATAAATACTTACCATTTGGAAAAAACTAAAAAGAACTTATGAACTAAAGTAGAAGCTGCTGCATTTGGATATAATTGGCAAGTTCTTGCAACCAGCATTGCCCAGGAGACACCACCAAGAAATCCCAGCATGTTGGAATAAATACCACGTCCTAGAAAATTAATGTTTTGTTAACTATTGTTAGGATCTACTATCCATGACATTGAACTCTAAGGAATAGGATAACTTAGTTCCTAAGATTGTTGCTTAGTTATTGAAATAACATTACTATCAATAAGCAGACCTTCATGCTAGGCCCACGGTTCTATTAGTAAGCCATTAACTGCATCCTATCCCCCTATTTTGCCCTCCAAAAACAGACCCCTCAGTTCTCTGCCCCAGTTCTGACTGCCCAAGCAGGCTCTACTATAAAACATTGGAATTTCCCACTTTTCAATAGCTATGGTTGAGAAAAAAATGGAAACAAAGAGGAAAGATATCTGGAGGGACTACAAGTAGGAAGAATAAACATTTCATTAGTTATATTCACGGGCATTTAAAAATCAAGTGTAAAGCTGGACTAATTTTAGTATTTTGCAGACTTTGGGTACCTCTCCATAAAGTACAATACACCATTGATAGTACTCATTTTTCTTATGATTGTTTCTTTTAGCAATCTATAAAATATTACCATATTTGATCAAAACTACTAAGTCCTCAATTACATAATAGGACATTTTTTTTTTAATGTTTTTATTTTGTGAGAGAGCACATGCACAAGTAGGGGGTGGGCAGAGAGAGAATCCCAAGCAGGCTCTGAGCTGTCAGTGCAGAAGAGCTCAACGTGGAGCTTGATCCCATGAACTATGAGACTGTGACCTGAGCCAAAATCAAGAGTCGGATGCTTAACCAACTGAGCCACCCAGGTGCCCCAACATAGTGTTATTTTATGTCCCACTAAGCAAGCAAGAGAAAAAGATACAAAAATTTCAATTTTAGATATGTTAAATGGGTAAAATATACATCTAAGGATTGACAAAACATGTTATGTAATTTAATTTGTAAGGAAAAAAAAAATGTGATATCCCTTTCTTGCAACTTACTTTATCCTGACTATACCAGGTAACTGAGTCCAAGGACAACTCCTACTTGCCTGAGGTCTTTTTAGATATGTACTTCCAACATGGTAGCCACAAGTCATATGTACTTTCTTTTTTTGTAATAGTTTTATTGAAATATCATTCACATACCATAAGATTCATCCATGTAACAGATTAAAATTAATGGCTTTTAGTATATTCACAGAGTTGTGCAATCATCACCATAATTAATTCTGGAACCCTTTCACCACCCCAAAAAGAAACCTTTAGCAGTTGCTCCCCTCCTATCTGCTCCCAGTCTTCCCAGACGTAGGCAAATACTCATCTACTTTTTATCTCTCTACATTTGCCTAATGTGAACATTTTATATAAATGGAATTTACTTCAGTCCTTTTTATTGCCAAGTAATAGTTCACATTATGGCTATACCTATCACCTTTAGTTTATCCATTCATCAATTCATGAACATGAGGTTGTCTCTACTTTTTGGCTATTATGAAGAATGCTATGAACATCTGTGTACAAATTTTTACATGAATATATGCTTTCACTTCTCTTAAATTTTAATTTGATTAAAAAATTCGGTTTCTCAGTTGCACATTTCAAGTGATCAATAGCCACATGGTTACTTTTGGACAGCACAGAAAACATTTCCATCATCACAAAAAATTTTATTGGCGAGTGCATTTTTAGACTATGTAAAACGTGGTGCCAGAAGTACAGCACTACTTAAATACAATTACAAATTATGAAAAATGTGCTGTGCCAGCTTAGGTTTGGGCCTTTTATGAACCATAACCTATGTATATATATAAATTAGTTCCAGGCTTTACTAGAAAAGTGTTACAAGGCAAAAACAGAAAGAAGCTGAAACTATCACTATAGGCTCTCCACTTAATAACTTTACCAAATACCTACTATAAATTATACTCTAATGGTAATGGGGAGACAAAGATGAGTAAGATGGTCCTGCCCCATAGAGAGCATGAAGAACAACGAACGTTTCACTCCTCAAGTTCTAACTCATTCTGACTGGCTGGCTAAAACCCAAGATGGGAAGTCAGGAGTTTTTAGTTTTCAATCAAGCAAGAAGGAGGTATAGTCACATATCAGATCACCATAACCACTGTACCTGAAAAAGAAACACATTCTCCAAAATTTACTGGACCTCAATCCCTAACAGTATCAATAGGTTCAGGAATTTTCATATGTGCTTCTATCATTAGTAACTGAAAGCGGTAATTTTACAGTGTAAACTTAAAAGATCTGGGATACTTACGTTTTGCCCATAATTTGACTGCTCTTAGGGTGAGTCTAAAAGTTTCCTTATTTGGCACTAAATGCAAAATTTCATCAGTAACTCTACATCCTGAAAAAGATAAAGCATTCATTTTTCATTATGCAACAACATCCAGTTAATTCAGACGGCTTCTAATTTCCAGACTCTCAAAGGTTAAAAAATCAAAGATAATAAAATGCGAGGATTTATTTTCTCTATGTATTTGAAATTTAGCACTTTTATGAGGAATCACTTTGCTTTTAAAGAATTAAACAGCACATGGGTAACGTAATTCAACATTAAAGGAAGACATGGGTCTGAGTATCTTTAGCTTTCTTCAACATTTGACTTTACTGTTAATCCAATGTCGCCAACTTACAAAACTTTTTCCTTTAAAGTAAACCTTATTTCACAAACACTGTGATTTACTGTTGGACCCTGAAGTACAACAAAAATGCAATGATTAAATAAAAGATGCTATAAGCCAGTGGTTCTCGGAAGTGCAGTCTGTGGATCCCCGGGGAATCTGTCAGGTCAACCTATTTTTTTTCCTCCAAAGTTCGTCAAACCTGTTCTTATAATAACAATAAGGCTTTGCCTCTTTTACTGAGTTAACATTTGCACTGATGGTGCAAAAGCAGTGGTGGGTAAAACTGCTGGTACCAAAACTGTACTAGTAAACAGTTTATCTTCACCACTACACGTTTGCAGTTAGAAAACAGGAAAGGAACCCTGCAGTGTCTGAAAAGTTTGAAGAAAGCTGAACGACCTGCTTTTTTCAAGGAACAGTTTTACTTAGATTCTAAAACAATGAACAAACAAAGTGAGTCCTTCACTTCAAGGAAAACAAACAACAAAACTTGCTACCAACAATAAAATTGGAGCTTTCAAGTAAAAATTAAAATTTTGGACAACAGTATCTGCTGTGAGCCTGGCAGCTTTCCAGTATTTAAAGACTTGTCTGGTGAGATTGGTGGGGACATTAATGAATGTGATTTTTTGGGGTACCTTATAAGGAAATGTGTGTTAACATTTAGAAGATCCAAATAACTTTGTGAACCAGTGTTTTCCAAACAACTAAGGCATGACTGTATATAAAATCATGTATGGGTAAAAGATCCATTCAAAGAACAAAACAGACCAATAGATTTTAATATAAGAGTATAAAAACTTAACTGATATTCAAATTAACCTTAAAAAAAAGTCTTTTATTTAGAAATAAAAGGGAACTACTGATACATGTTACAAACATGGATGAACCTCACAAACATTATGCTAAGTGAAAGAAGTCAGACACAAAAGACCACATATTGTATGATCCCATTTATATGAAATGTCCAGAAAAAGCAAATTTATAGACAGAAGGTAGATTAGTGGTTGCCTAGGACTGGGGGTTGGAAAGGAGAATGACCGTAAATGTGTAAGAGGGATCTTTTGAAGATGATGAAATGTTCTAAAATTGGACTGTGGTGGACAACTCTGTGAATACAGTAAAGACTATGGAATTGTACCCCAAAAGGGACAAATTTTATGGCATATAATTATACCTTAATAGAGCTGTTGGAGAAAAAAAAAAAGACACTGTCACTGGTCAAGTTTTGGTGTAGCATCAAAGAATATCCATAATTTTCTGAAAAAGCTATTAAAATTCTCTTCCTTTTTCCAATATTAAATATTGGAAATATTAAAGAGATTTGCAAAAATGCAAAAAATGCCATTCTCACAGAAAAGATGCATTTATATTCACTTAGAATGGGTTTATTATTTTGAAATAAACTCATACTTTAAAATTTTCTGTTTTTACTTCTAATACAGTAAATACTGACAGATATAACCCACATAAATAGAAGATTTTGGGGTCCTCAATAAATTTTCAAAGTGCAAAGGGGTCCTGAGACCATTAAGTTTGTGCACCATTACTACAAACAACATTTCAAATAAATGTATCTTTTAAAACGCCTAAATGTGGTCAGATGATCTATATAAAGAAAATCACATCATTTTTAACTGAGTTAGTCCAATCCCTTGAAAAGTCCATTAATAGTTCTGCAAAAAGATCTCTTTGTCTAATTGTTTTCAAGCAGGTATCTGAGATTTCTTTTTAGAAGCTTACCATTTAGGCTGCGAATACACCTTATATCAAGGCTTCTCAGTCGAGAGTCGTCTCTTAGATCTAAATTATCTGATATGGTTTGTATTGCCAGTCTTGCAAAGACTAGATCAATCTTTGGAAAGATAAAAAAAAAAAAAAAAAAAAAGAGAAAAATATTACTTTTTCTCCTTCTAGTCCATTCTCCCCCCTCCCAACCTTAAAAGTATAAAGTTCTAATTATTAGTTTGGGAAGGTCTACCAAAACTTCAAAAAGCCTATCTAGGCAATCTCACATGGGAAAATCACCAAAGTTCTGTGATGGTAATTAAGTTTGCAAATTAAGAGAAAGCATTTTAATTTAGCATATATGCCGAGCATTAAAAAGAACATCAAAATCTTATGAGTGAACTTCTAGAAAAGATGGCAGATCCAACACACATTTACATTCACTCCCTATTGAAACCCCATTAAAATACCAGCATAATTTCGTTTTGTTTTTTATATTATTTTGTTTTTGAAGGCATCATCCACTAGGACAAAGGTAATAAAGAGACAACAGCAAAAACGATGAAAGCAGATGGGGATGAGTGGTAACTGACTCAGCAGATTTAAGAGATAAAAAATATTATAACCAGGAAAGAGGGAGGCTGTAAATAAACACATACATAAATAGAAAGGAACATTTAGAGAATAAAAAAGTTATTCTTAAAAATATGACAGCAGAAAGGGAGGACAATAGGAAGTTTGGAAGATGAGAAAACCCCAAAAAGCAGAACAAAAATATAGCGATGTGGAGGTCTAATACACAGAAAAAGGAGAGAAAACAAAAGGTAGGAAATCCAACAGAATTCAATACAATTTCCAAGAACAGAAGGACAGGAGTTTCCAAAGTGCTTAAGAGGACTATTAGTGCCTAGCATATTTGGTTGAAAAGATATACCAAAGTATATTATTGCCATGAATTTAACAACTATGAAGCCCAGGAAAAAAAGATCACATTAAGTGTCCAAAGAGATAAAACAGCTCACAAGCAAAGGATGTGAAATCAAAATGGCATCACACTTTTCAACAAAGCATGAGAGGTAGAAGACAATGAAGCAAGGTCTTCAAAATTCTGAGATACACTATTTCCCACCTAGAGCTCTATACTCAGCCAAACTATTATTTTGGTGTGAGAACAAAATAAAGTCACTTTTAAACATGCAAGATCTCAAAAATATGTGCTCTTTTTCAGGAAGCTAGTGGATGAGTGCCTGTAAAATGACAGGAAGTCAAAAAAGAAGAAACCTCTAGAGAGAAGTGAAAGGAAATCCCGGGATGATAGTAAAGAAAGATGCCAGGATGCTAGTTGTATATCATTCATGGAGAATTGGGTGTGGATTCAAACAGGTGAGAAGAGTCAGATATCTTTTTAAGTTGATAATGACAGAACACCTGAGAAATCTAAATCTATTTGGAGATTTAGACAGCTAGCAGAGAGTAAGTTTGAAATAGTGTTATGTATAAAAACCAAGCAAACAAAATGCAAAAACAATTACTGACTCCCAAGAAACACAGTGCCACAGAGCAAAGAATGGTAATCTAGTACACGTTATGCTCAGTTTTGAACATCATTTATAAGATCATTATAATGTAAATATTGAATATGTTCCAACCAAAATTATAGTAATACAATTATTTTAGATTATGGGAATGCAAAGGGTGTGTATAAAAATCATGGGGTAGGGATGGAAGCTGGTTCATTTTCCACAGTGAGAAGTCAATAGATACAGGAGAAAGAAAGGTGAGGAACTATTTAAAGACTATTTGATTCTTTAAAATATGTGTCTATGTGAGTCTGACTTAAAAAAGAAAACAAAACTGAAAAAAACCTTATGTATTAAATAGTTCAATTACAAAGTCAGAAAAATATTAAACACTTACTTCAATTCCATCAAATTCAAACTTTATAACAGGTACAAAGGCATCTTCTACAGCCTACAAGAGGACAACAATGACAACACATAAGTAATCCCTTCAAAGGTGTAATCCTTTCTTTATCCTTCCTAAAGTGCCAATGTGAATAATTTTGCTAAAAAGCAAAAATATTCTTGGGTCTCACATTCTAGAAAAATACTTCTACTCTGTGATTGTGTTATTTAAGACACACAAAATGTCAAGACCATAGTTATCAAATTTATTATCCTCCTAAAAATCTTCATCAGAAACTAGCAGGCAGAACTGCTATCATCTGGGTACTTACTATTTGTTGAGATTAAATTAAATACTGATTATTTACAAAGGGCACTAGTACTGGAAATAAAAACATGACCAGAGCTCATGATTTAATCTGTTAGAAAAATACAATCAATATAATTTGATTTAGTAGAAACCGATGTCTTTCTGAGCTTTCCTTAATCCCTCAGCCTAACAAATTCTTAATCTCCTTCTCCATTCCCAGATACCCAAATAATGCAGATCCTTTCAACTTCACCTTATCCTAGCACTTCAGATAGTATTAAAGCTATCTATTTAATTTCCCCAATCCCTCCCTCCCATAAACGGTCTTATTCACTACTGTATTTGTGGGACTAAGGACAGTATCTGACAAATCACTGGTGCTGAAATTTCATTTGCTGATGAATGGCTACATATAACACAAAGTTACTATTAATCTTATACATAATAATAGCCATCGTTTGATATGCATCAACCATTTATCAGATCTTATAGTAAATGTTTATGTCAATTATCTCACTGATCCTCAGAAAAACCTTGTAACAAGTTATCACTACATCTCCATTTTACAGCTGAGGAAACTAGGCTCAAAGAGAATAGGTAACTTAAAATCTAAAAGTTAATATGTGGTAGATTCCAGATTCAAACCCAGGTCTGTATAACTGTAAAGCCCATGTTTTCAATCATTTGCTATTTAAAAAAAATTTTTTTTTTTCAACGTTTATTTATTTTTGGGACAGAGAGAGACAGAGCATGAACGGGGGAGGGGCAGAGAGAGAGGGAGACACAGAATCGGAAACAGGCTCCAGGCTCTGAGCCATCAGCCCAGAGCCTGACGCGGGGCTCGAACTCCCGGACCGCGAGATCGTGACCTGGCTGAAGTTGGACGCTTAACCGACTGCGCCACCCAGGCGCCCCAATCATTTGCTATTTTAATAAAATGTAGCGGCTTCCTTTTTTTTAAAATTAAAAAAAATTTTTTTAATGTTTATTTATTTGAGAGAGAGAGCGCAAGTGGCAGAGGGGCATAGAGGGAGACACAGAATCCAAAGCAGGCTCCAGGCTTTGAGATGTCAACATAGAGCCCATGGCAGGGCTTGAACTCACCAACTGCGAGACCATGACCTGGGCCAAAGTCGGACGTGTAACCGACTAAGCCACCCAGGTCCCCCAGATGTAGTGACTTCTTAAATATTTTGACAACCATAAGCCCTAGCTTTTCTTAATAAGTTCAAAATATTAAATACTAAAGGATACTTACTCTTAAGTTTCTAATGCCATCTTGATGTTTCAATTTTTCAAAAAAAGACTGAAAAAAATCAGATCTCTCCACATGTCTTGGAGCTACACAAAGTGCATCAATATCAGCTCCTGCAAATCAAAGTTATTTCTAGTCAACAAGAGTAAAGTACGTTTTTGTTAAAGTATATACAAACATGTACAGAAGAAAATATGTAAAATGAATATAGGAAAGCGTTAACAATGATTAGCTGAGTAGTGAGATAATGGGTATTTTCCTCTTCTTTACTTTCAAATTATAAATAAATAAGAGCTTGTTACTGAAAGTTCTTATCAGTAGAACACAGAAAAGCAATTACCTTTGGTGTGTACTCCAAGCCTGTAGGAGCCAAATGTGAAAATTTTACCACCAACAGTAGCCACGACAGAAGGTGGGAGATTCTAAAATTAAATTAAATTAAATTAAATTAAACAAATGGCATTCCATTTTTCAAATTTTTTAGCATAAAAATTGCCTAAATACTAGTGATATATACTACATTTGTCAACTTAGGTAAATTGAGATTTGTGAAAGTACTTCAGAGCTCTTTTGGGCTGTAGCTTGAAGTAATCAGAGTATTTCCTGAGGGAAGATAAAACAAATTCATGCATGCACAAATCTCTATGAAAAACATTTTTTATCACTTGACCCTACTTGTCCCCTTCCAATGGCCTGTCTTTCAATGGCTCCATCACTCAGAAGTCACCAAGGAGGTCTTAAGCACCAAACTAATGCACTTTCAGTTCTTTCCAGTACCTTACACTTAACTGACTCCATTTCCCCTTTAGTTATTGCGACAAATATGCTTAATTTCTTTATTCTAGCTTTGCAACCTTTCTGTAAGAAAGTGGAGCCATTCTTGACATGATCTCCTTATGACCTAATCTAACAACTTTAATAAAATCTTTTAGACTGTACCAGAATTATAAGCCTACTTTTCACCTCTCTCTCGAGCCAATTCTAACTTCCCCTTCGCTATTTTCACTCAGACATTCTGATCCACTTCAATAGCCATGCTTGAAACAAAATATTCTTCCTATGATAAACAGGTATCCTGTCTGATTTCTCTTTCTGTTCCTCATTCTCCTCACCACCTGTTCCCTGTAGTCATTATTCTTCTTGGCTTACCAATTTGTAGTTTATATCCCTCACATGTCACCTCCTTTCTATTCAACTACTACCCCCTTAATTCTAGGTTCTAATTTAATCCTCAATTCTAGGATCTTAAGCTACTTTCTTGCCTTTCGTCTGTATTTTCTATTTCTTTTTGTACAAAACTCACTTGCTAATGTTCTTACTATATATTATAACTCTTCTGCTCAAAACTTACTAATGCACTCTTCTCTGACTGCTGAGGTAAGGATCCCTGGATCCTTTTAAAGCCCCAACTGCCAACATGTTACACAATCTAGTCTCCTTTCCATCGCACTTGTCCATCCTTCTCTGGGTATCTCAGTACCAACTATTTTTTCAAAATTCATTTCAAGTTCTACCTTTTTTCACGAAGCCTTCTCTGGTGATCCCCCTCTCTTCCATAACAAGCTCTTTTCCCTCTCTGCTCCTCTATTATACATTTATTGACCTTTCTTTGCTGAATATATGTCCCATCTCTTCAACTATAAATTCCTTAAAAATGAGAATTGTCTCTACTACTTCTCTTAGTTTTTATAATGCCCAGTGCAAGTTCCAAAGAATATCCTTGATTCACTTGAATGAAATTATCTGTGTAACAAGATATGTTTGTTATTCCCTGTTTAATGGATATTAATGTTTCAAGAGTACCACACGTAATTTTAGAGCAAGAAGTCAGTAAAGATACTGATGACTAATATGAACCAAAAAGGTAGAGAAGATAGGGAACTTTTAGCTTACCTTCCTACTTTCTATTTTTTACTTTTCTACTTTGAAAAGCAAGATTCTTACAGATTTTATGAGAAAATGATACACTGAACCAGGGTAAAATATTTTCATTACAGTGCTCGCTTCAGCAACACACAAATACTAAAACTGCAACGATACAGAGAAGATTAGCATGGCCCCTGCGCAAGGATGACACACTGATTTGTGAAGCGTTCCACATTAGAAACAAAATTTCATCACAAACCACAGTAATTAAAATGATCTAATTTGAGTTTTAGATTGTTTACAATCTAAAAATATCCGAACTGTGTGTAGAATATTTAAATGAGCTTTGATCTAACTCAAATTCTTCCAGTATTTTCCAAACTAAAATATGCATAGATAAAAGGAATAGTTGATACATAAAATGAAAAATCACTCTATCCAAACAATGGAAGATGTCAAAACCAATTAAAAATTTTTTTCATAATTAGATATTTTACTTACTGTGCCTACAAAAAGCCAAATTGTGGCAGTCTTAAATTTTTATGCCTAAAAATTAAATGTAAACCAGTGATTGCTTTATGCAGATTAAACTACTGATGTGAGTTAACATGGGAGAAAAAGCTATTTAATAAAAAACAAACACCTTTTGACCTAGAAACAGAATTCTACTGGATTTTTCAGTTAAGTGCAAAGAAATTGTGAAGAAAATTAGGTACATCTCTCAACAAATTATTATACCCTGTTTTGTGGATAATACCACTTGATTTATCTTGAATGCATCATAGAATGGGGATGGAAACAAAAACCTTAGTACAACCATAATAGCTGACATAAAGACCACACACAATAAATCATAAAGCTTGTTATTATGATTTTAAAATAATTCTAGTGTGGGGCGCCTGGGTGGCGCAGTCGGTTGGGCGTCCGACTTCAGTCAGGTCACGATCTCGCGGTCCGTGAGTTCGAGCCCTGCGTCGGGCTCTGGGCTGATGGCTCAGAGCCTGGAGCCTGTTTCCGATTCTGTGTCTCCCTCTCTCTCTGCCCCTCGCCCGTTCATGCTCTGTCTCTCTCTGTCCCAAAAATAAATAAACGTTGAAAAAAAAAAATTAAAAAAAAAAATAAAATAAAATAATTCTAGTGAGTATTTGGTTTGCACATTTGTAACAATTATAGGCTGATTAGAAAGGGACAATGGATTCCTTTAACATTTATTTAATGCCTGAGTTCTGTCTTGAAGTTAGGCAGGTGACCAAGACAGGTCTTTTTTCTTAAGGAGTTGATCACCTAGTAGCAGAAAAACAAAAGTGAATTTTTTTTTTTGTTACTCATGACTAGCATTTCACCTGCTCAGAATTCAACTTATCTGAAAATCTCAACTACTGATAATCCTGCTGAGAGCTCAGAAACGAGTCAGATAGCTATCTGGCAGCAAAAATAAACAACATAAAGACCATTTATTTAAACTCAATGACTGAAGACTTACCAGAGTCCCTCATGACCTTATTCAGAGTCTAAAAGAACCAATTTTGGAAATCAAAAAATTTTTTTAAATGTTTTTTTTTAAAATTTATTTTTGAGAGCGCATGAGTCTAAAAGAACCAATTTTAAACATGTATCATAGGTACAGAAATAAAACTTACAAAAGAAAGAATTCTGACAGGTGTTTATCTAATTTCTAAAATCAGGCAGAGTAAGGGGCAGAAAGAATTTAGAGAGACACACTGCTGTGAGACATTTAACTTTCAACTGATTATTGTTAAGGGAGAAATGGAAAAATTATAAAAACAAACAAAAAACTTAAAATACAACAGTCTGGACCACATAGTGAAGGGGAAAATGGTATCACCCAGTCGCACACACCCTATTTCAATTTAGTATACTCAGTAAAATAATATTCAGTGATTTTCAAATGAAAATTCAATTACATTCAAAATACTCTAAGAAAGTAAGAAAATGTAACTTATTTTAGAAGAAAAATAGTTAAGCTACCGGAAGGGAAAAAAAAGTTGTATAATTACAAATTAGGATTTGCAAACTCTTATGTCTCAGGGGCCAGGCAGGTATGCAAATGGAGGGAAGTATACATAAGAAACACAAAATTGATTGATAAGTGACAAGTGCTGTGTCAGAGAGACCAGGCATTGGTAGGGGCCACGAGGCACTGGAAGGCAGGAGCCCAAATCCACTGAAGCCTCTTCCTGCTTTGCCCAAAGGCAGGTCCAATGTTGCCAGACCTGGTATTTCACAAGATGTCTGAAATCTGGCTTTTAAGCTAAAATCCCTTGATATTTACACTTTGGCCCACTATATATAATTCAAGCAAGAAATCTATGTAGATCTATAGCTAGACACTAGTGAAATTCTCACTTAGAGACTCAACTATCTAGACCAATTCATTACCAAGCAGAGCAAAAAGCCTAGTTTTAATATATTTCAGATTATTCTCAATTTCTACATCTTATTAACTGGGACTAAGGACCAGGACATAATGAACTATGAATTCAATGCAGTTTAGAGTCTTACCTTACTCTCACTGACATCAGAAATCCATTCTTTTACTAAATTGTTCAATTTACCAAGAACAACCAGCCTATAATAAAAAATAACATGCTTTAGATTAAAACTAAGAAAACCCAAAACCAGTATTTAAAAAAGTAGTTAAACATATAGGCAGAACCTTTGTGTTGGTGCTAGAGTAAAAGCACATTATACATGGGCTAATGCTGTCGCATCTGTTGGTACATGGCACATCTCTTTGGCATTCTTAGGTCCCTAAGAGTTCCAAAGAAATGACAAATGTGATGACAGTATTTTGGTCTTTGAGCTATTTTCAAAATTCAAAAAGCCTAATAAAAAATCAAAATTACCTTCAATAAGTCTGCAGAGGCCAACTGAATTGTCAACTTTCTTGGCCTTACTATGGAATAAAATCAATTCAACGTGGTGATAGAGGTTAGCATTGTCTCACTGACAGTCATAGGTCTTTGGATAATTAAAATGAGTAAATTAAATACTGGCTAATTTTTATGAAATAATATTACTTAATAAAAGAATTTGATATTAAACCAAACTTTCAACCAACAGCATATCCAAATCCACATTAAAAAAAAAAAAAAAAAGAGGTTGGGGAAGAGTAGAGTTTAGGCATCTCAAAGATGACATGAAAAATGGAATTCCTGAGATGTCCAAACGTGCTTCTCCCTCAGCCTTCTCCAGGTAATGGAATTCCATCCTTTGAGGTGCTAACATCCAAACCCTTGGCATCATCCTTAACCTCTCTCTCTCTCACACACATTCCAGTCATTAAACAACCCTACCTTTAAAATATATCCAGAACTCTACTACTTATCACTTCCACTACCATCGCCCTAGTTCAACTCACCGTCCTTTCCTCCCTGGGTTCTTGTAATAGCCTTCTAACTCGTTTCCCCATTTCTTCCCTTGATCCCTCTTCAGGCTATTCTCAATATAGCAGCCAGACTGACTGTCTTAAGGCATGAGTAAATCATGTCCATTTTCTGCTCAAAAACGTAATGGCTTCCTATTTCACTCAGAGTTAAAGCCAAAGCTTTTATAATGGCTTATAAGGTCCTAAGTGACCTAGCTCTCCAAGCTCCTTCCCACCTCATATTCTTTAAGACCATATCCCCCTGTTTTGGACACTTTGGTTACCTTACTATATATTCCTTAAATATACCAGGTACACTCCCACCTGAAAACTTCTGCCTAGAATGCTCTTCCCTCAAATATCTACATAGTTCCCTCCCTCTCAAATTTTTCCTCAAATGTTAATGAGGCCTTCCTGACAACTCCACTTCCAGCTTCATTTTTCTCAGCAGCACTTCTTATGTGTAACATTGTATTTATTGTACGTATTTGGCTAATTGTCTTTTCCCCTAACCACCTAAAAACAGAAGCTCTAGGAGGGCCAAAATTTCTCTCCATTTGGTCATTTTTGTATCCCTAGGCAGGATAATGGTAAGTACCTGATATATATTTGCAGAATTAATGATTAAATATTTAATGTGCTATTAAATATTTTGCATTTTTATATGACATACCTGTGGTTCAGTTCTTCTTCATCTTCAAACACTCCAAATGGTTTCATGGCATCAATCAATTTCTGTGTATAAATATGATCAATTTCTTTTGGACATGCCAAACTAATTGGAGAAGTGATTCCATAATGCTTTTGTTGACGCTGGCTGTCCAGCATGGTGTTTCTGTTCAAGAAAAATGAAACAGCAGAAAAAATTTAAAGTATCATATCATACTGATACATGGATCTCTCAATCCACTCATTAATTTAGCTACCTTAAAAGTTTACTTAGTACTAACAGTTGGGGCAGGCACTTTTTTTTTTTTAAGGGAAAAAAGGGTATTTTGTGTTTATTTTGATGAAGGGCTATTCATACTGCCTCCAGCTTTCATGGTTAGGACGTCTTTTCAAGCCAAAAGCAGCATGTGTTGGCATCAGGACAACTGTGCCAGCACCACTTAGCTCAAAGGCAAAGAGCCTGAATGGGAGCTGGGCCAGGGCCACCTCCACTACACCCTGCGGACTTAAGTCAAGTACCATCTATATTCAATCTTTGAAGAGCAGTCAGCCACTTGAAAAGAAAGCTCTGAGTAAGAACAATGTTCCCCCCCCCCCCCAGGAAAGAAACAAAACATCACATTAGAAGGTAGGTCCTTGTGACTCACTTTTAAAAAGAAATCACAACTAGGATTTGTCCTTGAGAGACCTACATTAACATCCTTTGCTCAAATCAGAATTTACAGTCCTAACATTGACTCTGGTTAATTGTTCTCTTTATTTAGATTGGTACCCAGTCCATTGTCACACTAAATAATTATCAAATTCTTTATACTTTTATAGATACAATATAAGCTAGCCTCCAAAAGATCCTAACAGGGAATTACAGTTTTGAATAAAGTACAGCTCAATTTCTGATTTTGTATTTACACAGGCCAATAATTTCAAAATAAATTTTGGGACCACCATGGGTTGGTATAACTTTTTATTCTGCTAAGAAAGTAAAGTAAAAATAAACATACACGATAACCAAGTAACCCTGCCATCTATCTTTACCATTCAACAGTAAGGACCATCAACAACAACAGTTAAGAATGTAATCTCAAAATATAAAAGAACGGTCTTTTAAATAATACATCAGCCCTGTAAACAATAACACACCAAAATACAGTAGTGATCGTTTTGAATTTTAACTGGTCAAAACACTGTCTTATTCACTAAGTTCATATAGTAAGGCATGCTCCTTGGGTAAAGATTTGATTAGGTAGGGAGGGAGAAGCAAATGAAAGATACAATAGCCTATGTATCTTCTGAAATGATTAAGAGACACAAAAGGGAAACATCAGTATTAGTGACTTTAATTTCTTTCTGGTATCAATTTTCCTGTTGAACAAACAAAATTTGTTTATAAGTGTATGGTAAATGGATGGGACAGAGTATATATGATCAATTAATCTCAAAAATAACTGTAAGAGGTAGGTAGTGAATAAGTGCCATCTTACAGATAGGTACCCAAGATCCAAGGGATACGAAGAGCCAGAATCTGAACTCCGAAACCCAAGATCTTTCCACCACTCCATTCTCCCTTCAACAAGTACTTCAGTTCCGGTACTATGATCCTGGGTCCCACTTTCTCATCTGTATGCTGAAAAAGTTAGCTAAGAACATGCCTACCAGCACTAAAATTCTAAATCTATGATTCTGAAACTCCCTCATCTAGAGGGGGGGAAGAAAAAGCAAGCAAAGGAATTCCACATTCCCTTCAATGCATCAATTTCACTTACAAGTAAACACTCTAGAGAAATTCTAGTACAAGTGTACAAGGAAACATGTACAAGAATGTTTACTGCCACACTGTACCATTAAGAACTTAGAAACATGGGGTGCCTGGGTGGCTCAATTGGTTGGGCATCTGACTTGGACTTTGGCTCAGGTCATGATCTCACATTTTGTGAGTTTGAGCCCCACATCAGGCTCACAATCCTCTGTCTCTCTCTCTCTCTCTGCCCCTTGTCCGCTTGCGCACTCTCTCTCTCAAAAATACATTTAAAAACATTAACAAAGGTCATGATCTCACATTTTGTGAGTTTGAGCCCCACATCAGCCTCACAATCCTCTGTCTCTCTCTCTCTCTGCCCCTTGTCCGCTTGCACACTCTCTCTCTCAAAAATACATTTAAAAACATTAACAAAAAAAAAAAGATTCTCTCTCAGCCCCTCTTCCCTGGTTGTCTCTAAATAAAGTTAAAAAAAAAACTTCAAAACAACCTGAAATAGTCAAAACAGGAAAAAAAAAAAACCCTAAACTAAGGTGTATCACTACAATGGAATACAGTATAGTACTTATTATGAATTCATTAGAGTTGAAAATATTAACAGGGACAAAGTTCAAAGATACTAACTACGTTGCACTTAAAGAAGATGCCGAATGACAAGTGTGACACCAGTTATACAAAGCTTAAAAAACAAGTAAAACAATGCCAGTTATTATGGACATGTACATATGTTGTAAGAGCATTTTTAAAAATGCAGCAATAAACATCAAATTCAGGACTGTGGGGTACTACGGGGAGGGAGGTGAATGGAACCAGAGGAGGTAGGAGAATCCTTCAAACACATCTGTAATAGTTGATTTCTTCTAAATAAAGGTATTTACGTACACACACACACACACACTCTCCACACATACAGAATGTTATGCTTTGAGAGAGATGGATGGTGACTACACAAATGATGCTTATGTTATTCTCTGCATTTTTCTGCTTAAATTACTTCCTAATAAACCAAAATGTTAGAAGCCACAACAAAATCTTGCCAAGCACGGAAACCGTTTGTGACTTATCAAAGTGTGAGCAGGAGGTCCAGACTCGTAGATATACTATGGGTAGGTGGGGGAGGCCGGGGGAGAGCGAAAAGATCATAGTCTTTATTAAAAAGAAACCCATGGGCTAGGATAGGTCATTCACTCCTGAAGACCAGGAGACAGCCGGTCGGGAGGGAGGAGGGGGAGGTAGGGGGATGGTATTTGCGCCAATGCAGACAGGAGCAGAGACGGGCTCAGACAGCGCTGGGGGCAGGAGAGTGACCGACAATTTCTCCCCACGGACACCCGCGCCTCTCCGGCTGCTTATTTGCCTGGGGGCATCCTCGCAGGCGGGACAGGCGAGGGCAGATGGGGGCTCCCAGAGTCCCCCAGTCTGTTCAGGGGTGGCCAGGTGAGCCGCCCGGTGTAGGGGAGGTGCCCTTGCCGACCGGCCAGGAGCGGGGAAGGAGACCACTCCGGCGAGCTATGGGCAGGGTGCGAGGGGCAGGGAACGGAAACGGGGTCCCGGCCGACCACCCCAACCCACCCCTCTCCGCTTCGCCCCCAACCGCCGCCCCCCATCACTTACGCAGACATCTCTTTCATCGCTTCCTGCGTCTCCCTCACCGCCGAGTATCTTTCGCTCTGGAGTCAAGTTCTTGCTCTTTCCTTCTCCTCCTGTCCACTTTCCTCCGGTTGCTTGTAGCTCGCTTGCTCACTTTCTCACTTACTACGGCCGAGGCATCCAACCGAGTAGTGAAAACACCACAAAACCGGCTCTATTTATGACAATACAGCGCGGCCGACGCCAATATGGCGCCGCTTCCCAGCCTGCCCCTCGCCCGCTGCGGCCCCGCCCCCGGAGGCCTGGACCCGCCTTCGACCCCGCCCCCTCCTCCTTTGGGTCCCCGGAGGCTCGCGTGGTCCCGCCCACAAGGGGCGCCGGCTCTGGCCTCAAATGCCGGTCGGAAGGAGTGTTTTGTCCCCTCCTTTGTCCGTGGGACTGTCAATCTAGGCAAACCGCTTGGAAGGTAATTTGGACCATATTTTCCTTGTTTCACCAATGAAAGACTATAACATATTTTTTAAAAGATCACAACCTTGCCTAGCAAATACAATTTTAACTCTTCTGTTATCCTACATCTTTAATTAGTCAGAGTTCTACGTGATCAATCCACTCGTGGAGATTTTGTCGTGAGAGGGTCACACCGAGGAACTTTACAATTAAACCAGTGGAAAGCAAGCTTGTAAATTGGAGGCTAACCTGTTCACTTCACCTCTACCTCCCTTGATTCATGACATTCTGTCAGTTAAGTGAGAATCGCTAGCAGTTTGCAATGGAAGGATAAATCCAAGAAATAATTTAATACACTAAACCATTACAAGGAAAAGGACGTCAGGAAGCTGCTTTTTCTCGGAATGTGACTCAGAGTCCCAGGAAATAGAGGCGATTACTTATAAAATTATCCATTCATCCTTTCAAAAATATTTACTGAAAACCAAGTGCTGTTAGGTACCAGTGGCTTAATGGTTCATAAAACCGGATGTATTCTTTAACCTTATGAAATTCAGAGTTTAGTGAGGAAACAATAAAATGTAAGTGATGTTCTTCTGTCGTAGAACTAAAGCACCTACTGTGTGTCAGGCACTAGAGATATTTAACTCTTGCCCTTCACAGTCTTGTGGAGGAGGACAAACATACACAGAGATCATGGAAATACAGATAGGGATTTAGGGAGGCCTAGGAGGCCACCTAAAGTTAGGGGAAATGTTGGAAAGTGGCTTCCTAGAAGAGAGGATGCCGCCTGAATTAGCAAGGTTTGGTAGTCGGGATTGGGTACAGGTGGTGGAGAGAAGAGGCAAAACCTATTCCATGCAGCATAGAGTAGTAGGTAGTGTGGGCTTCAGTGCAAGGGAGGCCCAAATTTGAGTTCCAGTTTTGCTACATACTCAGGAAAATTAACCTTAAAAAGCCCTGTCTTCATTTGTAAAATGAAGATAGTAAGATTGTGAGAGAATTAAATGAGTACAGTATGTGTAGCCATATGGATCTCAGTCTAAAAGTTCAGACATGCAAGAAATATCACTTTATTTTCTAAAACTGAATTTTTGACCCTGAATCCCTCATTCTTCTGAGCTGGCAGACAAAGACAATCTTGGTCACCCTTCCCCAATTCTTGAGATGGTGCCAATGTATTAGCGGAGGTAGGACAGATTGTGCACATCTGGTCCTTGGCGCGGCTAAGTCTACTTTCCTGGCCTCATGGCACTTGGGACTGGAGAGTCTCTGATGCCTCCAGGTCTTGTCCGGAGCTCATTGTAAGGGTCTTTTTTTTTTTTTTTTTAAGCTAAAATTTTCTAATTACAAAAGTAACCTATGCTTATAAAGAAAGAGTGGAAATATGTCCTTCCCTTTCATTCCCAACTCCATTTTATTCCCCAGGGAGCCTTTGTAACAGGTGGATATCAATCCTTTCAGATAGGTATGTTTTCAATATATCCCAAGCTATGTATAAATATGTACCAGAGGTTTGCTTTTGTTATTTTTAAATTTTGAGAAAAAGGGATACCGTACATGTTGTTCTGCTTAATTTTTTTTAGCCTAAAAGTCATGCGCATCTTTCCATGTCAGTAAATGTTATGATGTGTGCCCCTAAAGTTTCATATGTTGGAGCCCCAACTCCCAGTACCTCAGAATGTGACTGTACCTGGAGACAGGGTCTTTACAGAGAGAATTAAATTAATTTTTTTGTTTTTATTTATTGATTTATTTTAAGAGAGAGAGAGAGAGAGAGAGAATGTGTGCACGAACTGGGGAGGAACAGAGAGAGAGGGAGAGAGAGAGAATCCCAAGCAGGCTCTGTGCTGACAGTGTGGGTCAGCATGCTGACATGGGGCTCAAATTCACAGAACCATGAGATCATGGCCTAAGCCGAAATCAAGAGTTGGACACTCAACCGACTGAGCCACCCAGGCTCCCCAAGATAATTAAGTTTAAATGAAGTTATTAGTGTGGCCTCTACTCCAAGATGACAGGTGTTCTTGTAAGAAGAGGACATTTGGACACAGATGGGTACACAGGGAAGGCCATGTGAAGGCACTAGGAGAAGACGGCCACCTATAAGCCAAGGAGAGAGACCTCAGAAGAAACCAGCCGTGCACATACTGTGTCTCAGTCTTGTGGCCTCCAGAACTGTGACAAAATACATTTCTGTTGTTTGAGCCACCCACCCAGTCCGTGGTACTTTGTCAGGAAGCTCTAGCAAACCAGAACAGTAAATGTGCACCTACTTTGTCCTTTTTAACCATTTCCTATTGTCTCATATTTGTTTATATTATCAATATGCTATAATAAATATCTTTATAATACATCCTCTATTCTTCTGTCACTAGTTATTGAATGGATTCTTTTTTTTAAGTTTTTAAAAAAATGTTTATTTATTTTTGAGGAGGGGGGCGGACAGAAGGTCCAAAGCAGGCTGTGTGCTGATAAGCAGAGAGCCCGCTGTGGGGCTCGAACTCACCAACCTTGAGATCATGACCTGAGCCAAAGTTGGATTACTTAACTGGTTGACTGAGCCACCCACGCACCCCTGGATTATATTTTTTGCAAGCTTATTTATTTATTTTGAGAGAGACAGAGCGAGTGGGGATGGGGGACAGAGAGAGGGAGAGAGACAGAATCCCACAAAGGCTCCGTGCTGCCAGTGCAGAGTCCGACTTGGGGCTTGAACTCACAAAACTGAGAGATCATGACCAGAGCTGAAACGAAGAGTCAGACGCTTAACCAGCTAAGCCACCCAAGTGTCCCATGAATGGATTCTTAATGATAAGATTACTATGTTAAAGGGTATGTATATTTTAAAATAATATTTATTTTTTTAACATTTATTTATTTTTGAGAGACAGAGAGAGGCAGAGCATGAGCAGGGGAGGGAGAGAGAGAGACAGACAGACAGAATCTGAAGCAGGCTCCACACTCTGACCTCTTTGTTAGCACAGAGCCGACACGGGGCTCAAATTCACGAACTGCAAAACCATGACCTGAACTGAAGTCGGACGCTCAACTGACTGAGCCACCCAGGCACCTCTAAAATGATATTTATATATTCCAAATTGTTCTCTAAGAAGGTTATAACAATTTAACTACTACCAACAATATGTATAGAATGGTCTGTTTCCTCAAACCCTCACAAATGCTAGATATTAAAAATACTTTTTATACTTATTATGAATATTATAAACATACGTAAAAGTAGAGTAGTATAGGGGCGCCTGGGTGGCTTGGTCGGTTAAGCGTCCGACTTCGGCTCAGGTCATGATCTCACGGTCTGTGAGTTCGAGCCCCGCGGCGGGCTCTGTGCTGACAGCTCAGAGCCCGGAGCCTGTTTCAGATTCTGTGTCTCCCTCTCTCTCTGCCCCTCCCCTGTTCATGCTCTGTCTCTCTCTGTCTCAAAAATAAAATAAACGTTAAAAAAAAGTAAAAAAAAAAGTAGAGTAGTATAATAAACACCATATGCTTATCACATTGATTAAACAATTATTTTAGTATTTTGTCATGTTTCACCTATTTTTGAAGAAATTTAAAGTAAATACAGATATCATGACATTTCATTCCTAAATTTTGATATGTATATATAAATAGGAACACTTTTCTACATAACCACAATAATACCAACACACCCAAGTTCCCCCCTCTTGTCCCCCAAATGTCTTTTGCAGCAAGTTTGTTCATATAAGGATCCAGTTAAGAGCCATGATTGTATTTGGTTGCTGGGTCTCTGAAGTGTATTTAGATTTAGAAGAGACACACCCTTTCTTATCCCTTCTCATCTCCTCCTCACCTCCCACCCCCAGCTTTTTATTTTTCCAATGACATTGATTCAGAAAGACCAGGATAGTTGTTTCCTAGAATGTCCCAATTTCTGGATTTTTCTGACTGGTCCCTTGTGGTGTAATTTAACAGTAAGCGCCATATTTTCTATTATTGGAAGCTAGATCTAAAGGCTTGATTAGATTCAGGCTAAACACTGCATCACACCAGGAGTCACATTATGAAGCTCTGGTTATCCTATCATTGGTGATACCAAGATACTAAGGGTTTATGTAGCGACAGTCATCTTGGAACAAACTAGTAATCTGTGGGGTGATAACTTTGGGACTAGGTGGATATCCAGCTCTCCATCAACCATTCACCTGATGGTTTCAGCATCTGTTGATACTCTTGGCTTAATTATTTCCTTAGGGGTTGCAAATTGTGATTTCCAATTCTGTCTACATTTATAGCTGGCATTTTTATAGAAAGAAGAGCTTTTTTTCTCATTAACTAGGGCTGTTAGTTATCCTGCAATATGATTCCTACTGCAAAGAAAAAAAATATTCCTTTTCCTTCCAGAGTTAAGAACTTGGTATAATGGCCCATTCAAAGAAATTCTTATTTATTTGATTGCTTATTTTATTCCTCTTTTTTTTTTAGTATCACATGGATTCATTTTTCTAATGTAGTCAGCATGTTTCAATCAATTATAGTTATGGTTCTTTTGATGCTAAAATTATCCCAGCTTTGGCCAGTGGGTTCCTCCGTCAAGCTGGTTCCTCTGCCAGTATTAAAAAAAATTTTTTAAATCAATATGATAGGTTGGAAAGTGGTATTTTTTTTGTGGTTTTAATTTACATGTCTCTGATCAGTGGTATTTCACCAGCCATTTATATTTCCTACTCTGTGGATTCATGTATTGTCTACTTTCCTTGTGGTATAACTGTATTTACACCAATTATCAAGACTCACCCCTACAAATGAAATGTTTTCGGTGCTTACTGCCAGTCTCTTCCAGCTACAACTTCCCTATCCTTGAGTTTTTCCTTATGATCATCTCTCACTCTAGAATGAGTCTTGAAATAGGTTATTTAGAAAGGGGGTACATTTTCTAGTTCTGGCATATTTGAAAATGCCCTTTTACTAAATCATAACATTCCCTTCAATGTTGGTAGATGGTGCTTTATTGTTACCTGGTGAGTCTTAAACACTTGTACAATTCTTATTTTTGAAGTTTAAAAATTCTGTCCAAATAGGCCTTTGTATGACGGTCTTTTCCCTAAAATGTGTCTAGAACATAGTAAACAGTAAACATTTTTTTCCTGAGTACTTTTTAAAAGATTAGGTTAAGTCCTCCCCCCTTTTTTTTAACTTTGAAAATTCCTTGTGTTCCATCAATCAGCTCTTTTTTGTTTGTTTGTTCAGGTAAACAGAAATGCAACTTGGGAGAGTTTAAAATGTTCATGCAAGTAATTCAGGGGAAAAATCTTTAAAAATTATTTTAGCTTTTTAAACATCTACTGGGCTGTTTACTTGTCTGTAGAACAAGTAGGGCATATCTGTCTTGCTCACCAGCTCAGTCTCAGAACTTCATAAACATAAATATTTGTTGCAGGAATTAATTTCAAATATTATTCTCCCTTATGTCTTCCTTCATCTTATTATCTCTCCATCTTTTTGCCCCAATTGGTAGACAATCTCCACTTTGCCTCCACTTAATATTCTGATGTGTCTGAATGTTATACAAGTATTCTATTGGAACCTTTTCATCTCTGAACAACCTTTACTAGCTCAAAGCATTTCCTTTCTCTGGCAGATTGTTGTAGCATAGGATTGTTCATACTGGTCATTTGCAGGTTATAACTAACACTTTTTAAAGTATGAATAGGGGCGCCTAAGTGGCTCGTTTGGTTACGTGTCCAACTCTTGGTTTTGGCTCAGGTCATGATCTCACGGTTCGTGAGTTCAAGCCCTGTGTTGGGCTCTGCACTGATAACGTCAAGCCTGCTTAGGATTTTCCCTCTCCCTCTCTCTGCCTTCCCCCACTTGTGCTGTCCCTGTCTCTCTCAAAATAAATAAATACACTTTTAAAAAATAAATAAATAATAAAGTATGAATAGAAGAGTATGGTGCTTCAGGTAGGATCATCCAAAAATGACCTTGGGAGATGACACTGGGGTTGCCCACATATTGTGCCAGAAAGGACTAGGGTCTCTCTTTCTACCAGCAGAAACAGCTGTGCCCACACTTAGCTTCCTGGGATGGGTTTCTACTCCTTGCATAAGGGGCTGCAACTTCTTTTTTTTTTTTCATGTTTATTTATTTTTGAGAGGGAGAGAGAGAGAAAGAGAGAGAGAGAGAGAGTGTGCAAGGGGGAGGGCAGAGAGAAAGGGAGACACAGAATCTGAAGCAGGCTCCAGGCTCTGAGGTGTCAGCACAGAGCCCGATGTGGGGCTCGAACTCATCAACTTCGAGATCATGACCTGAGCTGAAGTCGGACGCTTAAATGACTAACCACATAGGTGCCCCAGGGCTGAACTTCTTAAGATCACCAGGTATTGGGCAGCTGGCACCTAACTTCAGTTACCCTGGCTCTAAATAATTTCTTTGGGAAACATTCTGATGAGGCTGCTTCCTCACAAGTTTACTCTAAGAAGATCTAATCTGGGGGGACATATTCCTCCACTGGAACACACACGCACCCAGCCATAGCACCCCTGTCTCTTGGATGTTTGGAAGAACCTAGACTCTGCCGTCTTCTCTTTCTGACCCCCGGCTTGTAATTTCCCCCATTAAAGACTGTTCCTTAACTCAAGCTGAATGACCATATGGAATTCATCCTAAACCCTGTTGCTCGATAGGTAGTGACCATGCAGGGACTCCCTACCTATTTGAACAACTAAAATAAAATATGTGGTTGAATCTGCTCTCAATAGATTCAGGTTCGGTGCTGCTCCGTTGATTTTGAACAAATAGGAGTTGGATGTTGTCAGAAATTGATATGGGTCCTGTTACAGACTGCGTGTTTGATGCCACTTGCCACCCTGCCCCCAAATACATAAACTGACACTCTAATCCCCAATGTGCTGGTACCTGGAGATGGAGCCTTCAGGAGATAATAGGTCGTGAAAGTGGAGTCTTCATGATGAGATTAGTGCCCTTATAAGAAGAGACAGGAAAGTTCTTGCTTCTCTCTTTTTGGTCCCTGCCATGGGAGGACACAGTGAGAAGATAGCCACCAGGAAGATGGGCTCTTACCAGACGCCGAATCTACTGGCATTTTGATCTTGGACTTTTCAGCTTCCAGAATTGTGAAAAATAAATTTCTGTGTTTTAAGCCACCCCGTCTATGGTCTTGTTGTAGCAGGCCAAACTAAGACAGGTCCCAACCAAATTTTTAATTGTAGGATAGCAGATCCAGATAAATAAAGAGGAAAAGAAGCTGGCAGCAATGACATTTCAGAAATGTAGCAATAGTTTATCACAGAACTGTGGGGGGCGGGGAGCAGAGTGGAATGGGGGAGGTAGTTCTGGTGAAGCCACACCTCTATCATTGTGGGCAGGTTCTCTAGGAAAGGGACCTTGCTTTTTAAGGTTTTATGCTTGGATGACTAATCGGGGCCCCATTGGGGCCTCAGCGCATCACTGAGGGTGTCTCAGAAGGAGGAGCACCCAAGCATTACAGTTTCTACCGGGCGCCTCAAACACCTTTGCTTTCAGCCTTCTGCCACAGAGTGGCCTCTACCGCTCCTTGTTAGGGGTTCAGAGGGCACCTTCTAGCATCTTCTGCTTATGTCCATAATTTGTTGTCTCGTTGCAGAAGAAAGATTGCTTTCTGTGGTTTGACTTTGTTACCCCATTTATTCAGCACTGAGTTTTAGTAGTTCTCAGTTTTTCTAATGTGAAATCTCTATTGCTGATGCAGATATTTTGTTTGTACGGTTTATTGCTTTTTAATGTTTATTTATTTTTGGGAGGCAGAGAGAGTGGGAGAGGGGAGGAGAGAGAGGGAGACACAGAGTCCGAAGCAGGCTCCAGGCTCCGAGCTGTCAGCACAGAGCCCGATGTGGGGCTTGAACCCATGACAGGTGGGATCATGAACTGGGCCGAAGTTGGATGTTCAACCAACTGAGCCACCCAGGAGCCCCTATTGGTTTTTGTTTTTTTTAATATGAATTTGGTGCAGAGAAGGGACAAAGCAGACGCCTATTCATTTTTCTTATCTAGAATAATATATAAAGTACTGGATATGCTTTAAGCAATTCAAGACACCATTGGTTAGTGAATTTGTCCCCAAGATCAATTCTAAGTATCTGGATTTTCATGGTTTATGTTTGTGGGGTGAGGCCCCCTGTGTCTCTGAGTATTTCTTGCATTAAAAAACCTGCTAGCTTCATTGGAAGAGCCTTTGCTCTGTGGGCTTAGATGCGTCAAACCAAGCAAGGTAGCAATCAACAGCTTTCCTGGGAGGCATCTTAACTGCCTGAAGTTAGAGACCTCAACACCCCCTCCCAACTGTTTCTTCTCTACACTTTCGGAAGGGCAGAAAAAGTCTTTACACCAATTTAAAAACTTTTTCCCAGAGCTCAGAGGATTAACATATAAACTCAGTGGACAGAGCAGGTGGGTTTCCCACTTCCCTCCAAATTGAAGGCAAGATTAATTACGGTACTCACCTGTTTCTGAACCGGGCCGGTAATGGATCCTGGCTGTGCGTTCCCCGAAGCAGCTCTTAGCCACAGTTCTCTGCGGACTCCGCGGCTTTGATCAGTCCATTCCCTCTCAGCAGGCTAACACGGTAGCCACAGGACACAAGTGCTTAGTTTACAATCATGTTAATTTTGCTTTTTGTTTGTCTTTAGCAGTTGGAGATTAATGAGTAAAAAGGGTGTTTAAATTTTCAACCAGCCTTCTTTTAATCACTTGGCCGCATTGTTGCTGGCAGTTTTATTACTTTGATTTCCTGAATCAATCAGGTGTACAGTTTCCTTGTCCAATGATGGTTAGAGCGCAGGGAAAGACAGTACTACCAGGAATAGCTGCTGCTGCTCTGGATTCCACAAAAGACTATTGTGAAAATTCTTTATGATCTTTGTCATGATTTGTCATAGCATTTTCAATAAATCAGGGACATTTCCAAAATATTTTACAAAGGATGTTGCTATGCTCATTTTTCAACTACGGAATCAAATTAGTCTTTATCTGTTGGGATGGTGAAAATTAATAATGAATTCAGATTTTGGAGTAAATTTTTTTTTTGAGAGAAGGGGGTGGTGGGGGGGGGAGAGAGAGAGAGAGAGAGAATATCTTTTTTTTTTAATTTTTTTTTAACGTTTATTTATTTTTGAGACAGAGAGAGACAGAGCATGAATGGGGGAGGGTCAGAGAGAGGGAGGCACAGAATCAGAAGCAGGCTCCAGGCTCTGAGCTGTCAGCACAGAGCCTGACACGGGGCTCAAACTCACAGACCGTGAGATCATGACCTGAGTTGAAGTCGGCCGCTTAACCGACTGAGCCACCCAGGCGCCCCAAAGAGAGAATATCTTAAGCAGTCTCCACGCCTGTTTTGAAGCCCCATATGGGACTCAATGCACAGCTCAATACGGGGCTCGATGCAGGGCTTGATCTCCCAACCGACCGTGAAATCGTGACCAACTGTGAGATCGTAACCTGAGTTGAAATCAAGAGTTGGACACTTCACCATCTGAGCCACCCAGTCTCCCCTGGAGTAAATTCTTTAGATGAGGTATTCGCGACTCCAACTCCAAATCCTCCAGTTTTCTGGACTGAGGAAAGCAGACTCCATTCCACTGCAGGTTTTCTTCAAAGTGTGCTTCTGGTATGTATATAAACAAGCGAGGCCTTGATGATTCTGTCTCAAAGAGGCTTCATATCAAAGAAATCCCCCTCAGGTCTAATACATTGAAATGCAGATTTGTACACACAATGCCACTGAGTATGCATTGTTCCTGGCAGTAAGGGACAAGCTTTACTTAAACATAGTGATGACTTTTCCTGCTTGTTTGCTTGCTTGCTTTCTCTCCCTCCCTTTGTCTCTTTCTTTCTCTCTCTCTCCCTCCCTTCCTCTCTCTTTTCAATATATTTTATTTTTAAGTAATCTCTACACCCAAAATGGGGCTCAAACTCACAACCGTGAGATCAAGGGTCGCAGGCTCCACTGACTGAGCTAGCCAGACGCCCCATAGTTATGATCTTTCCAAAGTGCAAACCTGATCGTGACACTTCTTGGCTTAGTATCTTTTAATCTTCCCTTTCCTCTGGGTCATGTGCTGACAAGTTTACAGACACATCTTTCCACTGTGAGTTCCTTCTTTTTTCATGCGACCAGCTTCTAACACAGTCCTGGTCTGGAGAAAGCCCTCATTGAGAAGATCCTTGGAATTGAGGAAAGAATTTCATCCTGGCACATTGTCATGAAAATGCACTCAGGGGTCTGTCCAGCTGTCCCAAGTACATAATAACATTCCTTGGGACCTCTGGCTGGGGTAACATTTGATACCCATTTCTTAAGCCCACTGGGTTCCCTCCAAAACTCTAGGGGAGATATCTGAGAAATGAGTCTTAAGAGTGATCTTGTGGGACCCCAGTATGTGGCTGTGCATGAAGGACAATGAAGATGGGCACCATACTACTGGGGGCAGAGGTAAGAAAGGAGGTGTGGGACCTAAAATAGACCGGCCAAAGGTGGGTGATGGTAAAGATGACTGTGTAGGTTGGCTGTGGAGATGTTGCTGTGGCAGGTTGTATCTTCTAAAGATGGCTTTGCTGACATACATCTGCTCCACATGTTCTCCTTACAGTGTGACTTAACACTCCTCCACTGGGAGATGGGCCTATGTTCCTAACCCTTGAAACTGAGTGGGCTTTTGTAACTACCTGACCAATAGTATGGGAGAATGATTCTATGTGACTTCTAAGGCTAGGTCATAATAGGCAATATAGTTTCCTTCTGCTTCTGCCTCGGGACACATGCCTCTGGAACCCTGAGCCGATACAAAAAATCCTACCACCCTGAAGCTGTCTTGCCAGAGATGACAACAGAGTCAGAGGGGGATGTTTGATGAGACCCCCATGTTCCAGTAGCCAGCTGTTGGAGTCCCCCCAGCCCAGGCACTAGGGATGTGAATAAGGCCTTTAAAATAACTCCAGTCCCAACCAATCTGATTTGTAACCCATAAGAGACCTTGAGCAGAGCTGGGCCTGCTGAGCTGCTCTGGAATTCTTGACACATGGACGCCATGAGAGAGAAAAATTATTATTGTTCTAAGTCATTAAGTTATGGTGATTTGTTACATAACCATAGTGTCTGGAAAAGGGAGTCTGAAACAGTTACCAAAATTAAGCATAACCTAGGCATAAATTACCCTAAGTTATATTTGAGATTTTCTTTTTAACGATTTGGGGGTAACTGCAATTTAGTCTTAAAAGACAAGAACCCAGAAAAGACCATAGCCAGTGGGTATGACTATGGATGACTATGTCAGGTTTATTCCAGAAATGCAAGGTTTATTTAACATTAAAAAGTTAATAAATGTAATTAAATATATTTACAGGATAAAGGCAGAATATTCTCAGTGTAAGAAAGAAAGAAAAGGTTTTTGGTAAAATTCTACATATATTCATTACTGAAAAAAAAAAGCCTAGTGTGAATGGATAGAAAGGATCTTCTGTAATATCACAGGTGGTTCTACACAAACTCTATAACAAATATATTAAATAGTAGAATATCAAAACCTTTCCCCCTGCAGTTGGGAACAAGACAAGGATGTTTACTATCACCATTTCTATGTAATATTATGCTAGCCAGTACAAAAGGCAAGAAACAAAATAAAATGTATAAGGCTTAGGGCAAAAAAACCCTGTCATTATATGCAACTGACATACTTGTATATATAGAAAATTCACAAATTACTGATAAATTATTAAAATGAAAATAATTTAAACAATTTTTAAATTTAATTTTAGACAGAGAGAGTGAGAATGAGAGAGAGAGAGAGACACAGAGAGAGAATCTTGAGCAGCCTCCACCCTCAGCACAGAGCCTTATGCAAGGCTTCATCCTATGACCCCGGGATGATAGCCTGAGCCAAAATCAAGAGTTGGATGCTCAACCAACTGAGCCACCCAGCTGCTCCTGGGGACAAAAAAATGTAAACCTCATGTTCTCAGTCCCATCTCATCCCTTGTAGTAAGGAGACACCATGTGACACGGTTTTGGTCAATGAGACATATGTAGAAATCTATTTAAAAACACAAATTGCTAGATATTTTACCTCTAAATATTTCATTTAAAAATGTTTATTTTATTTTTGAGAGAGAGAGAGAGAACGCTAATGGGGGAGGAACAGAGAGAGGGAGACAGAGGATCAGAAGTGGGCTCTGTGCTGACAGCAGAGAGCCTGATATGGGGCTCAAACTCATGAACTATTTGACCACTACCTGAGCCTAAGTTGGATGCTTAACTACTGAGACACCCAGGCACCTCTACCTTTAAATATTTCAATTTGTTTTTAATAAAAGCAATGGTAAAATGTCTGCAATTTATTCTCAATTGTGTAAATGGAGGAAAGTATCCTGTTCATGGACAGAATATGATTCTCCTTAAATTGTTCTAAATTTTTGTGCAGCCCCAATAAAATTCCTAGCAAGCTTTCTGTTTGTTTGTTTTGGTGGGTTTTGAAAAGCTGATTTAAAAATTTATATGAAAATTCAAAGAGGCAAAAATAGTTAAGACAATTTAAAAAAAAATTTTTTTTCAACGTTTATTTATTTTTGGGACAGAGAGAGACAGAGCATGAACGGGGGAGGGGCAGAGAGAGAGGGAGACACAGAATCGGAAACAGGCTCCAGGCTCTGAGCCATCAGCCCAGAGCCTGACGCGGGGCTCGAACTCACGGACCGCGAGATCGTGACCTGGCTGAAGTTGGACGCTTAACCGACTGCGCCACCCAGGCGCCCCAGACAGGCTATTTTTAAAAGGGGGTAAAGATTTGAGCAAATTTCACAAAATGACTACTCATACATGAAAAACTATTCAAACTCACTAGCAATCAATGAAATAAAATGAAAACAATAAAATGCACTGTATGCTTTGACCAGAATAACTAAGATTACAAAAACTGACAGCATCAACTACTGGCAGGGATATGGGGCTGGTGGGAACTCTCATACATTGATGGTGGGGATGTAAATCGGTGAGCATGTTGGAAGACTCTTTGGCAGTATATCTGTTGCATACACACACACCCTAAGATCCAGCAATGTTACTCCTAAACAGATACCCTGCAAGAATGTGTACACAAACATACCAAAAGACATGTACATAAATAGTATTCATATCAGCCCCAAACTGGATATAACCCAGAAGTAGAATGGATAAATAAGTTGTGGTATATTCATATGATTGAACACTATTGAAAAAAATGAATGAATCGCAACTATATTGAACCACATGGATGAATTTCCCAAATATGATGTTGGGCAAGGTATAAAAGAACATCTGTGGTATGATTTTATTTTCATCTAGTTCAAAAACAGGCAAAACTAATCCTTTAACATTTTTTACTTTTTATTGAACTATAACTTAAGTAGAGAAAATGCATGAATCTTAAATGTACAGGATAATTGTTACATAAGTAAACACTTGTGATAACCATCACCCAGATCAAGATATAGAACTTTTTCTTTTTAATTTTTTTTTCAACGTTTATTTATTTTTGGGACAGAGAGAGACAGAGCATGAACGGGGGAGGGGCAGAGAGAGAGGGAGACACAGAATCGGAAATAGGCTCCAGGCTCTGAGCCATCAGCCCAGAGCCTGACGCGGGGCTCGAACTCACGGACCGCAAGATCGTGACCTGGCTGAAGTCGGACGCTTAACCAACTGCGCCACCCAGGCGCCCCAAGATATAGAACATTTTCAATACCGCAGTGAGCATATCCTTCACCCACATGACAGCTCCCAACGTTAATTTTTTTAATGTTTATTTATTTTTGAGAGACAGAGAGAGAGAGAGACAGAACACAAGTAGGGGACGGGTAGAGAGAGAGGGAGACACAGAATCCGAATCAGGCTCCAGGCTCTGAGCTGTCAGCACAGAGCCTGATATGGGGTTCGAACCCACAAACCGTGGGATCATGACCTGAGTTGAAATGAGACGCTTAACTGACTGAGCCACCCAGGCACCCTGACAACTCCCAACATTAACCACTATTCTGACCAATTTGTATCAGGAATTAGTTTTTCATGTATTACTATTTCATGACCTGATTGTTGGTTACATAGATGTGGTCACTTTTTATTATTTATCAATTTGTACACTTAGGATTTATGCACTTTCTGTATGTATGCTATACTTAAATAAGAATTACTAAAATTTTTTTCCCTTTTTAAAAAAATAAACATTCATTCATTTTTGAGAAAGAGAGTGTGAGTGGGTGAGGGGCAGGGAGAGAGAAGGGGTCAGAGTATCCAAAGCAGGCTCTGAGCAGCAGCAAGCCCCATGCGGGGCTCAAACTCATGAACTATGAGATCGTGACCTGAGCTGAAGTCAGACTCTCAATTGGCTGAGCTATCAAGGCACCTCTCCTTTTTTCTATTTTAGAGGGAAAGAGAGAGAGCATGCAAGTGGGGAAGAGGGGCAAAGGGAGAGAGACAGAGAATCCCAAATAGGCTCCACACTCATTGTGGATCCCAACACAGGGCTTGATCCCACAACCTGGGGATCAGGACCTGAGCTGAAATCAAGATTCAGATGCTCAGCTGACTTAGCCACCCAGGCACCCCTCAAATATAAATTCTTAAAATTTAACGATACTAGGACCTATGGCCCCTCAAACCCTGCAGAGCGACTAGAATTTTATTCAAACATGTTCTAAGCATTAGTTTCTTTTATTTCCGCTACTATAGGCATATTTCATAATTTTATGACTTATCATTTTATGAATCTATTTAAACTAAGGACTCACATTAAAATAGGAAAGGGAACCACTTAAAAATTATTGTACAGTACTAAAAAAATCATTGTTTCTCTGTGAGGAGAGATGATGAATGCATGAACTGTTTTTTCTCTCTGAGTCTTCCTGGTCTTTTCTTCTAAAGAACAACCTAAAAGCACTCTGAAGAGGTTGGGGAAAGGGCTTAACAATGGGCAACCAGAAGCATCTTGTTTGGACCCAGTCCCTTTAGATTAAGGTATGGCCCCAGTTTGGTCTTCAGTATTCAAGTCTGACACTAATACTCCAAGGCAGCATCTCTTATCATGTCTAGTGGTATTGTTTGTATTGAGTTCATTAGTTTCTTTTTTCAACGTTTATTTTTTTTTATTTTTGGGACAGAGAGAGACAGAGCATGAACGGGGGAGGGGCAGAGAGAGAGGGAGACACAGAATCGGAAACAGGCTCCAGGCTCTGAGCCATCAGCCCAGAGCCTGACGCGGGGCTCAACTCACGGACCGCGAGATCGTGACCGGGCTGAAGTTGGACGCTTAACCGACTGTGCCACCCAGGCGCCCCAGAGTTCATTAGTTTCTTGTGGGGACTACATATAATTCTGTCTGGTGCTTTCTGAGAAAACTTATAGAATGGGTGGATACCACTGCTTAAAATTGGAGTTTTAAGTAGGAATAGACTTTTCATTGTTTTTATCTCTTCCCCTTTCTCCTCATGTTACACAACTTCCCTATTAAGATATCAAGCTGTCATTACAGCTAATATTAAAAGATATTATTTTCATATGAGTTAGTTCCAGTTTAGTCGCCATTTCATAAAATTATCACAAAATGAATTGATGGCTTCCAAAAAATGATCACTTGTAGAAACAATTAGTTTGGGACATTGTGTCTCCGCTACTAGGCAGAATTTTATTTTTTGAAAAATTAGAAGCCGTTAACTGCACTCAAATTATGACTCTCTCCTGAGGAAAGCATTTTGCAGACTAGAATTATTGGTCCCACTTCGTAGATGAGAAAGCAAGCATTGAAGAAATTTAGTGCTCTGTGTAAAATTAGAGCCAGGAATAAGGCTTAGGATTTCTGATTCTTGTTCTTGCACCAAACCATTTGACCACAGGCAACTCTTAGAAGTTAGCTGAGAGGGAGGTAAACCATAAGAGACTCTCAAATACAGAGAACAGACTAGGGGTTGCTAGAGGGGAGGTGGGTGGGGGGGATGGGCTAAATGAGTGATGGGTATTAAGGAGGGCACTTGATGGGATGAGCACTGGGTATTATATGTAAGTGATGAATCACTGGGTTCTACTTCTGAAATCAATACCACACTGTATGTTAACTAACTTGAATCTAAGAAAATAAATTAAAAAAAAGAAAAAGAAAGAAGTTAGCTGAGGATACGGAAATTTGTCAAGATCACCTTAATAAATGAATATGCGATAGTAAAAGAGACTCTCTAATCTATGCAATCCTCTTTTATATTAAATTTATTAAATAATATTTAATATACATCGTAATTAAGATGGGAAGCCTTGCATTTCAGCCTCAGCTGGTAACCCCCGTGACCTAAATTAGGAACCTGGGAGTCTTTCTTGACTCCTGCCTTTCTCATGTCCAATTAAACTTTAATTCTGTCAGTTACTTGGTTTTCCTTTTGAAATAATTTCAGGCTTGCAAGAATAGGGCAAAGAGTAGTTTTTCCTTGAACCATTGGAGCATGAATTGCTGACATGGTGGTCTAACACCTCATAACACCCCTGGAGACTCATTCAAGTTGTGTGGTGTATCCATAGTTCATTCCTTCTTATTCCCAGCTAGAATTCCATGGTACCATAGTTTACTTGTTGAAATACATCTGGGTTGTTTCTAGATTTTGGCTATTATAAATATAGCTGCTATAGGGGTGCCTGCGTGGCTCAGTCAGTTAAGCATCCGACTTTGGCTCAGGTCATGACCTCACTGTCTGGGAGTTTGAGCCGCGCATCAGGCTCTGTGCTGACAGCTCAGAGCCTGGAACCTGCTTCGGATTCTATGTCTCCCTCTCTCTCTGCCCCTCCCCTGTTGGCACTCTGTCTCCCTCTCAAAAATAAATAAACATTAAGAAATTTAAAAAATAAAGCTGCTATAACGTTTCTGTACAGGTTTTTGTGTGAACATTAGTTTTCATTTCTCTGGGATAAAAGTTCAGGGGGACAGTTGCTGAGTTGAATGGTGGTTGCATATTTAATTTTATAGGAAACTGCCAAACTGTTTTCCAGAGTGGATGTATCATTTTACATCCCCACCAGCAATGTGTGAGTAGTCCAGTTTCTCCACATACTCGCCAGCATTTGGAGCTGTCACTACACTTTATTTTGGTTATTCTGATAGGTGTGTAGTGACATCTCATTGTGGTTTCAGTTTGCATTTATTTAATGGCCAACGATGTTGAACATCCATTTATGCACTTATTTGCCTTCTGAATATTTTCTTTGATGAAATATCTGTTCATGTCTTGTGCTCATGTTCTGATCTATGCAATCATCTTTCATGTTAAATTTATGAAATCACATTTAATGTGTACTTTATTTTTTCAAGTTTTTAAATTTATTTGTTTTGAGAGAGAGTAGGGGAGAGGCAGAGGGAGGGAGAGAGAGAGAATCCCAAGCAGACTCCTCGCCGTCAGTGTGGAGCCCAATGGAAGGCTCGATCTCATGAACCATAAAATAACGGCCTGAACCAAGTCAGATGCTTGACTGACTGAACCACCCAGGTGCCCCTGGATTGTTTACATTTTTACTGTTGAGCCTTGAGTATTCTTTATGTATTCCAGGTAATCATACTTTGCCAGATTAAAGGCTTGGAAACATTTTCCTCTAGTCTGTAGCTTGTTTTTTTATCCTCTTAACAGACTCTTTTATCGAGCAAACTTTTTTGTTGTGATGAGGTCCAATGTATCAATTTTTCTTTTATTGATCATACTTTTGGTGCCAAGTCTATGAACTCTTTCCCTAGCTTGATAGCCCCGAAACCTTCTCTCATTTTTTTCTAAAAGTTTTATAGTTTTATATTTTACGTTTAAGTCTAGGGTCCATTTTCTGCTAAATTTTATAGAAGGTGAGAGGTTTAGGCAGGTTAAATTTTTTTGGTTAAGGATGTTCAATTGCTCTAGCATTATTTGTTGAAAAGGCTATCCCTCCTCTATTGAAATGCTTTTTACAGTTTCATCAAAAATCAGTTGGTCATACTGTGTGTGGATCTATTTTTGGGTTTTCTGTTCTGTTCCATTGATCTATGTGACTATCCCTCCAACAGTATCTCACTCTGTAGATCACCAGCTACATAGTAAACGGTAATATTGGATAGAGTGATTCTTCTCAGTTGATTCGTATTTTTCAAGATTGTTTGAATTGTTCTAGGGCCTGTGCCTTTCCATATACATTTTAGAATAAGTTTGTCTATGTCCATGATTTCTTATAGAAATTGAATGGATAAATTTGGGGAGTGCTCACACTCTTGCTAGGTTGTTTCCAATGCATGAGCATGGTATGTCTCTCCATTTATTTAGGTATTTTTTCTTTCATTAGCATTTTTTAATTTTCAGCATACAGATCCTGTACACGTTTTGTAAATTTATACCTTAGTATTTCATTTTCTTTGGAGTGGTTATAAATAGCTTATGGCCTCTTTTTACATTTATTTATTTTTGAGAAAGAGAGTGAGACAAAACATGAGTAGGGGAGGGGCAGAGAGAGAGGGAAACACAGAATCTGAAGCAGGCTCCAGGCTCTGAGCTGTCAGCACAGAGCCTGATGCAGAGCTCGAACCCACGAACTGTGAGATCATGACCTGAGCCGAAGTCAGATGCTCAACTGACTGAGCCACCCAGGCACCCCAATAGTATTGTGTTTTAAGTTTCAATTTCCACATGTTCATTATTAGCATATAGGAATGCAAACAAACTTTATGTGTTGATCTTGTATCCTGTTTTATGTGTGGTTGTTTTTGTTTTGTTTTGTATATTCTTTGGGATTTTCTACTTAGACAATCATGTCATCTGCAGATTGGGATTTTATTTTTTACTTTCCAGACTGCCTTTTTTGCCTTTCTTTCCTTCTTCCTTCCTTCTTTATTTCCTTTCATCTTTATATCTCCCTTCCTCCTTTCCTCCCTTTCTTCCATCGCTTTCTTTCTCTCTTTCTTTCCCTCTTTTTTTTCTTGCCTCCCTCTCTTCTTCCCTCCTTCCTTCCTCCCTCTTCCTTCCTTCTTTTCTTTCTTTCTTTCTTTCTTTCTTTCTTTCTTTCTTTCTTTCTTTCTTTCTTCCAACTCGTTGCACTGGCTAGGACTTTTAGTATATGTTGAATGACAATAATGAGAGAACCTCCTGTTTTAGAGGGAAAGCATTCAGTATTTTACCATTAAGTATGATCTTAACTGTAGGTTTTTTAGTAAATGCTCTTTTCCAGTTTGGGGAACTTCATTCTATTTCTAGTTTACTGAGAGTTTTTTTTTAAATGAGTGTTGGATTGTGTTAAATGCTTTGCTCTATCAATGGATATGATCATATGACTTTTCTTTAGTTTGTGGATATGGTGGATTGCACTGATTATTTTTAAGCATGTTGAACCAGTCTTCCATACTTGGAGTAAATCCCACTTGGCTATGGTGTACAATTTTTTAATATGCTGCTAGATTAGGTTTGTTAATATTTTGTTGGGGATTTTTGTATCTAAATGAGATATTGTGGGATATTGGTTTGCAGTTTTCTATTTTTGTACTGTCTTTGGTGTTAGCCTCATAAAATAAGTTGGGATATGTTCCCTCCTCTTCTATTTTCTGGAAGAGATTATGTCAAATTAATGTTAGTTCTTTAAATGTTCTATTTAATTCTCTAGTGGAACCATCTGGAATTGAAGATTTTTGTGTGTGTGTGGGGGGAGATTTTAAATTACAAATAGAATTTTTGTAATGGCTACAGGACTACTTAAGTTGCCTATTTTTTTCTTGGTTGAGTTTTAGTAGTTTGTAGTGTTTAAGCAATTTATCCCCTTTTTTTCTGAGTTGTCAATTTTATAAATGTAAAATTGTAGTATTTCTTTGCCATCCTTTTAGTAGCTGCAGAATCTGTAGTGATATTCCCTGTTTCATTTCTAATATTGGTAATTCATTTTTTCTTCCTTTTTTTGGTCATTCTTGCTAAAAATTGATCAACTTTATTGATTTTTTTCAAAGTTCCAAAAAGTTTCAGCTTTTTGTTTCATTAATTTTCTCCATTCTTTTTCTGTTCAAATTTGTTGATGTATACTCTTATCTTTATTACTTTCTTCTGTGTGCTTTGGGTATTTTTGTTCTTATCTTCTAGTTTCTCAATTTAGGAACTTATATTATTGATTTGATTTGAAGACTTTTCTTTTTTTTTTTTTAATGTTTCTTTATTTTTGAGAGGGGGAAGGGGCATAGAGAGAGGGGGACAGAGGATCTGAAGCAGGCTCCATACTGATAGCAGAGAACCTGATGTGGGACTCCAACTCACAAACTGTGAGATCGTGACCTGAGCTAAAGTCAGGTGCTTAACCATCTGAGCCAATCAGGTGCCCCATTATTGATTTGGTTTGAAGCCTGTTCTTTTTTCCAATACAGCTTTTAGTGTTACAATTTTTTTTTCCTGATTTCAGCATTGCTTTAGCTAAATTCCACAAATTTTGATACGCTATATTTTCATTTTCATTCAATTATGTATTTTTGACTTGAGACTTCCTATTTTACCAATGCATTATTTAGAAGTGTGTTATTTAATTTCTAAATGTTTGGATGTTTTCTTGGTATTGATTTCTAGTTTGATGTCATGTGGTCAGAGCACATGCTCTCTATGACTTTAACTCTTTTAGGTTAAAGAGTGTTCTGTGGATATTTAACAACAATGTGTATTCCACTGCTGTTGGGTATTGGATATTAGATTCTGTTGGTCGACTGTCTCGTTCAGTTCTTAGATATCCTTGCTGATTTCCCGCTTACGAAGTTCTATCGGGGCGCCTGGGTGGCGCAGTCGGTTAAGCGTCCGGCTTCAGCCAGGTCACGATCTCGCGGTCCGTGAGTTCGTGCCCCGCGTCAGGCTCTGGGCTGATGGCTCAGAGCCTGGAGCCTGTTTCCAATTCTATGTCTCCCTCTCTCTGCCCCTCCCCTGTTCATGCTCTGTCTCTCTCTGTCCCAAAAATAAATAAACGTTGAAAAAAAAAATAAATAAAACCATAAAAAAAAAGAAGTTCTATCAATCATTGTGAATGGAGTGTTGAATTCCCCAACTATAATTGTGTGTTTGTCTATTTCTCCTTTCAGCTCTATCAGTGTCTGCTTCATGTGATTTGTGGCTCATGTATGAGCTTCATTTACTTGGTGGATTCACATTTAAGATTGCAATGTCTTCCTGGTGGATGAACACTTATCATTTACCTTTTATCATTACATAACGTCCCTTTTTGTCTCTAGTAACTTTATTTGCTCTGGTGTGTACTTATCTGGTATTAATAGAGGTACTCAGGGGTGCCTGGGTGGCTCAGTTGGTTAAGTGTCTGACTTTGGCTCAGGTCATGATCTTGCTGTTCATGGGTTTGAGCTCCGCGTCAGGCTCTGTGCTGACAGCTCAGAGCCTGGATCCTGCTTCGGATTCTGTGTCTCCTTTCTTTGCTCCTCCCCCACTCGTGCTCTGTCTCTCTCTCTCTCAAAAATAAACATTAAAAATTAAAAAAAAATAGAGCCTCAGATGTTTTTGATTAATGTTTGCATAACTTTTTTTCATCCTTTTACTTCAACTTAACTATGTCATTGTATTTTTTATAAGTTTTTAACTTATTTTGAGAGAGATAGCAGGAGCAGGGGAAGGTCAAGGAGGGAGAGAGAGAATCCCAAACAGGCTCACTGCGGAGCCCGAAGCAGGGCTCGATCTCATGAACCATGAGATTATGACCTGAGCTGAAACCAAGAGTCGGGTGCTCAACCAACTGAGCCACCCAGGAGCCCCTGAAGCAGTTTTTCTGTAAGCAACTATCAACCTGCTGCTAAGCCTGCTTCATTGCTATTGTTTTCCGTGGAGTACATTAAGCCTTTCTTCTGTTCAAATGCTTTAAAAATATGTAGCAGCTACTGTTCCATCTTATTTGAGCATCTTTTATAATAAGTAAAAGAGAGCTTCTAAACCTCTTCTATGTTCATTAGCTTGCTTTTAGCTGAAAATGATGAGAGGGCCCACCATTGGCTAATCCTTGGCTAGTAACCCTGTTATATTATGCTTTACTGTAATGACCTTATTGAATATAGCTAACGGATTTGAATAAAATACTGAATGTTTGTGACTCCTTAATCATTCTTTACCTTGTTTGTTTACCTAAATGATTTTCCATTCTGTTAGTGTTTCATCAGTCAGATTTACCATGCTATTAGTTTTAGGGAGATCCTAAGTTATCTCAGCCACCAAGGAAAATAGGAGAGTTGACTTAGTCATTATTCCACAGAGCCATTAAACTTAAAAATGCCGTATTTTCTCCACATGCCCGAATGTCTACACAAACACCACCAAAGGAATACATTCAATAAAAGCACTATCCTTTTTGTGCTCAGCAAATTAGATTCTGGAAAAGATTTTCCAGTACCTTGAGTTCTTGGAGAAACTTTGTACCTCGGATTTATAACTTGGGAAATCTCAAAAGATTTTTTTACTTCACCTAGGGAAAATGATAGAAGTTTGGTGAAATCGCAATATGTTTTGAGAACTTCATTTTTCTCTGAAAGTTTCCTTTTTAAAAAATGTGCTATTTATATTCCTTATTATATCTCAATTAAAGATAAGGTATCAAGGATGCTGTGGTGCTTGATATAGGAGTAAAGTTCTGAAGTATCAGAGTTGACACCATGCTTTCACAGGATTAAAGAACACCCAAATAAATGTTCTTAAAAAATATTTTTTTAGTACAGCTCACACACAATGTTACATTAGTTTCAAATGTACACCATCATGATCCAAATTCTCTATATGTTACGCTATGCTCACCAGAAGTGTAGCTGTATCTGTCACAACACTATGATAATACCATTGACTACATTCCCTATGTTGTACCTTTTACTCCCACAACTTATTCCTTCCATAACCAAAAGTCCAAAATTTCCCACTCCCCTTCACCCATTTTGCCCATCTTCCCATCCCCTTCCCCCTCCCCTGACTAATAATCATTAGTCGTTCTCTGTATTTACAGATATGATTCCACTTTTTATTTGTTTGTTCATTCGTTTGTTTTGTTTTTAAAATTCCACATATGAGTGAAATCATATGGTTTTTGTCTTTCTTAGTCTGACTTATTTCACTTCGCATAATACTCTCTAGGTCCATCCATGTTACTGCAATGCCACAGTCTCATCCTTGTTTATAGCTGCATAATAATCCATTGTATGTGTATACACATCTTCCTTATCCATTCATCTATCAGTGGACATTTAGGTTGCTTCCATATTTTGGCTATTGTAAATAATGCTGCAATAAACATAGGGATACACATATCTTTTTAAATTAGTATTTTCATTTTCTTTGGGTAAATGCCCAGGTGTGGGATTATTGGATCATATTTGATTTATATTTTGAATTTTTTGAGGAACCTCCATTCTGTTTTATGCAGTGGCTGCACCAATTTACATTCCCACTAATAGCGCAGGAGGGTTCCTTTTTCTCCACATTCTTGCTCACACTTGTTATTTCTTGACATTTTGATTATAGCCGATTTGACAGGTGTAAGTTTTTTTTTTTTTTGAAAGACTCATGGCCAAAATGGAATTAAGTAATGAAAACTTTAATACAGTTCTTACAGGTTATTTTGTATTATAAATGCAGGCTAGTAACACCAAGTGCTTCCATAAGTTATAATAGAATCTGTTTTACTCTACATTTTATTATTTTTAAAAATGTTTATTTATTTTTGAGAGAGAAAAAGAGAGAGGGAGAGAGAGAGAATGAGTGTAGGAGGGGTAGAGAGAGAGGGGGGGATAGAGAATCCTAAGCGGGCTCCATGCCATCAGTGCAGAGCCCACCATGGGGTTTGAACCCATGAACTGCTAGATCTGACCTGAGCTGAAATCAAGAGTCAGACGCTTAACCAACTGAGCCACCCAGGTGCCCTGCTATGTTATATTATTCTTAAAAATTTTATAAGCATGTTGGCTCAAAAATATGTTTCATAAAGTTATTCAGCTACTTCACTCTTTCTAAATCTTCATATTAAGTGCGATCTATTTCCCTATTTAATAATTTGAAAGTTTCAAATTGACTTTGTATGCAAAATCATTAGCTTCACAGTCATCATTGATTACTGTAGTATTTTACTCTTGCAATAATAAATATGTATCTATATATGTATTTCATCTACCACGTAGAATTTCCACTTATAAAACACATAAGGAAAATGTATTCAAAATTACATCTAGAAAACTCACTCATTTTGGAAAACAAACATTTTAATACTAACAGTGAAACCAAGTCACATACCTTGTTTATATAATTGTTGCTGATACACTGATTAGATAGGATGGTGATGTCTGCTTTCACAGAATCACTGATTACACATAGTTTCAGTGATGTTAGATATGATATTCAAGTGGGCACTTGGTCAGAGCCAAAGTCAATTGTCAGATTATGGGTGAATTCTGAGGTTGAACCCAAACTTGAGAGTGTACCTAATATTTATTTGTTTATTATATAATTTGTCCTATGGCACTAATATACTATGTACATTATACAACACACACACACACACACACACACACACACACACAATTTAAGCAGAAGATAGAATTTCTAACATTTTCTTCCTGGTGTCCAGTGAACGTTCTTGTGTACACCCTGGGATGTGTGCACCTCACTTTGGGGGACCACTGACCTATAATAAAGATCAAGCTCCTTAACCTGGTGTAATAGAGCCCTCAAGATCTGGTCACTGTTTTATCTGTCACCTTTCCATGCCTTGACCTTATCCTCTAACAGCACTGAATTACTTGTAGTTCCCTGCCTCTGTGTCTTTGCCCTGTGCCTAGCATGCCGTTTTCTTTCTTTGCTTGGTTAACCCCATTCATCCTTTTGTCTCAATGCAGACATCACACTGTCCAGGAAGTTCCCTGGCACTCCGTTCTTCCTTTGAGGCTGTGTTAGGTGTTGCTCCCCTTGGCTCCCAAATTCCTAGTGTGTAGTTCTATTCTTACACTTATTAATTGTGTTTTTAATTGTCAGGAGGGACCATGAACTGATTTAGCTTATGTTTTTGCAATCATGGAGGATTGTGGTTGAAATAGAAATTAAGCCGAGTTATAGATAAATAGAAAACGTTGTGTTTTCTATACACTTGAGAGGTTTTCAGGCTGAGGTTTGAAACTGCCTTCTTTACTGACACTGGCCCTTGGCACAAGGAATCATACTTTACCCAGAGGTTAGGTTCAAAGATGAATGTGAAGCTTTATATACATGTATCATTAGTTATAGTGCTAAGAAGTAGATGCACTGCCGAAAGAAGGTATTTGAGGAGAATTTAAAAAGGGAATGTTTTCATTCATTGTATTTTCTTTACTCTCACATACATTTCTGACACCAAGTATGTGGATTTTCCCCACACTGACCAATTCTCTGACACTAGCTGGGTATCCTCAATTCAATTCAATTCTAACACTAGCCAGAATTAGCACAGACACCACAGTTTAAGGGATTGGTCCTACAAGAGTGCCCCCACTTCAGACGCCATTCACAGGTAATAGGTCCCCAAGTTACCCACAACTTCTGTTGGATGTGGCTACAGATTGGGAGTTCCCACAACCCCCTCCTTGGGTTTAATAAATTGTTAGAGCAGCTCACAGAATTCAGGAAAGACAATTTATTTACTATTGCTAATTAATTAAAAATAATATTTTAAAGGATACAAAGGAACAGACAGATGAAGAAATACACAATGTAGGAACTTCGGTTCCCATGGAGTTGTCCTGTGCCACCCTCTTGGAGCATGGAATGGTTCACCAACCCAGAAGCTCTCTGAATCCCATACTTTGGGGATGTTTATGGAGGGCTTCATCACCTAGCCGTGATTTGATTATCAACTCCACATCCAGCTTCTCTCCCCTCTCCTGAGAACTGGGGGAGAGAAGGCTGAAAGTTCCAAGCTTCTAATCATGGTCTTTCTGGTAGTCAGCCCCATCCAGAAGCCCACCAAAATTTGCCTCATTAGAACAAAAGACATTCCTATCACCCAGGGGATTCCAAGAGATTTAGGAGTTTTGTGTTAGATGCTCCTATCCCTCAGGAAATTACAAAGGTCTTAGGAGCTCTGGGACAGGAACAGTTGTCAAAAACTAATATTAGAATCAAAGATTTTCCTAGCACTCCTATTTACAAGGGTTTTAGCAGTCCTGTGTCAGGCAGGAGCAAGGGGCAGAGACCAGTATATACATTTCTTACTATTTCACAGGGACTACTTACCAGGGTGTGTAGGTAAGCCCTGAGGGACTTTGCTGTACTTGGGACTTCACCTGCAGGTTCTGTTTCAACTGCCAGACCACAGGAGGGAGTAGTTACAGCACCCAGAGATAGAGAAAGCTGTATGGACAAAGTTACCTATCAGGAGCAGAGATCTCTAAAGTGACCCTATTGGGAAATAAAATACTCTGACTTTGTTCTCTTGCTCTTCCGTCTTCTGCCAGGGCCCCCTACCTTTAGCTGAACCTGACTGGAAGACAGAAGGCAAAACAGCCTGTTGATGCAGTCCTGGGCACAGAGCATGGGAGGAGGGTGATGAGAGGCCCAGGAGGGTCCCAGTTTCAAAGCACCCTTGAAAATCCCTCAAAGCACCCCCAGCCCCTCCTCCACTTAGTCTTGATGTTTCACATATGAAACCTTTATTTATTTATTTATTTATTTATTTATTTATTTATTTGAAATCTTTAAATAAGTGACTTGGCATAAAGTGATGGTAAATGCAAAAATCTTTCCTTTATTCACTTTCCTCTGAGAAGACTGCTCTCTCTCAGCCATTCAACCACGGCTCTTTGGGTGAAGTGGTGGGAAATTCTATAATGTAGAAAATTAGCAAAATATCAGACATCACAAATTCAAATGCTTCAGGGGGCCAGACAGGTGATGAGAATCAGATCAAATAAAACATGGATGCAGGCAGATGCAGGCAGGCAGCGGGTGATCTCTGGTTCACTCTCCTAATGATCTCTCCTTTCATCAGCCTTTAGTTACTAGTGATGAGCAAGCAGTGTTGGCTAATCATTTCTGGATGCAGAATGGGATTGATATAAAGCAGTCTCTCCTAAACCCTTCTGAAAGACCAGTCCCCTTAATAAGTGTGGGCAGAGACTGGAAGCACTTCTGGGGGCCTACTGTGTGCAAGCACTGTTCTAAGTGCATCCCCTGAATTAACTCCTTTAATCCCTTCCAGGTCCCTACAAGATAGGAGTTATGATGATCACTCCTTCACAGGTGAGGAAGCTGAGGCACAAAGATGTTAAGGAGGGACAAGGTGATCTGCTACATCTCTTCAGCAGTACATTCTGGGTGGAACTATCTAGCTTGCAAGAGCCAAGGGGATTATTTATTAATTTCTGAATCTGATTTGAATTTAACTTGGCTTAAAAAATGACTTGAGGTATGTAGAATAGTTCACCTTTGAAATATATTACAAATTATATCATTAAGAAAAGGGTAAATCTGGAAAGTAATAGTAACTGCATATTTGGCCACAATCATGGCTGCATTGACCTCCTGGGGCAGGAAGTCATAGCAGCCCTCTCTTAACTTGTTTGGATACCTTCTTGGGGCTCTAGTACTTCAGGTGCTCCATGGGTACCCTGCACTTCAGGCACATTCCCTTGGAAGAGCTAAACAGTGGGAGAAATAGGCTTCGTGGGAGGTTCTTCATTCTTGACTACCTTAACCTGCCACCTGCAGCTCCTCTGTCTTAGATAACCTATGAATGTTTTACATCAACAATGAGTATTTAATCACTTCCAAGAAGCATCAACATAAGACAAACAATTATTTGCAAACTTCTAGCACTATGCCAAATAAAAGTGTTCAGAAAGGACATCTTGCCTTGTTCCTGATCTTAGGGGGCAAACATTCATTCTTTGATCATTAAGAATAATGTTACCTATACTTTTTTTATAGATGCTCGTTATAAAGTTGGGAAAATTTCCCTCTATTCTTATTTTTATCATAAATGGATAGCATGAATTCAATAAGGTCACAGGATATAAAATCAACATGCAGAAATCTGTTACAGTACTATAAACCAATAATGAGGCAGTCGACAAAGTAGTCAAGGAATTAATCCCATTTGAAATTGCATCAAAACCCATAAGATAACTAGGAATAAACCTAAGTAAAGAGGGAATAGTTCTGTATACTAAAAACTATAGAACATTTATTAACGAATTTGAAGAGGATACAAAGAAATGGAAATTGAAAAAGGGAAAAGTGGAGGGTGGCATGCAGAAGAGTGAAACTGGACCGCTCTCTTACACCATACACAAAAAATAAATTCAAAATTGATGAAAGGCGTAAATGTGAGACAGGAAACCATCAAAATCCTATAGGAGAACACAGACAGCAACCTCTTTGACATCGGTAAACAGCTTCTTACTAGACATGTCACTGAAGGCAAGGGGAACAAAAGCAAAAATGAACTGTTGGGACACATTTCCAAAGAAGACAACCAGATGGCTAAAAGACACATGAAAAGATCTCAACATCATTCATCACCAGGGAAATACAAATTAAAACCACTATGAGATACCACCTCACACCTGTCAGAATGGCTAAAATTAACAACACAAAAAACAACAACAGGTGTTGGTGAGGATGTGGAGAAAGGGGAACCCTCTTGCACTGTTGGTGGGAATGCAAACCAGTGCAGCCACTCTGGAGAACACTATGGAGTTTCCTCAAGAAACTGAAAATAGAACTACCCTATGAACCAGTGATTGCACTATTAGGTATTCATCCAAAGGATACAATAATACAGATTTGAAAAATACAGCACTCCATTTATAGCAGCATTATCAACAATGGCCAAACTATGGAGAGAGTCCCAATGTCCATCAACTGATGAATGGATAAAGAAAAGAAAATGTGGTGTATTTATATTATGGAATATTACTCAGCCATCAAAAAGAGTGAAATCTTGCCATTTGCAATAATGTAGATGGAGCTAGAACATGTTATGCTAAGTGAAATAAGTCAATCAGAGAAAGACAAATATATTATTTCACTCACATGTGGAATTTAAGGAACAAAACAGATGAACATATGGGAAGGAGAGAGGAAAAGAGAGAAGGAAACAAACCACTAGAGAGTCTTAATAATAGTGAACAAACTGAGGGTTGATGGAGGGAGGTGGGTGGGAGATGAGCTAGATGGGTGATGGGTATTGAGGAGGGCATTTGTGATGAGCACTGGGTGTTATATTTAAGTGATGAATCACTGAATTCTACTCCTGAAGCCAATAGTGCACTGTATGTTAACTAATTAAGATACAAAAATTATGTATATTAAAAAATAAATGGATATTCAGTTTTGTCGAAGTTTTCTACATCAATCAATCTGATCATGTAATTTTTATTGTTTAGCTTGTGGATATGGTGGATTACATTGATTGTTTAAAAAATGTTGACCCAGCTTTGCATTCTTCTAATAAGTCCCACTATGGTTATAGTATATTTTCTTACACATTCCTGGGTTGGATTTGTTAATATTTGTTAAGAATTTTTGCATGTAAGTTCATGAGAGATATTGGTCTGTAGTTTTCTTTTTTGCACTATTTCTGTCTGGTTTTGGTTCCAGAGTAACACTAACTCCATAAAAGGAATTAGGAAATGTTCTATTTTTTGGAAGAGATTGTGTAGAATTGATATTAACTCTTTAATTGTTTGGTAGAATTTTCCAGTGAAACCATCTGGGCCTAGAGATTTCTTTTTTAGGAGTTTTAAAATTATGAATTCAATGCCCTTAATAGTTATAGGGCTATTCAAACAGTTTATTTTATAGACTGTTTGATAATTTGTGTTTTCCAAGGAATTTGTTCATTTCATGTAAGTTGTCACATTCAGGTGTGTAGAGGGTTTTTTTTGTTCATTTTGTTTTTTGTTTTTTTGTTTTTGCTTTTTTTTAGTGTTTCCTTATCCTTTTGATGTCTGCAGGGTCTGAGGTGATATCTCAATTCCTTCTTTTCCTTTTTTTAATCAACAGCTTTACTGATGTATAATTGATATAATACAAAAAAACCCTGCACGAATTTAATGTATGCATTTTGGTGAGTTTGGACATAGGCATACAATCATGAAACCGTAATCACAATCAAGGTAATAAACATATCCATCACCTCCAAAAGTTTCCTTGTGCTCTGCCTCTTTTGTTGTGGTAAGAACACTTAATATGAGATTTACCCATTTCACAATTTTTAAAGTACACAAGACAGTATTTTTAAGTGTAGGCTCTATATTATATAGCAGATTTATAGAACTTATTCATTCCCAGCCTCTGGAAACTACCATTTGACTATCTGCTTCTGTAAGTTGACCACTTCAGAGACCTCATATAAGTGGAATAGTACAGAATCAGCTGTCCTGTGACTGGCTGATTTCCCTGAGCATAATATCCTGTAGGTTCATCCATGTTGTTCCATATGGCAAGATTTCCTTTCCTTTTTAAAGGCTGAATTATATTTCATTGTATGTATATACCACATTTTCTTTATCCATTCATCTGTCAACGGACATATGGGTTATTTCTATATCTTGGCTATTGTGAATAGTGCTTCAGTGAACATGGGAGTGGAGAGAGCTCTTTAAGAACCTGATATCCAGAAATATATTTGTCCAAAAGAATTGAAATTAGGAAAATTGAAATACTTTGTCAGTTTACAAATTCTTTGCTCTATCCCTCCATTCTGCTGTTTAGTGTGGCGCAAGTTTGTATCTTTTCAAAGAATCAACTTTTGGTTTTTTTTCACCCTTCCTATCATTTCTTTAATTTCTTCTCTTATTCTTATGATCATCTATGTTTTTGAACCCATTCTACTCTTTTTTTAGAAAATGTTTATTTATTTTTGAGAGAGAGAGAAAGAGCAACTGGGGGGAGGGACAGAGAAAGATGGGGTCAGAGAATCCAAAGAGGGCTCTGTGCTGACAGCAATGAGCCAGATGGGGGGGCTCAAACTCACAAACTGTGAGATCATGACCTAAGCTGAAGTCGGATGCTTAACCGACTGAGATGCCCAGGCACACCTGGGCCATTCTGTTGCTATTTTCACCTTGTTAACTTGAGTTATTTATATAATTAATTTTTAGTCTTTTTTCCTTATATAAGCATTTAAGACTACAATTTTTCCTTAAATATAATTTTTGCTATAGCCTAAAAGTTTTGTCATGTACTAAATTTTTTTTCTTTTTTAGGTAAAAGACTGACTCAAAGCACAAAACAGACTGATGGATTTTAATGTGATGGAGTGTGCAGAGTTCACTGAGATGGTTTCAGATTCTACATTCAGCCAACTTCTAAGAAATTATATAAGAAATATATATAAGAAATTATATATATATATATATATACACACACACACACATATACACATACATACAATGAAATATTGCTAAGCCATCAAAAGGAATGAAATCTTGCCATTTACAAAGACATGGACAGAGCTAGAGAGTATTATGCCAAGGGAAATGAGTCAGACAAAGACAAATACCATATGATTTCACTCATGTGTGGAATTTAAGAAACAGAACAAATGAGCAGAGGGGAAAAACAAAAGAGAGAGACAAACTAAGAAACAGATTCTTAACTATAGAGAACAAATTGATGGTTATCAGAGGGGAAGCGGGTGGGGGGATTGGTGAAATAGGTGATGGGGATTAAGGAAAGCACTTGTCATGACGAGCACCATGTGACGTATAGAAGTGTTGAATCACTATATTGTACACCTGAAACTAAAGTAACACTGTGTTAGCTAAGTCTATGTTAAATAAATACTTAAAAAAGATAAAGAATATTATCAAAACATAGAATTAAATTTGGAAATACAGACATTTTAAGTCTTTATTTTTTCTTTTAACTTTTTAAATGCTTTATTTATTTATTTATTTATTTATTTATTTATGAGAGAGGGAGGGAGGGAGGGGCAGAGAGAGAGGAAGACAGAGGATCTGAAGTAGGCTCTGTGCTGACAGCAGAGAGCCCAATGCAGGGCTTGAACTCACGAGCCATGAGATCATGACCTGAGCTGAAACCAAGAGTCAGATGCTTAACCAACTGAGACACCCAGGTGCCCCTAGTTTTTCTTCTTTTAAAATTCCAGTTGAGCTTCTTTTCATGTGTCTGTTAGCCATCAGGATGTCTTCTTTGGAAACATGTCTATTCATGTCTTCTGCTCATTTTTTACTGGATTTTTGATTATTTGTGTTTGGGGTGTTGACTTAGATAAGTTCTTTATACACTTTGGATACTAACCGTTTATCGGACATGTCATTGCAAATATCTTCCCCATTCTGAAGATTGCCTTTTAGTTTTGTTGATGGTTTCCTTTGCTGTGCAGAAGCTTTTTATCTTGATGAAGTCTCAATAGTTTATTTTTGCTTTTGTTTCCTTTGCCTCAGGAGACATATCTAGTCAGAAATAGCTATGACTGATGTCAAAGAGGTTATTGCTTATGTTGATGGTTTCCTCTCTCACATTTAGGTCTTTCATCCATTTTGAATTTACTTTTGTGTATGGTGTAAGAGAGTGGTCCGGTTTCATTCTTCTGTATGTCACCCTCCAGTTTTCCCAGAAGCATTTTTTGAAGAGACTGTCATTTTTCCATTAGATATTCCTTCCTGCTTTGTTGAAGATTAGTTGACCATATAGTTGTGGGTTCATTTCTGGGTTTTCTATTCTGTTCCATTGATCTACGTGTCTGTTTTGTGCCAGTACTATACTGTCTCAATCACTACAGCTTAGGTACTATAACTTGAAGTCCAGAACTGTAATGCCTCCAGCTTTGCTTTCCTTTTTCAAGGTTACTTTGGCTATTTGGGGTCTTTTGTGGTTCCATACAAATTTTTGTATTAGTATGGAATACAAATAGGGAGTGGTAAAATTCCGTGAAAAACTGGTGGTATTGTGATCGGGATTGCATTAAATGTGTAGATTGCTTTGGGTAGTATAGGCATTTTGATGATGTTTATTCTTCTAATACATGAGCATGGAAATGTGTTTCCATTTCTTTCTGTCATCTTCAGTTTCTTTAATAAGCGCTCACAGTTTTCAGAGTACAAATCTTTTACATCATTGGTTAGCTTTATTCTAGGTGTCTTATGGTTTTTGGTGTAATTGTCAATGGGATCAATACCTTGATTTCTCTTTTTTCTACATTATTGGTGTATAGAAATTCAACAGACGTGGGGCGCCTGGGTGGCTCAGTTGTTTAAGCATCCAACTTTGGCTCAGGTCATGAACTCGCGGTTCATGAGTTTGAGCCCTTTGTCGGGCTCTGTGCTGATAGCTCACAGCCTGGAGTCTGCTTCAGATTCCATGTGTCCCTCTCTCTCTGCCCTTCCCCCACTCATGGTCTGTCTCTCTCTAAAAAATAAACATTAAAAATATTTTTAAAGAAGAAATGCAACAGATATCACTGATTTCGTATCCTGCAACTCTATTGATTTCTGTATCAGTTCTAAAAACTTTTTGATAGAGTCTTTGGGTTTTCTTTTCTTTAAAATATTTTTTATGTGTATTTATTTATTTTCTGTTTTAATTTTTAAAATATTTTTTATGTTTATTCATTTTTGAAAGACAGAGAGAGACCGAGCACAAGCAGGAGTGGGCCAGAGAGAGAGAGGGGACACAGAATCTGAAGCAGGCTCCAGGCTCTGAGCTGTCAGCATGGAGCCGGACGCAGGGCTCGAACTCATGAACCGCAAGATTACGACTTGAGCCAAGTTGGATGCTCAACAGACTGAGCCACCCAGGTGCCCCATGTTTATTTATTTTTGAGGGAGACAGAGAGAGACAGAGAGAAAGAGAGAGAGAGAGAGAGAGAGAGAGAGAGAGAGAGAGAGATGAACAGGGAGAGAGGGAGAGAAAATCCAAAGCAGGCTCCATGCCTTTTGCGGGGCTCAATCTCATGAACTGTGAGATCATGACCCAAGCCTAAATCAAGAGTGAGATGCCCAACCAACTGAGCCACCTAGGTGCTCCTGGGTTTTCTATATGTGATCTGCAAGTAGTGTAAGTTTGACTTCTTCCTTGTTGATTTGGATGCCTTTTATTTCTTTTTGTTGTCTGATTGCTGAGGCTGGGTACTTTGAGTACTATGGTAAATAACAGTGATGAGAGTGGACATCCCTGTCTTGTTCCTGACCACAGAGGAAAAGATCTCAGTTGTTCCCATTGAGGATCATATTAGCTATGGGTTTTTCACATATGGCTTTTATTATGTTGAGGTATGTTCCCTCCAACCCTACTTTGTTGAGGGTCTTTATCATGAATGGATGTTGTACTTTGTCAAACGCCCTTTCTGCATCTATTGAAAGGATCATATGGTTCTTATCCTTTCTTTTATTAATGTGGTGTATTGTGTTGATTGATTTGCGAATATTGAACCATCCTTGCAAGCCAGGAATAAATCCCACTTGATTGTGGTGAACGATTCTTTAAATGTACTGTTGGATTTGACTTGCTAGTATTTTGTTGAAAACTTTTGCATCCAAGTTCATCAGGACATTGGCCTATAGTCCCCTTTTTTAGTGGAGTCTTTGTCTGGTTTTAGAATCAGGGTAATGCTGGCCTCACAGAATGAATTTGGAAGTTTTCCTTCCATTTCTATCTTTTGGAACAGTTATAGGAGAATAGGTACTGACTCTTCTTTAAATGTTTGGTAGAATTCCCTTGTGAAGCCATCTGGTCCTGAACTTTTGTTTGTTGGGAGATCTTTGATTATTAATCAGTTTCTTTGCTGGTTATAAGCCTGTTCAAGTTTTCTACTTGTTCCTGCTTCAGTTTTGGTAGCTTATATGTTTCTAGGAATTTATCCATTTTGTCCAGATTGTCCGATTTGTTGGCATATAATTTTTCATAATATTCTCCTATAATTGTTTGTACTTCTGCGGTGTTGGTTGCTATTTCTTCTCTCTCATTTGTGATTTTTTAATTTGGGCCTTTTCTCTTTTCTTTTTGATAAGTCTGGCTAGGGGGCTATCAATTTTGTTAATTTTTCAAAGAACGAGTTCCTGGTTTCACTGATCTCATCTATTGTGGTTTTAGTTCCTATATCATTTATTTCTGTGCTAATCATTAGTATTTCCCTTCTTCTGCTGGCTTTAGGTTTTACCCCCCCCCTAGCTCCAATAGGTGTAAGGTTAGGTTGTTTATCTGAGATTTTTCTTGCTTCTTGAGGTAGACCCATATTGCTATGTACTTCCCTCTTATGACTGCTTTTGCTGCATCCCAAAGGTTTGGGACTGTCGTATTTTCATTTCTGTTTGTTTCCATGTATTTTTAAGTTTCTTCTTAGTTCCTGGTTGACCCATTCATTCTCTAGTAGCATGTTGTTTAACCTCCATGTATTTATGTTCTTTCCATTTTTTTTCTTGTGGTTGACGTCAGTTTCATAGCATTGTGGTCAGAAAATATGCATGGTATGATCTCAGTCTTTGTGTACTTGTTGGGGCCTGATTTGTGACCTGGCATGTGATCTATTCTGGAGAATGTCCCATGTGCACTCAAAAGGAACGTGTGTTCTGCTGCTTTAGGGAGGAATGTTCTGACTATATCTGTTAAGTCCATCTGGTCCAGTGTGTCATTCAAGGCCATTGTTTCCTTGTTGATTTTCTGCTTAGATGATCTGCCTATCATTGTAAGTGGGGTGTTAAAGTCCCCTAGTAGTATTGTGTTATTATCAACAAGTTCCTTTATGTTTGTTGTTAATTGTTGTATATATTTGGGTGCTCACAAGTTGGAGCTATAAATATTTACAATGGTAAGATTTTCTTGTTGGATAGCCCCCTTTATTGTGATCTAGTGCCCTTCCTCATCTCCCGTTACGTTCTTTGGTTTAAATACAGTTTATCCGATATAAGTATTGACACTCTGGCTTTCTTTTGACATCCATTTGCATGAGAAATGCCTCTCCATGCCCTCACTTTCAAATTGTAGGTGTCTTTAGGTCTCAAACAAGTCTCTTGTAGGCAGCATATAGATGGGTCTTGTTTTTTTAAATCCATTCTGACACCCTATGTCTTTTGATTGGAGTGTTCTGTCCATTTACATTCAGAGTAATTATTAATAGATACGTACTTAGTGCCATTTTATTTCTTGTTTTGTCCTTGTTTCTGGAGAGTTTCTCTACTCCTTTCTAGTCTTTGTCACTTTTTGTCTTTCCTTTCTACTCAAAGAGTCCCCTTTAATATTTCTTGCAGGGCTGGTTTAGTGGTCATGAACTCCTTTAGTTTTTGTTTATGTCAGAAACTCTTCATCTCTCCCTTTATCTGGAATGATAGTCTTGCTGGATAGAGTATTCTTGGCAGCAGATTTTTCTTGGTCAGCACATCGAGTATGTCATGCCACTCCCTTCTGGCTTGCCAGGTTTCTGTTGAGAAATCTGCACGTAGCCTTATGGGTCTTCCCTTGTGAGTTAGGGACTTCTTTTGTCTTGTTGTTTTTAGGGATTTTTCTTTATCACTGTGTTTTGCAAATGTAATTACATATGTCTTGGTTTTGGCCTGCTTTGGTTGATTTTGATGGACCTTCTCTATGCCTGCTGGATCTGGATATCTGTTTCCTTCCATAGATTAGGGAAGTTTTCAGGTATAATTTCCTCAGAGAATCCTTCTATCCCCTTTTCTCTCTCTTCTGCTTCTCGACTCCTATGATACTAATGTTATTATGTTTGATGGAGTTTCTGAGTTCCCTAAGTGTACTTTTGTGAATTTTTTCTGTTTTTCAGCTTTGTTATTTTCCATAATTCTATCTTCTGTATCACTTATTCGTTCCTCTGCTTCTTCCATCCTTGTGGTCATTACATACAGTTAATTTTCAAATCTCAGTTATTGCATTTTTTATTTTGGCCCTCTTGTTTTTTAGCTGATTTATCTCTGCAGTAAGGGCCTCCCTGTAGTCCTCCATTCCTTTCCCAAACCCAGCTAGTATCCTTATGATTGTTGCTTTAAATTCTCCATCAGGCTTGTTACTTATACCTGTTTTGATTAGATCTCTGTCACCTTATCTTGTTCTTTGATTTGTGATGACTTCTCTGTCTTGGCAGTTTGTCTGAGTCCCTCTCTTCTCTGTGTTAGAAAAGCCTGTTATATTTCCTGCTCCTGTGTGTAATGGCTTTATAAAGAAGAGGTCATATAGTGTCCAGGGCCTGGCACTTCAGGGAGTGTCTGTAGTGTGTCCTGCATGTGCTCTGTTGGTTTGTTTTGTTTTGTTTTGGCTGCTCTATCCCTCAGGCCAGTCATCTGCAGAGGTTTTTCCTTGCCTGCAATGAGGAGTATTTGAACTTTGGCCAGAATTGGCAAGTTTTAACTAGGTGTGCTCTGGTCTGCTTGTTAAATGAGACATGCTCCTTCCACTGGAACTGAGGCCTTGCAGAACTCTCTGGTTGGGAGATATGGTGTGGGCAGGGGTTTCTTTGGTCTTCTGGGGAAGGGGACCTCTGCACTGGGACTGAGGAAAACTTGAAAGAGAAGAGCAGTAGTGACAGAGTGTAGGTGTGTGGGGTCTTGTGTAAGCAGACTATGCAACTAGTGCTGGTGCTGTGCTATTTACCACAGGTGGCTCTGTTTCTATGCTGAGGGGCGGGAGAGGGAAATGGCACTCACCAGCTGCTTTGTTCCCAAGAGGCATCACTGTGCATGCTGCCTTTCTGGGAAATATTCTGAGAATGCGAATAATCACCTATCCTGTGCATCCCAGGTGTTTTTCAGATCACTGTTTTCACAGTTTGCCTCCAGGTTGTTTGCCTTCCTTCTCTCCAGAAGCAGCGCAGTTCCCTCTGGGCTGTATCCCAGCCAGACCTGCTGACTTTTAAAACTCCAGGCTTTATGTTTTGGATTCTGTGTCTCCCTCTCTCTCTGCCCCTCCCCCGTTCATGCTCTGTCTCTCTCTGTCCCAAAAATAAAATAAACGTTGAAAAAAAAATTAAAAAAAAAAAAAACAAACTCCAGGCTTTAGGGATGGACTGTGGTGGGAGCCTGAACTGGTCTTCTGGGGGAGGGTCCTGCCATGCTGGGATAGTTGCAAGCTAGATGGAGAAGGCAGTTGTGCCAGAGCACAGGGGCATGGGACTTGGCATAAGCAAATTAGGCAGCCAGTGTTTGTGATGCACTGCTTCCTGCAGGTGGCTCTGTGTTTATGCTGAGGAGGCAGGGGGAGGGAAATGGTGTCTGCCCTCTCCTTTGTGCCCAAAGAGGCATCTCCCGTACTCTGCCTCTCAGAGATGTGCTCTAAGAAGAGTGAATGATTTCCCTCTCTGTGCCCCAAGTGTTCTTCAGATTGCTGTTTACCTACCATCTACCCTCACCCCCAGGGCTATTTGCTTGCCTTCCTTCCAGGAGTAGGGCAGTGCCCTCAGGGCTCTACCCCAGTCAAGCCCACCAAGCTTAAAATTCATCTTTAAGCCCCACTATTTTTAAGAACTCATAAAATTCAGCCTCTTTCATTTTCCCAGACAATGGCTCTGGGGAAGGGTTCTCCTTGTGCATATCCCTGTGTGTTCCACTCCTTCTCTCCTTTCTCCATGACTAGGGCTCCCTTCCCTCTGCAGCACCCATGATCCCTTTCTCCCATAAACTGCTTCTCTGCATTTCCTTCTGCAATGTGGCCTCTTCTCTTTCTCTAGTTGTGCAGTTTATTCTGTCAGTCTTAGGTTGATTTCTGGGGTATTTAAAATGATTTGATAATTATCTAGTTGTGTTCGAGGGACGAGATGAGCTTAGAGTCCTCCTACTCCACCACAATTTTAGCTCTCTTCTCCATTTTTAAGTCTTTTAATAAAGATTACCAAACTGCAAAAAGAAAAAAAGACTATAAAAGGGTTCCTGAGACTAAAAATTTTAAGAATAACTGGTCTAGCTTATTGTAAATTTTTGTAAATATACCATATGTGCTAATTTTTAGAGACAGGACTCCATATATGTCCACTAAATCAAAGTTCCTAAGTGTTTTCTTATCATGTATTTCTATACTAAGTTGTATAGTTGTGTGTTGTTTTGTTTTGTTTTGCTTTTTTGCTGTAGGTCCAATGTGGGCCTTGAACTGACAACCTTGAGATCAAGACTTGCATGCTGTACTGACTGAGCCAGCCAGGAACCCCTCTTTGCTAAGTTTTTGAATGCCTGACCTACCAATGATCTGGGGAGGTGAACTGAAATCTTCCACTTTGATGATAATTTGTCAATTTCTCCCTGTAGTTCTATCAATTTTTGCTTTGTATATTTCAAAGACATTTGATTAAAGCAAATTGTCTGGCTTACTATATATGTGATCTATGGCAATTTACTTATTTCCTCTGGGCTTTATTTTTCTCATTTGTAATATGTTGGTAACAATAGTATTACCTAATACAGTTGTCAGTAAATATTTGCTATTGGTATCTTCACAGCAGTGATTAGTGAGGGAGCAGAAAAGGAGAACAGTTAGCTTTATTCAGTTGCACTTTTGGCCAGGGGAGAAGTTGCGGGAGAAATATAAATGATTAAGGATATTAAAGTGGAAAAATAGTAGTGGGGAGGGTAGGATGGCTAAGAAGAGAGGTGACAAGCCTGAGCTATATGGGCAAAGATACCCTGGACATCTTAATGAGAGTGAAGGACAAGTGTGGTGTGAGGGGGTATGAATGAGCTGGTGAGACAATTATTAGGGTAAATCTGAGGTCCAATGTGAGGTCTCAGGTGTTGGTGGAAGAAAGGGGTTAAGGTAAAGACTTGTTGTTTACATGGTTGCTAAAGCTACACAGAATAGGGATGGTACTGGATGGAAACGAGAACTTAAAGCCTTGTATATTGGTGACAGTGGAGCAGCAGGATTGCACAAACAAGAGAAGTGGTGCTTTGAGAGTGGCATTGGCAACAGAATGAATGCCAGTTCTATTTGTGGTATTGGGAACTTGGGAGAATGAGCCCCTTCGCTAGAGGCGATGCAGGGTAACTACACTTTCAGGAGAGCCAACTTTCAGGGCAAGAGGATGGAGAGGCTTAATGGGGTAGTGGGGAGTTGACAATGTTGAGGAGTGCATTTACTGTGGAATAGGGCAAAGTATAAAGCTTGGGGGAGGGAGTAGTGGGCCAGTGGGTCAAAGGAAAGAAAACACAAGTACTTTACATCTTGGCCAAGGATGAAAATGGTGTGAGGCATGCTAGGATCAGCCATCTGCAAAGTTTCAAAAAATATTCTCGACAATGAGGCCTAGAACAGGGGCCAAGAGAGTGTCAGTTTCTTAATGATTTAGGAAAGGAGGAGGGCAAGGAGGGACAGTTACAAACAGATTGACAAGAGGACTTTTAATTTTTTTATTTTTTTAAGTTTTTATCTCAATTCCAGTTAGTTAATATACAGTGTAGTATTAGTTTCAGCTGTAGAATTTAGTGATTTACAACTGACATATAACATGCAGTGCTCATCACAAGTGTCCTCTTTAATACGCATCACCCACTTAACCCATCCCCCCGCTCACCAACCCTCCAATAACCCTGTTTGTTCTCTAAACTTACAAGTCTGTTTTCTGGTTTGCCTTTCTCTTTTTCCACCTATGTTCTTCTCTTTTGTTTCTTAAATTCCACATATGAATGAAATCATATGATATTCGTCTTTCTTTGACTGACTTATTTGGCTTAGCATAATGCTCTGTCATTGCAAATGGCAAGATTTCAATGTATTTACGGCTGAATAATACTCTGTTGTATATATATACACCACATCTTCTTTATCCATTCATCACTTGATGGACATTTGGGCTCTTTCCATATATGGCTATTGTTGATAATGCTGCTATAAACATTGGAGTGTATGTATCCCTTCAAGTTTATATTTTTATATCATTTGGGTAAATACCTAGCAGTATAATTGCTGGGTCATATTTTTAACTTTTTGAGGAATCTCTATACTGTTTTCCAGAGTGGCTGCACCAGTTTGCAATCCAACCAATAGTGTTAGAGGGTTCCCTTTTTTCTACATCCTCATCGACACCTGTTGTTTCCTGTGTTGTTCATTTTAGCCATTCTGACATGTGTGATATGATATCTCATCATAGTTTTGATTTGTATTTCCCTGATGATGAGTGAAGTTAGACATCCTATCATATGTCTGTTAGCCATCTGAATGTCTTCTTTGGAAACATGTCTATTCATGTCTTCTGCCCATTTCTTAACTGGGTTGTTCGTTTTTTTTTTTTTTTTTAATTTTTTTTAACGTTTATTTATTTTTGAGACAGAGAGAGACAGAGCATGAACAGGGGAGGGGCAGAGAGAGAGGGAGACACAGAATCTGAAACGGGCTCCAGGCTCTGAGCTGTCAGCACAGAGCCCAACGCGGGGCTCGAACTCACGGACCGTGAGATCATGACCTGAGCCGAAGTCGGACGCTTAACTGACTGAGCCACTCAGGCGCCCCGGGTTGTTTGTTTTTTGGATGTTGAGTTTGATAAGTTTGTATATATTTTGGATACTAAATCTTTATCAGATATGTCATTTGCAAATATCTTCCCCCATTCTGTAGGCTGCCTTTTAGTTTTGTTGATTCTTTCCTTTGCTGTGAAGAAGTTTTTTATCTTAACGAAGTTCATGTTTGCTTTTGTTTGCCTTGCCTTCGGTGACATGTCTAGTAGGAAGTTGCTTCTAGCCAATGTCATAGAGGTTGCTGCCTGTGTTCTCTACTAGGGTTTTGATGGTTTCCTGTCTCACATTTAGGTCTTTCATCCATTTTGATTTATTTTTGTGTATGGTGTAAGAGAGTGGTCCAGTTTCATTCTTCTGTATGTCACCCTACAGTTTTCCCAGAAGCATTTTTTGAAGAGATTGTCATTTTTCCATTAGATATTCTTTCCTACTTTGTTGAAGATTAGTTGACCATATAGCTGTGGGTTCATTTCTGGGTTTTCTATTCTGTTGCATTGATCTATGTGTCTGTTTTTGTGTCAGTACCATACTGTCTTGATCACTCCAGCTTTGTAATATAACTTGATGTTCAGAATAGTGATGCCTCCAGCTTTGCTTTTCTTTTTCAAGGTTGCTTTGACTATTCAGAGTCTTTTGTGGTTCCACACAAAATTTAGGATTGTTTGTCCTAGCTCTGTGAAAAATGCAGGTGGTATTTTGATCAGGATTGCATTAAATGTGTAGATTGCTTTGGGTAGCAATCTTTGTGCCTCCAACCATGAGCTTGGAATGTTTTTCCATTTCCTGTGTCATCTTCAATTTCTCTCATCAGTGTTTTATAGTTTTAAGAGTACAGATCTTTTACTCCTTTGATTAGGTTTATTCCTGGGTATCTTACTGTTTTTGGTGCAATTGTAAATGCGATCATTTCCTTGATTTCTCTTTCAACTGCTTCATTATTGGTGCATAGAAAGGTAATAGCTCTCTACGTTAATTTTATAGACTGAAAGTTGACTGAATTCATGTAACATTTCTAGCAATTTTTGGTGGAGTCTTTTGGGTTTTCCACATGGAGTATCATGTCATCTGCAAATAGTGAAAGTTTGACTTCTTCCTTGTTGATTTGGATGCCTTTTATTTCTTTTTGTTGTCTGATTGCTGAGGCTGGGTACTTTGAGTACTATGGTAAATAACAGTGATGAGAGTGGACATCCCTGTCTTGTTCCTGACCACAGAGGAAAAGATCTCAGTTGTTCCCATTGAGGATCATATTAGCTATGGGTTTTTCACATATGGCTTTTATTATGTTGAGGTATGTTCCCTCCAACCCTACTTTGTTGAGGGTCTTTATCATGAATGGATGTTGTACTTTGTCAAACGCCCTTTCTGCATCTATTGAAAGGATCATATGGTTCTTATCCTTTCTTTTATTAATGTGGTGTATTGTGTTGATTGATTTGCGAATATTGAACCATCCTTGCAAGCCAGGAATAAATCCCACTTGATTGTGGTGAACGATTCTTTAAATGTACTGTTGGATTTGACTTGCTAGTATTTTGTTGAAAACTTTTGCATCCAAGTTCATCAGGACATTGGCCTATAGTCCCCTTTTTTAGTGGAGTCTTTGTCTGGTTTTAGAATCAGGGTAATGCTGGCCTCACAGAATGAATTTGGAAGTTTTCCTTCCATTTCTATCTTTTGGAACAGTTATAGGAGAATAGGTACTGACTCTTCTTTAAATGTTTGGTAGAATTCCCTTGTGAAGCCATCTGGTCCTGAACTTTTGTTTGTTGGGAGATCTTTGATTATTAATCAGTTTCTTTGCTGGTTATAAGCCTGTTCAAGTTTTCTACTTGTTCCTGCTTCAGTTTTGGTAGCTTATATGTTTCTAGGAATTTATCCATTTTGTCCAGATTGTCCGATTTGTTGGCATATAATTTTTCATAATATTCTCCTATAATTGTTTGTACTTCTGCGGTGTTGGTTGCTATTTCTTCTCTCTCATTTGTGATTTTTTAATTTGGGCCTTCTCTCTTTTCTTTTTGATAAGTCTGGCTAGGGGGCTATCAATTTTGTTAATTTTTCAAAGAACGAGTTCCTGGTTTCACTGATCTCATCTATTGTGGTTTTAGTTCCTATATCATTTATTTCTGTGCTAATCATTAGTATTTCCCTTCTTCTGCTGGCTTTAGGTTTTACCCCCCCAGCTCCAATAGGTGTAAGGTTAGGTTGTTTATCTGAGATTTTTCTTGCTTCTTGAGGTAGACCCATATTGCTATGTACTTCCCTCTTATGACTGCTTTTGCTGCATCCCAAAGGTTTGGGACTGTCGTATTTTCATTTCTGTTTGTTTCCATGTATTTTTAAGTTTCTTCTTAGTTTTCCTGGTTGACCCATTCATTCTTTAGTAGCATGTTGTTTAACCTCCATGTATTTATGTTCTTTCCATTTTTTTTCTTGTGGTTGACGTCAGTTTCATAGCATTGTGGTCAGAAAATATGCATGGTATGATCTCAGTCTTTGTGTACTTGTTGGGGCCTGATTTGTGACCTGGCATGTGATCTATTCTGGAGAATGTCCCATGTGCACTCAAAAGGAACGTGTGTTCTGCTGCTTTAGGGAGGAATGTTCTGACTATATCTGTTAAGTCCATCTGGTCCAGTGTGTCATTCAAGGCCATTGTTTCCTTGTTGATTTTCTGCTTAGATGATCTGCCCATCATTGTAAGTGGGGTGTTAAAGTCCCCTAGTAGTATTGTGTTATTATCAACAAGTTCCTTTATGTTTGTTGTTAATTGTTGTATATATTTGGGTGCTCACAAGTTGGAGCTATAAATATTTACAATGGTAAGATTTTCTTGTTGGATAGCCCCCTTTATTGTGATCTAGTGCCCTTCCTCATCTCCCGTTACGTTCTTTGGTTTAAATACAGTTTATCCGATATAAGTATTGACACTCTGGCTTTCTTTTGACATCCATTTGCATGAGAAATGCCTCTCCATGCCCTCACTTTCAAATTGTAGGTGTCTTTAGGTCTCAAACAAGTCTCTTGTAGGCAGCATATAGATGGGTCTTGTTTTTTTAAATCCATTCTGACACCCTATGTCTTTTGATTGGAGTGTTCTGTCCATTTACATTCAGAGTAATTATTAATAGATACGTACTTAGTGCCATTTTATTTCTTGTTTTGTCCTTGTTTCTGGAGAGTTTCTCTACTCCTTTCTAGTCTTTGTCACTTTTTGTCTTTCCTTTCTACTCAAAGAGTCCCCTTTAATATTTCTTGCAGGGCTGATTTAGTGGTCATGAACTCCTTTAGTTTTTGTTTATGTCAGAAACTCTTCATCTCTCCCTTTATCTGGAATGATAGTCTTGCTGGATAGAGTATTCTTGGCAGCAGATTTTTCTTGGTCAGCACATCGAGTATGTCATGCCACTCCCTTCTGGCTTGCCACGTTTCTTTTATTATTATTTGTTTTGTTATTTTCCATAATTCTATCTTGTGTATCACTCATTCGTTCCTCTGCTTCTTCCATCCTGTGGTCATTATATCCAGTCAGTTTCAAGTCTCATTTTCAAGTCTCATTTTTCATTTTGGCCCTAATCTTTTTAGCTGTTTTATCTCCGTGATGTCTTCCGTGCTTTTCCCAAGGGTCTCCACGGTGTATTCCATACTTTTCCCAAGCCCAATTAGTATACTTATGATTGTTGCTTTAAATTCTGCATCAAGCATATTACTCATATCTGCTTTGATTAGATCCTTGGCCATGACTTTTTCTTGTCTTTCTTTTGGGATGAATTCCTCCATCTTGTCATTTTGTCTCAAGTTCTGTCTTCTTCTCTGTGTTAGAAGAGCCTGTTATGTTTCCTGCTCCTGAGTTTGAAGCTCCTGATTCCTGTTTGAAGTAGAGATCATATAATATCCAGGGCCTGGCACTTCAGTAAGTGTCTCTGGTGTGTTACGTGCACTCTCCTGTTGTGTTTTTTTCTGTCCTATAACTCAGGTCAGTCGTCTGCAGAGGCTGTCCTTGCCTTCAGCAGGGAATGTATGAATATTGGGCAGAATGTGGTGAGTTTAACTAGGTGTGCTCTGGTCTGCTTGTTAAAAGAGATGTATGCTACTTCCACTAGAATTGAAGCTTTGCAGAACTCAATGGTCAGTAGACGTGGTGTGTGAGGGGCTTTGTGCTGGTCTTCTGGGGAAGGGGCCCATTGTGCTGGTTGTTAGGCACCCTTGCCCAAGAAAAGAAGTACCCACAAAGCACAGGTAGGCATGAGTTTGTTTATGCAGGTTAGGCAGTCAGTGTTGGGGTTGTGCAGCTTACTGAAGTCAGTTTATGCTGTGAGGGGGGAAGGGAAATGGCGTCAGCCTGCCCCTTTGTCCCTGGAGAGGGAGTCACTGCTTGCTGCAGTCAGAAAACTTCTTTCTGAGTAGAAAATACTTTAGCCTCATGTGTCTTAGGTGTTTTTCAGACTGCTGTTTTCACAGTGTCTGTCTCTGGGTCGCTTGCCTGCCTGGAGAAGCACAGTGCTCTCTACCCCAGCCAGGCCTGATGCCTTTTAAAACTCCATACTTGAAGGACCTGGTGTGGCAGGGATCTGCCTTGGTCCTCTGGGAAAGGGTCTCACTGAGCTGGGACTGATGCAGTTTTGACCCAGAAGGGCAGTCGTGGCAGATCGCAGGGGCATGGAGTTTGGAGCAAAACAGGCTCAACAGCCAGTGTCCCAGTTAGAGGCCCTTAGCAGGTGTCTCTGCACCTATGCTGTGGGGCGGGGGAGGGAAATGGTTTCTGCTGGTTTCCTTGTCCCCAGAAAGGCAATGCCACCTTTTACAGATGCGCTCCATAAAGTATGAACATTCACTCCCTGTGTGCCCCAGGGAATTCTCAGATCATGCAGTCTGCCCCAGGGTTTCTTGCCTGCTTCTTCTCAGAAGTAAGGTAGTGCCCTCAAGTCTCTATCCCAACCAAGCTCATGGACCTCCAAAACTCCAGTCTTTGAGCCCCGCTGGTTGCAAAAACTCATGAAAATCATCCCCTCTTATTTTTCCAGCCAATGGCTTTGTGGAAGTGTTCTTCTTGTGCACATCCCTGTGTGTTCCTCTCTTTTCTGCCTTTCTCCACGACCAGGGCTCCCTTCCCTTTGCGGCACCCACAATCTGATCCTTTCTCCCCCAAACCACATCTCTGTACTGCCTACCTTCTTCGATGTGGCCTCTTTTTTTCCTCTAGTTGTGCAGTCCATTCTATCAGTCCTCAGGTCGATATCTCAGGTATTCAGAATGATTTGATGGCTATCTAGCTGTGTTCAGGGCCTGGGTAGGCCTAGGGTCCTCCTACTGTGCTGCCATCTTTGACAAGAGGACCTTTTAAATGAGTGGTACCTAGCTGTAGAATAGTCTGTTCCACTGGGTTGAGATTTCTTGATTTTATTTTTGTTTGTTTTGGGTTTTTTTGTGTGTGTGTGTGTTTGTGTGTGTGTGTGTGGGGGGGTTGGTTTAAAAGAAGTTGGATGGGGCATCTGTGTGGCTCAGCCGGCTAAGTGTATGACTTTGGCTCAGGTCATGATCTCACAGTTTTTGAGTTCAAGCCCCGTGTGGGGCTCTCTGCTGACAGCTCAGAGCCTGGAGCCTGCTTCAGATTTTGTGTCTCCCTCTTTTTCTGCCTTCCCGCATTCATGCTCTCCGTCTCTCAAAAATAAATAAAACATTAAAAATAATAAAAAGTTGAATGGATATCTTTCAGGGAAGCTGGGAGGAGGGTTAGGCTGCAGGTCTTCAAAAATTCTAATGGAAAAATTATAGAATTTGAGACTATAGTATTTGGCTATGTCTCCCTCTAGTGGCTATCATTCAGAATAAATAAAAATAAATTTAAAATTTCAAACCCAAAGTCCAGGATTTGTGGCTTTAGGACTATCCTAAATTCTGTGTTATAGTCAATTCTACATGAAATTCAGATAGGCATCTGTGCCCTTATTGTTTGAATAACATTGATTATTCTTCTAAATCTGAGGTGGCTGTATCAGGAAGATGCCATTGGCTAGTAGACTTCTGTACCAGGCACATAGGGATTAGGGATGGAACAAGGACAGATTAGATTCCTACCTTCATGGGGCTTACATTCTAGGGTGGGGAAAAGACCATCAATAACCGAGAAATAAGAATCTTGAAACCTCTAATTAGTGCTACGCAGGACATACACCGAATGTAGGAAATACACAGGGGCTAAGGTAGACAACCTACTTGGGACAGGGTGGTCAGGGAAGACTTCTTTGAGGAGATAGTTAAGATGACAGGAGGCAGAAGGATACTCTGGGCAGGCCTTGTGATAGGAAACAGCTTGACCTGCTTTAGTTGCTAACAGAAGACTGGTAGAACTAGAACAAAATTAGCAAGTGGCATAGGGAACAAGTTGTGGTTGGAGGAGATATCAGGGACCACAGCATGCCAGCCCTTTAGGCCATGGGAAACCTTATAAGCTGTGGGAAGTTCACTGAGGAGTACTTTCATCCTATCTTAGGCAGGCTGTATTTATTTCAAAAGTCAATTTTGTTGAAATTGTACCTAAACAAATAGAAGAAATATTTTCAAATGTGAATTTGATTTCATCTGTTGGTTCGTCAGACCATAGATTTCCTTGGCACTAAACATTTCTTTCTATATGGCTTTTGATAATGAATTTAAACAGGATATTGAACTTGAAACAGCAGGTTCTTTGTTGAAAAACATTTCCACTTACCTAAGATGTTGTTCTCTTGAAGGAAGTGAACATCACATTCAAGGTACTAACTTCCACCTGAGGAGAGACTGGAGAGAGCTTTCTCTTTTTGTGAAAACAACTTCTGTATTTGGATTATTTCATTCAAAAAGACTTACCAAAATTAGCCACACCCCAAAGGAAGATAGTTCTTCTACAATGCGAGAATGTGAAAAACTTAATATCACTTATATTTTGTCAAGGAGTTTCAGGGCAGAGTTAAACATCTAAAGCTCAGTATCCAGTAATCAGCCTTTTTTGATATAAATATTTTTTACTTTAGAGGAAGCACTGTGAGAAATGAGGAAGATGAATGACAGACAAAGACGACACTGTTAAGTTTATAATAGGAAAATGTTCAGTGTGATTCCGTGGTTGGCAGAGGGCATACATACAGCTAGTGGGCCCACTGTGCTGGGCTATGTGTAGACACACTGCATGGTTGCACCAAGGAGAGTGCCTTACCTAGTTATGCATCAGTATGCTGAGCCCTAGAGAAGTGACAATCTAACAGGTTGATGGTAAAGCTCACTGCATTAGATAATGCAAGATAGGTGGATATGTTAGTCTTCCATTCAGAAAAGACAACACTAGACTCTGGTTCAAAGCAGGCAGCTGTAAGAATGGTACTTGGCCAAAAGGAGGAATGGAAGAGGAAGAAAAGAGGCAAAGGTGATATGGCATAAGGAAAAGGACATCAGGGTTGTCTACTACCACCACTAGCCAAAATATCTCCCCATCTACAGGGACTGAGAGGGAAATAGTTTTACAACTGGGGATATTCAAGTTATAACAGGGGTTAAAATTTTTGTTGTTGTTGCAAATTAAGTCATATTCTAAAAAATATTGGTATAAGCATAGTTTGGAGTATCCAGATCATCTATGACATTTTTGTAAGTGAGTATTGCTACATGATTTTGACGCCCAAGTTTTCATTTTTATATATAATCATGACAGTGCTAAGTGATGACATTTAACTGTTTTGTTTATATTTATACAATTATTTTATTGATTTCTATAAAGCACATGATTAATATAGAAATAAATCTTGCATTGTGTTATTTACTCCAACCAAAACCATGCATTCTGTTGCTTAGTCAGCTCATGGCCATGTTTATCCCTGGATACAATATGGCTCAATTGACCTACTGCAAGTAAAGCTTCTACATGTCAGAGTTTCTATGCTAAATGATGCCAAAACCCAGTCAGTCCCTCAGAAGTTTCACACAAAAAGCCTTCAGATTCAGTCACCATGCTGAGTTACAATAAGCTATGTTTATATAATAGGTCAAATTGAAAGTAAATGCTGGCTAAGGACCAGACAATTCTGGGGGGGGGGGGGGGGAATGTCTAGTTCCGAAGCTATTCTTTCCTGCCTAGAATGCTCTACACCAGTCACTTCACATGGTTTCAACTTTCTCAACTTAAATGTCACCTCCTCAAAAGGATAAAATAAGGAATAATATTTATAAAACAAACAAAAGTAAGCAGAAATAAAAAATAGTTCTTGAAAGAAAGTCAATAGCTGGGACAAACTCTAAGTCAGGAAGAATTGGACAATGAGTAAATTGGAAGAATGCTGAGGAATTCCCCTGGCATCCAAATAAAGGAAAATATGAACAATCAGTTAAAGATGTGAAGGATACATTCTGGGTGGCATTTCTAATAGGAGTTCCAGATGTTTTTTCCAGACATAATTTCAGACATTTCTAATAGGAGTTCCAAAAGAAAAATGAAATATTCAGTAGAGATGAGATTAAGTCCACATAGTAGGCACATTATAGTGACACTGCATCATAAAGAGAAAATCTTAAAAGCAGCCAGAGGAAAAAAGACACATTACCCACAAAGGAATGACAATTAAATAAACAGCTGGTTTCTCATCTACAATGAAGACAAAGGAGTAATATTATGAAAGTGTTGAGAAAAAGTAACCATCAACCCAGAGTTTCACATCCAGTTAAACTATATGTCAAAAAAGGGAGAGAAAAATTTGCCACAGGCTCTTATTGAAGAGACTATTAAGATTCTTCTCCATCAAGAAGAAACCTGAACTCAGAAGAAAAGCATAGCGTATGAAAACAACCAACCAACCAAAAAACAGTGAGCACAGGAACAGATCAAATACTTCTGGAAATGTATTTATGTGACTAAAAAATCCCCCCGCAAAACAAATTTTTGCATGTTTTTATTAAAAAAAGGTAAAAACTGGGGTGCCTGTGTGGCTCATTCGGTTGAGCATCCGACTCTTGATTTCGGCACAAGTCATGATCCCAGGGTCGTGGGATTGAGCCCCGTGTTGGGCTCTGCACTGAGTGTGGAGCCTGCTTAAGATTCTCTCTCTCTCCTTCTGCCCCTTTACCTGACTCGTGTGCTCTCTCTCTAAAAAGGAAAACAATTTTTAAAAAGATAAATACTAAAACTCTTCCTTAATAATATTATTTGTGTGTGTGTGTGTGTGTGTGTGTGTGTGTGTGTATTCAATGGGTAGTTAAGGATACTAAGTCCTTTAATACAGTTAACCTATCACCCAGCTTAGCAGTAATCAATATTTTGGCTATTTTGTTTTATATACTGCTAAAGTCCTTAAAAATATACAAATATTCAATTATTTTAGAGTGTATTAAATGTTTATGGTTAAGAACATATGCTGAATATTGGGGGTGCCCGGGTGGCTCAGTCGGTTAAGCAACTGACTTCAGCTCAGGTCTGGATCTCACAGTTTGTGGGTTTGAGCCCCACATCTGGCTCTGTGCTGACGGCTCAGAGCCTGGAGCCTGTTTCGGATCCTGTGTCTTCCTCTCTCTCTGCCCCTTCCCTGCTCACACTCTGTTTGTCTCTCTCTCTCTCAAAAACAAATACACATTTAAAAAAAAAGAATATATGCGGAATATTTAAGACAGCCTAAGCATATAGGTAGATATACAATCTGTAGATACTAAAATTGCAGTGAATATATGAAAATTTATCAATCCAACAAAAGACAGGAAAGGAGCGGGGAAAGCTGGTAAAAAGGATTGCAAGTAGTAAATTAAAAAAATAAGATGGTAGAAATAAGTCTAAATATATGACTGGTTACAAAGGTAAACAAATTAAATTTATATATTGAAAGACAAGAAGCTATCTGATTTGGTTATGATTTTTGCAAGAGGTATATTACAACAGAATGACATAGGAAAGTTTAGTGAAATGAAGGTAGGGGCACATGGGGGGCTCAATCAGTTAAGTGTCTGTCTCTTGATTTTGGCTCAGATCATAATCTCTTGTTTTGAGAGATTGAGCCTTACATCGGGCTCCCCACTAACAGCGCGAAGCCTGCTTGGGATTCTCTCCTGCCTTCTCTCTCTGCCTCTCTCTCTCTCTCTCTCTCTCTCTCACACACACACACACACACACACACACACACACACAATAAATAAATACACTTAAAAAAAAGGAAGGAAGGTAATAAACTCAAGAAAAGCATAACCAAAAAGGAAAAGGTAATCAGAGTAAGTTATGTTGAAATTAAGAACTTGCTTTCATCAAGTGTCAGCATAAAGAGAATTTAAAAAGAAGCCACAAACTGGGAGAAGTTACTTGCACGAGTATCCAGAATATAGAAAGAAAACTTTTGAATCAATTGGAAAGAGACAAATAACCCAATAATGATAAGCAAAAGACATGTACAGGCATTTTAGAGAAGAGGAACCAAGAATAGAGAATACACATATGAAAAGGTGTTCAACCTCATTAGTTACCAGGAAAATGCAAAATAAAAAACAAAGATTCTATTTCACACTTACCATACGGGCAAAAATTTTAAAGTCTGATCATTTCAAATGGAGCAACAGGACATGTATATTCTGAAGATAGAAAAAAACTTGGTACAACCTGTATGGTAAACAGTTTGGCATAACTTAGAAAAGTTTTCTCATCTGAAAAATGGGCTTAATTTTGAAATATACCATATAGAGTTATTTTGAGGATTAACTGGCTTAATGTCTTTTGAAGAGGGTTTTTTTTTTTTCATACAAAGAAACTGAGACATTTAAAGGTTTAAGTAATCTGCCTGTGGACTGGCAGAAGCTATGTACAATGCATGTAAATGACAAAGCATGAGTATCCAGAATATGTAAATATATCTTATTGAGACAGAGGCAAATAATAAAAAAGAGAAGATTCACATAAGAAACTTAAATTGCCAATAAACATATGAAGAGATACTCAACACTTTTAATAATCAGGGAAAGATTAAATGGAACAAAAATACAATGTCAGGGAAAAATCAGAATAACGCTGGGGTACTATGTCAAAACTCCTGCTGTGGGACTATAAACCGATTCCACTGCTTTAGAAGCAGTTTGTCAATATCTAGTACAGGTGAGAATGTGCACAGCTTGGGACAAGGTAATCCCTTAGACCCAGAGCAATGGTCTTCAAACGGGAGTATGCATATCCTTGTGGTTATATGAAGCGTTTGCCAGGTACCGGGGTGCTGATGGTAAAGAAAAACTTCAACTTCCATGTGTACTTTCCCTCCATCAACTCCAGCAACTCCCGCGTGTTTCTTTCCCACCTCCTGTTTCATAATTGTTCTTTTTTCCCGTCTTCAAAAATAATCTTCAAAAATAATAGAAGGCATTGTCTTCTATTACAATGGCTGGGATCAATGTCATCAAGCTACATTGCTGCAGTGGCTCAGAGGGGTTTCCACTAAATCCAGTGAGTTACCTCCTAATGTGTATGGAATTATTTTTGAATTTTATACATAATTTACAAAATATTTCCAAGAGCTGAGCACTAGAGTACATATATGTGCAGCTGTTTACTGAAAGAAAATCATGCCTTTTATCCTACTCTTGGCTCCAAGAAATTCCATTATGTTGGTTAGTTACATCTTGCACTGCATTATTATAAATTAAGCATGAGAAACAGCATATTTACTCATATTTCAAATAATTTATCATAAATTAATTATATTAGATCTACATAATTTTCATCTTGTCTTGATGACTTTCATTAGTTTATCATAAATAGGTGTTCAATAACTTATTTCTAATAATTTTTTTCTGATATTCCTTAAAACGTGCATTAACACATTTATTTTAATTGTGTTAAATTAAAATACACAATTTTAGCGTATTGTGTATTTTACACTACACAATAGTGTAGCACACTAGTGCACTTCATTCCTTCCTGCATGTTTGTGTATCCTTCAGGGATTATTTTCCTTTTTTAAGTGCAGGTGACTAATTTCCCCATCTCTGTTTTTCTGGAAAAGGTCTTTGGCTTTTGTCTTTGAAGAATATTTTTCTTGTGTAAAGATTTCTAGGTTGGCAGATATATCCTTTCAGTACTTATGAAGATACCTTTCTATTGCCCTCTGTTTGGTTTCCATTGTTTCTGTTGAGAGGTCAACCACCAATATTATTATCGCAACTTTGCTTTTATTATTTTATTTTACTGGATTTTTTAAATGTTTGTTTATTTTTGAGAGACAGAGTGTGAGTGGGGAGGCACAAAGAACAAAGGATCTGAAGTGGACTCTTTGCTGATAGCAGCGAGTCTGATGTGGGACTCAAACTCATGAACGTGAGATCGTGACCTGAACTGAAGTCAGACGCTCAACTGACTGAGCCACCCAGGTGCCCCTATTGTATTTTTTTTTTAGAATACTTTTTTTTGTTTTTATTTTTTAATTTTTTTATTATTGCAACTTTGAATGTTTCTTTTCTTTCTATTTGCTTTGAGCTAGGAATGATTCTCTCCTTTAGATTTTAGCAATGTCACTCTGATGTGTTTAAGTGTATCCTTTAATATTTATACTTTTTAAAATTTATATTTATTCTATTTGGACTTCATAATAATAGTTCTTGAATGTATTAATTGATACTTTCTTTAGTTTTGGAAAATCCTGGGGGATGGATACCTGGGTTAAAAAGTATGTTATTTTATGTGGTTTATTATTAGTTTCAAATATTAAAAAAATGTTTTAAAAGCAAAACAACAGGGTCTGTCTCAGGTTTTCACCTACAGCTCTACTCCTTCTTATTTGCATAGAGGTTACTCCTGACTCTTGCATTGCTGGCTTGCCATTTTGATTCCGTAGTTTACTTCTTTAACAATGAGATTTTTAAGTGTTCTGCTCATGAACAAATCTTGGAATTACCACCTAAAATTCAGAAGCTTAAAATACATCTTAAAGGCTACCACGAATGTGTAAGTAGCACAGAGAAGGGCCACTTGAAAGAAAGCAAGCCTTGCCAAAGATGCCAAAGCCTTGCCAAAGACGGTATGGAAAAGGGGAGAAGAGACTGTGATGAGGATTTGCTTACAGAAGCAGCTGTAGGAGCAGAGAATGGTTACAATAATTAGACTGAGGGAAATTGCAAAAGCCTGAGAACTTCTGTGTCAATTGAGAGGCCCATTGAAATGCCCAAGAAATAGACAACACATGTCCAGGACAGAAAAACAAAACACAATGAAAACAAACAAAAAATTATACAGGATTACTACAGCTAATAGACTATTCTTCCAGTTGTCCACAGTTAGAAGAATTTGCTAATCTTCTGTAAGGAATACATGGTCAGACAAGAATGCATTCATGGAAACACATCATAATCTGCTGTGGTTAAGTAAACCAGAGTGTTATACATGGAGTCAGACATTCTTATTTTGATTTCCACTTTGTCTCACCTATGTGGCCTTGACAAATCATATACCCTCTGGATCCTTAGTGGGTTTTTTTGTAAAATAGAGATAACAATAGTAACTCAACCTACCTCTGTCACAGGGGGCTATAATGAGAAACAGTACCATGAACTAGTGAGGAACATGGGCTCTGGAGTCAAGTGGGTCTGTGTTCAAATTTTATTTACTTATTTTTAAGAAGTTTATTTATTTTTGAGAAAGAGACAGAGCACACGAGTAGGGGAGGGGAAGAAAGAGAGAATCCTAAGCAGGCTCTGCACTGCCAGTGCAGAGACCAATGTGGATCTTGAACCCACGAACCGTGAGATCATGACCTGAGGTGAAGTCAAGAGTCGGATGCTTAACCGACTGAGCCTCCCAGGTGCACCTATGTTCAAATTTTATTTTATTTAAAAAAATTTTTTTAGTTTATTTATCTTTTGAGAGAGAGCAGGAGAGAGGCAGAGAGAGAAGGAGAGAATCTTAAGCAGGCTCCACACTGTCAGCGCAGAGCCCTATGCGGGTCTCAAACTCATGAACTTGATTGAGATCATGACCTAAACCAATATCAAGAGTCAGAGGCTTAACTAACTGAGCCATCCAGGCGCCTCCCTGTGTTCAAATTTTAATTGCAAGACCTACCTGGGTATATTGGGTAAGTCTCAATGTCTTTAAGCTTTAATGCATTCATTTGTAAAATGAAGTTAATGATGGTACCCTCAGGATTCACCAGAGGATGCTGAGGTTTTTGCATAATGCCTGATATGTGATAATTAATATTTGCTATTACTATATAATTGAGGAATGAGTCAATGTGTGTAGAAATACCTTAAAGATTATAAAGTAATACAGTTATTATCTTTATGTTGTATTGATTTTTTAGACAGATTATATTATTTCCAAAATTCTGATCAAAAGAACACCTCCAGGAACTGTGACCAGATGCAGTCTGGTTGATCCCATGTGTACCGAACAAACCATTCAGATGTGAGCTACGTTTCATAGAGTCTACTTGATGTTGGTTACACAACTGATTGATGATCTAAACCTAATCCTATAGTACATATGGTCTTAAGAGGGACTAGTTCTCTTAAAGCATTTTAAGTGCTTTACAGTACTATAAGTCTTAGGTGTCCCCACAAGTCGGATCCTTTGATGGAGGGTGTTAGGGCAAGAGACAAAGGGCATAGGAGATGCAATATCCTAGCTTTGTTCTCTTTCACTTAGGGCTGATTCTAGAGAGAGAAACCATACAAGTTCCCTTTTCCCCTTGCAGTCCCCTGTGACATGCAAAACCTTTTATAAATATAGAAAGCAAATCAGACTCTATTTAAAGGAATAGAAACAAAGGGTAAATATTTCTGTATCTCTACATGCAAATATGAGAAAGATAATTTAAGGAATTTTCAAACATTTTACATGTTTATTTTTGAAACAGGTACTAGATTCACATGGTGCCACACTCAGAAGCACAAGTGGAAGTGGTGTTCCTTCCTTTCCCCTTCTGAGTTACCTTGTTTCTATCCTTCCCTGGATTCAACTACTGTCCCCTATTTCTGATTTGTTCTAGATGTTCCATATGGATTTGTTATAAGGATTTACTCAGATGTACTTGCAGGAGGTCAGCTAAGCAGTTGTCTTTGTATCTGATGCTAGAGCTTGAAGTCTACAGGATAGGCAGTTGGGGAGGGACGATGGAGATATAAAACAGGAGGCAAGCAAGCTGGAACCTGTGAACATCAGTTGGAATCTGCGAGGATGGATTAGAACCTCTGTCAATTCTCTCTGCGCCTGACTTAGTGTGGCTGTCCTACAGAAGAAGCCAGTACCCTTCACAGAGCTGATCACACACACACACACACACACACACACACACACACACACACGTGGCCCAGAGCTGGAGAAACTGAAGGAGAATCCAAGGGAAGGTGAAGCAGTTGAGGCGCAGGCTAAAGAGAGGTGCCAACAGATAAACAACAAGGCATGTGAACTGCAAGAGCGCCCACTTTTACCTTGGAAGCATAAAAATCAAAACGTTGCTGCTTGATTTCTTTCTGCTTTCCAAATCTCCTGCAAAGATGTCTCTTGAGGCCCACCCTACCTGGAAACACACTGAGAAGGGGATTTTGGGAAATGTAGTTCAGGCTAGTCAACATATCACAAAGGTACTATATGTAGGTACCATTTTTTAAAATTCTTACACAAATGCTACCATATTATGTATACTCCTTTGCACCTTTCTTAGAGGTCCTGCCATATCATTATATATAGATGTATGTCATTCTTTTTAATGGTAGTAGAGTATTGCATTGTGTTTGGGTTGTTCCATTTTTCTGCTACCTCAAACAATGCTGCAATGAATAACCTTGGACAGATGTCCTTTTGCCTATGTACAAGTGTGCCTGCGTGCTAAGTTCCTAGAAGTTAAGTTCTGCATTTAAAACTCTTGGGCAGCTGGGTGGTTCAGTCGGCCAAGTGTCCAACTTCAGCTCAAGTCATGATCTCATGGTTCATGGGTTTGAGTCCCATGTTGGGCTCTGTGCTGACAGCTCAGAGCCTGGACCCTGCTTCAGACTCTGTGTCTCCCTCTCTCTCTGCCCCTCTCCCGATTGTGCTCTTTCTCTCTCTTAAAAAAATAAAAAGCATTAAAAGAAAATTTTTTAAAAATCTGATATATTGCCTAATTGCTCTCTATAAAGAAACTATATCAACTTTTTCTATTAAGCAAAATATGACTGTGCCTGTTTTCCCATATTCTTATAACAAATCTTTTCAAATCTGTTTACCTTTGCAAATGTTACAGGTAAAATAAAATGTATTTCAGTATGGCAATGTGATTGTAATTTTTATTTTTATTATTATGAATGGGTTTGATCTCTTGGGGATATTTCTGGAAAGGGAAAGGAAAGAAAATGTTTAGAAGGGAAAGGAAAGAAAATGTTAGAAAGTTTAGAAACATTTTAGAAATTTGGATTGGATTCAATGTCCATTTAAAAAGTTATCTTTGGGGAGCCTGGGTGGCTCAGTCGGTTGAGCGTCTGACTTCGGCCCAGGTCATTATCTCATGATTTGTGGGTTCGAGCCCTGCATTGGGCTCTCTGCTGACAGCTCAGAACCTGGAACCTGCTTCAGATTCTGTGTCTCCCTCTGTCTCTGCCCTTCCCCCACTCATGCTCTGTCTCTCTGTCTCTCAAAAATAAATAAATGTTAAAAAATTTTTTTCAAGTTATCTTTTGTTTTATTTTTTTTAAGTTTTTAAAATGTTTATTTTTGAGAGAGAGAAAGACACAGAGCATAAGTGGGGGAGAGGCAGAGAGAGAGAGAGAGGGAGACACAGAATCTGAAGCAGGCTCCAGGCCCCGAGCTGTCAGCACAGAGCCGGACGTGGGGCTCAAACTCACAAACCACAAGATCATGACCTGAGCTAAAGGCAGACGGTTAACCAACTGAGCCACCTAGGTTCCCCTAAAAAGTTATCTTTTAAATACTGGCCCCTCCTCTTCCAAAACAAGTTGGATTTTAAAGAACTTCTCACTGGCAGCAGATGATATTACTGATGAGAAATAGTGTACCACTGTACTATAAGGCTCCATCATTTTAGCAGAAAGCAAAGGTAAAGTCCAACCTAGAAGTTGCTAAATCTGCTTTTTACTTAGCTTACAGCTGAAACATAATATGCATAGGATTCAATGTCTTATAAATATCTGATTTAATGTAATTCTATAACTCTATAACAATCTTGGGTTATATTAGTTTGGAATATAAGACATAGATATAGGAAACAAATTTCTCTCCTAAACTATCCCTGGATGGTCATTGAGAGCAAAATATTAACTATATCTACATCTTACGTGTTCTGTGTAGATCAAAGTTTCTAACACAAGTTTGTGGGTTAATAAAATAAAGCTGTTACTTTTGTAGATGGCTGGATTCTACCATGTTTTTTTCTTAGTTCTTTTATTGTTAAAAGAAGATTAAACACTTTAAATAGAAAGTAATTAATTAAAAAAATTACAGGATGGGGTGCCTGGGTGGCTCAGTCAGTAAAGCAGACAACTTTGGCTCAGGTCATGATCTCCCAGTTCGTGAATTCGAGCCCCGCATGGGCCTCGCTGCTGTCAGCTCAGAGCCTGCTTTGGATCCTCTGTCCCCCCTCCCTCTGCCCCTCCTCCACTCATGCTTTCTTTCTCAGAAATAAATAAACATTTAAAAAAATTTACAGGATGTTCTTAGGTATGGCTTGGCATGGTGTTTTATAATTCAGATGTCTGCATATGGCTTTTAGGTGTTTTACCATGTCCTAGTTGAAATTTATTTGATTTAGTAGGATTTACCAGCATCTCAGCTTTCATTCTCTGAAGTACTGTGTTTGGAACTCTGATCTACTCGATGAAAACAAGACCAGCTTCCTCCTGGGAAAGCCCCTTTCAAAAATAAGTGTGTAGCCAGTCCACATCACAGGTGTTTGTAGTGACATTTCATTTGTTAAAGGCATTCAAGGAATACAGTTGATAAGTCTATGTGATATTGATACTTATTATGTCCTCTGGTAAGTGTAGAGGATATTTTACTACAGCAACTCATCTGAGATAAGTACCTATGAGTGGAGGGCACACATTCATACTTAACCATCATATATACCTATTTGTTTTGCCTGTGAAATCAAAATTCTCTTCTACAATGGTTAAAGAGAGTCCTCATCCTAACAGTGGGCTACCTAATGTTAGAAAAGTCAAGGATTATGAAGAGTTTGAGATTTTACCCTACTTTCAAGCTAACAAGTTAGTCTGCCAATTTCCTGTTGGAAAGAAGGCATGAGTTTCCTGGATCAGAAACAATGGACTGCTGTTACAGTCTGATCTTCACATTCTCACCCATTCCCCTTACAAGTTCCACAGGGACAATGTGGAGGGGGCCCAAGGCAATGCTGCACATATATTAGGTTTGTACCACAGCTGAGGGACCATGAGCTTAGAAAACTACCAGTCTTATTAGTTGGTTTCTTGTAAACCTACCAAAACTTTGCCCTGGAGAGAAACATTCTCTATTATCCCAGACAGCAAACAAATCTGCCCTCTGTCCTGAAGGCAGGCACTTTCTCCCTCTTCTAATACTGTTCACTAGAGCAGGTAATTTGGAATAAAAACTGTCACAGGTCGAGCAGAAACACAAGGGACTCAAGGAGAACTGTCTGCCAACAAGAAGAAGGGGCATTTTCCTGACTCATTATCAGATCTAGGTTCCTATTTTTCCTTCTGCATTATGTTTCCTATAGTCAAGACATAGTTCTCCATCCTAAGTAGCATCTTCTGCTGGTAGGTAACTTTCATATATGTAAAGGTTTGGTTGGAAATAGATACTAGATTATGAACCCAGAATGTGGAGAGCTATAATAATTCTCTGCATATGTCTAAGGCCAAATTATCAGATAAAATGAGGGAGATATCCCTCAATGCCTAACTTTGCTTCTTGGGGAAGCTTCAAATACCAGAGTCTTCTTGGATGTTAAGTTACATCCAAGAAGGTGAGGCAAAGAAAGTCTCCAGCACCTAATATGGCCATGAGGACAGGAGTTTTAATGAACTTGGGAAATTGTGGGCTTGGATACAGTGGTATTTTTTGATACCCAGTGATGAGCTTAAGAATCTCAAAGATGTTCAGACAGTTTGAAAGACTTTGAAGGAAAAAAAAAGTGATTTTTCAGGGACAGAACGATATTGTCCATAAGAAAACAAATCACATACACCAACCCCCTGAAATGGCTAACCTTTGCCTAAGGATGCAAAACAGATCTTGGAGTTCTTAGTAAATTCCTGAGGTGATAGGGAACGCTGATCACAGTGAATATTTAAAGAAAGGATCCCTTAGGAGCTTCAGCCAATAAAATATTCTCTAAGTCAAGGAGTTCCTTCACCTTCCTGCTTCTTAATAATGAACATGGTGGTCAGAGTAGCAGCCTTCAGGCATCCTCAGTGTTCGGAAAAGACTGACCAGTGCGTGTGTATCTTTTAGGAAAGTGTTCTTTTCTCGCTTCTTAAGTTAATTTCCCTCAGTCCTTATCAGGGAACTATAATTTTTTAAAATCCTACACTTCACTTTAGAACTACTCATTCTGCCAAAAGAGATAGAAATGATAACTCTTTCTCACCGAAGAATGGAAGGCTTATTACAGTTGTATTAAAATGAGGAAAGGAATCTTCTTTTTGTTTTTTGCAATAAATTGTGAGAAAATTATTGATATGATGTAAAAATATTAGAGAAAACTTTAAAAGGAGGAAAAAAGTCATTCATAATCATATTGTCTAAATATAGCTGTTCCTCTTCATTTTTGAACATTGCCTGTTTGTCCTTATTGAAATACATGCATATTTTTGGCATTGTTGCAAGAGATGTTTACAGCAAGTACAAACTCAATTTATAAGTATATCATGCTAAATTTTTAAGGAAGGAATTTTTCTTTAAAAATCACCAAATGCTACTAATGTATCTTAAAAGCAATGCCTTGATTTATCTTACAGCTCAACTATTATCTTATTTCACTGGAGGGAATAAATACATTCATCTGACAAAAGACACTCAGACCAATTGCTTTTTGGGGTCATTCCTAGTTTTGATAGAAAGACCCTGCTAGCATCTCCTTTAACCTAGAATTCATATCAGACTATTAACATGTAAATTAAACAGATAAGGGGCTAAATACTCACGGTTCTTGTTGCTTGAGATTGTGATCTGGTCTGTTGGAACATAATGTTTGCCCTAACATTGTTGCCCTAACAATGTTAAAGTACAAGCTTTACAAAAGTGTTAATATCTGGAGAATCTATATTTGTTCGTATTGTCAGACCTTAGCTGGTATCTCTCTATGGGAGCAATCAATGAAAGCTTCAAACTGTCCTACATTGCTTATGGGTTTTTAATCTGTAAGGTTAAAAAAGGGATAAGGGTAGTAATAATAGATGTAGTTGAGAAGAGCATTGGGGAAGATTTATTGGTAGTCCATCCTATCTGTTTAGGATACTTTGCAAAAACTCAAATCTGTGGCTCAGAAGGGCTGTGAAAACATTGACAATGCAAATGCATTATTGGGTGGGAAAGCTGTTATGGCAGAGATGTGTTCCCCCAAAACTCATTTTCACATTTTTCCAGTCACACAACTGGTTGACATTTCCCAGCTTCCTTTGTGGTTAAGTGTGGCCATGTGACTGAGTTCTAGCCAATGGCCTGCAAGCCTATGTAATGTACGCCATTTCCAGGTCCTGCAAAGAATTATCTGTAACAGATGAGCTTCCATGCTCTTTTCCCTCCTGCTTGATGCAGAAGAGCATGACGACCTTAGATGCCATGAGTTTCCAAGATAGTGGAACCATAATATGGGGAGCCTGTGTGTGAGAGGCATCATCTGATTAGGAACAGCTATTTTGTACTTTAGTAAGAATTAGACTTCCATTGTGTTAGGCAAATGCAACTTTGGAGTTGTATCCAGAACAGCTGCTAATGTTACCCTAATTAATATAATTATGAAATAGGAAGTTATTTGACTTGTATAATCACATACACAGACATACATTATTTTTGTTCCTCTGTAAACAAACCATGATGATGGCAGAGACAGTACTAGCTAAAAATATTTTAAAGTAAAAGCACAGTTGGGGGCTGAGACACTACCCAGAAAGCAATTATCTGTAGGATCTAAGAAGCAGCATCAAATAATGGTTAAGTGGGAGGGATCTGGGGCCAGACTGCCTGGGTTCCAATCCTGGCTCTGCCACTTGTCATCTCTGTGACCTTGGACAGAGTATCCAATTTTTTTTTTACTCCACTTTCCTCATCTCTAAAATGGAAATAATACTATGTTTGTATTTCAAACATAGGGATTGTATAAGATTTAAATGAGGTGATGTATATGCAATGCTTCCAGCAGTACCTGGAAAAATAAGCCCTCAATAAATATTAGCTTATTATAAATTACCAAGTAAGAACCATGTGTCAAGCAGGGGGCTCAAAATCCAGAGGAGACTAGGGGAGAGACCTGCGTGAGATTAAGCCACAAAGCTGCTCAGTCTTGTAGCTAACACCCCTCCTCACTGATGAGCTTCCCAACTGGGCAGATAAAATCTTGTGGCAAGACATCTCAAAATGGGAGATTACCTTAAACTTCTGTGAAGAATATTCCTCTTTCCTGCTCATCTGCCATGGGCATGTCCTGCCTCATGGAGACTCCTTTTCTCTTCATCACCAAGTAGCAGCTTGAACATCTTTCCTCCTTTTTTCTCTCAAACCCCATCTGTCCTCCAAGTCTTCAAGGCGGAGAAGCAAAACAAAATATTTAGGGAGCCACACTCCTCTGCCTTTGTTTATTGTTGGTTTTATCTCTTGTTGGCCTTGGGTAAAAATGAGCTGCCTTATAGGTACCTTGAGTAGAAATTAAAATTTCATTTAGTCAGGAGTATATTGAATCTTTTCTTTTTCTTTTTCTTTTTTTTTTTTTAGTATATTGAATCTTTTTTTTTTTTTTAATTTTTTTTTTTTTTCAACGTTTATTTATTTTTGGGACAGAGAGAGACAGAGCATGCACGGGGGAGGGGCAGAGAGAGAGGGAGACACAGAATCGGAAACAGGCTCCAGGCTCTGAGCCATCAGCCCAGAGCCCGACGCGGGGCTCGAACCCACGGACCGCGAGATCGTGACCTGGCTGAAGTCGGACGCTTAACCGACTGCGCCACCCAGGCGCCCCAGTATATTGAATCTTTAAACAAAACACAGAACTGAGAGATCCAGACTTATAATTTGCTAATTAAAAATAGATATAAGGATTTTTAATTCATATTTTTATTGTGGTAAAATATAAATAAAATTCAACACTCTAACCATTTTTAAAGTGTACAATTCAGTGGCATTAAGTACTTTCACAATGTTGTGCAACCACCACCATTATCCATCTCCAGAACTTGTTAATCATTCCCAACACAAACTCTGTGTTAAACAACAACATTAAACAACAACCCCCATTCTCCCTTGCCCCCAGCCCCTGGTAATCTCTATTCTACTTTTGTCTTTATGCACTTGGCTATTCTAGGTACCCCACATAAGTGGAGTCATACAATATTTGTCCTATTGTGTATGGCTTATTTTACTTAGTATAACCTTTCCAAGATTCATCCTTGTGGTAACATGTATTAGAATGTCATTCCTTTTTATGGTTGAATAATATTCCATTGTGTGTATACACCACATTTTGTTGGTCTGCTCATCTGTTGATGGATACTTGGATTGTTTCCACTTCTTGGCTATTGTGACTAATGCTATGAACATGGGTGTACAAGTATCTATTTGAGTCCATGCTTTCAATTCTCTTGGGTACATACCCAAGAGTGGAAAAACTGGCAGTTTGTGTTTTTAAATAGATTTCTACGTATGTGTCTCTCATTGACCAGAACTGTGTCACATGGTGCCTCCTTACTGCAAAGGGGATGAGATGGGACTGAGAATATGAGGTTTAAATTTTTTGTTCCCAGCCTCTGTAGTAGAAGAGGGCAAGAAAATGTGGGTTGGAAAAAAAATGGTGAGTGAATCCACTTATAGTATCTGTCACAATATACATCCGAGAACATGAATTTAAAACTGAGATTCCATACTCCCACAGCAGGCAATACAGATAAGAATTGATTCCCTATGGTGACTATAATGTTATTGGTATTCTATAAATTTAAATTCAGTGCTGTCCTTCTTTCCTGGATCCACTTTTAAATGATTTTCTGACTTAAAGGAACTGTCTCATCTAGTTTCAGTGGGAATTTAGATAAATCTGCTTTTGATAGGTAATTACCCATGGTTTGGTTTATATAAAATAGGCTTTCCAACAGAAGGGGGGCACTCAACTGTAGATAAAGATAATTAAATGATAATTAAAATTGGGTGGTTTAGCAATAACAATATAAATGGGAAAGGAGCAAGATGGCATTTTGAAAAGGAAATCATTTCTATTAGAATGCTCAGGACTAAACACAACTAGTTCTGTTTAAAGATTACTATTCAAAGATTATTGTTCAATTACTCCTATACTTGCTATTTCACTTAACTAAAGACAGTATGGGAATAGGATCCAGCCATTGCATTTGCAGACACCAGACATTCAGAAAGGTGGCTCATCCTTATCTTAGATATAATTTAAAAATTTCCCTTATTAAGGAAAACCACCACAGTGACAATCTTATCAATGGTGGATTCAAGAATGGAATAAAGGATGGGAAGAACAAAGCATTAATTAGGTATTTTGTATATGTCTGACATATACATAGCTAAAGAAAGAGAAGGATGGGGTTGTTAGGAGTCCCGACTGTTATTTCAGAGTCCCAACCTAACAGTGGGTTGAACAAGAGACCTTATTTCTGTCTTGTGAAGGTCCAAGGTAGCTTTAGTGTCTCTAGTCCATAGGATCATCCAGGGACCTTGGCTCCTTCTCCTGCTTCTTTGCCATTACAAACCTCAGGAAGGGAGCAGGGAATGGTGAAGGAATGGCACATTCCTTAGCTTTAAGAATGTGACCAGAAATCACACCCCATTGTGCCTAGGACTTGGACATATGGCCACACCTCACTGCAACGGAGTCTGACAATACAATTTTTGTTCTGGTGGCCACGCATCCAGCTAAAAGTTAAAGGTACTTTAAAAAGGTAAGAGTGGACTTTGAGATACAATGAATAGTCTATGCTACAATAAAATTATCGTTATTATAGAAAATAGAATAATTAAAGCAAATTTGAAAAACTTTGGAGCCAGAGAAGATCTTGGGTTTGGGAATAGGATCCAGAATCCCTTTCATTCTCTTGACAAATTAGTAATTCATTCCTCCTTATCGGGGCTTTCAAGTACATAGCCAGGACCAACTATTGCCCAGCTTTTGTCATCCTCCCGAAGATAGGCTCCCAAATAATTATATTATCATAAGAGACACACACAGGACAAGGCTCCCCCTCTGTGTATATTATTGCAGACTAGATTAGTTCTATGCTACTGCCAATTACTTCCTGTGAAGAGGATGGAAGCCATATCTATCTATCTATCTATCTATCTATCTATCTATCTATCTATCATTCTTTGTTCTTTTGTTCTTTCTTTATTTAATATTTATTTATTTATTTTGAGAGAGAGAGAGAGAGAGAGCGTGCACACACATGAATGGGAGAGGGGCAGAGAGAGAGGGAGAGAATCCCAAGCAGGTTCCACTCTGTCAGTGTGGAGCCCATCACAGGGCTCGTTCTCACAAACCATGAGATCATGAACTGAGCCAAAATCAAGTCAGATTCTTAACCAACTTGGCCCCCCAGGTGCCCCCATATTCTTCTCCTGTAAACGTTATCTGTACCTACTCACCATTTGAATCTACTGCACAGAAAAGTAGCCAAGAGGAAAAACTAGGATATAACTGTGGTGTGAGAGGTACTGTAGGGAAAGGAGTCAGTGGATCAGTTGGAGAGAAATGTTTCTACAGGGCCTCAGGGTGGCCCATGGAGAGACAGATGGACGTAAGGGAGGAAGGGAGCTAAGAGAAGGGAAGAGAAACAATTATGAGCAAAAGGAAATATGTTTTCCTTTCCCTAGAAAAAGTGAGGTAGGTTTGGAGACATATGAATCTCACATATCAGAGGAATTGAGGCAGGCATACCTCTAAGGTGGCAGAGACTACTAGCCTAACTTCAAGACTACTAGCCTAGAAAGGTAGGCAGTGGAGCAATGCTGGGGAATTATAGCAAGAACAGCAGGAATGAGTGTGCCACAGCATGGAGGAAATCTATCTACATATATATGCTTCCTGATTTTTCAGCTTTATGTATTATTTATTGACTTCCTATTGTGGGAGATTAAGAATTAGTCTTTTTACCTTCTTTCTATTCCTACCATCCTTTCAATATATGGCGATGACAATTTTGGTTAAATCAATGTTCATTGTTATTATGACTAGCACATAGTCCTAACAGAGCCTTTTAATGAACAATGATTGTACTTCCTTTCTTGTACAATTTCTTTGGAGTTACTTCCCCATTTTCTCCTTTGCTTGGTTTTCTCTAGACTTATTACAAGTTATTCCCAAACATACATTAAAGTAGTTAATGTATGTTTCTTTTCTTTTTCTTGGAGACGTTCTTCGCAGAGTCTTCCATCCTCATCCTCCAGTTTAAACTTTTTGCTCTCTAGGCCTGCTGCATGGATGTCATCCTGGACTGTCTCTTTGCTGTTCTCCTGGGCATTCTCTTTACACTTCCTATGTGTGGTCTCCTGACTCTTGGGTTCCTCTCTCTTGGTTTACCTTCTTGTTTTGATGTCATACATTCTCCAATTCTCTCTAAGAATGCAAATAAGACTTTGCGCTTTGGAAATAACCTTTATTTCACTCTCATGTTTGCTGTGGTTCTCCCAGTCCAGAGTCCCTATGGCTCATCGTCGCTGGGCTTCTAGTCTTTTGATTGCGTGGTAGACGAGCAGTCATCAGCTTGCATGTGGGTGGAGGGTGGTGTAGGAGATAATTCTTCTCATGGAGGCTTTCACTAATTCCTACTTTCAGTCCCCTCTAGCACCCCTACCTTCATAAGTGCCTGGTACCTTCAATTCCTGAAACTTCCTAAGTTGTTGTTGTTATTGTAGTTGTTGTTGTGAATTAGACCATTTCTTGTACTTCCAGACTATAGGTACCTAGCTTTCAAATTTCTTCAGGCTGCTAGGTCAGTTACCACTCATCTGTCTGCCCTCCAGATTTCAAAATGTTATTAACATCTCTCATATGCTCTTCTCACCTCTCTTATTCTCTGTTACATAAGTTTATGCATTTAAGCCCTTTATTCCCAAGAGGGAATCCAAGAGGGAACAGAAGTAAATGCATTCAGCCTATAAGTCTCCATTCTCTCAACCTACTCCAATCAGACTTTTATCCCCATCACGTTGCTGAAATTGTTTTTATCCAGGTCATAAACTTGCCTAATCCAGTGGTCAGTTCTCAATCTTTATCTCACTTGAATTCTCAATAGGATTTGATGCAATTAATTGCCTCTTTTTGCCGTACACCCCCCTGTTTTTCCTGCTACCTCTCAGTCTCCTTTTCTGGCTTCTCCTCTTTCTCACCTCAAAATGTTGCTGTGTCCCAGGGCTCAGTCCTCTACCCCTTCTCTCCTCTTGTCTATTTATATTCTCTTGGGTGACATGCAGTCCTGTGGGTTTAAATACCATCTATGCGCCAACATCTTCCAAATATATATCCTTAGCTCCAATCTCTGCAACACCCTGGAGCTCCATACTTGTGTAAGTCCATCTATCTGACATTTCCAATTGGAAGTCCAATTGGTATCTCAAATTGGACTTCTTCAACATAGAACTTGATTTTATCCCTCAAACTTGTTCCTACCTTCATCTTCTCCATGTCAATATATTTGCGTAGATTTTGCTCAGGTTGAACATCTAGGAATCATCATCGATTATTCTATTTCCCTTATACCCACATCAATCTAACTGCAAGTTTTTTTAATGTTCACTTATATTTATTTTGAGAGCATGCGAGCGAGTGAGCGCTGAGTGGGGAAGTGGCAGAGAGAGAGAGAGTACAGAACCCAGTGAAGAGCCCAATGTGGGGCTTGATCTCATGATCCGAGCCAAAATCAAGAGTCGGACGCTGAGCCATCCAGAAACCCCAATCTAACCACAAGTTATATCAATTCTATATTCAAAATATATCTTGGTCAAACACCCTGTCATCACTTTCATTTGCTGGTCCAAGTCACCCCCATCTCTCATTTGGACCCTTACAGTAGCCATCCATCTTCCTGGTCTTTCTGTTGTCATTCTGGCCTTTCTCCCACATCTACAGTCTATTTTCTGCATAGCAGTGTGAATGCTCTCCATAAAGAGCAAGTCAGCGATGTCACTCCCTATTCACAGCCATCCAGTGGTGTCCATCACACCTTGAATGAAGCTCCCTCTTTACCAGGGCCTAGAAAGCCAACATGAACTGGCTTCCACCTCCCTCTTGACCTCACTCTCTCTGGTCTGGTCACACCAGCCATCTCTGGTAGTTCAGTACCCGGTCAGTTTCATCCCCCTTAGAAAGCCACCTGCTTCCCAGGGTCCCTGTGTCCCAGAAACAACTCTTCTCAGTGATGACCACTGGTGGGCTTCCCCTGGGGGAGGGAGTGGCTGAAACACCTGGTGCAGAATATCCTACCAGAAAGGAGAGAGAGTGCCTAGAAAATCAAGGTGGCATTTCTTGTATCCTGAGCGTATGGAGCAGGATACACATATGTGTATGTGCTGATTCATGGAGCACAGTGATAAAGGCACATGTCCTTCCTGAATTTTTAAAATAATCAACATTGTACAATGTTGGTTGACAATAAGGAGACAAGACAGAGGCAGGGTGACCTGCCTATATTGTAGACCTAGGGAGTGTGGAGGGACATCCTGGAGGGAGGAATGTGTGTAGGATGGGAAGGATAAGCCAGTCAAGAAATGTCCCATAAAACTGGCTTTTATTTTTTATTTAAAAAAAATTTTTTTTTCAACGTTTATTTATTTTTGGGACAGAGAGAGATAGAGCATGAACGGGGGAGGGGCAGAGAGAGAGGGAGACACAGAATCGGAAACAGGCTCCAGGCTCTGAGCCATCAGCCCAGAGCCTGACGCGGGGCTCGAACTCACGGACCGTGAGATCGTGACCTGGCTGAAGTCGGACGTTTAACCGACTGCGCCACCCAGGCGCCCCTAAAACTGGCTTTTAAAAAAGTTTGCAAAAAACAGATCTTAGTGACTTCATCTTCTGGCTCTAGCAATTCTCTTTTTGGTTTCACACTGGGGTTGAGATTGAGTAGTGATTGATTCTAGTCAACCCTAGTCAGTACTGAATGACTTGGACCCTGGTTGAGTTCAAACAGTGAGACCAGCTGCAGGAAGGAGAAATTTCTGCCAAGCTCAGGTGTTGAGATCATTGTCTGTACCCGAGGAATAGCCAGGATTTTTTTTTGTACGCACATTATATCCCAGGCATTGTTATAGAAACTATAACAGGGGTTAAGAAGACCAAGTTGTGGCTCACATGGAACTTACACTCAGGTGGAGGCAGCCAAGTAAACAAATAAATAGATGGGTAAATCTGTTATCAGATGAGATAATAAATACAGTCATTTAATAGGTCAGTGATGGTCTAAGTGTGATCCACAGACATCTGGGGGTTTCTGAGACACAGAGGGTCTGGGAGGTCAAAACTATTTTCATGAAAATATTTAGATCTTATTCACCATTGTCGCCCTCAGTCTCTCATGAGTGCACAGAGGCATTTTCCAGAGGTTATATGACATGTGATATCTTTCTGGTATGTACTGGAATGTGTATAATACGGTAAAAACTGATACATATAACCACACATAAACAAAGGCTCTTTGGGGTCTTCAATAGTCTTTAAGAGTGTAAAGGGGTCCTGAGATTAAATAGTTTGAGAACCACTTTGATAGAGCCTGGGGGTGGTGGGAGAATTTATATATTAGGGGATCTATAAAAAGAAAAAATCAAGTGCTATCAATTGGGTGTGCCTGTGGGTACCAGGGTGGGAGCTGGCCTGCCTCCTGGGCAGTGGTTATGACTTTCACTTCAGGGAGGCACAAGCCCTGAGCTTGCAAAGAACCCAGAGACAGGGTATTCAGTCCAGAACATTTCCCAAGCCTCTAAAGGGGCATTGTGGGCCAGTGCCACCATTCGACAAAAGGTTTCTTCCTGTTCTCTGAAGCTCAGGAAGACTCTTCTGGGGCTTTCATATCTTACTCCCAGTCTTACAAATGTAAGACTCACATTAGGAGCCTGGGAAGTTACAGTTGGGACCACTTATGAGAGCAGCTACTAGAAGCAGAGAATCCCAAGGCCTCAGTGTCCAGCCCCATTCTCCACATGCCATTGTCGAGGGCACTGAATTGTTATGACTTAGTTTATCCTTGGAGAATCTCTGGAGGCACAGGGCAAGGAGCCCAGGAACTGGATCGCTCCCTAGGAGAGCTGCTGAGGCTCTGTGTGACATGATGACGTCTGCCATGCCACTCTGCAAATTGTTCCCCCGCTGGAGCTGCCTCAGCTCGACAGTCTGTCAGCCGCGTTTCCTGGGAACCCGCTAGCAATGTGAATTGGTAGGAGATCCAGGCATTGAAGCAGTAGTTCCCAAGAGTTGAGGACCAAGTTATCTATCTATCAAATCCTGTCTCTCTGCTGACATGTGGAAAAACTAGGTGACACCCACACACCTGAGGCTTCGGCAGCAGCCCAATTAAAGGTTGCAGTTTTTCTTTAGTTACTTTCTGACCTTGGAGTTTGAGAGTATGGGTACTGGGATTTGCTTCTGATCAAACCAGGTGCTTAGACCTGAATGTTCCGAGGTCTAAGCACTTGGAAATTAATGCAGGTGAATGTGCATGCGTGTGTGGTGCCGTTTTGTTGGGTCACTCTCAGTACGACCTAAGATTGATTCCTGGACAATGACTGATCGCTGAGCACTCACTTATTTCCACAGGCAGAAGCAACCTGTCCAGAAAAAAAGCCCTGAACACGCCACTGGATAAAGGTTTAAATGGGCTTTCCGCCAGTGAATGGCATTTGATAGTTGCGTGGGTGCAGCCCATGGCAGGAATCCACACAGCTCACAGGAGATCTGTGGGGCCCTGGGGTGTTGCAATGTCACTCTGTCTGGGTAAGTGACAGCCAGGATGTGGGATTTGGTGATTATTTTTGGTTTGGTTTGTTTCTAGCTCAGAAGAAAGACTATATATAACACTGAGAGAGGCATAACTTCTGGATTGTCAAGGTTGGTGCTAATAGTGAATGATATACTAATACACGTTACGTGGAACCACAAGCTTACGAGAGCAATGTTCATGCACCAGATGAAAGGGTAAATCTTCTGTTGTGTATTGGGAAAAGAAAGCTGGCAATGTAAATGCAGTCTTAATATTTTTTTTTTCCCAGCATTGCATGTGTAATTAGGCATTCAGTGACTTCCTCATCTAAGGAAATTTGACTTTAATGGGAGCTACGTTGGTAACCATGGAAGGAGTCTTTTGAAAATGCGGGAGTGAGGATAGGAAGGTATTAAATGTTAAAATAGATGATTTTCTTGGCCTTGGAACAAACAAAACACAACAAACAAACCACCTCCACCACCACCAATCCGCAAACTATGTAGATAGATGCTAGGTTCGTATTCCAAGCCTTGAAAATTAAGCTAGGAATGGAATGGCCAGATAATTTTCACCTCCTAATGTGTATGTCACATTTTGATCATATAAGGTCTCCTCCAAAAGGGCTTCGGGTTAAGAAATGCAACTTCATTGGTGTCTGGAAATTGCAAGGTTTACGATGCAGTCTCATGATGTCTTGGGAACTTAAGGCATAACATTGGGTAAATCCAAAATTCACCATTAGGAAAAGCAAGTTTCTAAAACATAGTTTAACCGAAGTTGATACCATAAAGGCACTCCCCATCCACTACACCCCTCCCCCAAACTTTCAGAGGATCCCTGGGGACAGCTGGGAGCAGTTAACAGTCTGACCAGGATGAGCGCCAGATCTAATAACACAAAACTTGTTTGCTGGCTTCCATGGAGGAAAGGGTTAAGAAATAAAGGCAGAAACTCGGGGCACCTGGGTGGCTCAGTCGGTTAAGTGTTAAGCATCCGGCTTTGACTTCCCGGCTCAGGTCATGATCTCACAGTTTGTGGGTTCTCGAGTTTGAGCCCTGAGTCGGGCTCTGTGCTGACCGCTCAGAGCCTGGAGCCTGCTTCAGATTCTATGTCTCCCTCTCTCTCTGCCCCTCCCCTGCTCATGCTCTGTCTCTCTCTCTCTCTCTCTCTCAAAAATAAACATTAAACAAAATTTTTTTTAAAGAAACAAAGGCAGAAAATAAGTTTAAAGATTGTAGACTGCAGACAGTCCTCAAAGGCAACAGCTTATTTCCAAAGCCCCAGATGCCCCTGTGTAGCTCACCTGGGGGTGGTGGGGGGATGATGGTGACATTCCAGAAGGTACAATCTCAGCAGCACCAAGTCACCCCCACCATATCGTCATCTTAAATGGCCAGGATCCCTACATGATCTCAATACATGGTGCTTAACAGTTTATCTATTAGGGAAAGGAATTCTTTCTAACTCAGAGTAACTAAAAAAAAAAAAAATGTTTTGGAAGAAAATATACTTACTGTTCCTCTTCTGGCCTTTTACAGGAAATATTTTGAGCTGTCAAAAGGGGGCATCCTTGCTTTTCCAGACAAAAGAAGTAACAATTTGAGTTTGCTTTTTAGAGAAGCCTCGGTGGGAGTGATTCTAAATAGAACAGGTGTGCTATTAAGGATACACCTGGGGGCACGGAGCCTGCTCATCTACAAACTCACTCCTCAAAACATGGCCACTGGCCCGCAGGATCAGTTTCACGGGGGAGCCTGTTACAAGTGTGGATTCTCGGGCCCCAGCTCAGACTTACTGGATCAGAATTTGTATTTATTAAGGTCCCAGGTGGTCAGTGAGCACCTTCAAGTTTGAGAAGCTCTGCTCAATAGCCCTATTTCTCAAACTTCTAGGGGAACAGGAGTCACTTGGGGTTCTTGTGAAAAACAGATTCCTGGGCTTCCAACTCTAATCTCCTGACTCAGGATTTCCAGCAGAGAAGCCTGGTAATCTGTAATTTGAAAATGTTCCAGGTGATACTGGTCATGAGTGAAGTTGGGGACCACTACACCATACTTCTGTATTTTTGAAAGAAATACATAGTGATCTTAAAAAGAAACTGCTTTCTCCAGAATACATTTGCCTTTTGAAAAGTGCAGGGTCTTTTTTCCTTCCTACTCCTACTCTTGAAAACAGGAATGCTAAGGACGGGCAAGTGGGTAGCACAGAAGGGCCAGAACGGCTGCCTGCTACTGCTAACGAGAGAGGCCAGAGGGAGGGGCTGCTGGTGCCCCGTGAGGCTGCAGGAACGGGATTTGTCAGCAGGGGGCAGCAAAGCACGGCTGTTGCAGGGCCCTGCGGCTCAAGCGGTGGAGCCCACCAGATGGAGAAGTGGAACTGACCTTATGCTACTTGCTCCTGGGACTTTCTGGAGCTGTTGGTGGGCACGAAGGTCCGGCTGGACCGACACCATGCTGGTTAAGTCAAAGGGGTCGCAGTAGACTCCAGCCGGATCTGAATGGGAGCCAGTTAGTCTGAGTCAGTGCCATCGAATAGAAATAGAATGTGAGTCACTCAGATTATTTTAACTTTTCTAGAAGCTGCGTTTAAAAAAAAAAAAAAAAAAAGAAACAGGTGACATTAACTTTAATAATACATTTTATTTAACCCAGCATAGCCCAATATGATCGTTTCAACACATAATCGATGTAAAAATTACTGAGCTAGTTTACATTCTTTTCCTGTACTCTTTGAAATCCAGTGTGCATTTTACACATGCAGCACATTGCAGTTTGAATCAGCCACATTTCAAGTGCTCAGCGACCACGTGTGGCAGTGGCTACAGTATTGGACAGTGGAGGGGGGGAGGAAGGGGACAGGAGTAGGGGGCACTGAGTAGTTGAAGAGCTAAGGGAAAAGGATAAGGCTCGGACTGAGGGGAAGGTTAAGACCCAAACCAGAGAAGAATTAAAATCAGGCCTAGGGGCAGATTCTGGTGTTTTCACACATGAACAACTATTCACCGAGGGGCAACATTTCAGTTTGTTACTGAGCACTTACTGTATACCAGGAGCGGGGCTGGAGGCTGGAGCCACATAGGTCTCACGCCGAGGACCCAGGGCAGACTCGTCGGAAGACAGCCCATTAGAATCTTTCAGAGCCATGTGGCGTGGCTGCAGATGTCTGAGCCCACACTGGGTGGACCCTGAGACAAATCATTTTGACCCGCCCTAGAGGAGAGGCTCTGAATGACAAGGAAGACAGAGTTGGAGTTTTGTATTTTTTTTTCCTTCTCGTAATCATTTCCAGGTTTATTCAGAAATTGTTTGAAACACAGATTTGTTTCGTCTTGAGAAAGAAAATCTGGCTGAGGTGAAAATCCCTGAGCTGCTCTAAGGCTCCTGGAAAGGAAGGCAAGGGCATCGTCAGCTAACTGCCCCGCGGAATCCATCTGGGGCATCCCTTTGACCTTTTCCCCGAGGTTGGACCCACCACATTCAAGGTCTCTTGTTCCCCCAGCATTGCTGTTCTAGGTTAATGCTATTTTGGGAGTGCGGTTCTTCATTTCAGCGTGAATTTCCTCATCTTTCCACACAAATTGAGTGAAATCCTTAGTGCATTTTTTTTCTTAGATGGATGGAAGCTAAAAGAGAATGGAAGGCCTCCAGCTGTTTGAGGCTCTGTCCTCAACGACAATCAAAATTCTCCATCTTTTCTTGTTCTTGGCACTTTCTGATTGAAATAAGATTCCAGCATTTATCTGCACCTGCAATTTTGACAAGAAAGGAAAATTTAAAAGACAAGTGAAAGAATTCTCTGAGGGAAGTCAATGAGTCGACAGTAGTCAGACGCCTGCGAATCTCTTTTTGCATTCCTCCGTCAATTAAGCTACAGTCACATATTGGAGAGCAGAACTTAAGTCTGTGAGTAGAAATGCAAAAATGTGCGTTGATCAGTAGCAGGAACCTTCCTTTGGAGCGAATATTACTTGGAGAGTAGCTGATGATCCATTCGGCATTGAAATGGAGAGGATTTTGAGTCAAAGAGGCCACTTTAAATTATAGATTTGAGTTTAGTAGAAGGTCAAACTTACCTTGCATGAATAAAATCTTCAGAGATTTTGGAATATACTCAGAAAATGCAGGCTATCCTGAGCACATAAGCATTTCCTTCAGGGGATAAAAGCAGTTTAATATTATTGCCCTCTGCATAATTATTGATCATATTAGCATAGGAGATACTGAAAAGGAAGGCAGGATAATAATCTGACGGCCCCTTTGGTTCTCAGCAGCAGCCACTGTAAGTTTAGACAGGAAGTTGCCTGGAGATCTGGGAAGATTGTTCAGGGAATTTAGGAGTGGCCAGTAATTTCTCTTTGGCTCAACAGATGGCAAAAATGACCTGCCGAGAGGTGAAAAATTGTTTTGCTAATCCCATATGACATAAATCATCACCCATCTCCAGGAATTTGGGAACTATCTGTGGGATCCTAATGTTGATTTGGTATCTGGATGTGTATGTTACCTGACTCAAAGCTTCCTGGCAGCCAAGATGAAGAGGGAAATGTAGAGTTACAAGCTCGTCATTTGGGTCAGGGAGAAATGTGCTCAGCTCTCAAAGGGAACTGGGACATTCATAAGGAAGCATTCTAAACACTAATACTATTTGGTTCATGGCTGAAATATTATTCCAAAAGGTACTGGTTCACCTCGAAGATTAATGATTAGGATTTAGGAAAGTGTAAATGCACTTCAAAGGTTTGTGAACCTGTTAATATGAATTAACTTCTTTCCCAACTCCTCCTCCCCCAATGCTAATCTAAAGCCTATGTTTTTTCCCCTGGCTTGCTGAGTTAATTGGATTACAGAGATAATCCCCCTCCCATAAAAAGTAATCTCTGCAGGTTTTGGAATCTACATTCTGCTACATTTTGTAGGATTATCTCTCCAAGGCAACATATTAGAAGCGCTGGTTGGTGCAAATAAACTGAAGTTGGTGCTGTAATCTCTTCCAGTGAAGATGAGGCCCAGGGAGGCTTCCAGGTTATAGTGAATGAAAGAATGCTGGATTAGCAGTCTGAACACCCGAGTCCTAATCTGAGTCTTGTCAGTTAGTATGGCAAGTCACTTTATTTCTCGGAGACGCAGTTTTCTGTGAAGAATGAGGAGACGGTACTGGATCAACATTTCTCAGAATGGGGTCTAAGGAAAGCTGGTGCTTTGAAATGTTACTAGGTATTCCATAAATGAGGAATTGGAGATCAAGTGCATTTGGGGAACTCTGTATACCACCCTCTGCCTCTAGAGCATCACATGTCCATTAGCACATGACATGATTCTTGAGAGTCCTGCCATAAAGAAATGCTTTTATGTGTGTATCATATATTTTACATGTATTATATATACATGTATTTTTTTCTAACAATGTGCTTTTTATTTTTTCCTCTTTAAAACATTTTAATTCCAGGGTTGTTAACATACAGTGTTATATTAGTTTCAGGTGTACAATATAGTGATTCAGCAGTTCTGTATATCACTCAGTGCTCATCCAGATAAGTGTATTCTTCTATCTACGTGTATTTTTTTTTAATTTTTTTTTTCAACGTTTATTTATTTTATTTTTGGGACAGAGACAGAGCATGAACGGGGGAGGGGCAGAGAGAGAGGGAGACACAGAATCGGAAACAGGCTCCAGGCTCTGAGCCATCAGCCCAGAGCCCGACGCGGGGCTCGAACTCCCGGACCGCGAGATCGTGACCTGGCTGAAGTTGGACGCTTAACCGACTGCGCCACCCAGGCGCCCCATATCTACGTGTATTTTTAAATGCAGGAGTTTTCAACTTACTTTGGCAATAATCCTTTTTTTTCTGAAGAAAACTTATTAACTACTGGAATATGGTTAGCAAATGTTGAACTAGATTAGAATTCTCAAACTGTTTTTCTTAAGACTCTTAAAAATTTTGAAGACTCCAGGGGCGCCTGGTGGCTTAATTGGTTAAGCGTCTGACTTCAGCTCAGGTCATGATCTCACACTTTGTGAGTTTGGGCCCCACATCAGGCTCTGTGCTGACAACTCAGAGCCTGGAGCCTGCTTCAGATTCTGTGTCTCTGTCTCTCTCTGCCCCTCCCCTGCTTACACTCTGTCTCTCTCTCAAAAATAAACATTAAAAAAAAACTTTTTTTAATGTTTTGAAGACCCCAAGGAGCTTTTATTTATCTGAGTTATTCCATTGTTATTTATCACATTTAACATAAAAGGATACATTTAAAATATTTACATATTAGTTTGGTAAAAATACAGTAATAAGCACATTGCATGTTAATATAAGTAACATTGTTTTAAAAAGTGCCTATATTTTCAAAACCCCAAAATATTGAGAAGTGTAGCATTGCTTTAATGTCTGGTTTAGTAGAAGATATCCAGATTCTTAAATGTGTTTCTGCATTCAGTCTACCATGATATATTATTTTGCTAAAGTATCTAAAGAAAATCCAGCTTTATAGAGATATGTAATTGTAAAAGAGAGGATAATTTTTTTTAATGTTTATTTATTTATTTATTTATTTATTTATTTATTTATTTTTTTAATAAATTTTTTTCAACGTTTATTTATTTTTGGGACAGAGAGAGACAGAGCATGAACGGGGGAGGGGCAGAGAGAGAGGGAGACACAGAATCGGAAACAGGCTCCAGGCTCCGAGCCATCAGCCCAGAGCCTGACGCGGGGCTCGAACTCACGGACCGCGAGATCATGACCTGGCTGAAGTCGGACGCTTAACCTACTGCGCCACCCAGGCGCCCCAATGTTTATTTATTTTTGAGAGAGAGACAGACAGTATGAGTGGGGAAGAGGCCGAGAGAAAGGGAGACATAGAACATGAAGCAGGCCCCAGACTCTGAGCTGTCAGCACAGAGCCTAACACGGGGCCCGAACCCAGAAACTGCGAAATCATGACCTGAGCCGAAGTCAGACGTTCATCTGACTGAGCCACCTGGGCGCCCTGAGAGGATAATTTTTTTTAACGTTTATTTTCATTTTTGAGAGAGAGAGAGACAGAGTGCGAGCACGGGAGGAGCAGAGAGAGAGGCAGATACAGAATCCAATGCACGCTCCAGGCTCTGAGTTGTCAGCACAGAGCCTGACTCGGGGCTTGAACTCGTGAACCACAAGATTATGTCCTGCACTGAAGTCGGACACTTAATGGCCTGAGCCACCCAGGTGGCCCGGATAATTTTTTTTTTCTTAATTTATTTTGAGAGAGAGAGTGCACACACTCTCCTCTATATGTGGAATATAAAAAGATATTGACAAACTTTTCAGGCTCTGTTTCACTAAAATCCATCAGTCCATCTTATACTTTGAATGGATTGTTTACTCGTGCATGATTTTATAACATCATGCATTTGTCATTTGGAAAATATTGGTTTACAGAGTTAGGCAGATCTTCCAAATGTTGACACATCCCATTATACAATATCAAATATACAACACAAAATATAGCATATAAAAAATCACGTTCATTAACATCACCATGAATCTATCAGAAAAGTCTTTAAATATTGGGAAGCCATCCAGCTCACGGCGGTGGGTATAGGTTTTCCAAATTCCAAACTTTTGTTTGAAAGCTCAAATTTTTTCATTGGCAACAAATGCTGTCAATGGTTTTCCTTGATTTAATGGGCTCATTTAGTTATTTTTGAGAAGTCAGCCTCATATCCATGTCTGAAGCATCATGATTTGTCAGTTATTCTTTCAAATAAACATGATGTTGCATGATAAAATTGGCTGGTTCACTTTACCACTCTGCAATCACACAAGGGTTGTTGCTCAGGATCATTGTGTAGGAATGCAGCAGATTCCTTTATGTGTTTCCTATTTCATCCCATAGCCTCTTAATTCAAGTGTTGAGATTTAATGAACTTAATAATTTTCACTGCTTCATCAAGGACGTTCTTAATTAACACTGGCTTTGATTTTTAACTTCTACCAAGTAGCAGTGAAGAATACAATGACCACCAGTACATTTGATTCATGCTAAGGCACCAGCATTTTTATCCACTGTCATTTTTATATCATTGGTGCCAATGTTATCACAGTGAAAAAGACAAATCATGTCTTACTATTATTATGAAACAATCTTTGACTTCTTAGATGCCCCTGAAAAAGTCTTGGGTCTGTGGACTTCACTTTGAGGACCAATGGACTAGATCATCTTGAAAATTCTGCTCAGCTTTAAGAATCTAAGATGAAGACAAATATAGATTCATTTACGTGTCCCACCTGGTCCCTCGCTGTGTGCATTTTTATGCATTTGTTTCAGACTTGGGGTTTAGTTTGTGACCTGGAACACAGTAAAACAAAGCCCAGTATTAAGGGCATGGACTCTGGAGCTATATTGTTTTGCTTTGAATCTTGGGTCCACTACTTCCTGGCTGCGTGACCTTGGGCAAGTTACTTAACCTCTCAATGCCTTGATTTTCTTATTTCTAAAATAGTCCTAATAAAAATCTACTTCATGGGTTGTTGTGAGGATTAAATGTGCTAATTCCACATAAGTTGATCATAACAGTGCCTGACACATAGCCAGCCCTCAACAAATGTTCCCTATTATGATTTCCGATCCATGGGTTGCCCTATATCCCTGGATGCAGAAGAGACTGGGCACCACTTCCCTGAGGCTTGCCGAGGCCCCAGGAGTGCTGGCGGTCACTCGTTTCGGCAGTGTCTCTGGATGGTCACCATCATCCTACCTTTCTGTATCTGAGTCAGGATGAAGGTGGGAGGTTCTGTCCTTACACCCAGAAGAATCTTAACAAGATGATAACCTATTCTGTGTCATAAAAATGCCTCTTTAACATGAGTTGGCAGAACAGTCATCTCAGTTTACAAGGAACTCCCTCCAGCCTCTTCCAGTACAGAAGAGGTTGTTAAAACAAAGCTTAGAGCCTCTAGCATCTTGTGGTTTGATTCCTGGTTAGGGCTACAAGAGCCACGGATTTCTCTGGTGAACATTGGTTATTGAGTACCTAATTATGGGCTTCTTTGTGCCTGCTAAAGAAAAGCATTTAGTTTTTTTTCTATATTAAGAAATATTTGCAGAAATATTTCCCACGCTCCACTTCTAATGGTCCCAAGTCTGCTGAATATGGCGATCACCTCTTCTAGTTTTGTGTTCTTCCTATCAATTCTTCCCTCTTCTGCCCACAAAACTTTATTTTTTTTTTAAATTTTTTTTTCAACGTTTTTATTTATTTTTGGGACAGAGAGAGACAGAGCATGAATGGGGGAGGGGCAGAGAGAGAGAGGGAGACACAGAATCGGAAACAGGCTCCAGGCTCCGAGCCATCAGCCCAGAGCCTGACGCGGGGCTCGAACTCACGGACCGCGAGATCGTGACCTGGCTGAAGTCGGACGCTTAACCGACTGCGCCACCCAGGCACCCCAAAACTTTAACTACTTACAGGTGACCTTGGGTGACCATGAGACATCCTTTAGCAAGTTCATTGGTGATTGTAAGATACACCATTGATTTAATTCTAGCTTTAGGTCTTGAGGGAAAAGACATACATACACACACACACACACACACATATATATATATATATATATTTTTTTTTTTTTTACAAAATTCTTTCAATGCCAGAAGTATTAAAGGAGAAAAAATCTTGAGTTCTAGAACCAAGGATATACAGTGCAAGGGGAAGGAGACTGAATGCCCTAATATTTTAGACAGTATCGTTAACACATGTAGAAAAGAATGTATATCTGATAAATGCATTGTATCCAGAACATATAAAGAACTCTTAAAACTCAATAGTAAAAGGGCATATAGCCCACTTAAAAAATGATCTAAATAGGGGCACCTGAGTGACTCAGTCAGTTGAGCACCCGACCCTTGGTTTCAGCTCAGGTCATGAAATCATGGTTCTTGAGATTGAGCCCTGTGTCAGGCTCTGTGCTGACAGCGCAGAACCTGCTTGCGATTTCTCTCTCCCTCTCTCTCTGCCTCTCTTTGCCTCTCTCTCTCTCAAAAAATAAACAAACATTTAAAAATTAACAAATGATCTAAACAGACATTTTCCCAAAGAAGATATACAAGTGGCCAATAAATGCATAAAATGTCATTCAACATCAGAGAAATGCAAATCAAAATCATGAGATACGACTTCATATTTCATACTTAGCAGGATGGCTATCATCAGAAAGTTAGACAATAACAAGTGCTGGTGAGGATATCATCAGAAAGTTAGACAATAACAAGCAGCTGGTGCTGCTCTCACATGCAGCTGGTGGAAATATAAAATAGTGCAGCTACTTTAGAAAACAGGCTGGTAGTTCCTCAAGAAGTTAAACATAAAGTTACCGTTTGACCCAGTTCTGCTTCTATCCCATCAAGCAACCTGCACATTATTAAGTCAGCATGACACAGGGAAAGGGTAGAAATTGGGTTGGGGGACTGGAACTTTCTGGAAAGAGATAATCTGTGTAAAAAGAATAAACTGGTATTCTGACTTATAGTTCAGTCTCCTGTGAGTTTAGTTAGCTGCAGTTTCCCATGGAAAGTCTGATCATCTCTAGGTTTGTTGATCAAGTCCATTTTCAAATACTGCACAGTTGAGAGTCTGATCCTGGGCAGTGATATATTCATGAAGACCATCCAAGTCACGAGGTCTCTTGAAGGCCCAGCAACTGACTTTCCCTGGACAACACCTATGACCTTTCTGCTCACACATCTTTCTAACTATAACCAATGTGGCATCATGATACATGTGCTGACATTGGTCTTCAGTAGCCCAAGCAAGAATTCTGCCCATTCTGTGGACCAACCACGCAGTTTTTAAGCAAGACCCTTAATTGCTATTGACTGACCTGACACTGTGAGTGTGGACCTGTCGTCATTTGTTTGGCTGCTTGGACTTGAACAAGTGAAAAATGCACTCAGAAATGGAGTAGTGTTTGACTCTGCTGGGAGGCCCAATGGCCTAGAACTTGTTACTGAGGCAGTTTTGTGCATATCTCTTCTTTCTGCCCTGCCTTCTTGGCTGGTGAGGGTGGGAAGCAGTAGGCTCAAGAAGGCACAAGCCCAAGCCAGCAATGAAGAGGGAGATGAATGGACCGTCCAGGAAGTGGGTTGACTTGCACTAGCAAGGACAATGAAAGGCACATTTTGAGGTTGTACCATGTCTTGGGGGATTTCCTTTATATGACAAATACTGACTTAGTTCCAACACCAGAGAGCACACAAGACCATCCATCTCCATCAAGGAGTTTATATTCTGAAATACAGGTAAGGTGACTGTATTAACGAATCTGCTAATGGGGACATCTAATTGCTAGCATTAAAAAATGAAGTCAGGGTGCTAACAGAAGGTTCAGAAGGTACAGGTCTGGGGAGGCTGGGAAGACTACAGATAATGATAAACTTTGTGTGCCTCAACACTGAGGATGAGCACCCAGGGCAGGCTTGAGCAACAGAATCTGGGGGTGAGATTTACATGCTGACTTGCATATGCAATCAAATACATATACATGTTGTGTATGGACTATACTTTTCTGTGTCCTTCTGCAACACCCCCAAAGAGTCCATGTTTTGGGCGTGGGGCCGTAGTAATCACTGATTTGCTGGAGGGCATAATGGGTGAGAAGAAGACAAAGGTTGACTTTTAAGGAAAGACAGGACTGGAAGCGGTGACTTTGGGCCTGTCAGAGGCTAAGAGAAAAGAGCTAGAGGGAAAGCAAATTAGCAGAACGTTTGGGGACAGAAGGTAAGAGGAAGAGGTGAAGCCCAGGGAGAGGAGAAGCTGGTCAGAGGCCAGGCGACAAGGGGAGAGTGGACCTTGCAGGGGCTCTTCGCCAGCAGGAGGCCCTGGTGCCTGACGGATGGGGTCTGTACAGCATTCTTCTGTTTGCATTTCACCAGACTCTGTTGTTGTTTACACTTTAAAATATTATGAGGTGCAGCAGAGAGAGAGGAATGGTATGAAATACAGCAGAAGTTTGACAGTAACAAATATAACTAGGTGGCAAAATGAAAACAAGGAGATAAGAATAGATTAGGATATTAAGAAAAACAAGGTATTTCTTTTTTAAAAAGAGGAAGGGAAACTAAACTCGAAAGGAATTTAAAGAAGATGAATTTTACTAAAGCGCTGGGAATTGGAAGCTGGCATAAGAAAATAATTACTGTTCACAGGGGGCAGATCTAGGTTTGGGGGGCCAGCAGCTTAAACAGTTTTACGAGGGGGCTTTACAAGAGAAAGATGACAAAATTATGAACACAACCTTTGAAAAGAGGCCTTGGAAGGGGCCTGGAGCTTAAACTTCAGGAGCTTCATGTGAATCCTCCTGTGATGTGGCTGGGACCTGCTGATCTCCCCAGCAGCAATCACCTTTCCTCTGCGACACCCATCCCATATGGCCTCCAGTGCCATGTGTTCCCCTGCTTTCAATCGCAGCCATTGTTTCCTGGGCACAGGTGAAGCTCCCTAGCAGGCACGCCGGTCCTTCCATGGGCCAGCCTGGTCCCCCCACTCCCACCTTCCAATTTGCACATTACAAGTCACCACCCTCACATTACTTATCACTCCCCCAAGGGTCCACCAATATCAAATTCTCATCTTATTCCCTCTGCCTGGAAGGTCTCCCCATTCACACTCTCTACCTTTAAAAAACCCCCATCCCCTCATCCTGGGCTGGGTTATTTGCCTAGCCTCATGCTCTCCTAGCACTTGACATGCTATTATCATAGCACTTTCCATGTGGCATCACATCAACCTATTATTGTCTGCTGCCTGTCCCAGGCCATACGCTCCAGAGGGTAGTCAGGAACATGGACACTGGAACTGGCTTTTCTGCTTTAAATTCTGGTTGTGCAACCCTGAGCAAGTAGTTCAGCCTCTCTGATACTTCCTCCCTTATAAACGGGGAATAATGACTGCTTATCTCAGAGGTGTGCCGTCATGAAAGGAGATAATGATTGTAAAGTGCTTAACTGGTACATGGAAGGTCGTTCGTGGCCCTGAGCTCTGCAGTTTAGAGAGTGGAGACTACTGAACCATTCCTGGCTCCCCTGTGCCTAGCATCATGCCTGATGTTTAGGAGACGTCACTGAATTAGCCAAAATGTATACTTTGGATTAACCTGCAGATGACCAATTTAAATAACTGAGACATGAACATTACAAAATGCTTTCTCCTCCCCCCGCAAATAAAAATAGCTAGTTTTTTGATGGTAAGGACATGCAAAAATGCAAAAATACAAGAGTAAAGTAAAACTACCATATACGTGACCATAGTGTGGCCATATAATTTGTCATATAACTAGGAACACTATTTATATGGTAAATTGAATGGGAGTGAACAGATAGGCTCTTTTAATTAGACTGTTCCAGGCACACCAGAGTTTATGGACACCCTACCTATAAGCTCCACTCCCCAATGATAGCCATGGTCAGCATATAACATAGTCTTCTAGATTTTTTTCCCATATACTTATGCTGTAAATACTAGTTTTTAGCCTGATTTTCTTCTATTTAACAGTATGTCATGAAAATGTTTCATGTCAATATATATAGATCTCTACCATTATTTTTCCATTCTATTCTATTCCATTCAGATGTGCCATAATTTATTTCACTCATCCTGCACATCAATTATTTCTTATTTTTTAGAATTATAAAATATTTATAAAGAAATTTCCAGTTGCTTGTTATCACTCTGTGGATTGGAATTTTGCAAGAACAATATCCAAGTGGCCAATTATTTTCTCTAAGCTGCTTTTCCCTGCATGGTGGCTGTGTCTGTTACCTCCAGGGACTTAGTTACCATGTTTGGACTGGTATATGCAGACAGAAGTTACTGTATCCGCCCCCTCAATTAAGTGGGATTTTAAAATATAACCTTTCTAGGGGCGCCTGGGTGGCTCAGTTGGTTAAACATCTGACTCTTGATTTTGGCTCAGGTCATGATCTCATGGATTGTGGGATTGAACCCCATGTGAGGCTCTGTGCTCACAGTGTGGAACCTGCTTGGAATTCTCTCTCCTTCTCTCTCTGCCCCTACCCTGCTCATGCTCTCTATCTCTCTCAAAATAAATAAACTTAAAAAAATAAAATATAAACTTAGTAATAAAGCAACTAGGCACAGACAGTAACTGATATTACTGACATTTGTATTTAAGTGAGTGACACACCATTTAGTCAAGAAACCATAAATGCTGATGTTTAATTAGGTACCATTCTTCTGGGCCCTTAATTTTATTGCTGCTGGAATACTGTGTTTCGTTCATTCATTCATACATTCATTCATTTAAAAACTGCTAACCATGTTTTTATGCCGGTCATGGAGAAGTCTCCTGCAATCCAAATCGCATATAGCAAAACCTCATTTGTGTGGATTCCACTGGTTCATCAAAGAACTTTTGCTATAATTATGTTTGGTGTCATTCATTCTAATACTTAGCTTTAATTGACAATACCAGTTACTCTTTCTTCCAGTAGTATCCTGTGTGGAACTCTGAGGCACACTAGCCCCTGGACATAGCCGAGTGAACTTTGCAGCCCCCAAATCTGGAAACTCTATAATAGCGCTTCTTGGGGAGTGCTGTATAGACGAAGACAGGAGGGGAAACAAAGCTGTGCTGAGATGTAGATGTGGGGCTATCAAACTGAATCTAGCAGGTCACAGTAGCAGGGGATACTGAGGATTTCTGTGGACTGAGTATTTAGCAATTGTTTAAACATTTTTTTTTTTTTAATTTTTTTTTTTTTTTTCAACGTTTCTTATTTATTTTTGGGACAGAGAGAGACAGAGCATGAACGGGGGAGGGGCAGAGAGAGAGGGAGACACAGAATCGGAAACAGGCTCCAGGCTCTGAGCCATCAGCCCAGAGCCCGACGCGGGGCTCGAACTCACGGACCGCGAGATCGTGACCTGGCTGAAGTCGGACGCTTAACCGACTGCGCCACCCAGGCGCCCCTAGCAATTGTTTAAAAGCAGGATAGTGAGCCAAGACTTGGGAGCAGAAAAGGCAGAGAGCTCCAAGCCAAAAATAGAGAGATGTGTGAGAAGTATTTGGGGAAAAAAGACTAAAGATGAATAAGTTAAACAGAAACAGACCTGTATTAAGCCCTACCTTAAACTCAATGTGATATGAAGAAGCCTCAGGGTGAGCTCACAGTTGTAGGATTGACCCCGTTTTCTGGGTTGTGCTGACGGCACAGAGCCCAAAGCGGGGTTCGCTCAGACTCACGAACCGTGAGATCATGACTTGAGCCGAAGTTGGGCGCTCAACCAACTGAGCCACCCAGGTGCCCCCAAAATACTTTTTTATTTTATTTTTTTAATTTTGGAGACAGAGAAAGAGAGAGAGTGAGTGGGCAAGAGGGCAGAGGGAAAGAGAGAAAGAATTTTAAGCAGACTCCAAGCTGAGCCTGGAGCCCAATGTGGGGCTTGATCCCGTAGCTCTGGGATCGTGACCTGAGCCAAAATCAAGAGTTGGACACTCAACCGACTGAGCCATCCAGGTGCCCTTGAACCTGTTTTCTGGCTGGATGTTGGCAGACATTGCTCTCAGCTCCTAGGTCTGCTCTCAAGTCTGAGCTACGTGGCCCCTCCATAGGCAGTTCACAACATGGCCATTTGCTTTGGTTGCTTTCCTATCAGGCCAAAGGGGAGTGTCAGTTGCTGCTTCTCATCACTTTTCAGGGCCCAGCTAATCAGATCAGGTCCATCCAGAGATAATCTCCCTTTTGATTAACTCAAAGTCAGTCAACTGATTAAGGACCTTAATTACATCTGCAAAATCCCTTGTGTCATCCGAGATACCATCCTGTTCTACTCATAGGTCTGGCCTACACTCAAGGGAAGGATGTTATGTAGGGCATGTACACCAGGGGGCAGCAATCTCAGGGGGACCCTTAGAATTCTACCTACCATGATGAGATTAACCGAAACAACTAGAAAAAGCATTTTTATTGTGGGCCTTAAAGTCACTTGGGTTCTTAAACAGGAATATGGTAAACACAATGCATGTTGATAGGGGTGTTCTGGTGATAACAATTACAAACTTTTAAACAGCGTAATGAAAATCTCCGGGAACCACGTCACTGGACCAACCCTCGGTTAAAGTAGCAGGTTGAGGGGGCAGTCAAGGACGTGGCAGGGTATAAGTGGAGACAGCATTCCAGTTCTTTCTGCTGGGGTCCAGTGAGCTCATTACCTAAGTGAACCAGTTCAGTCCTGAGGGAACATCGGGATTAAAGACCACTGGCAATGCCCAGCCAGGGCCCCTAAGAGAAGGCCTTCAGGAAGTGAGGTCCTAGCAGAGGAAGGTCGGGATGGTGTGTGGTTTCTGGGGCTATGTAGATGTGTATGGGAGTGGGGGTGATGGGGACACAAGGAAAACGTTCAATTCAATCTTCAATAACCAAGATGGGGGTGCCCACCTTTATCCTCCACACCCACTCTTAATGGACAGACATTAGAGATACTACATATGAAAAGGCAACTGACAGGGGACCCAGCTGACCTGTTCCCTCTTACCTGCCTGAGGTTCTTGTATGAGGTACCGTTGTGGAAGCTTTAAGTGGTCACCATCATCCACGAGATGATGTTTTCTCTCACGTATCTCAAGCTGCTAAGTTCTCTACCACCACAAACTTCAACATTGCCTCAGAGGTCAAAATGGAGGGAGAGGGGAAGGAAGGGGAGGTCGGGCTGTTTGTGTGGATTCTGAAGAGGTGCCCTGCTCAGCCAGACCCAAGCAAGGGAGAGGGGCAGGGAGGGGAGCGGGAATCCTTGTAATCATAAGAACCACTTAGAGAAATCTAGGTATAAAGACTCTGGCTTTGAGTTAAGCACACCGGAGTTCCCAGCCTCTGAAACTCCTGTCCCTGGTTCACAAAGCTGACGGACAAACTTCCATTTACAACCACGGAATGCCGTCAGCATCAGAAAAAGGTCTTGGTGGAACCAAAAAGCGGCAAAACCCTGAAACGTTGATGTCTGAAGAACTCAGAGCCCCCGCACCTGGGAACTTGCAAAGACCGGTGAGCCAGAGGAGCTGCCTGCCGGGGGTACAGCCGAATGCTGGGTGGGTGGCTGGGCTCACTCCATAGAGATGTTAGCGCCCTCCTTGCTTCAGTGAGCACTGAAAGTCACTTCATTCCTCCGCATGGGGCCTGGGCTGAAAATCAGAAGGAAGAGAGGGCCCAGTTCTATGTCTGTCCTCAAACACCCTACTGCCTGTCAAGGGCTATTCTAAATGAGGTATGTAGGTATGGTTATCCCCAAGTTACAGATGGGGAAGCTAAGGCATGGAGAGGTCAATTGTTTGAGGCCATTATGAGTAATAAGTGGCAGAAATGTGATTCGAACCGGATCGGTCTAGGGTTAGAGTCCTTGTGCTCAGGGGCCAGGCTCTTCTCTGCTGCACTGCCTTATACACAGACTAGAGCACTCGCACAGTTTGGCACTTTTTTATTTCAAGGCAGGTAATACAAATGGGGTAAAAATGTCTAGTGCACAGAAGGCAGGAAAGGGGCGTGTGGGGTGCCTGGGTGGCAATGATGAGACTGAGGAGGTATCCTTTTCTCTCTTCAGTGCACTCTACCTGCAGGATGACTGCGGCGTTACAGGAGTGCCACTCTCCACTTCAGGGCTATTGGTACTTGGAGCGCCAGATGGCTGTCCTCAGGGTTCACTGCAGCTGAGCATAAATATAAAGCCCACCATTTCTAAGGGGGGTCCCGACGATGCCCAGGTGTGTGGTTCCAGAGCAATTTCGCCTCGAGTAAATCAGTAGGTCCATATTAGGAGACATGTGTTAATTTATTGCAGCAAGGTTTTATGTCTCAGTCAGTCATTAGCAAAATTTCGTACCAGAAATTCTTTCCTCTTTAATCTTGGCGGGATTGGTATTACACATAACTCGACTATTAAGACAAGAAAATCTTGCAGATAGGGAGGTCGTTAATCTAAAGGGTTTTTGCAGTGTGAAACACAAATGCTCGGTGACAGGTATGCTGGGATCCCCCGAAGCCTTCTTATTCTGCCATAAAGGGATCTAAGGAAAGGTTTGATTGTTTTGTTAACACAAATAAGAAGCCCTTCTGCCGCTCAGCTCTCTTTGCGGCTCCCTTTCCTTTACCATTTGTTAAGATAAACTTTCCAGCCCCAGGGAGGGCTGGCTCATCAACACTGTCTTTCCCTGTGTTCCCAACAACAGACCTGGGATTTGGGGTCCGAATTCGCAGAAGGTAAGGGTAAAGCAAATATGCGTGTGCTCTCTCTCTGGTGTCTCCTCCGTGGGCCTTTGTGACCAGCTCTTTCTCTTGGACTCCCCTCCTTCTGGGGCAGCACACCTGGATTTCCCACACACATTTCTAGATTGATGGCACCTTTGATCGATTCCGGGAGTCGAGCAGGGTGGACACATGAATGACCCTTGCAGCAGGCCAGGGGTTAGGAGGGTCTGATTCTAACCTAGCTCTGCCACAAAGTAGTTGTGTGACCTTGAGCAATTCAATCCCTAATGCCTCAGTTTCCCCAACTGGGACTAATGATTGCTAAAGCCCTTACAGCTTTAAATATGATCCTACGACCTCTGCTCCACAACATGCAGGGGTGCTCAGTGAGGAATCTCGGAATTAGTTCACTTTACTCGGTGTGTTATGCCTTCTAATGGTTGTTACAACAGCCCCAACCATGGTCTGGTAGAAAGTAAGTGTGAAAAGGGTGGACTCTGGTGTTGGGCTGCCTACCTCACAGCCTGACTCTGAGTGACCTTAGGCAAATTTTGTAACCCGTCTGGGCCTTATTTCTCTCATCTAATAATAGTACTGACCTTACCGAGAACTTGTGAGATTGAAATAAGTGAATGCTCATAAACTAAACAGAATTCTTGGTGTGTGCTAAATACTAAATGTTAGCTGAATTGTGAATTTTATTATTCTTTACAACTTGGAAAAACTAGGGGCATACATTTCTATTACAAGTATAACCAGCAAACTACTCACCCCATCCAAAAAAAAAATTAGTCTTTATTTACAGACTTGTATAGACAACTGATGACCCCCCTCCCCCCAACCCCTATACTCCAAGTTCTTACAAAAGAGTATTGACCTCACTTGGGAGGATGAAGATGAGGACAGAAACTTTAAAAAAAAATTTTTTTTTTAATGTGTATTTATTTTTTGAGAGAGAGAGAGAGAGAGCAGGGAAGGAACAGAGAGAGAAGGAGACACAGAATCTGAAGTAGGCTCCAGGCTCGGAACCGTCAGCACAGAGCCCGACCTGGGGCTCGAACTCACGGACTGTAAGATCATGATCTGAGCGGAAGTCAGAGGCTCAACTGACTGAGCCACCCAGGCACCCCGAGGACAGATATTTTTTAGGTTCTGCAGCAAGCCTTCCTGAGGCTGGCCCATGATCTACTCCAGTCCCACCTTTGTGGAGTTCGCAGATGCCCACTCATGTTCCCCAAGTGCCCCAACTGTGTGTAGCTTCCTGGCTAAACTACTCTCAAAACCTATAGAGCACTTCTAGAATCTTCAATGGTCTTGAGGCAGCAAGGAATCTTTGTGTCTTTCTTTCCCCCCTCACCATTTTCTCTCCCTCCTCCTTGGCTCCCCCTCCCCTATTCCCTACCATTTTCCTCCCCAGGGAGCACCTTCTCGTTCCTCTCTCCATCTTCTCCTCATCCCCAAAGAGTCCTCCACGGGCTCATCCACAATGGTTTCAGCTTCGTGCCTTGCAAAGAAAATTCTGTCCCTCTGCACCTTTCAGGAAAACGATCAGCCCAAAAAGTTTAGGAAAAAAAATTCATTATCTTTAATAGATTTTGTTACCAGCCCCAGCCAGGAGGGACCAGAGTTCCCAGGAAATCTAAATTAATAAATGCCCTACCAAGAGGTGTGGAGGGGGACGGGCAGCGAGGCCAACCAAACCAAGATATAATTTCTTTGTGAGCTTTGCAAGGGTGAGAGTCTGAAACAGAAAACCAAAAGTGCCGTCTAGCTAGGAAAAAGGATTTAAAACATCGCTGAGAAGCCCAGGACTGTTTGGAATCCATTTTGAGTAAAGTGGAAATATTTGGATGAGTGAAACGGCTGCTCTCTTTTAATTGGCATCTAGTTGATCGGGGACTGCTATCTAGGACCGTGAGAGGGTTGTCAGGAAAATCAGCGTATAGAACATTTCACTAACAAATTCCTAATTTCATCTGTGCCAGCCACAAAACTTATTGTGCTCATTTTGGCTCTCGAATGAAAGAGCAACTGGCGGGTACCTCTGGGGTCTCGGAAGAAGATTTAGAGAGGTTTGTTAGTCTATTAGAAGACGGAGGGAACCGTTCTTCCCTTCAGCTGTAAACTCGAGAGAAGTCTATTAGAAACTCTCCATGTGGGGCTCAAATCCCCTTCCCTTTTGATTCAATCACCCTGACTCATTAGGCTGGTGAAATACCACTTTAGACTGTGCACTATAAATAATTAAAGCGTACAAACATGTGCGGTCACCTGATTCAGTCCCGAGAGGAAGTGGTAATGCAGAGGACGTTTGACTTTGTGCCGAGCTCCTTGTTGATGGCCAGGATTTAAAAACTGTATCTCTAGTCCCAGCCCAGTCCTAGGAGCAACAGCCCTGCATCAAACAAGTGCCATCCTGGCATTTGCTGCCACACCCGACAAACTCCATCGAGCGGATCCTGAAATTAGAACCTACCTCTAGGTCAGCTTTTCCTCCTGATGTGACCTTTCAGGACCATACCTTCCATCTTTAAGCCACCCAGCATGGCAGACGGTATTCTCCAAAAAAGGGCCAGATATTAGTTTCCTAGCGCTGCCCTAACACATTACCTCGCACGACGGAACTGTATTCTGTCACGGTTCTTTCTGGAGGGAAGAAATCTGAAATCAAGCTGTTGGCAGGGCCATGCTCCTTCTGAAGCATGCTCCTTCTTTATATCTTCCAGAAGCTTCTTCTGGCTCCTGGCATTCCTTGGCTTGGGCCAGCATAAGCCCAGTCTCTGCCTCCGTCTTCACACGGCCTTCTTCCCTATGTATCTGTCTCTTCTGTGTCTGTGGATCATCTCCCCTTTCTGTAAGGACAGCGGTCATTGGATTTAGGGCCTACCTAATTTTCTGTGACTTCATCTTCCCTATTTCCAAACAAGGTCACATTCTGATGTCCTAGGTAGATACGAATTTTGGGGTGATGCCACTCAGCCCAATATAGGCCAAACAACCTTTTCTGTTCCATATCTGCTTCCAAAACCTTGTCACTTTCCCAATACGAGGTGAAGTGTCTCCTCCCTCCCCTTGAAATGGGTGGGCCTTGGTGACAGCTTCAACCAGCAGAAAATGATAGAAGTGAGGCTGTGTGGCTTCGGAGGCTAGGCTATAAAAGACAAAGGGCCCCACCTGCCTCTCGCTCAGAATGAACCACCGTGCTGTGAAGAAGCCCAGGCACATGGAGGAGACCACCCCTCAGCCCCAGCTAAGCTGCTAGCAGCTGCAGGCATCAAGGTGACAGGGGTGTGAGGGAGCCATCTGGGCAGAGGGTCCTCCAGCCCTCAGGCAGCCTCCCCTGCTGACCCTTCATGGAACACAGACAAAGCTTCCCAGCCGAGCCTCGCCCAACTTGCATATTTATAAGTAGAATAAAGATTGTTGTTTTAAACCACTAAGTTTGGGGTGGTTTTGTGTGCAGCATTATGAACCTGGAACACAGAACCTTGTCATTCCTTCTCCTGGGTGCCTTCCTTTCTCCCTCTAACCAGTTAACCTGCATGTTTCTTCCTCCCTCCGGCCCTCCCCTAGCTGTGCCCTTGATTTTTTTTCACTCTGGATTGCATCCTAAGTACCTTAACTGGTCTCTGGACTTTGGTCCCCACTTTCTCCATCCTACTAAGTGACCTCTTCAGCACGTTTTGGTCTTGCCACTATCCTACTCAAAATTCCATGATGGCTCTCCATTGCTTAGAGCCTTTTCCCACAGTCCATAACTGAGAGATAAGAATTCTTCAATCTGGTCTCAGTCTACCTTTCCTGCCTTATCTCTTAAACCTTCTGTGTCCCTCTAGGCATTCAACAAACCAAACTATTCACTCTTCCAAACATACCTTGAACTCACTTTTCTGCCTTGGTAACTCAGTTTACCTTTTCAACATTTAATAATGTTTTTGGGGCACCTATTCATGCCAGGCAGAGTGCAGGAAACAGGAATACTGGAACACCACCTCCCTCCCCATCTTCTCACTTCATCTAACTGAAATCCTATCCATTTTCCAAGGCTCAGCTCCAAATGTCACCTCCCCCATGAAGCCTCTCCAGTTCCCTTAGCTAAAATGATCTTTGCTTTCCTCTGAATTCTTCCTACATCTTCTTCACCAATCAAACCAAATGACTTGTAGCTCTCTGACCACACCAATCTTTCCCAAGCCTCCCAAGCCATGTGCCTGCTGCATGCTTATCCTTCACGTTTCCCAGCTAGCTAACCCCACATACCCTCTTACCTTGACTCAGATATCATTTTCTTTTGAGAAACTTTCTGTAATCCACTTGGTTTGACTTAGATATCCCAATGTATGATTAACCTTAGGCCTGGAATGGATCCTATGTCTATGTCTGTGGCCCTGGGAGGGTAAGGACTGGATCTTTAACTCCTGTATCCCATGTACCCAGCCCACAGAGGGTGCACCTAAATATTTATTGAATGACTGAATATTGAATACTTGAGGAACTCACTAGAAAGATCTCAAAGACCTTTCAACATAGCTGGATATAGGAAAAGGATTTGGAAATGAGGTTTTGCTTAGCCATTAAGTTGTACATAGCTGAATTTCAGGTTCCTTGAGTTGAGTTTTGAGCTCAGCTCCAGGTAAAGGAACTGTATGCACACCCCTTCATTGGTCCCCAAGCATATTTTGGTAATGAAGAAACATTTTATTTATTTATTTATTTTTTGAAGAAACATTTTAACTGGAAGACATTCAATTTAGAATTTTGCAAATTGTTCTTTGTTCTCATCTCTTTGACAACATTATACATTTTTCAAACATAGGAACTGCATATTGTATTTCTTTCGGTTCTCCCACAGCCTCTATTTTGTACTGGGACCGCATAAGCACCTCAATATTTATTCAGCAGGTTTTTGTGGGGAGACATAACTAGACCCCCAAATCACTGATGGTTTCCTTTGAAAATCACTGAGCTTGTGCATACCAATCTACAAAGATGCTTCTTTGCCTTGAATGGATAATGAGGCTCCCAGATTTCTTAGACTCTTGGAAGAAGCGAATCCTAAAGAGAATTGCATTCTGGGAGGAACCCTCCATCTCACACTATGTAGCTTGTCTTTCCTTTTGGGGATAGGATTGTGAACCCCGAGTTTCCTGGGATGTCATTATACATCCTGGGGTTTAGTCATCCAAGACTTGCCCCACCCTGCAAGTGACTCAGGGGACCATGAAGACATCACTGTGAGAGAGAGGTAGATTCTTTAAAAAAAAAACAAAAAAAAAACAACAAAGAGATGACCTCTCTTAAGCTCTGTTATTAAATCTGAGACTCTTGAGAGCATTTGCCAAGGGAATCCATCATTCTTTTATTTTGTATTTCCTGGGTCTCACTCAGTGTTCTGACTCCAGGAGAAGAAAATACCATGACTAGTACTTGAAATGCTGGCACCTATAGTATCTTGAGTTAATGTTACTTGCAGCTTTGTTCACGAACAATTCTGCCGTGAAATAGCTGTAAAAGAAACGAGACTACCAAGAAGTATTCCTTTGAGTGTCTCTGGCATGCAGAGAGGCGATGGGGATCTGTGTGTGTACGTGTGGGAAAGTGAGGGGGGATGATAAATAGTGTGCTACCTCTCCTTTAAGAGCACGTCCTTTTATTCCTGACACTTAAAAAGACACTGTCAAAAAGATGTTTTACTGATTTGACTTTCTGTGCAGGAGAACGTGCAACAGTTACCTAGTAAGTGGTTTTATAGGGAGTTTCACCCACACGTTATAATAAACTGAGCCCGAAGATAACATATCTTTTGTGCTTTTACAGTGCTTGGATGATAACTGTGAAAAATTATCTAGTGGAGGTGAGCAAACTGTACCTGTGGTCTTTTTCTCATGACCTCTGTATGATAAAGTTTACTATCTTGGAGCATGTGATGCATTGTCAAATAATAGGTTTGCTTGTCTGGCCAACAAGAAGTAATTGAGGAGTGTTATAGTTTTACAATCCATGTTTCAATGACTCTGCTGCTTTTGAGTTGTTAGACCTGAACAAAATGGGTCAATGTGGAAAGAATAAAGTTTTTTTTTCTCTCTCCCCCCGCTGCCATCTCCCACCTTCTTTATGGAGGTGTTTTGAAAGGGAGAGATGGGATAGAGGCCTTGACTGTGATAGTTCTCTGCCTTGGCATCCCTGGTTTCCACTGTAGGGCTTGAGGTGGGATGTCTTCGTCCTGGTTTAATGACTGAGAGTGAATTTGGATTTCACTTACCCACAAATGTCTACTGAGCACCCTCATATTCCTTCTGTCCTTAGAGAGAAAATTAGCTAACTAGCTTATTTTGGTTTAAAGATTCTTTGGACCTTGGATCTATGTCTTTAAGGAACAATCTTCCCCTCACATTCTTCAGACTTACTGGGAGTAAATCAAAGCTTGGGTGACCTGGCTGAGCTGGGGCTGGTAACACATTAAAGCATGTTTGATTTTACCACTTTTCATTTTCTTTGGGGCTGGGGCTCACCCAGCGTTTCACAGAGTGTGCTGCACAGAACACTGGTTCCAGGAGATGCTTTGTGGTGAAGTGACTTTGGGAAACATAGCATACCTAATCTAAATCCTTATTTTAGTGCCTCCTGATGAAAATTACCATACAAAAGGCTTGAGGAAGTCCAATTGTAGAGAAGTACCCTAGCTCTAGCATTTCCCAAAGATGACCATAGAATCCCACCCCGCCCCCGACATCCTGGAGTTTAATCATCCAGCTAGTGTGCTGCACACTGTATTTGGGGGAATTTAAAACACACTGAGATTTTGGTGATTTATAAATATAGCCATCATTCTTTCCAGAAAGAAACCATTGGGAGGCCAGTCATTGCTTAGCAACCTTCCCTTGCCCTACCAACATATACACATAAGTACTTGTCTTAGAATTTTTTTTTTTTCCAATAGGGCTATTAAGATTAAAAACTGAGGGCTTCCTCACATGTTGTTTCGCTGTTATGGGGGTCAGAGAGCTTTTTAGGAAAATAACTTAAGTAAGATAAATGACTAGGATTTATGTTTGTGTAAGAATGTTGGATGGACTTATTTGTGTTTGCTGATGATGGTGGTTACTAAAGATGCAAGGAGGGTGTAAAGGACTGGTATCCAAAATATACCAAGAACTCTTAACATTCAACAGTAAGAAAACAACTCAACTAAAAATTGAGCCAAAGACCTTAACAGACTCCTCACCAACAAGATATACAGATAGCAAATAAGCACATGAAAAGAGGCTCCACATCATATGTATTCAAGGAAATGCAAATTAAAACAACAATGAGATTTCATTACACATCTATCAGAATGGCCCAAATCTGGGACACTGATAACACTAAATTGCTGTTGGGGGTATGGAAAAACAGCAACTCTCATACACTGCTGGTGGGAATACAAACCAGTATAGCCACTTTGGAAGACAGTTTGGCATTTCTTACAAACTAAACATACTCTTACCACACGATCCAGCAATCATGCTCCTTGGTATTTACCCAAAGGAGCTGAAAACTTGTTTCCACACAAAAACTTGCACATGTATGTTGATAGCAGCTTCATTCATAATTGCCCAAACCTAGAAGCAACTATGATGTCCTTCAGTAGATGAATGGATAAACAAACTATGGTGCATCCAAACAGTGAAATATTATTCAACACTAAAATGAAATGAGCTATCAAGCCATGAAAAGCCATGGAAGAACCTTAAATACATGTTACTAAGTGAAAGAAGCCATACCAAGAAGACTACATACGTATGATTCTGTCTATACAACATTCTGGAAAAACTATGAAGACAGTGAAAAGATCAGTGGTTGCCAGGGGTTTGGTTGGGGGAAGGGATGAATAGGAGAAGCACACAGGATTTTTAGGGCAGTGAAAATACTGTGTAGGACACCATAATGATGGATACCTGTCATTATACATTTGTCCAAACTCATAGGATATATGGCACCAAGAGCGAACCCTAAGGTGAACTATGGATTTAGAGTGATAATGATGTGTCAATGTAGGTTCATCAGTTGTAATGCTCTGGTGGGCAATGTTGATAAAGAGTAGAGGCTATGCATGTATCAGGGAGGGGGTATTGGGAAATCTCTCTACCTTCCCCTCAATTTTGCTGTGAACCTAAAACTGATATTTAAAAAATAAAGTCTTAGAAAAAAATGCAAGGACGGGCCTGTTGGGTCTGGGGGAAGAATTTACTCTGAAAAACAAGTATTAAATGTGATTAGTCAAATTCAACAGTAGAGTTGTGGGAGTCTTTCTCTGGTGCCCTGGCTGCTCCTGCATGCTGCATCCTACTAGTGGCAGCTTCCCTGCAGACGGATGGCTGAGTGTCAAGTTCAAGTAGCTCTGCCACTGCTTTGGGACACCTTTAAGAGATGCTAATGGAGGGGAGGACAGCTGTTAGATGGTCCAGCATACAGGAAAATACCAGAACCCCAGGGAGTGTGATTCAGTGCCCAAGAGGTGGGCAATGATGGTGGCTTGGGTAATGGTCTGGAGGAGCATGAAGATGGGCCTTGCAGACATGCAGTGGCAGCTGTGTGACATGTGGGAAGCAGACAAGATTAAACCAGAAGTGCTGTGGGTTCTCCCCCATCCCTCCAGGGGGTTGGGAATCTTGAAAGTGGGCCGTGGCACTATCAGAAATTAGCTCTACTATATTAGTAGAACTTAATTTTACCCGGATTAAAGGCCATGGACATCCTTCCCATTACTTAGATAATTATGTGCCTGGCCAATCAAGCCCAACTGCCTCTGACACCTTAAGGGAGTGCAGTTGGGACCTCATACAGGAACCCATAAGACAGTTGTATTAGTTACCTATTGCTGTGTAACAAATTATCCCAAATATTAATAAACGATAATAACTATCTCACTTAGTAGGTCACACACTTGGGAGCAGCTTAGCTGAGTGATTCTATCTCAGAGACTCTCATGTGGTACAAGTCAAGAAGTTGGCTGATGCTGCAGTCTTCTGAAGCCTTGATGGGCAGGAGGATCCATTTCCAAGACAGCTCCCTCACAAGGTTGTAGGCAACATCCTTAGTTCCTGGCTAGCTATTGGTAGGAGGCCTGAGCTCTTTAACATGTGACTCTCTCCATAGATCTGCCTGAATGGGGTCATAATGGCAGCTGGTTTCCCCAGAGCTAGTGATCCAAGAAGAAGAAGGCCACAGTGTCTTTTATGACACACTACCACTTCACTCTATTCTCTTGGTTAGAAGTGTGTCACGAAGTCTAGACCACATTCTAGGAGAGGGGTACTAAGCTCCACCCCTTCTGAATAAAGAAGCATCGAAGAAATTTTAAACCACCACAATGGTGGTTCACTTGTATTTAATTCCCTCAAGAGGTTAAAAGGGTTAACAAGAGTGTCAGGAAGCATATGAGGGAAGGACTTTATTTGGAGAAAGGTGGGGAATAAATGTGCTGGCCTGCCCAGAGGTGAAATCTATTGTGAGTCATACAAACTCTTTTTTATTTATTTTGAAATCAAAAGATGGGCTCCAGACATAACTACTTGTTAAATTGGATGAAATTAAAAATAGCTTAAACGTTTGGGAAGGGTGGGGGGAGCTGATTAGTTCTCAGGATATATTAAATGTCCTCACATGAGAAGGGAGTCAGCTATTGGGAAGGGCTGCTTTGGAAAACATATGCTGTGTCAAACTCCGCCAGCAGATGCAGAATTTGCTGCTAAAGTTAGCTCCCTGAGAACAGAGCTGGATGGGCTGCCATCACAGATGTCTCTGGAACCAGCACCCGAGACAAATATAATTCTTACCACTGGAAAGCAAGGCCTCACACAAGAGCCTTCTCGCCCTGGTGGAGGGGTTGGAGGGAGGTGCGAAGGCAGATTTACGACCCCAAATGCTGACTCTTCTGTGATTCTTCAGGATAACAGATGATTTTGAAGCCACGAGGTGTCCTAGTATTTTGCATTTCTAAATCTGAGAATCCTTCATAAGGTGAATTCACGTTACTTTAAGCGGAACCCATGCTATATAAAATTCAAGGCCTGATTGGAAAAGTTTTGATATTCGTATTTTGAGATTTTTAGTCTGAAAGATTGGGAGCAGAGGAGATAAGTGTTCCAAATGCCTAAAACAGTAGAGGAGGGAGTTAGAAAACTCCAATAATGAGAAATGATTTACATTATTTCATTAGCGCAGGAACCAAATGCTTTCCCCAAACAGGGAGGGGACCCAGTTTCATGGCTGGCAGCAGACGGATGATGTCACTTCTGAGTTTCCAATACGTTATGGAGCAGGATTTCTCCAAAGTGAGTTTCACAGAATTTAGTCTCCAGGGATGCTTCACAAAAGAGGGATTCTCTGATAAATAATGCTGGGGAATGATGCAGACACACTTCCCCTCTTGGAGGATCATGGGGCACATCAGCATTTTAATGGCTCTGAAAAGCCCTAAAATGAAGAAACCTGTTTCATTTTGTTTAGCTCTTTTGTTCCCAGACATGTAACCATGGATTTTTTTCTCCTATAAATTCAATTAATCTTCAGCTCCTCTTTCTACCTTTTTATTTATTTTTATTTTTGAGGGAGAGAGAGAGCACAAGTGGGGGAGAGGGGCAGAGGGGGGGGAGAGAGAGAGAGAGAGAGAGAGAGAGAGAGAGAGAGAGAATCCCAAGCAGGCTCCACGCCCAGCATGGAGCCCACTATGGGGCTTGATCCCACGATCCTGGGATCATGACCTGAGCTGAAATCAAGAGACAGACACTCAACCAACTGAGCCACTCAGGTGCCCTGACTCTTACTACCTTTTTAAAATATTAGCTTCACATGAGCAGGTCTTTGTTTTATTTGTGACTATAACCCAGTAGCCTAGAAAGGTTCACAAGGCACCATAAAATAATAGACCTTAAGCTTCAGGATACTCTGTACCTACTCTTGTATTCACAAATTTGCATTCTTTCTCTTAGACGGGACCTCCATGATTGTTAGAAGCTCTGGGCCTCACAAAAACTGGATCTGCCCCTGCCTGGAACACCTGAGGTGCTCAATAAATACTTACAGAATACATGAATAAAGGAATGGATACTACAAAAGCAGCGTTCCTTGGAGTACACATTGGAAAACACTGTCGTGGGGACTCCAGGCAGGAGGACCCAGTGGTGGATGTTCAAATTAGATTAAGGAGGTATGAGACAAGAGTAAAATCTCACCTGGGGAAGAAAACAACTGTACAATATTAGAATTGGAGATGAGGTTCCACTAATTGATGATAAGGGCTTACCGGTGTCTTACGTTCTCCCCAGTCAGGATTTATCTGATACAGTGTTAGAGAGTTTTATTATGCGGGTTTAGAGGGCAAGCAAAAATCATAATGCAATACTTAGTCATTTCACTTAGCCACCGAGATTCTTGAGAAGCCAGGGTCTGGTGCTCCTGAACAGAGACCCTCCACAGCTCCCTGGGCTGGCCATTGCTCTGCCAGCCTGGAGCGGAGTCCCTCCTAGACATGGCAAATTGGATTTTGACAGTGTTGGATGATGAACAGAGTTCCATAAAACCCACGATCTGCCCCGCTCTGACCCTTCCACTAGATTTCCCCCTTCCAATTCTGAATGGGGGGTTGACCCTTAAGTAATGAGGCAGATTTTTAATAGTTCTACCAGACCTCACATGTCCAGATGAACATTGTCTTTTATTATTAAAAAAATTTTTTTTAATTTTATTTAGTTTGAGAGAGAGAGAGAGAGAGAGAGAGAGAGAGAACAAGTGGGGGAGGAACAGAGAGAGGGGGAAAGAGGGAGCATCCCAAGCGGGCTCCACACTGTCAGTGCAGAGCCTGATACAGGGCTTGAATTCATGAATGAGATCATGACCTGAGCTGAAATCAAGAGTTGGTGGATTAACCAACTGAGCCATCCAGACACCCCAAACATTGTCTTTTAAAGGTGGGACTTTAGGGAGCAGCATATAGGCTCTAATACAGCTGTTACTAATAAAATGTTGGGGCCTTCTTTTGGAATTGCAAAATTGTCAATTTGGAGGTGCATGAGATAAATCCATCCCTTTGGCCATATGTTGTTTTTGACCAAAAATGGTCTTACCCAGTTTATCTTGCAAAATGGCCCCACATATTCAGCTGACTGGATTTTAAAATCACTTTAGGGGTGCCTGGGTGGCTCAGTCGGTTAAGTGGCCGACTTCGACTCAGGTCATGATCTCGCAGTCGATGAGTTGGAGCCCCATGTCAGGCTCTGTGCTGACAGCTCAGAGCCTGGAGCCTGTTTCAGATTTTGTGTCTCCCTCTCTGACCCTCCCCCGTTCATGCTCTTTGTCTCTCTGTCTCAAAAATAAACATTAAAAAAAAAATTAGAATCACTTTAGGATTTTTATTCAAACTCGAATCCACTGTCAAAGGACAAAAATTTGCCAATATTGGGATTGTTCCAAAATATATGCCACATGGTCTGAAAGCAACTCCCCAAGAGGAGACCAGGACAATTTGCAGCAAGGACAGCATGGAGAGCTTCTGGGAGGGCTGCCATCAAGGGCTATAGTCTTTGCTATCATTTGTCAAGTTCTAATAGAGTTTTGGAAATTATGATTCTGAATCCTGGACACTCATCAGAATCACCTGGGGAGCTTTAAAAACTCTCCATGCTCAGACCCTCTCCTCTGGTTCACCTAGTTTGGTGTGGGGCCCAGGCATTGATTTAGTATGCATGTGTGTGTGTGTGTGTGTGTGTGTGTGTGATTTCAATATGCAGCCAGGATTAAACTCTATGTTAAAGAATCAATCTTACTAACTTTAGTCATACTTGTTCCTGTTTAATTTTTCTGTTGAGATAAAAATCTGCTGTGACTAGGCCAAGAGGCACCACTGAAGGTTAATCAGATTTGTCATTTGAATTGTCATTAGCAAAACTGGCACTGTGTGCCACAACCATTAGGGGGCAGACTCTGACACCTACTGATTAGTGTGCAAAGAAAGTAGCTTACAAGAAAAACAAGACCCAGAAAAAACTCCAGGACACAAAAGGAAGAGTGGTTCGAGTTTTTCTTCATGATCAGATCAGCCCCTCAAGTGCCTCATTTTACTAAGTCTCCTAAATGCCATGATTTCTTCAAAGGTACCAATCATGGAATTGCCAGTTCTAACTATGGAAAAGGGAACAGCAGAGAAAGGAAAGCTACTGACGTATTTTGAGCTCTGTGGTGTGTCAGGCACCGTGTTGAGTGCATTGCATCCATTATCTCATCTAATCCTACATAACCCTATGAAGCAGCATTAGCACCTCCTTTTTATAGATGAGGAAATCTATAGATAGACTGAGGCCAGAGAGGCAAAGTCACTTACACAGCATTCACAATCACAAGGTATTAACAGGAGATCAGTTTCCTGATTCCTAAGGCCATGCTCTTTATTTACTCACACAACCTCTCTGGGAACAGATGGTGTTTAGGTGTGTGAATTTTCGTTTTTGTTTTTGTCATCACAGATCAGATGGTTTAAAGTGAGTGGTTTGGTGCTATTGTCACTCTTGTCAGAATGACTGCAAGTGATGTGTACCACAACTGCAGATGTACTATCTTCTATAGATGAGGGGAGTCAGATTTGTTGTCCAAATACCAGCTGTGAGATTTAGAGGAAAGAACTCTGGGCTGTGGAAATGGTCCACTTATTGCCTATGTGCCCAGAGAGAATAAAAGCTTTGAGGACAGGGTTCTATCTTATTTACCTATTGCTTGGCACACCATAGATGTACAAAAATATCCCAGTTGAGGAATGAATGTGTGCAAACATACATGAAAATTTTAAGATCTAAATTGCATTGTTGGATGTAAAACAGCCATATAATCTTGTGTAAGTCCTGTCTCCTCCCTGGACAACAGCTTCCTTATCAGTTAGTTGAAGTGATGGTTCTAGATGATATGTAAGATTCCTTCCAGATCCAACACTTCTAGGACTCAGCCTTTACCCCTCTCATTAGATAGACAAATACGAGGAGGGGCTCTGGGCTTCTGTTCTGGTGTCAGAGATCTACAGACAGGGAGGTGGTGGGAGAGACCCTCTGAACTTGATGTGGAGAAACCCCCTACTACTTGCTGATGGTGAGGTGGCCTGAATGTGGGAACATGAAGCGACAAGAGAGGAACTGAGAAAGCATACTCACCACTTTAAATGAACCTTTGTTGCTTTATTTTTTAAAGTAAAAAAAGAAAAAAAAATAAAGTAAAAAAAGAGATGGTGGGGATCTACTGGTTGAATTCTTTATAAGAATTAAGCTTAATTTTAGAATTTCACCATGATCTGAAGGAGAGGTGATTGGTTTCATTCTTTGCTTTCCATGTTAAGCCATGGTAAGGGAGACTCAATTTCTCCCATTCTTGTCTTCCCTGACTGCCATCTAGGGCCAAGCCATCCATGTGGGACTGTCAGTGAGGGTGGAGCCTAGAAAGACGGAAGGCAGGGCATTGCTTATTACGCTGGCTTTAAAGAGCTATTTCGACAAGTTCTCTACACGTTCCTCAGCCATCAGAAAGCTGGTCTCAGCAGAGTGTGCAACATATACTGTGCCTTTATCATGCTCAAAGAATCTGTGTTAACACACACTGATCACCAATAGATACTTTTGAAAGATTGATTTAGTTCTTATGGACTTTCTGATTTGTCTCCAGACACACCAAAAATAACTTCACTTCTCATTCTGCTAATGAGCAAAAACACAAAGGCACGTGGAGCATGGCTTTGCATCATCCCAGGGAGATCCCCCCAAACCCAAGTAGAATACGATTGAGAGGATATATTGGTCATTTTTTTCACCTGTGGAGGGGAGCTTAATAATTCAAGACCAGCTTTCTGAATTCAGCCCTTGTTTTCTGACACAACCGGTTCAACTTTCATTCATTCAAAATATAGGAGCACTAGGTAAAAGTCACTAGTTCCTGGCTATGTGTCAACATGTTCTAAGCACTTTATGACTATTAATTAATTTAATTATCACAACAACTTTATGAAGTAGGTACCATTATCATCTCTATTTTATGGTTAAGGAAACAGGGAAAAGAGAGGTCAAGTAACCTACACAAAGGCACACAGTAAGTGGTGGAACCACTGGCTCCAGGGTTTGTACATTGAACCTGTATACTATAGCCCCTCTCAAAAAACATTCAGTAATACCATTGTACAATGGACCAGGACCCTGATGGGAAGATGGCCTTCAGAGTGTCAGGCCAGACAGGCTGGAGTATAGGTCGGTATCCCAAGTCTGCTGGGAACTAGGGGACAAACCAAGAGTGAAAGCAGAAGACCAATCTTGTGGACAAGGCATAGGAGGTTGGAGATAGGTCATGACTCTGTGGACATGCAGGTTTTTAGAGGCTCTGTCATGAGTAAGGCATAGACTGTCCCAGCTCTTGTAGATAAATATGGGGATAAAGCCCCTACCTCTGCTGCTAACCACCGCCTCATTGGCTCAGGCCTTGAGGAGGAGCCTGTGAGGTGAAGGTCTTGGTAAGGTCAGCTTGTCATGCTGGGATAGGTGGGGACAGTTTTCTGCCTGTGAGAAATTAGGGTTGCCCAGAGTTCTTGGGCCTCCATGCCTTCCTGATCTTGTGGAGCCCATGTCGTTCTTACAGTTCTGAGAGATCATGAGTAGGAGGAAGAGTCGGCATCACTCCTTTCCCTGCTGCTTTGTGTGAAGGCAGAAGTTTCCAGGGAGTTAGAGTTCCTTTTAGAAGCCATTGATGTGGCTGAGCTGCTTCTTCTTCTTCTTCTTCTAAACCAAATTAGCGCTGGTTTTATTTAAATTGAAAAGGGAAAAAAACATATTTTGTAAACAAATATATTAAATATGACATACCAGACTAGTATATATTTAATATATTAAATATGACATATGTCTAGTTTGGTGACAAAATATATTTTAATGTAGTTTGAAATGTATTTATCTGGAGGCACCTGAGTGGCTCAGTTAGTTAAGCATCTGACTTCAGCTCGGTCATGATTTCACATTTCATGATTTTGAGTCCCCCATCAGGCTCTCTGCTATCAGCACAAAGCCTGCTTCAGGTCTCTGTCCTCCTCTCTCTGCCCCTCCCCCATTTGCTCTCTGTCTGTCTCTTTCAAAAATAAATAAACATTAAAAAGAAATTATTTATCTGTTATGGCTTGCAAACACACACACACTTTCTCATCTGATGTTAGAGATTCTATACATTGCATGTGAAAATAAACTTTAAAAGATTCCAGTGTAGTTAATACAGAGTGTTATATTCGTTTCAGGTGTATATTATGGTGATTCAACAGTTCCATATATTACTCAGTGCTTACCAAAATAAATGTACTCTTAATCCCCTTCACCTATTTCATCCCCCCACCCCGGGCTAGCTATTCAGTTCGTCCCTCCAGATCTTTGCCTTTATCTGTGTCCTTGGAAGGCGACCTTGGCAGATTGATCACCCTGGTTCCTTTGTGCTCTGGGTTTGCCAAGAGGAGTCACCCCCCAGCAGGCAGTCAGAAAGCCAGAGGAGAGAGTTCTGGTTCTGGTGGGGGTTGTATCCCTCTGCTAAGTCAGTTCTGCAGGGGGGGAAGGGGAGGCCCTCCTTATGCGGGGGCCCCAGTTCTCACTGGCTTTCAGCAATTCCTCCCCTGGCCCCTCGAGGTGAGGGATGGAAGCTGCTGCCCTCTCTTGCATCTGGGACCTTCACATTCCTTAGGGTTCACTTAACTTTGACTACACCTCCCTAAATAGGCCCTTCATTAAACTCTTCAGTCAAACCCTTCTGAATGGGTTCTGATTTCTTCCAGGGCCCTACCTGATATCTGGTCCTTGCCCCTTCTACCATGGTGATCTCAACTCCAGGTCTGATCCCTGATCCACTGAAGTGGCTTGGCCTGCTCTTGGCTGCTGGCGCACTCCTGGGAACACCCACCCTCTTATGCTGGAACTTCTCCCCTCTGCCCTGCCACACATTTGAATCTGTCCCCAGTCATCACCCACTTTGCTGGCTTCCTGCTCCAAAGTTTCTGTCCTGGCTCCTGACTCTAATTCCTTATGATGAATCAAATGTATCTATTAGGCTCCTGCTATGCCTGGCATACATGTTATCTCATTTAATTCTCATAATTATCAGATGCGGTTAGTATTACACTAAGAGATGAAAAAAACCAAGCTTCAGTTGCTTCTGCCTGACCAATATAATTTCCCCTTTTCAGCTAGTAGCACTCAGAGTTTCCTTTGGGAAACCACTCCTCCCTGCTCTCAGCCCTTGTGACTCAGATGATGCCAACCCCACCCATCTCCCTGGCCAGTTAGAGACACCGTGATTGGCTTAGACATGTGAAAATCACCTATGTTGGACGAATCAGAGTTAACTCTAGGTTTTCATTAGGATAATCAGAAAAAGGGCTCTCCTTCTGGAGTTGATAAATGGAGACTGTAAGCCCTGGGGGTGAACTTGCTGCACCTGATGGGAGAACCTAAGAGAGGAAATGAATTTGACAGAATCAAAGACTGAGATATAGCCATGTGGTTGCATGTGGTCATTCTTTTGTTTTTTTTTTTTTAAGTTTATTTTTATTTATTTTTGAGATAGAGATGGAGAACAAGCAGGGGAGGGGCAGAGGGAGAGGGAGACAGAATCCTATGCAGGCTCTGTGCTGACAGCAGAGAGCCTGATGAGGGGCTCCCTCTCATGAACTGTGAGATCATGACCTGAGCCAAAGTCAAGAGTCGGCCACTTAACCAACTGAGCCACCCAGGCACCCAAACGTGGTTATTCTTGAAGCTAGTCGACATCTTAAACTTCTGGATTGGGACAGGGCAGTAAATTCCATTTGCAATTTAAGTTGAGTTTCCATCATTTGTGACCATAAGTATGTAACCTTAATATCACACATCTGGTAACTGGTGGAGTGGGAGTTGAACTGAGGTTTGCCTGAAGAACTTGAGCTGAGTTCTTCAAGGGTCTGAGGATACTAATGGCTGTGAAAGCTGCACATGTTCAACATTCCTCCCCAGTGTTTTTCATTAGGACTTGAAGCAGGTTGCATGAAATGGACCGTTTCTTCCCTGGGTGCAATCTTGCTTCCAAGTCATAGAGTAATTATCATAATGTCCATTTTTAGTGACCTTACTAGGAGCTCCACAGTCTTCCTCAAAGGAACTTGAGTTCTGTGGCTAGTTGATTCTTAATTACACTTACCCTCTTTCCTTAGTAATAGAACCCTTCACATTTAGCTGTTTGCATGGTAATCCAGAATAAAAGCTATAGTTCCTGGTGTGGCCATGTGACTAAATTCTAACAAATGGGATGCAAGCATAAGAGGTATGTGCAACTCCTAGGCACTATCCTTAAAGAGAAAAATATGCATGTCCTCCAGCACTTTATTCTTTATGTTGACTGGAATGTAGCTGATTGCTGGACCCAAGCAGCCATCTTGGACCATCAGGTGGAAGCCTTGTGTTAAGGATGATGGAGCAACAAGAAGGAAGGAGCTTGGGTTCTGGATGATTATTAAGTTGCCATGTAAACCCCAAGCTGTTCTTATTTATATGAGGAGAGATCACCTTTTCTTTCATTTATGCCACTGGTTTTGTGGCAGTATTGTTGGCATTACCGGCAGCTGAACCAAATCCTAACTAATTTAGGTTCTAAAAGACCTAACAGGTCTTTTCTATAAATCAGATCCTGAGGAGGACAGGAGCCTTTCACAGTTTTGGAGACAGATCAGCAGATGGTCCCCGAAAAGAGTCTGGGGCCTTACGAACGTCAGTGACCAACCAGAGGTGGGCTTATGTGATGCTAAAGATTTTTAGGGGCCTATCCCAGGGCGCCTGGGAGATTTTTGTATTTGTAACTTGTATTGCTTTCCTTCCATGTTACAAGCTTCAGACCCCACGAAACCTGGGATCTAGCAATGGCACAGACTGTTGTTTTTGTCTTGACTTGCAAGGGCAGGATTCAGGGACACTTCAGGTCATCTCACAGAGGAAGGTCTGACCTTATGTGTAAGACCCCCTCTTCCCTGTGTCTTACTCCCATCCATCCTGTAGGTTCCCCCTAATCTTGTCTCCTTCAGGATGCCTTCCCTGAATGTCAGAACCAGCTTGTGTCTTTTTCTCCCCACACTAAAGGTCTTGAGGATTTGCCTCACTTCTTTTCCTGTTCTCAGCTGCATGTTGCAGAAGGCGTACTGACCTTGGAATCAGAAGACCTGAACTTGAGACCTGGCTCACCTTATACCTATACCTAAGACTTTGACCAAGTAGTGGGCTCTCTGGGCCTCAGGTTTTTAATCTTTACTGAGAGGATGATAACACTTGCTTCAACTAGTTAGCCAGAGGATTAAATTAGATAAAATATGTGTAATTGCTTGATTGATGATGAAGTGTGATAAAATCAAACATATTATGATTACTAGTATCATAATACTAATCCCCAAAGGTTGTGTTCTTCTTTTCGCTTTAATGGTATCTGATGAGCCATACAGGTACTCAATCACTTGCTATTGTATATTGTTCTCTAATTGTTTTGTGTGTCCAATTTAATTTTTCCAAGTATAGTGGCAGGTCCTAGAAGGCAAGGACAATGTTTTATAACCTCTGAGTACCTAGACTAGGGCTGGGCATATGGAAAGCATTTTAGGTACAAAAGGGGACATAGAGGGAATCAGAGTTGCTATCCAACCAAAAGATAGTTTGTTGGTAAATGTACTGTTGTCTTGGGTGTGGCTCTTTGCTATATTCTCATCAGGAGCTGATTGGACTAGGGAGGCAGATTCACATCGGAAAAGCTCACAGGAGGGGTTCCTGGGTGGCTCAGTCAGTTAAGCCACCGACTCTTGATTTCGGCTCAGGTCATGATCCCAGGGTCATGGAATCTAGACCTGCATAGGGTTCACTGGTGAGCATGGAAACTGCTTAAGATTCTTTCTGTCTCTCTCTCTCTCTCTCTCCTCAGAGAGAGATTCTTTCACTTTCTCTCTCTCAAAAAAAAAAAAATTTAAAAAGAAGTCTTATTAAAAAATAACAAAATAGGGGCGCCTGGGTGGCTCAGTCAGTTAAGTGGCCGACTTCAGCTCAGGTCATGATCTCGCGGTCCGTGAGTTCGAGCCCCATGTCGGGCTCTGTGCTGACAGCTCAGAGCCTGGAGCCTGTTTCAGATTCTGTGTCTCCCTCTCTCTGACCCTCCCCCGTTCATGCTCTGTCTCTCTCTGTCTCAAAAATAAATAAGCGTTAAAAAAATTTTTTTAAAAATAACAAAATAAAGAACTGCTTTTTAATCACTGAAACACTCAAGCTTCCTGCCAAGCCCCTTCCTGGCATCTGTATGCTTGGGAGGCCAGATTTGTATTGAAAAGGTTGTTTGGTGCACCTGGAATGATGGTGTGGAGAGATGGACTGTTTGGGGGAATATTCAGTTTTGTCCACTGTGTGGATTCAAGTCACCTCGGCCCTGCAACAGAGTCTACTTCTCCAGGGAACAGAAAGTTCACATTCACTTAGTGCCTTGAACTACCTGAACACCAATGAGTAAACAGGGCCAATTTCCCACTCCAAAGCCTTCTCTTTCTATGTTCCAGGATTTCTCCTAACTAGGTACAATATAATTGATTTTGTATCTGCTTATTAAGTCACGATCGTATTCAATTCTGCTTCCCCAAGTGTCTTAGTCAACTTGGGCTGCTACAACAAAATATAGACTGAGTGGCTTAACGGAAATATATTTCTCATAGCTCTTGAGCCTGGGAGTTCAAAATCAAGGCACCAGTTCGGTTCCTGGTGACAGTGCTCTCCCAGGTTGCTGATAGTCTCCCTGCTGTATCCTCACACGGTAGAGAGGGAGAGAACTCTGGGGTTTCTTTCTCCTCTTATAAGGACACTATCCCACCAAGGGGGCTCCCCTCTCAGGACCTCATCTAAACCTAATTACCTCCCAAAGACTCCACCTTCTAATACCATCACACTGAGGAGTTAGGGCTTTAATATATGAATTCAGCAGCGGAGAGGGGCACAAACATTCAGTCCATATCAGCAATCGGCTGCGGTTTGAGACTCCCAAACTTCTCAATCTCTTGGCTTTCTCCCAGAGATGGATAATCATACCCAATATGTGCAACTTAAAAAAATGTTTTTAACTGTTTTAACTCTTGCAGAGAAACCTGATTTAAGCTCTTAAGGACACCTCACTGCTGTCCCTTCTGGAATCAGGATTCCAGATGACCTGTACATGGAATAACTGAATAATATTCACAGTGTTGATCGCTGACCTCTGTCCTGTGTCTTCCAGCCTTATTGGCAGGGACTGACTTGTTGATTTTTATTGCCACCTGTTTTCAGCCCACCTGAAGTGGATCATCTAAAAATTCACCCAGTCCTCAGCCATAATCCAATGCAGTTAAAAGGCACTTTTTCTCCTACTGAGAAATTAACACCTTCTCTTTTGTCCCAACTTTCTGGGATCATTTCCAATATGTCCTGGCTGGGAGTTAATTAAATCTGTGTTGACACATACTCAATTTCAAGTGGCTTTGCACATACAGGAAACCTGTTGAGATTTTCCCTTTGGACTCCAAACCCACTGATTCATCCCTTTATCCCAGTTTCAGGGTAAGTTTTCCACTTGCCAGGAAAAGATGGAATTTAAAGTGGGAAATTAATGGGATTTCCCCACCTTAAGAAAATCATGGTTTCCCACTTTCCTATAAAGCTTCCCAAATTTCGAGATGTGTCTTCCTCATGACACTTGCTATTTTCTATTAAAACAACTGGATTTATGGTTACAGAAAGCTCTCAGAGGCAGGGCAGAAGCAAATAACAAGCAAGGTTGGAATCCTCAACTCCACAGCAGCTGTTTCAAGAACACAGTACTCAAAACTGGAGTCAGAAGATCTAAATGTAGGTCAAGTAATTTTAAATTCCGATTGGATATTGCATATGCACAGCCGGGAGCTTTTTTTTTTTTTTTTTTTTCCCCATCAAGAGTTAGAGATTTGGGTGGGTTACAGGAAAAGTTATTAGCAGCAACATCTAGAGTCTTTGGTTCATGCCAACAGGCACATGTTAGTCTCATCTGATGCTATGTGCTTATTTTAGTGTCCAGAGTGTGGTTGGGGAACATCCAGGGAGAGCATCTTTGCACGCTGAGTTGTGGCCACTGTGCTAAAATTCCTACATATGTTGGTCCTCACATAGCTGGTCTGTCGATGCTGCTGTGTTACTTTGGGGGCGAGGTTGCAAACTAGCAGCTGTGGGCTGTATTTGGTCGGCAGGTATGTCTTATTTCACCTGCACGGTATTCATTCTTTTTAAAAAAACGAGCTAACTTTAAACGATTAGAGTGTTTCGTACAAAAATTAGTATGTGTGTTTTTCTTGAAAACTTGGGTGCTCTGGCCACACTGGCATCCCTGCTTGGTAACAATGGGCTGTTGCTGAGTGGTGCTGTCCCCTTTGAATGCGATGTGTATCTCTGGTTTGCCAATTCCCGTAGGGCTAACTTCATTCATTTACATTTTCTGCTGCATATAAGAATTTGCACTCCACCACCAAGCAAAATGTCCCTACACAAGTGGCCTGATACTCTTCAACAGTATAAGATAGATGCTCATAGCCCCTGTTGGAGTGGGAAACGCACGTTATCCTCAGTTATTTACATGTAAGTCCAAAAGGAGTGTGTCAGAACAGATGGCCTTGAGAAAATGAGTCGAGAATTATAGGATGGGTTTCTTGGTGAAGTGATAGGGAAGGAAGATTGGGGTCTGGAGTAAGGGTGGGAACAAAAAGGGGTGGCCCTGAGACCTGCGGAGGCTGATAACAGAAGGGAGAAGGGAGACTGACACTTTTGCAGAGAGGACTCTGAAAAAGTGTTGGGTTGTCTGGGATTATGCCAGGGAAGAGGTTATGACCATGGGATGCTGTGCATCACTATTTGAAACAGTCCCTTCTCCTCAGGAGACTGTATATTCCCCAAGTACAGAGCCATGGGCAGAGGCCCTGTTATATTCAGTTCTGTGCTATGGTGTCCACACTAGGGGCTCAGTAAATGGCCTTCAAATGGGACTGAAGTGTATGCTGGTGCATGTATGCACGTACATGTGTGTGCACGTTGTGTGCATGCACCTGCACATATCTGAGTGCAGGAAGGGTGGACATTAACAGAGACAGAGAGGAAAAGCATCCTGGGAATATATAATACATGCCAAGAAGTACAGGGCTTTGTCATCCAGATGACAAAGGTTCATTGAGAAATATTTCCCCTCCCTTCCTAAGGACAAGGAGTGGTGATGGCTAGTGGATTGCATTCTTGCCCCTAAGGCCCAGGAATCCACAGCGACAGCTCTGAGTAATGAAGGCTGGGGTGAGGGGCCTCATTTAGTGAATTGCTGGATATTTACCAGCCTTCCTCTGACATTCATTGTCTTTAAATCTGCCCCTGTTTCTCCCTCAGAATACTCTCAGCCCATTGTGTGACACGGATTGGGGGGTGAGAGGCAATGTGACAAAGCGGTAAGAACACTGGATGTGAAATTAACAGACCTGGGTTCAAGTCTGCCCCACACTACCCCTCCCCACCACCCCTTAGCTATGTGGCCATAGGCAAGTCGCTTAATAGCTCTGCTTGGGCTTCTTTGCTGAAAGTGGGGAGAATCACACTATGTGCCTCTGAGAGTTGATGTGAAGAGGAAACAGTGCCTGCCACTTGGTAGTGCTCAAAAAAATATTCCCTATCATTATTCTAAAGTTCAAAGCTGTGGAGCACCCGGGTGGCTCAGCCGGTTGAGCGTCCGACTTGGGCTTGGGTCATGATCTCACAGCTCGTGAGTTGGAGCCCCATGTCAGGCTCTGTGCTGACAGCTCAGAGCCTGGAGCCTGTGTCAGATTCTGCATCTCCCTCTCTCTCTCTGCTCCTCCCCCACTCTCTCTCTCTCTCTCTCTCAAAAATAAATAAACATTAAAAAAAAATTTTTAAAGTTCAAAACTGGGGCACCTGGGTGGCTCAGTCGGTTGAACATCCGACTTCGGCTCAGATCACGGTCTCATGGTTTGTGAGTTTGAGCCCTGCGTCGGGCTCTGTACTGACAGCTCAGAGCCTAGAGCCTGTTTCAGATTCTGTGTCTCCTCTCTCTTTCCCTCCCCCAATCACACTCAGTCTCTCTTTCTTAAAAATAAAATAAACATTAAAAAAAAATTAAGTTCAAAGCTAAGTGGCTTTTCTAGTCTATGACTTTTCTCTAAGATGATTTCTTTTTCTTTAATAACCCTTTTTGAAAGTTTATTTACTTAGAAAGAGAAAAAGAGAGCATGCATAGGAGCAAGCAGAGGAGGGGCAGAGAAAGAGAGGCAGAGAGAGAACCTAAGCAGGCTCCATGCCGTGCCATCAGCACAGAGCCAGATTCAGGGCTTGAACTCATGAACTGTGAGATCATGACCTGAGCTGAAATCAAAAGCCGATGCTCAACCAACTGAGCCACCTGGACACCCCCACTCTAAGATGATTTCTTTTTTTTTTTTTTTTTTAATTTTTTTTTTTTCAACGTTTATTTATTTTGGGGACAGAGAGAGACAGAGCATGAACGGGGGAGGGGCAGAGAGAGAGGGAGACACAGAATCGGAAACAGGCTCCAGGCTCCGAGCCATCAGCCCAGAGCCTGACGCGGGGCTCGAACTCACGGACCGCGAGATCGTGACCTGGCTGAAGTCGGACGCTTAACCGACTGCGCCACCCAGGCGCCCCCTAAGATGATTTCTTAACACTGTGTTCTACACAATCAGAAGTCAACTGGCTCGGATGTTTTCAGATGAAGTGCAGAAGTTGGTTCCCCAATACCGTAATTACTTTCCATGTTTTGGGGTGTGGATATACTGTGGTGACCCATGGGGATAAAACAGAACAGACTTCTATTTGTGTGCTGTGACCCTCTTTACCTCCAAGTAAGGAGTTGGCTCTGGTCCCTGCTGTGTCACACCAACTCTCAGATCACTTACCCTTGTTAAAAAGTGCCATCTGCCTTAGTCCTCTTTGCAGAAAGCCTCCCTGACTCCCATCAGGGTGTCCCAGGGAGTTTCCTGACCACACTGCTCAAGCCTCACAGTGCTGGCTGCCCACATCACAGCAGGAGGGTTGGCTCAAAACCTCACACCAATTTTCCCCTCCTCCTTCTTTAGAAATTTGGAACTTCTCCCAAGTGTAGACAGATACCCACTTTGGATCTGAACTAGAGAAAATTCCTTATAGCCCAACATACGAAATTGAAGACTTTCATGCTTCGCCCATCTCCTCCCCTCTCCCTCCCCTTCCCTGGGCTAGAAAGGGAAGATGAGATAGAGTATTAGCCCTGTTCCTATAGCCCAGTTCCTCGGATGAGCATGTCGAGCTGGATACTGTAGCTAAACATAAATGAGCGGTTATTAATGATGGGCATAATGTTTTCTAGCAGTTAGCTGGCTGTGATTCTAGGATTTTTTTTTTCCACTGTGTTTTGAAGGGTTAGGTTATTTAAACTTACCATCAAATAGAATCAAATCAAAGTGAGCTAATTTTTCTTAAACACTAATCATTTTAAGGCTATTGAACTAAATATAGAGGCAGTTCATTAAATCATTAAAACAGCCTGCAATAATGCTCACAAAGTCATTATGGAGCTATTCCCTAGCCAGAGAGGTAGTGTTGCCTTAAGCACAGTTTAATCAAATTAGATGGTGGGCTATGTCATGGGGTTTCTCCTATTGATATTCATTAAAAATACATGATTTATCACTAATCTCTGTGAGGTAGATCCCACTCTTCCAAATGAATTTTGTAAATGTCAAGGGGAAGAAAACAGAATGGCGTATTGTTATAATAATTTAAGAGTGGTGTGGTCACATTTACATTTTATATACTATGCAGTTTAGGAACAGAGAATAGCTTTAACAAGGCTAAACTTCTCTTAGTTAAAGTTAGAACAGAAAGGCTGAACCCTGAGGATTAGCCATTACATTTTAACATAGAATGGGCCCCAACATTTGAATTATCTCTTAGTAGAAGAGTAGCTTGTCCCATTGTTGAGCTAATGCTGTTCTCAGATTCTTTGGTGGAGGGAATTCCACACAAATGTGTGCTGTCCTGTTTTCAGATCCTGTCCTGATTGGGCAGCTGGGAGAAGGCGGTTTGTTTTCTGCCCCTGGGAGCCCTCCTTCTGTGCTCACACTTCATTTCCTCCAGAGTTCTCTGGCCTCCAGACCTCTCCTCGCAACCCTAGTGAAATTCGCCCAGCTCTTTCCTTCTCAGTGGACTGGAAAGGGCTGATAACAGTTTAAAAGTGCTACCCCACCCAGAGGTATTTGCATTTTAACTGGGATCAAAGCTGAAACTAAAGGGATTAAGTCCTAATAGTAGAATTTTAAGCATCAACCAGTGGGTAGAAGAGGATTTTCTGCTGCTGGAAGAACCCTCCCTCTGGCCTTGATGGGAGAGCAGGGCGGTCCACAGTGGGCAAGGTCAGACCGGAGACGGAGACGGGTGGAGGGAAGTTTGGTGGTAGGTAGGCTAATACTGCTTTTTCCTTTTCCACGTTGGGCCTTTTTTTTATTTTGTTTTTTGTTTTTTGGTGGTTTTTCTTTTTTTTTTCTTTTTCTTTTTTTTTTTTTTTTAGCTGGGAAATGAGCCTTCTCTGTTTCAAGAATTTCCTTCCTAAACAGGTATCTTTCTAGGAAGTACACTTTGAAATATTGCTATTCTGGTTTGTCCTCTAAACATTTTTCCTCCCCAAACTGGGGGCTGATATTCAAAACTCAGAGTTACAGTTTAGTTTAAAACTCTCAGTCTTGCCTTGAAAATACCCCTGAAGGAAGAAAGACACTTACAGAAGGAGCAGTAGTACCTTTTCGATATGGAAATGCGCTCGTTCTTAGCAAGACACATGAGATGTCTCCCTACACTTAAGACACTTATCAAAAGCTTTTCAGAATATGACTTACAGCCAGAATGGTCAGAATCAGCAGACAGAGGCACTCGATTTCTGGACGATAGGAAGCTTTTAGCATCTTGGCCATTTAACCTAATCTAAGAGAGAAACACAGCTTAAATGAAATCCTACTTATTTTACTCTGCTATATTGCAGAATAATGGAATGCCCACCCCCTTTTCTGCACAGGAGATCTCTAACTTGACTCTTGGCTCAGTGGGAGGCTCTCAGAACCCTTTCCAATGCCAAACTCAAGATACAATAGGGTCTGGCTATTAGCCCTGCAATCTCCTGGCTGTGAAATAATGGAGATGTGAACAGAATGGTACTGAATTATTGGCAGGAACTGACTTAATGTCTCGATGTAATAAACGAGGGTCCCAGCAAAGCCTCTTGTTAAGTAGCTAAATGTCTAATTCACCTGGGATATTGTTTCAAAATTCATTTCATCTTCGGTAATTTGATGAAATGAAGCTCTGTACTGGTGCTTTCTCTCATGCAAGGCTGCATGCACCTAAGGGCAGGGCACATTTATTTTGATGATTAATACCTGCAAGTTTCGTGGCTTAATGGGAAAATGCTAGATATATTTGAAATGGTACTGCCTTCTCCCCCCTCTTCATTCATCAGGTAAACACCTTGATTACTTTCCTTCCAAGTTTGAGCTCAGTAGAACTTATGTTATCCACTGACACTCTGGAAACATTATTCTTGCATATTTGTGGTTGGAGAAGCCTGGGAGTCACATGGTGACTGATTTCAGGTGGGCGGTGTTGGGTGTGTATTGTTTAACTCACAGCTCTTTTCAAAGATGGATAACAGAAGGCTGGGAGAATAAATGGAATGCAATAGAATATTTTTCCTTCTGCTCTCATGGCACCCCTAAAATTTCACCAAGAACCACAGGGATAGCTTCGCGTCCAGTCATTTGAAGGATATTGCACTTAGGGGCGCCTGGGTAGCTCAGTCGGCTAAGCATCGCACCTTGGCTCAGGTCATGATCTCACGGTCCGTGGGTTCAAGACCCCGCATCAGGCTCTCTGCTGACAGCGGAACCTGGAGCCTGCTTCGGGTTCTGTGTCTCCTCTCTTTGCACCTCCCCATTCATGCTCTGTCTCAACTCTGTCTCTCAAAAATAAATAAATGTTTAAAAAAAAATTTTTAAAGGATATTGCACTAATTTTCATACGTTTATTGAAACTGTTAGAAATGAGAGGACTAAATTAGAGGTCACGGATGAAGAGGGTTGGACAAGGCAGGATGAACAACTTTCCAGGCTTTGGCACTGAAAGTCCTGTGTCTGGGGAAATCCCTCAGTCCTAGGCAAACCAGCATGAAAGGTGACCCTAAAAACTCTTCTGCTTTTTGTCCTCCTTAACCTCCCTTTAAACAACCTGGATGAGCTGAGTCACCTGCATTTTAAATATTATGTACCCAGACTGAGAACATCTCCTTTTCAAGCAGTCCGCTCTTACCCTTAGTAAGTTGAAACATTTAAACAGAGAGCTAACCTTTTAATAAAAATTGTTGTTTACATCTGTGTCCCCTTTTATAATTGAAAAATATTTTCACAGCTGTTGTCCCAGGTAATCCTCAAAATTAAGGCTATAGCTCCACCTCAGAGAAAAGAAGACTGAGACTACAATGGTTGGTTTCCTGTCTCCACTCTCATCCTGCCTTTGGGCAATGTAGGGCAACCTTGCCCATTTTTCTTAGATTTGAAGTCTTCCTTACCAAGTATTCACAGAGCCCGCACTCCACACCCCAGACATAGTGAGGCGGACACAGGTTTCAAACCTTGACTTCTTGCCAAGCCTTCCCCAGGTCTGATGCAGAAACTATTACCTGGCTTTACAATCCCGCTGGAAGAGAATCCTGAAACCTCTCCATGCTAGGCTTCAGCATTTTGGTATCTTCCAATAGATTTCACCCAACAATAAAAAATTAAGTTGTCCCGATTTTAAATGATGCCACAGTCATCTGAAAACCCAAAGACAGTGGACTGAGTCTCCTTGGCAAAGTGCTTTGGGTGTGCACATATGCACAGGTGTAGCTGTGTATATGGCTTCTAGTGACCCCTATTCACTTCTGTATCTCCGTGCACCCAAGGAGCAGTTATGGTCAGTTATGTCATTGTTAAAAAAAAAAAAAGTCTATCTCTTTATTGATACAGTATAGACTTTTCCAATATATCATAGTGCCATTAACCTTCATGTGGTCACCAGCCAGCCCCTCCCCACAATGTCTCTGAGCGTAAGCTCTTTGGGATGTAATTAACCTCAGACCCGCATCTGCCTCTTTTTCACACACTGAAGCTTCATCCAAGGCCCTGACCCCACACTCACTATGGGCCTTCGAGCTGCAGTTTTCTGTTAAGTTTGGTGTGTGCCAAGGTCCTGCAGGGAGAAGAGACACACACATGTTATTAGCAAGAGCATCTAACACAAGGCTATGTACAGGTGGCAGCTTAATAAGTACTCTTGGGTGACAGAATTGAGTTGTCAGGCCCTCTGTTCTCCTGGCTATTAATCCTTTTCTGTCATGGTTTAAAAGACAGGATGAGACAGCCAGAAAAATAAGAAACCAAAAGCTCTTAAATCCTGGCCTTCAATTGACCAGAAGAGAAAAGAGTATTTCAAAAAGATGAGTAAGGTTAGAGTTATTTGCATAGAATGAATGACCACGGGACTCCCAAAGCCTGGGCCTGGTCTCAGAAGACTAGTTTTTAAACAGAAAGACAGTGAGGGGTTTCCTTTCCAAAATTTACCTCTTCCTTTTTTTCTTACACGTAATAACTAGCTTTCATGGTCAATAGCTTATATCCCTCCAGGATAGCAGGGATTTGTCTGTCTTTTTAGTGCTAATTCTTAACGCTCAGCAGTGCCCAGCACATAGCGTGCTCACTACATATTTGTTGAGCGAATGAGTATCATAAGCTCTGGCAGAAACGGAAGGGGGTAAAGGTAGTATCTGTTGCGTAACTGCCTCTGCAATCCTACGCTCACTAATGCTAGGTAGTAGTCTTAATCATAGACTACCGTACTCCATAGCAGATAACAAAGCTGCATTTGTATGAAGCGTGTTGAATGAAATCTTGACTGTCGGATGGTCACCTTAGCCACTGTTCACACTTCTTTAACTGCTCTAATTAAGCCTTGAAATTTCTTCCTCTACCGAACAAGTACTACAACTGCTAAACAAATATACTCTGGGGAGTGGCATACAGATCCTGTTTAGCTTTTGACCTATAATGCAAATACTTAATGACGAAAACTACATGGTATATGTTCCTAGAATGTTGAGGGGTAGAGAAAGTCAGGTCGGTGAGTAACCCCAGGATCAGACTTGATGAGGCAGGCCAAGAAATACTTAGCCAGGTGAGTGCCAGCTTCCTGGAATAAGGCATGAACCCAAGCTTCCTACATAGGTCTATCAAAAATAAAGACTGTTTTTGCTTAGTGTGGGGTATGTTTATAACCTCCTGAGCTCTTTTGACTTCCAGATCAGAATCAGTGTATCACAGATGGAAGCCTGACCAGAGGCAACTGTACTTGTTCCATTGGGAGGGGCGTGGGAGAGTCCCTAGGGACAATGGCTTTTCACTATCAAGTCTAAGAGATGTTTTCTATCCCTGGCCTGAGTCCTTTTGGACACGGTCTCTCGTGTTCCTGGTTTTCCTTTAGATGGAGGCAAAAGATGCAGTGAAGAGGACGTACAATGCTAAATACTCAAAAGAAAGAGTAGCTGTTAAAGGAAGATGGAAAGAGGAATTGAATTTAGCTTAAATAACAGAGGGAGGAGAACCCAACCCAGAGGGTTCCACTTCTATAAAACTGGAGATAGAAACTACAGCTGACCTGAAACAGACAAGGCATACTTGGAGCTGTCTTCAACTACAGTGTGTGTGAATGATGTTCTAAATCGCATCCTTTCTTATCACCAACATCCCCATGCAGGTTCCAGAGTCTACAACTGCGTTTGAGGCTGGGTGAGATCTGCCTACAAAGAAAGGTCACTTTTGTCTTCCAACTAATGTGACAGCAATGTCAGGGGATGTGACAATGAATTCCTTTACCCAAAGGCACAGAAGTAAAAGGGAATCATGGCACCCCTTCAGGGCTCTCTGAAGGATGGACAATTTTTTGATCATCACAAGTGATGAGCAGGTGAGACAGTGAATTTTCATGTCAGTTGGGAGAGAAGTTTCATACTAGATGTGTTTCTTGCCATTCATAGAATGAGGAAATTTACCATCATTTGAAAATCTGAACTATGTATGTTTACTCAGTGAAAGCTTATGGACTGATGAGAACAAATTTCTTTATATCCTTAATTCAAAAGGTTGGGAACAATATATCAGTGTGATGGAACTTCTTCATGGCATGTGAAAAGATCACTCTTAGGAAAAAACAGATACAGTTTTCATAATCATTAAACATCTTACTTCATAAATCTTTTTTCCTCCTAACCCTCAAAGCTGAACAAGAATAAATGCAACAAGGTCCATGATTCTTGGAACTTTGACACTAAAAACAAATGCATACATTATAGCCTTTCCATATTAAATGTCCTCTTGGTTTCTAAATACATTTGCTTGAAGATGAGAGCAAACGTGTCATCCATTGAAATAGATTCTTGTTTGCTTTACAAGATTGCTCATTGAGAGTAATTAAAATACACTAACAGAAAATTCAACATATGAGAACTTTTTTATTAGTGTGTCTAAAATATAGGTTTTGTCTTTTTACATAGGAAAAGTATTAGAACAACAAGAATAGTATAGTCCCACTTGTATAAATTGAAGCAGGTACATGTGTGTTTAAAATGAGAGGAATGGTCTACACCAAAAAAGGTATCGACAGTGGCTGCCTAGGTGCACGGGATCATGAGCATGTTCTGATTTCTTCTTTCCTTGTCTCCTCTTTCATAACGAATATGAATTGTTCTTGCAATAAAAATTAATCACAATTTAAAAAAATAAAAAAATGGTACTCAAAACAATACTCAGAGATAATACTCATAATACCCATAACAAATTAAAAACAATGTCATAGATTTGATTTGTATGGATTTTCTCCACTTTCCTCCTGACATTGAGTATCGCCAGCCGTTCCTTCTGCCTCATTTTCTGGTGGTAGCAGACTGTGATGCTCAAATGCTTCTCCAGTAGATGAGGAGGAGGGTCCCTAGGAATGGGACACAGGAGCTGGCCTGGGATGTGGTACAGCAATTTACCTTGTGCCCGCCTTCTAGTGGTATTGATGCAGAAAGATCAAAAACAAAAAAAACCCCAAAAACAAAAAGACCCTAAATCTAGTCTCCCCTTCAAAGCTTCACTACCTGGCTTTTTTCTTTCCTTCTTCTCTTTCTCTATCTACCAACCCCCCCCCCCCCGCCTTTCTTTATTTTTCTCCTACTAAACTTCTCTTACCTTGCTGTCATGATGCTTCATACAAGATAGATACTCATTAAGTGTCTGTGGAATAAAGGCCCAGAGATGTTAAGTGATTTATCCAAGGTCACACAGCTGGTTAACAGCAAGGTAAGGACTAGAACTCAGGTGAAATCAGGAAGTCCACTGGCTACAGAAAGCATACTGTGCCAAAACAAAAAGGATGTTGGTGTTGCAGGCAGTCAGGCTACGTTAGTAAACTGACAAGGACATGGGTGACATGTAACATATGTCATCAGGCTAAGGACAGAAATAAAGGAGTAAAGGCAGAAATCAAGTTGATACACTTTGGTACATGTTTGCTAAAACTCTGGTTATTAATACAACTGTGCCTTCACGGAATAACTACAATTAACTATTGTTTTCAACTTCTCGTGGGTAAGAAGGTATATGGCTTTGTAAAACGTGCAGGTAGAACGAGCATTATATTTTTGCTGAAACCATTCATGATAAATTTATTCAGCAAAGGGAAAAAAATAAATCCATCTCCATTGAAATCACAATGAACCTGTTTCCATTAAAGGCCCCCAAGAGACAAAGCACCAAGTGCACAAGCAACAAGAGTGTAGATGAGAGATTTCTCCCCACTTAACTGTCTACCCCAGGAGGCAGCTGGGGCAGCCTTCAGACCCAGGAGGTGAGAAAGAAAATCATTTTGTTGGGTAAAAGTATTCCGAGTTACTGCCTTCTTTGGAAATGGAAGAGTTTCATTTTTCCATCTGACAAATGGAGAAGAACCTGTTTGCAGCGAAGACAGTGGAGTTAATCGTCCCAGGATAATGGCTACCTTTGACCAAAGACACAGCCCCAGGAGTTGTGGCTTCATTCCCTTCAAGTGTTGATCAAGTCTCAATCTTCGGGATGGTTGTGACATATTCTATTTCTGTAACTCCCTTTGAGAAAAGCATCCTATAATTTTTCTCTACTTCTTGTAGCTGCTGCTGATGGTGATTTGTATCTCCACCAGAACCATGCTGGGCGGAATTGACCCTTTGCGAGCATCACTTCATGACACGATGAATAGGAAAATAGAGGGGTGGAAAGAGGAGAAAGCAAGCAAGCAAAGCGGGAGGTGAGAGAGCCCTGGGATGACAGAGCCAAGAAGAAATCAGGGTCTGTCAGCAACCTGACCCTCACATGCCTCTGCACCCACATCCAACTTGTTCTATTAAAGACATGTTGTTTTGAAGCCTCTAAGTACCTACAGAGCTGGATGTAGGGTCATGAAAGCACCCCAGGCATGCCAGTAGCTTGACTTCCCTTTAAAATAATAGTTAAAAAAATTGCTTACTTTGAATTTAATAGGATGTGGAAGATACTGCTTTTCCAGGAATCAAAATTGTAGTCACAGGCCAATTTCTTACTAATTCACTTCTACTGGCTGAAATAGGATCAATGTTCGGAAAGAAATCCAGCATAATGTTTTCTAACCTTTCTGTTCTTGTCCTTCTTCCTGGTTTCTTTTGTAGTGATTTTGTGAACTTGACCACCACTTTCTGGAGGAGTATTAAAGTGTTTTAAATTTAGATAAAATATATTGCTTGTTCCTGATAGTAGCACCGTGCTACCATGTGCTATTATGTAGTTTTAGAATTTTGCTGAACGTGACCGTCAGCTGGCTGACCTTAGTGGGTGTCTCTGTGGGTGTGCAGCTTATATGGGAGCAGTGCAAAAATACTCAATATCAAGAGAACAACATTGGTAAGAAATGTCATTTGTATTAATTTTTTTCTAAATCTTTTATTTTGAAACAATTACAGACTCACAAGAATTCACAAAAAAACGGTAAGTGTCCTACGTACCCTTCACCCAGCTTCCCCCAAAGATGGCATCTTAATGCTGCTACAGTATAATATCAAAACCAGAAATTATAACAGGTATATTTCTATTAACTAGACTACATACTTTATTCAGTTTTCACCATTTTAAAAACCTAAATTCATTTGAATGTGTGTGTGTGTGTGTGTGTCTGTGTGTGTGGTTCTAGGCGATCTTATTCCACATACAGATTTGTGTAACCACCTCTACAATCAAGATCTGAACTTGTCCCATCCATCCCTCCCAAACAACTCCACATGCTACTGGGGATTTCTTTCTGAGTTTCCTTTCCAGACAACTACCTGTTTCTGGGAGAATTGGACTGTATGAGTTTGTTGGGGCTACCTTGACAAGGTGCCACAAACAGCATGGCTTAAACAACAGAAATGTATTGTCTCAGTTGTGGAGACTGGAAATAAAGGTCCAGATGTCAGCCGTGCTCGTTTCTCCTGAGGCTCTGAGAGAAAATCTGTTCCACGCTTCTCTCCTAGCTTCTGGTGGCTTGCCAGAAACCTTTGGCCTCCCTTGGCTTGTAGATGCATCTTCCCAATCCCTGCTTTCATCTTCATGTGGTGTTCTTCCTTTGTGCATGTCTGTGTTCAAATTTCCTTTTTTTATAAGAACATCAGCCATAATGGATTGGAGTTCACCCTAATGATTTTGTTTTAATTTGACAACCTCTTTAAAGACCCTATCTCCAAATAAATTAGGACTTCATATGAATTTGGGGAGATACAACACCCTACCACAGGACTAATTTATATTATCTCAAGCTGTATTGAGTCCTGGGTGAAATCTGAGTTGACATCATATTTCCAGATTATTCTGTGACGTTGAAATGCCTGATGCCTAGAATACCAATTTTTTTTATACTTCACCAGAACTTGATTTTGTGGGAAGATTGATAGTGTCATAAAAACACCAAAATAAGAAAACCAGATAAGCTTCTAAACCTCTTTCTCAGTATCTTTCCCAGGACGGATCTCCTATCCATTTCAAAGGGCATCTTTCCTGCAACATGTAACCCATCAATGTATGTATGGATCAATGAATTCAATGAAAGAATTCTCTGGGATCTAAGAAAATTCCAACGCCTAAATAAATAAAAAGAACATAGAGAAAATGATGGGTTAATTAGGGAGCGCAATAGTAAATGGAAACTTTCCATACTAGATTGCTGGTCCTCACCAAGCATGAGGCAGCCTGAGGTCATTTCTATATTGTATGTTTCCAAGCCACCTTTTTACAAAAGAAGGCACTTTTTTTTTTTAAGTTTACTTATTTATTTATTTATTTTTTTTTTTTTTTAGTAGTCCCTACACTCAGCATGGGGCTTGAACTCACAACCCTGAGATTAAGCATCACATGCTCTTTTGACTGAGCCAGCCAGGTGCCCCAAGAAGGCGCTTTCAACAACAACCAAACAACAACAACAGCAACAACAACAGCAACAACAACAACAAAACCCAATCTAATTCAAAAATAGGCAAAGGGTTTGAATAGACATTTCTCCAAAGAAGATATACAAATGACCAACAAGCACATGAAAGGATGTTCAACATCATTGGTTATTAGAGGAATGCAAATGGAAACCACAATGACATCCTAGTTCACACCTTCTAGGGTGGCTGTAATTTTTTTAAAAAAGGAAAATAACGAGTGTTGGTGAGGATGTGGATAACCCTTGTGGAACCCTTCTGCATTGCTGATGAGAATGTAAAATGGTGTAACCGCTGTGGAAAGCAGTTTGGCAGATCCCCAAAAAGTTAAACGTAGAAATACTTATAACCCAGAAATTCCACTCCTGGATATATATCCAAAAGAATTGAAAGCAGGGACTCAAGGAGATACTTGCACACCAATGTTAATAGCAGCGTTATTCACAATAGCCAGAAGGTGGAGAGTATCAACAGATAAATGGATACACAAAATGTGGTATATACACACGATGGAATATACTCTTCAGACAGAAAAACAAATGAGATTTTGACACATGCTACAACATAGATGGACTTGAAAACATTATGCTTGGTGAAGTAAACCAGACACAGAAGGACAAATATTGTAGGATTCCACTTATATGAGATACCTAGAACAGGCAAGTTCATAGAAACAGAAAACAGAATAAAAGTTACAGAGGGTGTTGGGAGGGGGAAAGAGGACGTTATTGTTCAATGTGTATGGAGTTTATGTTGGGGATGATAAAAAAAGCTTTGAGTATCTACAGTGGTGATGGGTACATGGTATTGTGAATATATTTCATGGCATTGAATTGTATACTTACAAATGATTGAAGTAATGAATTTTATGTTACATATATTCTACCACAATTAAAAAATGTAGCATGTGCATTAAAAAGAAGGCTCTAGGGGCGCCTGGTGTCTAAGCAGTCAGTGTGACTATGGATGAGGGTGTACTGAGGGAGAGTGAGGAGCCGAGGCTGTAAAGATAGGATGGGGATCCATCGTACAGAGAAAGCCTAGTCATTGGGCTGGGGACATGGTTACAACATTTGGTAGCCAATTCTGAGGAGATGAAACGATTGGAGCTACACTCTGCAAGATTCGTCTGTGGAGTTTGGCAGGTTTAATGTGGTAGTTTAGGCGAGGACCTCAAATAGGGCCTCAAATAGGTGATGGCAGCAGACACAGAACAGCCCAGAGAGAGATGAGGAACATTCCTCAGAGGAGAATGTCCTTGGGTGGAGAATGGAGAAAAGGAAAGGAAAGTCTGAAGAAGAAGGCATTTGAGGAGCGGAGTCAAAAGAGTTTGATTTCCCAGCAGATGCATTGTGAGGGGCTTCATATACTGGAAGCACTCCACATTCATCCTGGTCAACCTTAACAAGGCCTTCAACAAGCAGTGCTCTCTCTCATTCTTTGCAGCAGCTATTTCAGGCTTTCCTCACCTTCTTCAGATTTCCTCCTGTCCCACCATCTTCCTCCTCACTGCCTCTGACTTTGCCTTTGAAATTCTACCTTGAAATCATCAAATCAGAATTCCTTCAGCCTTTTGCCATCCTGGCAACAAACTGACCTGCATCTGAACCCACCCTCTCTCCCTCCCCTCCTCATGCCTCATGCATGTGAGCCCTGCCCACCTCCTTCGGAACCTGGAATGATCAATTATCCCCAATGTCATGTGAACATTGATCAGTTCTATTCTTTCCTGACTACCCTGGGTTTGTTTTTTAACAGATTTATTGAGCTGTAATTTACATACTGTACAATATATCCATTTAAAAGGTGCAATTAGTATAATTACATTTTATTATATTCAGAGTTGTGTAACTATCACCACAATCATTTTTTTTTCAGCTATTGCTTTATGTATTTTTTTATTGTGGTAAAATACACGAAACAAAGTTTACCATCTTAGCTATTTTTATTTAATTAATTAATTTATTTATTTATTTAGAGAGAGAGGGAATGAGGGAGGGACAGAGAGAGAGAGGAAGAGAGAGAATCCCTAGCAGGCTCTGCGTCATCAGTGCAGTAGCCCGATGGGGCTTGATCTCATGAATCATGAGATCATTACTTGAGCTGAAATCGAGAGTCGGGTACTTAACTGACTGAGCCACCCAGATGCCCCTACCATCTTAGCTATGTTTAAAAAAATATTATTATTTTTAAAGTAATCTCTACCCCCAAAATAGAGCTTGAACTCATGACCTCAATATCAAGAGTCACATGCTCCACCAGCTGAGCCAGCCAAGTGCCCCATCATCTTAGCCACTTTTAAATGTACACTTCAGCATGCCATCATCCATCTCCAGAATTCTTTCCATCTTGTAAAGCTGAAACTCTGTACCCATTCAACAATAACTGCCCACTCCCTTTTCTCCCTAGTCCTTGGCAACTACAATTCTATTTTCTGTCTTTACAAATTTGACTACTCAAGATACCTCATGTAAGTGGAATCATGTAGTTTTGTCGTTTTGCAATTGGCTTATTTTATTTAGCGTGATGTCCTCAAACATCATCCATGTTTGGCATGTATCAGGGTTTCCTTCCTTTGATAGGCTGAATAATATTCCATTGCAGCTATCTATCTTATTTTGTTCAACCATCCATTCTTTGTTGGGCTCTTGGGTTGTTTCTACCTTTTGGCGATTGTGACCAATGCTGCTGCGAACATTAGTGTATAAGCATCTCTTTGAGTTTTGGCTTTCAATTCTTTTGGGTATACACAAAGAAGTAAAATGGCTGAATCGTATGGTAATTTTATTTTTAATATTGTGAGGCATGGCCATACTGTGTTTCCCACAGTGGCTGCACCATTTAACGTTCCATCCAACAGTGCACAAGCTTTCAGTCTCTCCAGATCTTTACCAACACTTCTTTTTTTTCTTTTTTTATAGTAACCATCCTAGTGGGTGTGAGGTGGTATCTCACTGTGATTTTGATTTGCACTTTCCTAATGATGAATGAGGTTCAACATCTCATGTGCTTATTGGTCATTTGTATAGCTTCTTTCGAGAATTGTCTATTCAAGTCCTTTGCCTATTTGAATTAGGTTGTTTGTTTATTTTGTTGTTGAGATGTAGGAGTTCTTTACCTATTCTGGATATCAATCACCCCAATTAATTTTAGAACATTTTCATCACCTCAAAAAGAAAAGTCACACCACTTGTCTGCCACCCTAAATCCTTATCCCTTATTCTTGTTTATTTTTATTTTTATTTTTTTATTTTTTTTTATTCTTGGGTTTTTGACACCAACGTTATTCCTTTCTTGAAGAACTCTCTTGCACTGGCTTCTAGAAAATTACTCTCTTCTGGGGCGCCTGGGTGGCGCAGTCGGTTAAGCGTCCGACTTCAGCCAGGTCACGATCTCGTGGTCCGTGAGTTCGAGCCCCGCGTCGGGCTCTGGGCTGATGGCTCAGAGCCTGGAGCCTGTTTCCGATTCTGTGTCTCCCTCTCTCTCTGCCCCTCCCCCGTTCATGCTCTGTCTCTCTCTGTCCCAAAAATAAAATAAATAAACGTTGAAAAAAAAAAAAAAGAAAATTACTCTCTTCTGGTTTCTTCCTACTTCACAGTTGTCCCTTTGCTCCATTTCCTCTGTCATCAGTTAAACTTTGACATTTTTCAGGGTTTCATCTTTGACCGTTTTTCATCACACTCTATACTCTCTCTGGATGGTCTCCCCTTTTTTTTTTTTTCATGATTTCTATGGTGATTTTCAAATCTCTTTTTCCAGTCCCAAATGCTTAAGACCACATCCAATTTGTTTCCACTTCCCCACCAGCTCTCACTCTTTTATTCTAAATCTACTGGCTTCTCTCCATCTCCATTGCACTCTCTGATTTGTAACCACCACTACCCGTCATCTCTCGCTTGGATTACCTCACAGCCTCCTAATTGGTCTCCCTACTTCCAGCCTTGCCTTTCTCAAATATACATCATTCCCAGAGGGATTTTCTACAGTGTAAATCCGATCATGGTGTTCCTCACTGAGCAACTGGTTCTCCAGTCACTTCAGTGAGTCTTCTCTTGCCTTAAGGTCACTATGCAGGCTCTTCCTTCTGTTTGGATGCTCTTCTAATGCCCCTTACACACCTGATTGGTTTGTCCCAACTACACTGGAGTAGAACTCACTTTCTCCAGAAGGCTTTGTCCTACTTCCCAGGGGAGAGTGGCTCTGCTCACACCCTAGTCACCCACTTATCCTTCTGCATCCCCCACCAGAATGCATGCTCCCTGTGCTTGCCTGGCACATTTGAGGTCCTCTGTATATATTTGCTTCATGAATTTGTTGTAACTGTTTTCTAGCACAAGCACAGAGTTGGGACTATTGCTCTGGGACTTGATGGAGAAGACTAGGTTGAAGATTTAAATGGGAATCTGAGAATTAACTGCATGCAGGAGACAGCTGAAGCATTGACTTATATTCAGTGTTTACTGAATATGAATATATATCTTATTAAACATAAGTACATCAATATACTATTAGTATATATTACTAGCTTATAAAGTATATACTCTAAATAGGCATGTATTAAATAAGTATATGTGTAGTTATTAGGAATCTGAATATCTACTTTACTATATAAACTTTGCTACATTCAGATTTTTAAGGCAATTGCAAAGAATTCTCAAGTCTCTGTTTTCGAAATGTCTATATTTGTGTTTTAAGGGGCGCCTGGGTGGCGCAGTCGGTTAAGCGTCCGACTTCAGCCAGGTCACGATCTCGCGGTCCGGGAGTTCGAGCCCCGCGTCAGACTCTGGGCTGATGGCTCGGAGCCTGGAGCCTGTTTCCGATTCTGTGTCTCCCTCTCTCTCTGCCCCTCCCCCGTTCATGCTCTGCCTCTCTCTGTCCCAAAAATAAATAAACGTTGAAAAAAAAAAAAAATTTTATATTTGTGTTTTAAGCCCAGAGTCATTAATAAGTACTTGGGCAGCCCCAGATATTCCATTTTTGACTTGAAATGCACAGATGTGTTCAGTGCTGAGACTTAAGGAGTCCATTCCTGTGTGCTGCATGCTCACAAAAATCACCTCTGACTGTTGTCCTATCTCTCATAAGGAACCTCTGGCTTTCAGAGGGAAATGGGTAATTCCCAAGTTAAATACTACCTGAATTTTTTGGATAACATAATCAGGAAACAGTTGAAAGTTTTGGTTTCCAATATTTCAGAAGTACTTATGGGTGAGCTACTTAAACACAGTCAGGAACCAGAGGAATAAACTTGGGACCTAATAATGACTGAGTATAAAGTCCATAAAAAGAGTATCTCCATAAAAGCCTAGCCCCAAAACGTACGATGATGGCATTACTAAGCCCTCACTGAGTATACTGAGTTCCTCCATGCCTCATGTTGGCCTCACAACAGCCCAAAGAGATAGATATAATTATGTCCATTTCACAGATGCAGCTGCTGAGAGTTAGAGAAGTTATGTAGTTTGCCCAAGGTCTCTTAGCTTAGAAATGGTGAAGCCAGGATTCAAGCTTCAGGCTAGTCGGAGTCAATGCCCAGGCTCACAATCCCTGCATCGAACAGCTTCCCAGTGTGCCCCGAGGCAAAGCCAGGCTGCCTGGTGTCAGATGGCAGCGTGGATAAAACCATGCGATGGCAAACACATGGCGAATGTACCGTGCTCCTAATTCATGATGGGCTTCTACTTCCATCACTGCTTTTCGTCTTTACAAGAACCCCAAGCGTGTGAGGACAGGGCCATTATCCCCATTTTAGAGATGAAGGAACTGAGACACAGGCAGGTTAAGCAACTTGCCCACTGTCTCACAGTGAGACAGCGGCACAGCTGATATTGGAACCCAGGTCTCCCGGCTTTTAGTTAAAAAGCTTTTTTCCATTACAGCACAACCTCATGGCCTTCAGCTTGCAGACTCTGATTGAACAGCAGCATATGAATTAACTGAGGTTACTGTATTATCCCCTAAAATGATGGCTTCCCATTAAAAAAAAAAAAAAAAAGAACAGCAAAAATTCACCAATGGAACATGTGAAAAATACATTTTCACAAGGTCATTCTTACCCAGAGCTGTTTTAAAAAATTATTATTCTCCATTTGGGCTTTTGGTCTATGATCCCATGGTATGTTCAGTTAAATGGTAATTTAAAATTTTAAACAAACAATGTTGCAGAATTGATTTCTGGTTAACAGGACTGATTTGGAAGGACAGTGGGTTTGGAAGATGTATGTTAAAAGAACTTGAGGGCCACCTGGGTGGCTTAGTCGGTTAAGTGTCTGACTTCGGCTCAGGCCATGATCTCACAGTTTGTGGGTTTGAGCCCCATGTCAGGCTCTGTGCCGACAGCTCAGGCCCTGGAGCCTGCTTTGGGTTCTGTGTTTCCCTCTCTCTCTGCCCCTCCCTGGCTCACGCTCTGTCTCTCTCTCAAAAATAGGTAAACATTAAAAAAAGTTTTAAAAAGACTTGGAATATCGGTTGACCTACACAGAGAAAGAATTTAGAGATGTTAATTTGGAAAGGAGGAGGTGTAGCAGCAGTTGGGTTTGCAGGACCTGCATCACAGCGTGATAAACACTGTGTGTTGGTAACACGTATTTCACAGGACCTGCATCCATGACGGCCCGCCATGGGGACAGCAACAGTTACGTGGTTACCAAGTACTGTATATGATATGCACCCTTAGCATACTTGTTGGGATTTGTGTTGTTTTTACTGAAAAATATTTTTCTTTGTGGAAAGTATGATGCCTTTAAAACACCTACAGGTTTACCCTTCAGACTGTAAGTCAACAGATACTAGTTGGGGCCCTATTCTGTTCAAGAGGAGGTGCCAGGTCTTGAATCAGGATTTTTGATGTTAGTAGGAGTCGGAGCTTCAGGCAGGATGCAGGGGCTGCCCCCGGGACTGCCCGTGCCCCATCTCCTGCCCTCTGCTCTTTGGCAGGAGCCTAAATCCTCACCTCATCCATAAAGGTGCTTGGGGGATTCCCAGTTTCTGAGCTCCCAGCAATCCAAGAAGCAGATGTTGGAGAGGAAGCCCCACCTACCCTTCAGCTTTGTTCCCAGGCCAAATAAAACCAGAGAAGTCTTTCTATTTTGAGAAAAGCAATTTATTCTGGACTCATGTTTTCTCCCACACTTGGGCAGGTGAGATAATCTTAATGCAGTTTTATCAGCCTTAACTCTTGAATTCTTGGCTGCTAAACTTAAAAAAAAAAAAAACAAAACAACTCAAAGAAGCATAAACCCTCCATTTCCATACCAAAGAGCACTAGGCTGTTCTTGGAAACCTTTATCTCTTTCATGGCGGTGCATGTCTCATATTCTGTCACAGAATGGTGAGAAAATCAGCCATAAGAAGAGAAAATAGTGCGACAGAAACTTAAAACTAACTCGCTGATAACAATGAAGCAATAAGCATATGTTCTTTCTCCCCTCTTTCTTCAGCAAATATATTGAGAAGAAAACATGTCTTACACAAAGCAATCTTTCACATCTCCATGTTCATGAAGACTCAGAAAGGTAGATATAGCCTTGACTTCGCACCGTATGGATTCAGCACCGCTTTTGTTTTCTGTGGTTGCTCAAGTTCTTAGGAAATGCCTCTCCAGATGGATTAAAATACAAAACAGGACAAATTAAAAGGTGCGTCTGAGGAAGTGAAACACAAATCAGGGTTCGTCTCCAAGCAGAAATACGTGGGTTTTTGCGTGTGGAGGAAGTTTTATGGATGCTCCGAAGGTCACCCAGATGTTAAGGGAAGTCTGCAGTTACAATTTCACGTCTGTGCTTATGTGCTATATGATAAATCACGTTTATCTCTCTAAACATTTCAGCCACTTGTTATCATTTTTCAATTATTTTTACTCTGTTCTAGGGGGCTTTCTCAGGGATAATTTGTCTCTTAAATCTCCTGTTTTTTATTTGCCCCCAGTGAGAGAAGCAGGAAGTACACAGCAGATCTTGGAAATGAAGGAGTTGGCTGTTCCCCACGAAATGCTGAGCCGCTCTTAACCCCTTTCCCCCCACGAGGTTTTTTTTAACCTGATGAGAGAATGGCTAGCAATTGAATGAATCAAAGGATGGGAATATGAGTTCAAAAACTGGGGAACTTTCCCAAAGAAAAGAGTTTATAGTTGGGGAAGCATCAAATATGCCCCCCTCAAACCCCAAAGTACAATAAAACTAAAAATACATAAGAGCTTACGTGAAATTCATATTTATGATTTTGTATAGATTCACAGGATTTAATTTCTATTTTTAAATATTTAAAGGAAACTCTTTCCCTCTGATTTGTGAATATCAATATTGTCCCACTTAATATGGAGATTAGTCAACTGTATTGAAAATGGTAAAGTAAGGATAAAAATAGGACCTCCATGGGGCTGTTGTAAGGATTAAAATATATAAAATGCTTGTAAGAGGGTAGCACAAAGTGTTCAATATTTATTCTTATTATTGTTATTTTTATTACTTCTAAATGTATTCCCATGTTTATTTTACACACAATGGGGATCAAGTTATATGTACTCTTTTGCCACCTACTTCTTTTTAACATTATAGCTTTTAGACAGCTTTCTCTGTTAACTATAAATATATATATATTATTTATTGTTATATTATATATATATATATATTTTTTTAAAGAAAGAAAGAACAAAAAAGAAAGCAGACTATACCAGATATTTGTTGGACTCAACCAGTCTTAAAAATGAATGCCACAGGGGTGCCTTGGTGGTTCAGTTGTTGTGTCCGACTTTGGCTCAGGTCGTGATCTCACGGTTGGTGGGTTCTAGTTCCACGTTGGGCTCTGTGCCGACAGCTCAGAGCCTAGCCTGCTTCAGATTCTGTGTATCCCCCTCTCTATCTGCCCCTTCCCCACTCACTCTGTCTCTCAAAAATAAACATTAGAAAAAATTAAAATAAAATGAATGCAACAAATTCACCAGGTCATTCTCCTCTAGATTTCTATCATATGATTCAGTGTTGTCAAAGAGAGCAAAATAAATAACATTCAGGCTCTGTGAGCTGACTCGGCAACCAGACACTGAGCAGGCAGAAAGCAGTTAGTCTGGGGCACCTGGGTGGCTCTGTTGGTTGGGCGTCTGACTTTGGCTCAGGTCATGATCTCGCGTCATGAGTTCCAGCCCCACATAGGGCGCTGTGCTGAGAACTCAGAGCCTGGAGCCTGCTTCAGATTCTGTGTCTCCCTCTCTCTCTGCCCCTCCCCCACTTGTGCAATGTCACTGTCTCTCAAAAGTCAATAAATGTTAAAAAAAATAAAAAGAGAGAAAGAAAGCAATTGGTCTGTAGGAGCATCTAAGTGGCTCATATACACTGTGGCAGGCACAAGCATCCCCTAAAATTTTGTGATATCCTAGGGTGACAACATGGTGGAGAATTAACACTCCATTATTGTTTGGGGACTTGAACTTTCAACTCAGGTCCCATCCCCATGTATAAGCTGATTTGGAGTTGTGGAAGTAGAATAATCTGGAAGCCAGCTGGTCTTGCTGCTTGTCCTGTCCTAGACACTGTTTTGATCTGAGAGGCTTCTAGAAGGAGCCCATGGCAGGGAGCAAGTGGACTGACTACATGCTTGATGGTAGTCACCCTCTGCCCTGGGTTGAATAGTGTCCCCCCAAACTTAGTTCATGTCCACCTGGAACCTGTGAATGTGATCTTATTTGGAAATAGAATCTTTACAGATGTAATCAAGTTAAGATGAGATCACATCAGAGTAGTTTAGGCCCTAAGTCCAATATGACTGGTGTCTTTATAGGAAGTGGGAAATCTGGACACAGGGTGACAGTGAAGGCAGAGACGGAAGTTATGCTGCTTCAAACCAAGGAAAGCTGGCAAGGGATTGCTGGAAACCACCTGAAGTTAAGAGAGAGACTTTGAACAAATTCTCCGAGTGAGACCCCAGGAAGGAACCAGCCATGCTGACACCTTGATTGAGAACATCTGGTCTCCAGAACTGCAAGAGCATACATTTCTATTGTTCTAAGCCACCAAATTTTTGCTAATTTGTTATGGCAGCCCTTGGAACCTAAAACAGCTTCTTATGAATGTATGCATATTAGAGTGGAAATATGCAAAGGATATATGCTGATCAGATAGACAAGGAAGGAAGTAAGGGAGGGAGGGTAGAGAAAGAACAAGTGTCAAGTTGGCCGACACTGTTTAATCAGAGGATATCAGATACTGCTTTGTTAAGATGCTAAGGCTCAATTAACTCCCCTAAGAATCTGGCTCTGAATCCACAGCTGATGGAACATATACTCTGATGGAAACACCAGCCAGTGATAGTGATAGTCAATATGTTTGATTAGCAGGGGATTTATCTGTAAGCAGCATACTACTTAGATGCCATATGGAAGTCACTCTTACATGGTTCACCCACAGCCCCCTCTCTTGAAGACCTAGACCCAAGTCCGGTGGCCAGGAGGCCTAAGTGTCCCTCAAGGTGCTGACTCTAAAATTACACGGAGGTGTCTTCTTTATGAGGAACTAGGGGGGCTTGACCTTGCTGGCGCCTGTGTTCTGGAAACATCAGCAGGCTTCCACCCAACCTCAGTGGAATCCCGGGCTTGCTCTGAGCCCTGCTACTGCTGCACAGAATCTGGATGGGTACTACTCACCCTTGCAAAAAAATATTTTAACCCTTTTTAGTCCAGACCCTGCAGACCTAGGATTTAAGAGTGTTTGAATGAATCCCAGGCAGGTAAATGATCACATTGAAAGGGAAACCAAGAAGTTTCGTTGAAGCAATTTTAGAGTGTCTTTGCTTTACAATGAGGATCAGTGACTGTTATTTTACTAGGGCTTCTGAGACAAAGTACCACAAATTGGAAGGCTTTGGCAACAGAAATGTATTATCTTGCATTCTGGAGGCCAGAAGTCTAAAATTAAAGTGTTGACAGAGTTGGTTCCTCCTGAGGGCTGTGAGGAGGAGTCTGTCTCAAGCTACTTTCCTTGGCTTGTAGGTGGCTGTCTTGTCCCCTGCGCCTCTTCATATTATCTTCTCTCTGTGTATGTCTGTCTCTGTGTCCAAATTTCCCCTTTTTATAAGGACGCCAGTCATACTGTATTAGGACCTACCCCAGTGACCTCACTTTAACCTGGTTACCTACATAAAGACTTTATCTCTAAAGAAGGACATAGTCTGAGATACCGAGGGTGGACTCCAACATATCTTTTTGGTGGTGGGGGTAGGGGGGGATGGGGAGGGGCAAAATTCAGCCCATAACACTAATCAAGCTGAGCTAAGAGCCTGGGCACTGTCCAAGTTCACATCCTGATTGCTCTTTACTCACTTTTACGTTTAGACAAGTTATTTAAGCTCACTGGGTCTCATTTTCCTCATTATACCTGGGGGTGGTAATAATAGAACCTACCCTAAAAGGGATAGTTGTGAAGAGTACCTGTAATAGCACTTGTCACATGCTCAGTGCAGGGCAGGTAGCTGGTAAACATTCAATAAATAGATATCATATTAGCATAAGGGAGGTGACAAACTGGACTGAAGAATGAGACACTAGTATGATGATATCGGGCCAATCCAATGCAAACTGACTTACTATGTGACTGTTTTCTAAGAGGGTGAGAAGTGTAGGATCATCCCAGAGTTCTTATGGCCCCAAGTCCCTTGATGCTGTCTGTGTTTCTGGAAGATTCCAGCAGGTAATCAATACTTCCCTGAGGGTTTGACCTGAATCCTAGTTTTACCATCCTGAGTCTATGTTTGGGTTTTAGGGAGCCATTGGCTGTCTTAAATAAATAAAATCCCCACCAAAATCCAAAGCAAAAGAGGTTATGTGTGTGTTTGTTCCTCTTCCTTCCCCAGAAGATGGCAGAGTGCCCTGCGTTGATATTAGAAGACTCTTCCACACTCCAGCACACAAGGCACTCACTCGACATTCCACGCCTCCATTTCTTTAATATATATATAAACAGACAACACTTTAGATGCTAGGAAATGATGTGACCTAGAAAGTGAGATGACAGATAAAACGAGAGAAGGATCTCCAGGAACACAATCTTGTCGAGGTAGATCTTGTCAGAGCGGATTTTCTGTGACCATAATAAAGGGCTTTTAACACGAGCTGGGTTGCCTCATTTCTGAAGAGTAGAGGCTAGAGAGATTCTTAAAAAGGAAAAATAAATATTGCTCTAATTGGAGCCAGAGGTGAGGCAGGGTGGGACAATGAGCGAGCAAGGACTATTTATGTTGGAAAAGGGAAGCGTTAGAAACGATGTAGCTGAGGAATTCAGGAAGATGAAGGGCTTGGTCAAAACCAAAGCAGTCCCTCTTGTTTGAGAAGAAAGGACGGGGTCCAGGAATGAAGAGGAAGAATCAAATTACAGGGCAGCGAATGTAAGCTAAATGAAAAGAGAAACCACTGCTTTCTGCAGGTATTGAGGCCAGGAAATTCAGTGTTAGGACACGGTATGCTGGCTGAATCTCAAAAGCTTTGGGAAAATTTCATGCTAATGAAAAATGTTCGTGGTTAGTCAAGATTAGGTAATAGTCACCTGCGTGGAGGCCAGGGATATTTTAAAAGATCATTGTAGACAATAGTGTACCCCACCAGACTGGAAATTTCTAGAAAGTTGATCCAATGTCCTATATTTTTCTTTTGTATTTCCCCATTAGTGCATGACACATTGGTCATTGCTACCTTTTTTTTTTTTAAAGCAGTTATTTTACATGTTTTGTTCCTAATTCTTACCAACGACCCCCTTTTACATTTAGGGAAAATGAACAAAGCTCACAAAACCAAAATGAGTTATTCAGGGTCATTGGGAGGCAGATATGAGATTCAAACTCAGTTCTGTCCTTCGTCTAAATGAGCACAATTTCTTAGTGCATTTCATAGGACTTAAAGAACTTGAGACATGAAGTAGAAATTAGAAGTCATACAATCTGACCACCTTCCCTCCTATTTTACAAACGAAGACATTAAGTCTAAAGGTAAGAAAGGGATTGGCTGGGTTGCTCAGTGGGTTAAGCATCTGACTCTTGATCTGAGCTCAGGTCTTGATCTCAGGGTCATGAGTTCAAGCCCATGTTAGGCTCTGCACTGGGTGTGGAACATACTTAAAAAAAATAAAAATGAAAATAAATAAAGGTGAGAAGGGATTGGTCCAAGCTCCCATAGGAAATGGCAGAGCAAATTCACTTGCTAAATAAATTAACTCACGAATCTGTGGAATTTCTAACAATTAGAAGAAAGATATTTGTGTATCTCACAATTCCAACTTCTCTCAAAATGTCTATGTATTTTTACATTTCTTATGTTTGAAACAATCCATGTCTGGGCAGATAAAAAAGAAATTATATTCTCTTACTTTTAACAAATCTCAAATAATAGCACTGGAGGAAGTAAAATTTTTCTTTTTCTTTTTTTTTTTAAGCTTATTTATTTAAGTAATCTCTACACCCAACATAGGGCTTGGATTCATGACCCAGGATCAAGTAGTCACATCCTCTTCCGACTGAGCCAGCCAGGCACCCTGGAAATAAAAACGTTCTTAATCTTTCTGCCTCTGCTAGTCTCAGTTTACCAGGATTCAATTTATATCAGAAGTTCTCTTGGGAGTATCTCTAGATTATAGATGGAATATTTGAAGCCAACAAAAGTGTGAATTGTAGAGATTTTGAAAATATTCAGTAACTGGAATCTTATTCAACTAACACACTTGGGTCACCAGTGACTCTACATGTCACGTTAAGTGTTAGGGATACTAAGTTAAATGGAAGAAGATTTTTGTCTGCAAAGATCTTGTAGTTTAATACAGATCTTTAATACAAAGAGATAAGTCATCACATGGTTTGAAAAGTGTTATAAGAAAAGGAGAGAATATACACAAATAAGAATTCAACCTAGTAAAGTTTCTTAGGGAATCTGTCAAATGAATACATAAATATAGTTCATAATTAGCAAAGGTATGTTTGTAAATTAGTGCTCCAGAAGTTCTTCAAAAATATTTGAAATTTTTCTTCTCTTTTTCCTTGTGAATATAACCCTGTCTTGCTTATTGCATTGGTTGGCTATTGCTGTGCTCCAAATCACCATAAAACATAGCTCACAGTCTCTGTGGGTCAGAAATCTGGGTGTGGCTTGGGTCTTCTGGCTCTGGCCTCTCACAAGACTGCAAGGTTTTGGCTAGGGCTATAGTCATCTTAAGGCTTAATTGGGGTCCACTTGCAAGCCCACTAAAATGGTTGTTGGCAGGATTCAGTTGCTATCCAGTCTTTCGCCATGTGGGCTCTCCACAGAGCAGCTTACAATATGGTAGTGACTTCCCTCAGAGTGAGTGAGTGAAAAGGCGAGAAAGAGACAGTGAATGATAACAAGACAAGAGTCACATGGTCTTTTATAACCTAATCTTGGAAGTGACATCCTATAACTATCGCCATATTCTATTCATTACAAACAAGTCACTAAATCCAGTCCACACTCAAGACAGGGGTGTTACACTAGGGCATCAGTGCCAGGAGATGATCATTGGGGACCATCTCAAAAAACTGCCTGTACACTTATCCTGTGAATTTATTTTCTCTATGAACAGTGCTTGCAACACCACCTGCCCATTGGACCAAACCAGAAATACAAGACTTGCCCTTTACTGCTATACCTCATCCCTCATCCCAGTGAATCCATCATCATGCCTTGCCATTTCTATCCCATCTCCTAAATCTCTCTCAAGGTCATACAGTTGGGAGGCTCCTTCTCTCCATTCCTATTGCCAACCACCTTGGTTCAGGCTCTTTGTCATCTCTTGCCTGGAGGGATCTAGGATGGAGACAAAAACCTCAGTGTTTTGCCTGGCTCCAGCCTGGGTCCCTACAGTCATTCTGCATATAGGGCAGATACCCTCATTCTAAGGCACAAATCTGAGTAGGTCACTCCAGCTTAAAGTCCCTCTGTGGCTCCCACAGTCTCCAGGATAAAGCCTGAACTCCTCAGCTTAGAGAATGAGGCCCTTGGTCATCCAGTCCTGCTGACCTCTCTACTCTCCCCTGCCTTGTACTCTAGCTTCTTGGAACAATTGGTAGCTTCCAAACTGGCCATGTATTCCCTACATCCTTGAGATAGCAGCTCCCTTTTCTTCCTCTAAATAATCCTCACTCAGAACACTGCTCAGAGAGGGTGTTCTCCGAGAAGCCTCCTCCGTCCTCCCAGAGGCAGGTGGATGCCCCTCCCAGGGCTCTCATCATCCCTGGGCTGACTTCTCATGATATTTCCACACTGCACAGCAGCGACCTGCTTTCACATATGCCCACTCAGCCCTCACCAGTCTCAAAGCTCACTGAAATCCAGAACTGTCATGTCTCTTTAGTAATTTATCCCTAGGGTCTGCTAGGTGCTTGATGACTATTAGTTGGAGAAAAATGATGAAAACTCTGGGAAACTCCGCTTCTCCGACCTCTCAGCTTCTTTTGTTCCAGTCATCAGGGACAGCTGCATGATTTGTGGGCCCAGTGCACAGTGAAAATGAAGGGCCCCTTGTTGAAAAACCACGAAAAAGCCATTTCCTTTCTTCTTCTCTCTCTCTCTTGATCCATTGAGGTATTTTTTATTTGCTATTAAACATTGCACACTCATGCATAGGGATAATTACAGGGAGAGTGCAGACCCTCCCAGGCACCTGGAAGTGTATATCCAGACCCCTTTCCTCCGCCCATGCTCTCTCATTCACTCCCTCTGCGTAGGGCAGCACTTTCTGGGTGGGGGTGAAAGAGAGAGGTCAAGAACCCATCCTGGGGAGGCAGTGGGAGACAGGACAACATTTGAGCAAAGGCTCCAAGCCTTCAATGCCTTCTCTACTGTCCAATCAAACTTCATTTACAAAACATCAGGCCAAAGATAAAAGTACTGACAATTTTAAGATTATGACCGCAGAGCATTAAGCCATGAAGCTTCTGAGCACAGTGAGTTGTGTGACTGTATGGGTCGCACACGCATGAAGCCAGCCTGGCCAGTTATTCATATGCTATTGTACCCCTTCCTACAGAATTTGGTTCATTTCCACTCTTTTTGTTTCTGCATCCATCAGCCTTTGTAGGACCAGGCTTTTGAAACTTCCTAAGGCAGATCTACATGCTTGGGAGGAAGTGGCAGTAGCTTTTCAGGGAATAACAGAGGAAACCGGAAGCCTTCCTGTGCTGGTGCTCCCATCATATCCCTGAACACATCCAGGAGGCCCAGAGTTCTCCACCACATTAATGAATTATTAGAAAATATGATTCTCAAAGTATAATAAGATAAGATTAAGGCAGAATAGAATGGAAAAACGTATTCCCTCTGAAAGTCACTTTCCATTAATTTCTTCTGCCTTCCTCCTCGTGTCTCAGCTAATCCCCCTCACCCTGGGCTCTGACCATGTCCCCTGCTCCCTTCTCAGTAATGCTCCCCTCATGTTACCCTGGACCTTCAATCTCAACCCTCTGTGGGCTCCTCTCGATGCTCAAGTCCCTTCCATCTTAAACTCCCAATCCCCTGCCCACCCAAAGTCTCCCTACAGCTATCCATGTGTTTCTTTCTTCCTCTCCTCAGCCAATGTCTTATAAGGGTTTCTGCTCTAGCATCCTCAGCAGTCTGCCTCTGCCCCCCAACCCCAGCTGCTCCAAGTACTCTCAGTTCTCCTCTTTCCTCTCCAGTGTCTCCCTCCCTCTTTGTCTGCCCTGCAGGCTTCTTTTCCTCTATTATTACCATCTAAATTTTTTTTTAAGTAGGTTTCATGCCCGGTGCGGAGCCCAATGCAGGGCTTGAACTTGCAACCCTGAGATCAAGACCTGAGCCAAGATCAAGTGTAGGACACTTAACCCACTGAGCCACCCAGGTGTCCTCGTCTGCCTATATTTTAGAACATGATTTCCCCAGGGTTCTCCTGGGCCAAATCTCTTCTTGCTCATTCTCTGGGCCAAGAGCCTGGATCCTGGTTCCAGTTTTGCCCTAACGTTCTTAGTGATCTTGTGAGTCACTTCAACTCTCTGGCTTTCCATTTCTGTATCTTTAAAAGAGGATTTTTGAGTCTTGGCAACATTGACACTTTGAGCTGGATAATTCTTCGTTATGGAAGACTATTCTGTGTATTGCAGGATGTTTAACAGCATTCCTGGCCTCTATCCACTAGATGCCAGTGGTATCTCCCAGCTGTGACAACCCAAAATGTCTTCAGACATTGTGAAACTCTTCCTGGTAAGGGGCAAAATTCCCCCATTGAGAATTACTGCTCTAAAATGAAGAATTGAACCAGGCCATCTATATTCATTTGCTAGGGTTCCCATAGCAAAGTGACACAAACTGAGGGGTTAAATGACAGAAATTTATTGCCTCATAGTTTTGGAGGCTAGACATCCAAGATCAAGGTGTCAGCAGTGCTGGCTTTTTAGCGCTTTGAGGGAAAATCCCTGATTTTCTTCTACTTTCTGGTGGTTTGTCGGCTATCTTTGACACTCCTTGGCTGATCTCTGACTGCATGTTCATGTGGTGTTCTCTTGGGTGCACATCTATGTTCAGATCTCCTCTTTGTATCAAAACACTAGTCATATTGGATTAGGGGCCCATTCTATTTCAGGGTGACCTCAATTTAACGAATTGCATTTGCAATGACTCTATTTCCAAATAAAGCCACAATCTGAAATTCTGGGGCCTGGCGGTTAGGACTTCAAATTAATTTTGGAGGCACACAATTCAGCCCATAACACCATCTTTTATGCTAGTTGTGAGCTCTACTATTTTATAATCTAATGAAAAGAAAGGAAATATTGGTCTTTGTGGACCATAGGGTACATTCAGATGCTTCCTGCTGAGTTTCTTCTTGCACCAACCACATCTCTGGAAACTTCTCTTTGGGCAGCCCATTCCTTTTGACTTCAGGTAAATTTCAAAGGAATTGATGAGAAAATGGGAATTTCAACTGCAGCTAGTCTACACAGTCTCTGGTAGGTAAGACTGACAAAGGACTCAAAGAATGTGATGGGCTACCATTACAAGGCTCATTTCCCATCTTTGTGTTGCTGTAAACACACATCATGGAACTAATGATATGAATTAGTCTGCATAGTTACAGAAACAATGTTATTTTGGAATTACTCAATGACCTCCCTCCACCCCCCCTAACCTCCATCCTCTCTCTCATCACAAAAAGGATGAAGTTACAGATCCTCCCAGCCTTTCCAAAGAGACACTCTTCCTAAAGTACAATGATGAGTAAATTGGTTGAGGCATCAGCATTTTGGGGGCTGGTTATGTACTAATCGCTCCTCTCTGTTTCATCTGCGAGGGACTGACCCCAGAAGGTCAGGACTTTTGGGTGAGGGGTGATAGCCCTTAAGTCTTCATGAGCCTCAGATAGACCACAAGTAGTCATTGTGGAAGGAAGCACAACATCCCAAACCAGGAGGCCTTTTCAAATGGATCTTCAGTGTGATAGGGCTCCAGCAGTTCTTACTCGGTTGTCAAAGGCACCAGGACATCAGATCCACAGTCATGTCTCAGACACCGATTCTCTGTGAATGCAGGATTTCCCAAAATAGAATAGTAGCTCTTTACCTCCTCGCTAGTCTGCTCAGCTTGCCACCCCTATTTGGCAAATAGTAAGTATTTTGAAGGACTTTGAGCCATTATGATCTCATAGTCACGTCTTGAAGGCTGTAAGACAAACTATTTTTACATTTACATTCCAAAGTATGCAGGTGAGCAATTATTTGAATGGTTAAAGTCAGAAATCTTCCCTCTCGGTAATGGTACTTTTGGGCTGCATTGTCTGGAGAGTGCCCCAGGCCTCTGCTCTCTACTCTCTGTTGTTGTCTTATAAACCAGAACACAACTAGCGTTACAGGGAGGTAGAGAAGTAGGTGTCCAAAAGGGTGGCCTGGGTATCAGGTGCTGGCACTGTTCATAAAAGTAGGCATCAACTGGGGCGCTTGGGTGGCTCAGTCGGTTAAGCGTCTGACTTCGGTTCAGGTCGTGATCTTACAATTTGTGAGTTCAAGCCTCGTGTTGGGCTCTCTGCTGTCAGCACGGAGCCCACTTCAGATCCTCTCTCTCCCTCGCTTTCTGCCCCTCCCCTGCTCACTCACTCTCTTTCAAAAAAAAAAAAAAAACATTAAAAGAAAAAGTAAGCATCGACTGAGGGTCCAATAGTTCCCAAGAATGTGAGGACGGAAGAAGGGCTTGCAGAATCTTGCTGGAGGAGATAGCTGAACTAAGAAATGGCAAAAGGGCTCTGTCCAGTGCAGGTCAGAAGAAGAGAAGGAAATAGAGGCCTGAATGGTTGTGAAAGATCCTATAAAGGAAGTTAGGCATACTGGCAGTCTCCAGAGTCCATAGGTCTTCTCGACCTCTCCATTCCTTGTTGACTTATGGCAGGCCTCTCTCACATCTGCATACCTGGAAAGGCCCCTACCCACTCTAGAGCTATAGGAACTGAGGTCCACACAAGGTCACTAGCCCAGAGTTAGACAGCTAGTTAGCAATAGAGCTCAGCCTAGAATCCTGCCTGTCTGGCCCAGAAGTCTTAGGTGCATCTTCAAAAGCAAGGAGGGCAAAGCCAAGAGAAAAAAAAGAACTCCATGGAGGCATGGGGTAGAGAGGGCCACCAACAACGATTTCTGTTATTACCCCCCACTCTTGTCCATGGTGAGGTTTATTGAGAACCTGTGACCCATGTTCCCAGCCCTATGCTAGTCACTGTAGAGGACACCGAAGATGATTTTGATTTCCAAGGTGCATACACTATAACTGAGGATGTAAAAAGATTGAACCAGTTAAGGAATAACATAAAAAACAGTCGATCAACAGGTCCTACCATATGTAAGGATCATTTCTAGCTCTGAGTGCAGCAGTGAAACAGAGAGAGTGCGGCCCTTAAAGACCTTACATGCCAGAGGGGGGCGATGTCCCAGAAGCATATTAACAGTGTATATCAACCAGACAACTTCACACAGAGAGAAGTCCTGTGAGGAGGACAAACTAGGGTAATGTGGTAGGACATAACTGGGGGAGTGGGGTTGGAGGAGATCACTCAGTGAAGGTGACGTCCAGTTGAGGCCCGAACAGTAAGAAGGAGGGAGCCATGTGAGGCTCTGGGAAAAGGGCATTGCAAGCAGGAGGAAGAGCAGGTACCAAGGCTCTGGGGTATGTACAGGCAGAGAGAGTGGTACGTATCTAAAGATAGAGAATGAGTGGGTGAGCACAGAGACAGGGAGCATCGGGGGCCAAAGTACATAGGATTTTGTAGGATTTTGGATTTGTATTTTGATTGCAGTGGGAAGCTAAGGGAGACTTGAAGAAGGGGGGAAGGAAGTGTTGTGATTTAAGCTCTAAGAAGATTCTCTGGTGTGGAGGAGGGACTGCAATGAATGGAGAGAGAAGGGAGCTGGGAGTGAGGCTGAGAGACTGTTGCAGTCATCCAAGTGAGAGATGGAGGCGGCTGGGCCTGGGGCTGTAGCAATGAATGTGGGGAGAAGCAGTCAGGAGGGCAATGCAGTTTGGAGATAGAGCTAGGACCAATTGATGGATTCATTTTGTGGTTTCCTTTGCATTGCCTGGGATGGGGAGGACTGTGGGGAGCAGGCTGAGGAGGGACATGGAACAATTCTGCTTGGGCTACATGATGTGCCTTTTGTACATGTGTATCACTCAGGGTTTAACCAGAGAAGTAGGTCCGCTAGAATACGTATATCCTAGCGTAGGTATCCCGCAGAACTTGGGGCCCTTTGTCATGGAGCTAAACAGACACCTGGCGCAGGATGCAGAGAGGCTGGAGGAGGGTCCAGAGAAAGGCAGAGCGTTTGCAGGCCTCACTGCTGCTTCATGCCTAAAAGTGAGCCAGCAGGTCAACAGCAATCCCTGGGAGCTATGGCGGGGCTGGTGCTTTCCTTACACCCTCCAAGATCTTCCAAGAATCTCCTTTGTGGCCCAGCCTACCTGGAAACATACAGGAAAGAGAATCCCAGGACATGTAGCTTGGTTTAGTCGATATGACACAGGGTCACCACAATACCCACATGGAGTTGTTGAGCGAGTGGTTGGAAATATGGGTCTGGAACTCAGGGAAGAGGTCCAGGCTAGAGGCAGACATTCGGCAGTCATCAGAAAGCCACGGTTCATGAAGCCATGGAAGGGAGAGAAGGTGGACAGGGAATAAACAGAAGACAGAGCCCTGGGTGGCTCAGTCAGTTAAGCATCCAACTCTCAGTTTCCACTCAAGTCATGATCTCACTGTTTCATGAAATGGAGCCCCGTGTCAGGCTCTGTGCTGGCAGTGCAGAGCCTGCTTGGGATTCTCTCTCTCTCTCTCTCTCTCTCTCTCTGCCCCTCCCCTGCTCACGCTGTCTCTGTCTCTCTCAAATAAATAAATAAACTTTAAAAAAATTTAAAAAGAACAGAAGACAGAGCCCTGAGGTACTTCAACATTTAGAGGTTTGTTAGAAACGGAAGAATCATCAAAGGAGAATGAAAAGAAGCCAGTGAGGTGTGCAGAAAACTAGGCAAGTAAGGTGACACAGAGGTCTAGGGAAGAGAGGAGGAAGTGGTTGACCACATCACACACTCTGAAAACTGAAGTAGGACGAAGACTGTGTCACGATGACTCTGCAAAGGTAACATCCAAGTGCTGATTAGAATGTCATCTGCTACGGTCTGTATGTCTGTGCCCCCCCCCCCCCCCCACCCAACCCACCAGCATATATGGTGAAATCCTAACCCCAAAGATGATGGTATTAGGAGGTAGGACCTTTAGGAGGTGCTTGAGTCAGGAGGTAGAGCCCTCATAAATGGAATTAGTGCCTTATAAATGAGGTTCCAGAAAGATCCTTAGCCCCCTTCCATGTGAGGACACAGCAAAGAGGCCCAAGCTATGAACCAGGAAGAAGGCTTTTACCAAAATGCGACCATGCTGGCACCGTGATCTTGACTCCTTGGCCTCCTGATCTGTGAGAAGTAGATTTCTGTTGTTTATGAATTACCCAGTCTGTGGTATTTTGTTATAGCAGCCCAGTGGCCCAAGACCTCATCCAAATACAAATACAGTACTGAATAAAGGGATCGTGGGTGGTCAGCCGTGGGAAGGATCAATCTGCATTGACCTTTGAGTTATGGGTGAAGACCTCAGAAATGAGTTGATATTTAAGAAGGGCTCTGAAGGTCAGGTGGAATTAGAGCATCTGTGACAAGTAGGATCTGCAGGGGCTTGTTCATCTCCAAACATTTTCAAGAGCCACTTAAAAGTCACAAATCCCTAACCATTTTCCAACAACCCACACAGAGACCTCTCAGCCTCCTATGCACATCTAAGAATAGCCTACTTGGCTGCAGTTGGCCTGAAATTCTTGCTTTTTGCGTCAAAACACTTGGCCACTATTTTCAGGCTGACGCTCCCGTCTACAAATGAGAAGAGGTGCCATTGCTCGTTGGAAGTGTTCTCACTTATTTGTTGTTGGCAGAGGAATGTGTCAGAACCTGGACAGTAAGTCAAAGAGTTTGCTGAAAGGAATCACTTTGGTTCTCTGCCTGTGGGAGAATCTTGATTTCAGTAGCTCAAGAACAGGCAGAAGCAGGATTAAAAGATTAAAAAAACCCAAAAACAACAAAACCAACATTTAGTTTATTTAGCTTCCAAATATTCCAGAAATCTCCAACAGGACTTTTCAAACAAAAAAGCATCCTCACTTATAAATGTGCCATTTTTCGGGAAGCCCATTTCTGCACAATGGAAGACTGGATGAGAAAGAAGGAGGCAGACCCAGTCTCCCTTATTATAAATAAATCACTTGGATGTGTTTTGGTGAATAAATTTAGCACACTTTAAAATTCTATTTAGAAATATTAGTTTTTGAAGGATTTACAATAAGCAGCCAGAATGGCTGTTTCAAGATTGGTGGTCAAATGGATGGTTTAGTTCTGCATCAGATTGTGCTTTCTTATAATCGCTAAAGGACAGGGTGGGGGTGGGGGTCCTCGTGATCAGTGCTACTAGAATCAAGGTTGCTTGTGACTTTTGTAGGCCCTGGCACTTTTGCCTTTGTGGACCCCTTCCTCCATTAAAAAAAAAAATCTATTTTATAACTGCATTGGTATAAAGACAACTATGTTAAGATTATATGTTAAAATATTTTCTTTAACCTAAAGAATTCATTTTTTTCTTCTGGAAAGAAATTAAAACTTTTTGGGGGGGCGGCATGTTAGTTTCTTATCGCTGCTGTTGCAAATTACCACCAATTTAGCAGCTTAAAAGAACACAAGTTTATCATCTTACAGTTCTTGTCAGAAGCCCAAAATCCATCTCATCACTGGGCTGAAACATCTCTTTCAGGTGTTCGCAGGTCTGGTTGCTCCTGGAGACAATCGGGGAGAATCCGCATCTGCTGTGCTGAGCTTCTAGCAGCTGTCCACATCCCTTTGCTTGCGGCCTCTTCTTCCATCTTCCAGGCCAGCAGAATTAATATCTTGAAACCTCTGTCTGACGCTGAACTCTGTTCCCATCCTCACATCTCCTTCTCTGACCCCTCCCCTCCTACCTCCTGCTTATAAGGACCTTTTCGATTATTTTGGGCCTACCCAGATAATCCAGGATAATTTCCCCATCCCCAAACCCTTAATGTAATCACAACTGCAAAGTTTCTTTCACTATGTCGTCCCTACGAGTTCTGGAGTTAGGATGTGGATGTCTGGGTAGGGGGGACATTACTCAGCCTACCTCTGTCCCTAACATTATGGTGGGGCTGAGGCAGTGTGCCTGCTGTGACTAACGGACAGATTGGTCCTGACCTAACACGCCAATCCACAAACTGTTTGCAGCAGAATGTAAAATGCGCTGCTTCCTTCACTGAGAAAGTCTTGCTGTGAACAACCACTTAGCGACACAGTGTCTTTACAGTTTGGTTCAAACTCCTCATCTCCTCGCAGACCAGTAACTGGCAATTAGGGGGCTGATAGACTGACTCAGGTGGATGAGGTCTGTGTTAAGTAGCTGTAGGAGCCTTCCCATTATTGTACTCGTTCTCTCTTTTTATACTGGTTTGGGCTATCCTCTGGTACACCTGTGGGCACACTGTGTTTTCTCCCACGCAGACTGCATGGGCCATAATTTAGAATGATGCCGAGCAGGCCTGATCTCTGGTCGGTGCTGGACGCTAATGGAGGGTTTCCACTGAGGCCTGTGGAATGAATGAATGAATGAATATGTTCAAATTAATGGAATTCAAGTATCCAGTGACTCTGGGCCCACCAAGTAAGTGGTCTATTTACAAGTTGGTCCACAGTGGTCTCTGTGCAAATGCCTTAGAGGCCGTACGTTGTGGGACAGGGTGACCTTCTTTGTCACCTGGAGCAGAGGCTTCAGTGTGGTGGTGCAAGGGCCCTGGGAGCCGCTGCCTCCCGGGTTCTGTCTCTACCCGTGGAAAGGGGCCTCCGGATCCGCGAGGCGGGGGGAGAGTGGTGAGTGGCGGTGGACTGCAGTGCAGGGGGTGGGAGCCCGGAGGAGTGGGCGCGGTGGCAGCGGCGGTGGCCGCGGAGGCCTAACGACACGTAATTTTCTTCTCACTTCACGCGTCCCTCTCCATCTGACGTGGCAGGTGCGCTGAGAAGGAACGGTGTGTGAATCGATTCGGAGAGGGTCAGGGACACGGCAGCGAGCCCGGGCCGCGCCCCAAGCCATCGATCGCCTCCAAATCAATTTGCACACCGCTCCCACTTAGGTCACCTGCCATTTCAGACAGGGACGCAACCGTGAAGTGAGAAGGAAATTATGCCGGGGAGTCCGGGGACCCTCTCTCAAGAACGTGGGGGTCAGCCTTTAGCTGCCCTGGCATCAGCAGCCTTTGGAGGAGACAGAGCTCCCCAGCCCAGGCCCCTCACTGTCACTCAACCCCGCCCTGAAGGGAGGAGAAGCTGGAAGGCTGCAGCAAAACGGGGCCACTCCGAAAATCTATCAGCCTTGAGCTCACCTCTGGGGTTTGGGCTGCCACAGTCATAATCCTAAGAGCTATTTCAGAAAACCCAAATTGCCAACAGTAATAATCTCTCCGCCGCGGGACTGGTTTTCATTTGTGCCTCTCAATGCACTTTACAATTAATTCTCACCAACCTCTGCCTCCCACGAGCCAGGAGCCCAAGGGGAGCCCAAGGCAAGGATTGGAAGCTTCATGGCTCCCCCATTGAGAGGGCAAAGGGCTTTCCCACTGGGAGACAGGCACCAAGGCCCAAGCCTTCCTCAAGGACCCAATGACAGCAATCTTTTTGGAGAGGAGAGAAGGGAAGTCAGCATGGGGGGTGGATAAGGAGCTAGAGGATGTCTCTGGCTCCTGGTGTGTCCAATCAGCCTCCAATCAGTTGAGGCAAGAGGCATCTTAACCACTTACCAAGGCAGAAGACTTGATCGGTAAGCAATTTTCAAGGATGCTGTCCATCCAAACCCTGACTCTGCTGTGGAAATGCTGTCTTCTCCAGAGCTGTGGAGAGAATGGGGTCACTGCCACCCTTGTTAGGTCACAGGAATCCCAACAAACACAATGGAAGATGATTCCCTGCCTGCAAGTGGTCAGCACAGTGGAGGACACGGAGTGGTACTCAAGAAATGGACCCTGAATCTGAATCTGCTTCCTGTTGACTTGGTCCCCTTTCCCAAGTGGATGGTTTAGATTATAAATACAATCCAGTTGGCTAGGCAGATTTTCCAGGCAGTGGGCTCCTTACTGTTACTAATTCCTTTTGTCCACTCCATAAGAAGCAGGAACAAGGCAGGTCCATGAGAGGTCTATGGCAGGAGCAGAGAACGTAGAAGGATGCATCCATCTTGAGTTTTAAGAAGAAAACAGGAAAACCAACTAAGCCACCTCATGCCTCATGAAGTGCTCAGGTACACCTGTAGTGCTTTCCCTCGCTGGGAAGGAAATGCTGATCATGTTCTTGCCTTCCTGCCAAGCCCCTCCTGCCCGTGCTTCAGATCTGTCAGAGCTCCAAGAGAGGGATGAGGTTAGGTTTTTCATTTTTGGAATTTGTATCCTGGGAATGGCAATAAAGCAGTAGAGACTATGGCTCAAGAAGGTCTCACTCACCTGCTCCCCAGATCAGACCATCTGTTCCAAGCAGGTTGGTGAAGCAGGGTCTCTGAGTGCTTACTACCCAGATCCAGCCACACTGGCACATGCATGCATGCGTGCACGTGCACACACACACACACACACACACACCCTCTCCTCAGCCCAAGGTCATGCCTTTCCAGCCCAGCTTGAATTTTCTCCAGGGTGAGGCCTTCTCTCTGCAATCCTTGCTCTGTTTCCACTTTGTATGCAGATTTAATCTTCTTTAAAATCAGGAGAGACTCTTTCAGATCCTGCTGCCCACCATACCCTCCCCCCCCCCCCAACTGCAGGGAAGCTGGTCTTCCTGTCCCATCATTTTCTTTGACCCCAGGGAGCATTTCCAGAGAAAATATAGAAAAAGTTTAGAGTTTAGTTCAATGAAATTAGACTGGGCCTTGGGGTCACCAAGAGGCTGATGGTGTGGTCCCTGCCTGGAAGAGCTTTTACTGGTCTAGTGCATATGCCTTGACTCCTTGGCCAGATTTAACACTCTTGGGGGCCAGGCTTGTCTGCATCCGTGCCACCAGGCCCAATTCAGTAAATATATGACAGAATCAAGGTTTTGGGGATGGGAAGCTTAACTGTAACCAATTCTAACTTTGTAAATGACCTCGTAGGTTAAATTTGTTGGTCTCCATCTTGGGAGACGGAGTTGGATGTTGAGGAGAGAAGACTGAGTTGAAAGAAGATAGAGCATCATTTTTAAGAGCTTCAACTCTATTCCTGCCTTCTAAAGTAAGTGAGGGGGCAAATGCTCCTTTTCTGCTTATCTTCCCCAGTGAACATTTTCTGAGGGAAAACCATGTAAGAGGAGTTTGGTCAGGAAAGTGAAGACAACAGATACATTTTGCATCCCCACCAGGTAAGACTGCAAGACTTTCACCTGCTGAACAGGGTCATTCAACCCAAGAAAACCTCTACTTGACCAAGGATCATGGGAAGCGTGGGTTAATTCCCTTTCTGTGACTTGTTGGTTTGTCTGTGTAGACTCAGGGTCCCCAGAGGGCAGGAGCCTGGCATACTTAACTATTTACTTAATCTTTGGTTCCAGCAACATTTGCACATGGTATATACCACAGACGCATTTTATTAAACATATCTTTATATTATTAAATGCTTTAGTTTTGAACAGGAAATATGTGCATCTGGCACAAAAGTCCAAAGAATCAGGAGCCTCCCTTTCACATTTGTTCCCTAGACACACTGATCTCTTAGGTCACTGGGCAAGTACTGTAACCAGTTTCTTTTCTTTAAAAAAAATTGTTTTTAATGTGTATTTAATTTTTGAGACAGAGAGATAGAGAGACAGAGACAGAGCACGAGCCGGGAGGGGCAGAGAGAGGGAGACACAGAATCCCAAGCAGGCTCCAGGCTGTGAGCTGTCAGCACAGAGCCCCAGCCCTGGCTGAACTCACACACCTGACTCATTTGACCTGAGCCGAAGTGGGCACTTAACCGACTGAGCCACCCAGATGCCCCGTAACCAGTTTCTTTTGGGACGTTTCAGAGATATTCCACACATATGCAAGCAACTGTATTAACAAATATTCTTGATCTGTCTAGATTATTTTAATTCATTATACATAAACAAGTATGTTCACTTCCTTCTACTTTTTCTGACATTACCTCCAATGCCTTTATTAGAAGTGTAATCTGTTCACCTAACGCATAGTATACCTAACAACGCAGTTGAAGCAGTCGCCATCGCGATGACACCGCGGTCCCCGTGAGGATTCCCGCCACGCTTGTCGGTTCAGGCCGCGCGAAGGTCGCGCCGCGCCTCCGGGGGTGTAGTGCCAGGCTCCGGTCGCACGATGGCGCGCGCTTCCTGCGGACCCGGCCCTCGGCGGCGGCGCAGACAAAGGCGGGCGCCCGGCCTCCCCCGCCCGGCAGCGGAGGCGGCGGGCGCTCCGGGTGGCCGCGGTCGCCCCTGCGCGCCGATCCGGGCAGCTGCCGCCTGAGCCTTTGTCCTGCCCTGCCCGCCCTTGTGCTAAAGGATAGGCGAGAGGACGCTGGGCGCAGGCGGCGCCAGCGGGCATCCACCCGAGTCCCGACCCGGCTCCCACGCTCGGAAGCTCGGCCCCACTAGAGCTCGGGTTAAGGGCAAGAAGCTGGAAGCGCCCGAGTGGGACCCAAACGCCTGCTCAGGAAGCTTCGAAGCCTCCCCTTCCACCCCTCTGCAAAGAATTTGCCCCAGAATTCCACCCTGTGGAGGATTTTCACCACTGACTCTCCAGTTGAAATGCTCTAGGGCCTGGGTGTCAGAAATTCAGAGAAGGTACTGGCATTTAGATTTACCAGGAAACTAGTGAGCGCCTGGGTCTGGCTCCCAAGCTCCTGTCTGCAGGACCCAGTAAAACTTCTCTCCACTCTTGCCCTCTAGTCCGGCAGTCCGATTGAACTTTCTGTGGTGATGGAAACGTTCTGTATCTTCACGGTCCATAATTTGGTAGCCATTAGCCACCTGTAACTATTGAATGCTTGGCGTGTGGCTGAAGAACTGAATTTTTAATTGCATTTAACTTTAATGAACTTGAAGTAGCCACATGTGCTTGCATGTGTGTAGAGGTCCACGGCTACCCCCTTTGGACCGTGCAGCTTTTAAGGGCTCAAGTTCATCTGGGCGGTTGAATATGTAGTTATGTTGTTAACAGTAACATTTCATAAAGATTCACATAAAGGATAGAGCATGTGGCTGTTGCATCTGAAAAGGTGCCTGGAAGTAGGTGGCCTGGGAAAAAGAAGAAGTGGGGAGTTTATTTTGGCTGTTGGGGGAGATGAGTAGGGGGTGAGCTCCGTGCAGGGTGAGGTGGCATGGGAAAAAAGGTGAAGAGGAAAGGAGTCTTTAAAATCCCCTGTTTCTATTGCAAGTGGGACTGGCCCAACTTTGATCTGTATTTAGAGAAAATTGGGGGGCATAATCACCATCATGTGGCTGAATATACAACTCCCACATGCTGGGCTTCCTGGGACAAGGTTTAATCAAACCCAGAAACAACTTGGACAGAACTTGGGTTCTTCTTCAGTCCTATGTGCGTGTTACCAGGCCTGGAGGATGGCCTGGGTCTGCATCACTGGCCAGTGCAGGTTGGGGTTCTGCTGCTGCTGTTTTCCCTGGATATGTGATAAATATTAAACAGAGACAGTATTGCTGTGGGTTAGGAGAGTGTGTGAATGGGGTGGGAGACAATCCCCGATAGGGAAACCAGAGGATTAGAAGTGTTTCTTCATGGGCAGAATGTCTCAGGTGGCAAGTTGACTTCTCACTCTTCATCATCCTTTTACATTCAAGGAGGTATTTAAACATAAAATTCACAAGTTACTTGCAGCAGCAATCATCAGGGCCTCTGGTACCTGAAGACTGCTTAGTCACCTGTCTCCTCCAAGAGTAAACCAATTGACAACTTCCATTTATTTTGAGTGAAAATAAACATGTACATCTGTATGGTTTCCCTGGTCTAGCTTATTGAACATTTCTGATAGCATTCCAATGATGTGACCATTTTCTAAAATCCGAGGCAGATGCTCCCTTTTGATCTTCTAAATGACATTGGTGTGTGTGTGTGTGTGTGTGTGTGTGTGTGTGTGATGGAGGTAAATGGAGGGAAGGGCAAAAGTGGACCAAGAAATCTTGTATTATCTTTGCGGATTCGATGTGCCCTTTAACCTGTTCTAAAGTATCCAGAAACCTACCTGTGGACACTGACATCCTGGAGGAGTGGAAGCTGGCTGACGTGTTCTGGCCGGGGCTCCTTCCCATAGTCAGCATTCAGTAGATATTTGGTGAATTTTTATGAGAATGGACAATGGGCCATGATACCATATCCAAACTATCTGTGTGGATTGTCCATCCCTTTTTTGTTTTGTTTTATTTTTCCCCTGGAGATGTTCCCGACCACAAATAAAGGACAAGGGGGAAAATAGTTAAGCACACCTAGAGCTGCATCCAAACAAAAGAGGCAAGAGACTAAACAAACCCAAGGTTTTCTATTTCTCCCTGAGCCACGTAATCCCTTTGATTACATCTAATACCTGCCAAAACCCAGATGGTGTGCCCACCCATCTCCCGTGTGATAATGCCACATTGTGAAATCTACCCATTAATATTAATTGTCAGCTAGAGAATCTGTCTGAACTACTAAAGCTTGAGATTGCCTTGAGAAAGCAGGCCCTGCTTTAGCAGGGATTTTAAGATAATTCTCATTCTTTCATTCTGTATCTCACATATGTAGAATGTTAAATAATAGTCAGAGAATGCTTTTCTAATTTTGGCACATGTCTGCCTCTCACAATCCAGGTCTTAAACCACTGTTCATTTGGGGTCTACACCTGCTGACCAAAATATTACCTTAAACTGCTGTGGGCTTGCCAGCGACATGTAGGCACCCACTGTTCTCCATGTAGAGAGAATTTTAACTCCCTGGGAGCTGTTTGAATTGAATGTGCCCTAGCATGCGATGCTCAACTATTTCCCCTTTATTTTTCTCCCTCTCAGTAATTGACTTGGTAATCCTTGAAAAGTATTACAAAATCTCAGTTTTTTTTCAATTTGTGCTTGGGCCTTCCTGAGGAAGGAAGGCAGGGGCAGAGGAGAAGGCCTAGGAAGAGAATTGAAGGTCCACGTACCTTTGGGGTGCCTCTCCTGCCTGATGATCCCACTGTAGTGCATTTTGGACTATGACCCCAAAGGTGCCCAGGTCGCCTCCATGATCTGATCTGAACTTCCAGCTTTCTAGCATTGCAGTTTCTGCTGCGTTCACTGAAGTTGTTTTTTTTTCCCCCTCAAGCCACAAAATTTTAGAATCCATTTATGCCCAAAATAGATATGAAAATTTAGTAGGTGTGAGATTGAGTTTTTCCTCTGGAGTCTCCCCACCCCCCCCACACCCCCGCCTTAATTCTCATGGGTTATGGTACAAACGCCTTTTGACAGTCGTTCTTATAGCCAGCACCTTAAACTTTATGAGTAAATGCAGAATCCGGCCCACACACTGTCTTTGTTTTTTGCCAGGAGCACACAGGGCTGGTAAAATGAATTAATTCAATATTCTGTGTCCCCTGTTCAAGGAGGGAACTTCCTGTTGCCTTGAACTTGATGTTAGCTCTGGTCAGAGAGGCAGCCATGCTCATTGCTGACTGACTGGGACAGAGGGACAGTGCACAGGTGAAAACTGGCAATGTTCTGTTCTTTTGGGTACATAAATGAATGTTGACTTCAAAGTCCTGACAGTTCTTTTATTAGCAAATATTAATTTCAACTGAAAAAAAAAAACCAGAAGACCTTCCTGGAGCAGCATATCTAAATAGACATTGAGATAATTTTAAAAACACCTATTGGTATGTAAAGCAACCTTCCTCATGAAAAGAAGTCCCTGCACAAGTGGCAGAAGCCAGTTTACACAGCTAAATATTTTGATTATTTAATTTATTGCCACTATTTTACAAAATGTAAAAAAGCCATTGAATTGCAATTTTGTTCCCATTCCTGGCCAGCTTTGTGATTCTATTTTATGAGAATGCTGCTTTTGGAAAGAGATGAGGAATGAGAGAGCAAATGGCTTTCTGTAGAGAGAGGTGAGTCCTCTGGGCCACTTAGGCTTCTGTTGATACAGGACTGGTAGAGGTGAGTTAGGGTCCTAGTGTCGTAGACTCGGTCGCTGGGTGTTCATCAGAAGGCATTGCGAAATAGCGGTGGTCCTCTGCTTCTGTCCTGCCTGTGGCGATTCTGCAGATAGTTCTCTGACTCCTTCATGGACAGTATTAGATGGGAGGCATGTGGGCAGGGAGAGGGGGATGGCTCTCTCTCTGTTTCCTCCCCTCACTGATGCCAAAGATTGGGACAAGTTGTTCTAATGGCACTCAGAAGGCAGAAATCAGCGCTTTTAAAACTGAAGGTGAATCAGAAGGCCTATTTCTGCCTCAAGCATTTCTGTTCAACCATTTAAAACAACCAAAATTAACTTCTGAACACACCCATTCTTTGCACAAATAATAGTAGGAGGTAGACCAAATCAGTGTGCAAAAGAGAAACCCCCCTGGAGAGTTTGTTTCCAGTGTATATGTTTTCAAATGATCAAAATTCAGGTTATTATGGTGTTTGAAAGAATTCACCTGCAGGATCAGACCCCAACATTTCAAGCTTAGCTTTGAGCAAACTTTTATGAGTGGCTTAGAGACCTTTGAAAAATACACTTAATTATAACAAGGCAGCATTGTGCAAACATGCTAGGGTGATGTTTACACTACTCCATTCTTATCAGTTAGAAGAAACACAACAAAAAATATTAAAGAGCAAATAAGCCAAAATCAATGTGAGAAGAGATGAAAGTGTACTTAATTGAAAAAGAGAGTATATGTGAAAATACTGTAAAAATTGTAAAGTATCACCACACATAAGGTAATATCCTATTATAATTATCTCTAAGCCTTAAGAGAGAGCACAGTGTCGGCACAATGTGTTTCCTCGTGTGCTGGGGCTGTCTGCTGTTTTGTGTATTTATGTATTTAAGCTGCAAGGGCAGTGAGCCATTTTAAACCCCTTTGTAAACCAGTTTGGACCTTCGTTTTATGCTGTGCCTTCTCAAAGGACTTTCCTGAAACCTGTAAGCGTGTCAGATGCCCCTCATGAGAATTCTGCATGGGAAAGCCCAAACAGAACCATGAGTGGTTCTAACGAAATATTCCTTTTTAGGGATATGTAGCGTGTCTTGAGATGAGAGGGTCAATTTGAAAAGCATTATGAAGATTTACTAAAGGTGCATTATGTCTGATGTCATTCAACACCCTCCCTCACCCCCAGGCCAGTTTATTTGATTTCCTCTGTAGAGGTCACCTACAGAGGTACAGTGCTAACCCTTAGCCATAGCACACCCAACATCCTGAAGCCAAAGCTGAAGATGCAAAATTCAAATGTCCCGGAAGCCTCAGGTTTTCAACATATTTGCTTGTAGTTCCAACTCTGGTTGGAACAGAACCCAACCAAGGGCCTCTGAACTGACACCCTAGGGATTCCAGGGGCTCCCCCCTCCAGCACGGAGCTGCTGGTATGTTCTTATAAACACAAATGAAAAGAAATCTCTTTGGTGTCTAATCTAACAGCATCTGAAACCAAGTTTTCTTTTGCATGAATAAATTGAGGGGTAAAAACTTTGAAAAAAACCTACTTCCTCCCAAATCAGAAAAACAGACATGAAACAGATTTCTTCTATTCTTCATTGCCTAGGACCCTGACATTTTTAATTGGCTAGCAGAAAGTTATTTAAATATAATGGGCAGGGCAAAACAAATACATAATTTGATGGTCTGTTAGCGGCTCCTTTTACTTATCACATGTAGAAGAACACTTTCTAATTTTCCCTTTGATTGTAACTAGAAATCTAGTTTATTAAGCAGAAACATAGATTATTCATAAATAAACCACTTGATGCCTGTAAAGCACTTTGAGGGTGAAAAACCCCTACTAAATGGCAAATATTATTATTTTTATTGCAAGCTAACGGGAGGAAACTAAGCTAATGAATGCTTACAGAGCCCAGAAGTAGTCATCACACGTAAATTGCCACATACTGTAAACTATTAAACTTGTTTCTTAGATAGAGATGCATTTAGATTTTAAGTTGATACTTTTAAATTTTTGCCAAGGATGAAAAGCAACCCTTATGGGCCTGTAACTTAAATAAGAATAACTCAAGGGATTAATCAGTTTTCACATTTAAACAGAAGTTGCCTAAAACATATAGCACTTTTGAAAGTACAGCTAGCAGAAAAAGAAAAAAGAAAAGACCATGGTTAATTTTCTGAGTTAAATTGTTACCGAGGGATATAGCTTTTTATAAGTATCACTTCTTTTGAATAATATCATATCCATACACCAACCTGCGTTAAAATAATACCCTAAACAGATAAAGTGAAACCTGATGTTTTAGGGTTCAGGCTCAATGGTTTCTCATGCTATACTCTTTTGCATTTGGCCTTGACACTATGGTATATATGATACGTAAGATGAATGAAATCTTTTACTATCTGATATTTGAAGTAGGGAACCATATAAAAATAATACCAAGTCACAACGGAATAGTTCAAAATGGAATTATGGATGTAAGTCTGATCTTCCTCTTAGCATTTTTCAAAAGTCAGATCATAATTATTCACTTTTGATGTTAGTGAAAGTGGACATACTGTATGTTTTAGTGTATTATGTTAAATTTGCTAATACATACACGAATATGTGTTTACATAAATGGAATCCACACTTTTTGCTCATTCTTCTTGACAGTAGATTTAATTTAAACCAAAACACATAATTTAACGGAGAAACTGATAATAATTGTAAAGTTTCCAATAGAAACGACTTTGTTTAAATCTCATATAAATATATATTTTGGCTAAATCCTGCAGGAGAAATCCATATGGGTTACTTGAGATTTTCCTCACTGAAAATGTCAAAGCAAGTCTTCATTCTCAAGAGAACTAGGTTCTGATCTGGGATCACAGCGAAGGTGCGCTGAAAGGAAAGCATTTAAAGACAATTTTCTTGTCTCTCCCCCACCTCCACACACACACACACATTCCAGGCATTTTAAAAATGACACCATTATGCTCCATGTCCAGGACTGGAAAACAAAGTCTCCTCCTGTTTGACAAGATTCAGCCTGCAGTGATTTTAGCAGCCAAGATACAAGATTTTTAAATTAGGGCCTTCAGAATGGAATATTAGCAGACCCATATTAAAACAATGCTGGCAGCCCTTATGATGAGACAGGGTAATTTTCTAATTAGCAGAAGGCTATTTGAAATGCAGCATGGTGTCCCATTTTTCATACTGTTATTTTCTACTGGGTAGAGCTAGAGAAGTAAAACAAAAGCCACAAAACCTCACAGTCAAAGTTCTATAAATTGGTCTCTCCAGCCCTGTAAAGACAGAATCTAATTTTAAAGGGTTTTTAATTCACAGAACTTAGCTTTGCTGCACTAGGAGTGTTGCGCTACTCAGAGCACCATCCAAACGGTTAACAGATCACAATAGCTACTCATCGGTTATTTGATTTTATGGTTTAAAAAGACGTATAATGGCCTGTCTTATTCATCCTTGTTACCTTATTATCTGTGTTTGGGTTCATTTTTTTTAAGAGGGTTTAGCAAAGGGTTGTGTGTACAGTGAATGCCAAATAAATATGATTGGGTGGTTAGAAGGCTTAGATACTTTCCGGCATTTATTCTTCAGAGGTAGAAAAGAAGGGTTTCCTCCATGAGTTTGGGTGGTACTTTTTGGCAAACTGGGTCAGGGGAAGGAGTGAGGGTTGGAGGTAAAAACTTTCGGGACTCACACGGGAAAAGGCAAATTAGATTCTTGACATTAAGATTTCAAATATAGAAGCATTCAAAGAACAGATTTTTATATGTGAAGATTTCGAAAGTCAGTCATCCTGTGCATGTAAATAGAAATCACTGTGGAGAGCATCATCTTCAATTATGAAGGAGAAAGCAACGGTAATGTTCCATCCAAGTTGTGTCATTTGCATATGGACCTCTTCTGCAGATTGGCGAACAGGAAAATAGGTTCAATGGCAGAGAACAACTTGCTTCAAGCCATCCTCCAAATTGCCTCCAGGTTTTATTTTTCCAAAGAACATGTCACCCCCACCCTTCTCAAAAGCCTTAAATGGTTTTCCACTGCTTATAGAATTTGCTCAAGACTGTGAAGCCTGACATTCGAGGCCCCTCCCAAACTTGTCCCAACATCTCTTTCCGGACATCTTGCTGCCATGCCAGTCTATGCTGTAGCTACACCAGGTGAACTGCAGCCCCAAACTCATCACCCCTGTTGGCTCAGGCCAATGCTTCCACTCTGAATGCTCTTCCTGCGTCTTCCCACCAACCAAAGCCTTACTCATCCTTCCTCAGCAGCCGAGAAATCCCCTGCTTTGGGGTGTTTCCTTGATCTCTTCTTTATTTCCTATCCTCAGCCTGACTGGTTTTGTAGCCAGATGGGTGTAAATTTCTCCCCCAGACTATGAACCACTTGAGGACACGGGGACATGAAACTTTTTTTTTTCTTAACTTGTCTTCAGCCCTCTCCACACCTGGTACAGGAGCCTGGGTGTGGTAGACAAAACACCTGGTATTCCATTGACCCTAAAGAAGGGGCCTGCCTACTTCACATTATACATAGCGTTCGATATTCTATACATTAGAGAGATCAGTTATGAATTAAAAGCAAAACAAAACAAAAGCAACAGCTGCTGTATTCCAGGAATCACACTTGAAGCAGAGAGAGAGAGAGAGAAAGAGAGAGAGAGAGAGAGACAGAGACAGAGACAATCTCTGTCTTCAGAGATCTCTCTTCAAGAGAGAGAGATTGAGACAGCAGCTGATGTTTAGGGTTCTCTGGAGCCATTTCTTCATTCCCTTCTACCTCATTCCAACGTGATGAAAGCAACTTCCACATCCTTCCCAGGGCCCGGGGATTCATGGCCTGGCTTTTACCTGCATTGAAACTGGACAGTTTTGGCCCACTCTCCCCTCTTCCTGGCACAGCCTGATAAATGCAGACACACCTTATAAAGTTTTGGCTTTTTGATCATGGTGCAAATGTTTCTCTACATTTGGGGGCACTTCCCCTCCCACCCCCTGCCCCAGAACAGTCAAGGTTTAAAAAAGAAAACACAAAGGAAAAAAAAAATATATCGTTCTATGATTAACTGAATAGAATTGGAAGTCTTTATTTTTAGGGTGATTAAAAATCAATGTGCTTCTCTGTCATGTCTGAGACTGGGATATGGTTTAAAAAGCAGTATGTTCAACTCTGTATCAGATCTCCTGTTCCAACTCCTTGCCCTGATGATTCCTGCTTGTCTTGTTCCTTGCCTGAATGCCAACAACTTGGTCCATCCTAGATGATTTTTCACTGTTGCTGCTGGTGGAATCGTAAATTCCATTGGCTCCTGTTTGCTGGGCCATCAACGATATTCAATAGCCTCAGATGGCAGATGTCTCTACCTGCTTTGTTTCCCACAAGTAATCAGCTAAACTGTTTATCATACTTGTTTGCGTGTCTATCTCTACTCAATGGGTTATGCTTTTTCCTCTGGGTCTGGGTTCACGGAATTAAAAAAAAAAATTTCTCTGTACCCTCAGAGGATACTGTCAGTGTTCTCACAGGTCTCTGACATGGTTGACATCTCTGACCACGGTGGGGTCACTGAGTGCACTGCACGTTGCAGTCTACCATATCCACCCAGGGGCTTGCTTAGAATCTCCTAGATAGGGCTAAACAGATTTTCACAATATACAGGAAAAGCACTAGAACCTGCATCTTCTGATAGAACATATGTAAGTAATTAAGAAAAAAAATAATTGCACGTTTGAGAAGGTGGACTCACCAAGCAGTTGTTGAACTATAAAAATGCATTAAGTGTAGTCAGTTTCTTTTTTTAATTATTCAGGAATGTTGTTTATGTTATCATGAAAAAAAGAGGTGAGAAAATATATTCGGCAATTTTTGGTTTTCCCCCATTTGAGCAGATGGCGATTTGTAGTTCAAAATTTGTAACTCAAATTATTTCACATTTTTATTAATCCGTACAATATGTTTTTAAAACAACAAACTGCACTTAGAAATATCAGTGTAAGTTCCCCAATTTGCCTAGTTCCAACAGAGAGCAGTTTAAGAATTTGAGATTTTGTTAGCAATATTGGGAAACAGGACATTCTAGTTCAGTATTTCAATTGTAATTATTTGTATTCCAGTGTTCAGAGTATCTCATATGGGGGAGGGGGCAGTTGAAAATAGTACAGAAAATTGCAATGGGGAGCTGTAAAAAGCTGGGAGAATCTGTTTCAAGATGTTTGCTGTTTTGGTAGAACAAAAAGTGCATTTTGTTAGAGACAAATATTTTTGTGATAAAAAAACATTTTATGTGAAGTGTAGATTGGACTTTTAATATAAAAAAGAAATGTTAAGCCATTCTATTTTAGGAAGGTTTGCCATCTTAGAATGAAAGCTGTTAGAACCGCATAGATTGGAATGTTCTCACAACTGTTGTCATCCTATGTTCCTCTGCAAACCTGTTAAATTACATGAGTGTAGGAATAAGGGATCTTTTTTATTATTATTAATTGACACTCATTTTTAGCTGGCATGTGCTGGCAGGTCTTTCCAGACAAACCTCAGACCGTATAAGACAGAGCTTCAATCTGAAAGTTTGGGAGTATTCTAAAGCTCTGTAATATGGAAGCTAGGAAGTGTAATATTAAAGTGATAAACATCTTATATTCAGTGTAATTCACAGTTTCTTTCATTCTTTTTACTATCTATAGATCTAAATCAAAACAAATTCCATAAAAGAGGGGGTTATTTTCAAGCACATTTTCCTTCAGAGAGCTCTTGAATATTTTATCATATCTATTTCTATACATATGCTATACATTTCTAGATCCCTGTTGAACAAAATCCAAGGTGATGATTAAAAAAAAAAAAACTATGACATTAGAATTCCCAGGAGACATAAAGTTAGCCTTTGTAAATGAAATAAACTTTTGTTTGGGCAATTAAGGAATACACAGGGATATTAAGTCAAAGAACAATATGTCTGAACTATTAAATTGTGTTTTTTTTTCCAGGAGGTTATTAAAAATGTATTTCAAATTACCAGAGTGGCAGGAAAAAATAAAAAATAACACTTAAAACGGTTACATTTTCCTTTGCTGTTGAGAAGGCATATTGGATTTCATACGATTTGATTTCCAAGTACAATATTTCCAAATATCCACTTTAGGACGCCGTGAGAGGTTCACCCCCCACATTCCCAACAGTGAGACCTTTTGAGCTGTCACTGCAGCGAACTGTGAATGGGTGGGCACTTCAACTGTCATCTGGCAATGGGAATATATGGATTTTCTGGGCGTCCCTGGAATTGTGCAGAATCCCGGGATTTAGACAAGCTCTTCACAAGGTCAGACAAAAAACCAGACCCGGATCACGGTGCCGCCCAGCATCAAATGGGGCAGGAAGTATAAGCTTATGATGTGAGGAGGGAATCTGTGGTGTCTGAACAGCGTCTGCGTCCTCAAATGGTTAATTCCCCCAGGCTGTCATATTGCATAAACAGATCCTCCTTTAATAAAATTAATTAGGTTCTGAGCTTTATAGGGTGATGCCCACTGACCCTTTACATGCCTATTGTTCCCAGATCCAAGCGAAAGAAAAAACAGAGGCTGCCCAATCGACAAGAGAGAGTCCCAAGTTGAAAGATTAGAAATCTCAAGTAGGAGCTGCGAGAGGGGGTGGAGGAAGCTAGGTAATGTTTGCTTCTGCACCGAACTTAAAAAAACAAAACAAAACAACGCAAAACCCAGCGCTGTGATGGGGTTTTGTTAATTTCGCTTTTTTGCAAGCGCCACGAAATTCAGGCTGTGTTGAGCTCCTGAGAAACATCCAGAGTCATTGCAGATTGCCGGGATGCGCAGCTTTAGTTCAAAAAAGACCCGAGGCATAGGGGCAGGGTTAGGTGGAGGGCACCACAGGATCTGCAAAAGAAAAGCAGTAACCTGCAAACCCACTTAGATTCCCACTACATCCCTCCCTTTTCTTCTGGCTACCCCCCAGCGCTATCCCGGGCATTTCACCGCACAAGTTGCTTCTGATATTCTTTTAAGTTTGCTAAGGGAACTCCTCGAGGGTGGGAGCGGGCGCTGGGATGGGGAAAGGTGAAATGAGGACCGTGGTCTTTTCTTTTCTTCTTCATCACAAGGGGCTTGAGGTCCCCATCCTGAGGATTAAGTGAGCGCATCCCGGGCGCCTGTGGTCGAAGAAAATCTGAGGCACGACAGCAAACACTGCCCGATGTTGTTAGAAAAAAAAAAAATTTTTTTTTAAGAGAGGGAAAACAATCGCCGTCGACCGGATGTTTCCAATTACAAGGGAGCCAGAGAACAGAAAGTGTTTGGGGGGGGGGGGGGACGTTTAGAGAGGATGGGCCAATATTTGGAGAGGATGGGGGAGGGTTGGAGGTGAGAAGAGACGCAGCGGGGTAAAATCCAAGCAATGAGGCTTCTGCGAGAAGAGGAAAATAGGAAAATGAAGCAGAACTAGAAAAATGACAAAGTGTTGAGTGCTGATTTATTGCAGAAGCCTCTGGTCATTTCCATATATTGAAATGCGCCCAAGCGGCCAGTCAGTCAATTTCTTTTGAGCTGCTGCCGCCGCTGCCCACGGGCTGCCCACGTGACTCCCCCTCAGTCAGCCTCTTTACCACCCAGCCCCTGAAACAGACAGAAGAAGAGGAAAGAAAGAGAGTGTGAGGCAGAGGAAGCATCTGTGTACTGTAGTGGGTGATTTGAGAAGGAGCCATTTGGGTGGGTTTGGGGAAAGGAGGAATGTGGCCTGGGGAGGGGAGAGGTAGGTTTCAAGCTCCATTCAGGTGTTACATCCAGTGACTTCTCTGTTTGGCATCTTTCCATCTCTCTCTCTCTCTCTTTACTCTCCTCTTTTTTCCTCAGTCTCTTCTTTTCCTCTTTATGTCTACCCTCCTAAGCAGTTAAAGGGGACAGAATACACCGATAGAAAAAAAATCTATCTACAAATACATATGGGGATGGGTGTGGGTGGGGATGTAGGATATTCAAGTCAGATTTGATTTTGGTGTCTTTGATACTGTCCGTTGCTTTCGTAGATTTTCCTTAAGGAAAGGCGTGCACGCGCGCGCGCGTGCGCGCGTGTGCACACACACACACGCACGCACATACACACACGCACATACACACACAAATCCTAGATAAAAGCCAGTGAGTTGTTAAAAATGAATTTGCAGCATTAGAGCTGTTAGCATCATTCAGCAAGCAGCAAGCTTGATAATTTCCAGGTGTTGGGGAACGCCGTTGTCCGGGAGCTCTTACAGAGCTTATAAATCCCTGTTGGGAGGGAGAAAAAAAATCTTTAGAGGTGAATGAAATATCAAATCACAAGACTCCTATGTAGATTTATGATTGCATAAGAAGCTTGATCATTTCCATATACTGAAATGTGCTGTCCTCCTGAGCCTGCCCAGCCCTTCCAGGAGACGAGGCGCTCCGTTCTGCCTTGATCAATGTTGACTATGAAGCAAGAAAGGAAGGGGGGTGGTGGAAAGCAGGCTGGCACCAGATGGAGCGGGGTCTCGGGAAAGGTCAAGGTTAGCCCAGGCTGCTATTGAGTCGGTAGCAGCCTCACAGATAGATCTCTGCCTCGAAGGCACCCACTGGGGCTTCTCAAAATCAAATCTAATAGAAAAGGCAGTCACAGAATGAAATCGCTTCATCTGAATGCTAAAATTGTTATTAGGCTACATTAGAGAGATATCAGGCACGTGGTTACCAAAAAAGGGAGCATGCCTAGCAGTTTGTGTCTGAAAGAAAAGCTATGAATATGTTGATAACATCAGTAATGGGCAAGAAGAAGAGATGGTTATCTTTTTTTTTTTTTTTTTTTTTGGTCTGAAGACCAGATTAACATATTAAATGAACATTTTCCCCCCCTCTTTTCTGCAGAACTGCCTTATATTTTGAATTGCTTGGAATTCTTCTTTGGGAGGGGAGTTGTGGAAAAAGGTCATTCAATCCAGAAATAGGTGATCCTTACTGACCAAGAAGTTTGACTCACTTAAGGAATTTTGTTAGCATCTTTCACCAGGTGTGTGCCTTTGGAAATTTATTCCTCAGTCATTACATCAGGGGTTGACACTACCATGGAAATAAGTCTTTCTGGCTTTGGACCACTGGAAATCTGTCAGAGGCCTTCCTCCTCTCCCACTTCTTCCCCACCCTCTTTTTCTGTTTGTATTCTTTTTAGAGACAGAACTGCTTCTGGAGAAAATTTTATCTCCCAGGCAAACCCAGCCTAGGAGAGCGCTTGAGACCAGACACACATAGCCTGTTAGGGTAGCCGCACTAGCATTTTTCAGTCTCTCCCCCCAATTATCATAATGAAACCCACATTAGCTGTTTTTAACCTACAGCACAGCCATATCTTAAAGAAGGATTTAGTCTTGTAAAATAAATGTGGGCTACACTAGATTAAACACGATGACTGCACTCCAAGGGTTAATAAATTTAGAATTAACAGATCATCCCAGCTTGATACAGCTACTATAGATGATTTAATATGCAGCCTAAGTAGGTTGACAGTCAGCTCACAGATGCAGATAAGATCAAACAGTCTCTTGATTCAATAGATTGAATGGTTGTACTGAGTGTCTAGAAGGTGAGTGACAGAACATATATGGCAGGGGTTCTGGTAAAGAGGAGCTTCGATTCCCAACTGCTGTTTTGTGCACTGGTTTTCTTTCTTTCTTTCTTTCTTTCTTTCTTTCTTTCTTTCTTTCTTTCTTTCTTTCTTTCTTTCTTTCTTTCTTTCTTCCTCTCTTTCACAGTTAACCTGTAGCAATAAAACCCAGAGCAGGGAACAGGGGTTTAAAAATTCTCCTCCTCATAGAGAATAATGGGAGCTTGTTTAAGTTTTGAGTAAAGAAAAGATGGATACCTTTAATATCAAGATCTATTTCTAATTAGTTCTGCCTGGTAACTAATATCCACTGGTTCCTGTCCTTCTCTCTCCTTACAGGCTCTCAGGTCAGGGCTCCACAGACAGGATGCAGGATTCCTGGATGATGCAGATAAAGGCAGGCTCATTGCTAAAATTATATAGGTAATTTCCTCAGCCCTCTACTGTTCTCTAGCTGTGAAGATCTGAATATGGAAATGAAGTGCAAAGCTAAGGTGAAATTCAAACTCCAGTACATAGCCACTGCAAGATGTTTACACTAGGAGAGAGCTTCCCTGTCTGAAATTGGTGGTAAAAAATAGCAAAACTGGGGGGTGGGGGGCTGGGGAAGCTTGGGGAGTGTCCAACAGAAAAAGTTACGAGTATCTGTGCATCAAGGTTTGCCTTGGTGGCTCTATCTAGAGTTTCTAATACCTAACTGAGCTTTTTTTTTTTCCAGTTTAATTTCCTTTATGTATTCTGACTGTACTATTTAAACAAGACAAAAACAGTTTTAAAAGAAGTGTGTGTGACCTGATGTGATAGACAAGTTTATAACAGTTTTATGATTTGATCAAGAGCAAGGGCTTCTCCTAAACCCATTAGATTCTGTCATGTGAATATATATTCAGGCAATTTAAAAATGCATATTATGTATTCAATAGACCGGCACAGGTCTGAATTGTATCATGTTATTTTGTTCTATCCGCCCCCCCCCCAAGTCTTAATATGAAAATCTCTAATAGAGTGACTATAGAGCTATGGCAATCAGTTTTCCAATGTGCCTAACTTGGTTGTTTCATTTATTTATTTTATTTCATTTTATTTTTGAATATCAAACTGTCCAGTCCACCACTATGAGGTAATGGCCTACAAGTTTTTCTTCAATAAATAAAGCCATTTGAAACTGAATAATAGCTCTACACACAGTTAACACCTTAACTTTTCCCTCTCTACTCAAATGTCCTAGTGGGTAGCATGATATTCTTCTAATTCAGAATTTATTATCATTAGGTAACCTCTAGAAAATTCTTAAAATACTTCATTCTTTAAAAAATGCGGTTTCAGGTCTTGGTGTGTTTTTTTTGTTTGTTTGTTTTGTTTTTTGGGTTGGTTTTTTTTTTTTTTTTTGAGAAATAAGACCTATTTCAATGTAACCTGCATATTTAAAGGTTTTGAGATAAAAGCAGATCTTCCCATTTTAGACCAGGGAAAGTGTTTAAAGTGTATTTGTGATGGGCAGAAGGAACTCTGAACGTGGGAATGGCTGTTTCTGGAGCAGGGATGGTAGGCATTTATTTCACATATTAACCAGATCTAAATGCCTCCAAATTTTATTTTCCCTTTCTTGGACAACCTGTGATTGCAGCAGGGGGCACTACCAACATACGAATTACTTGGAAGTAGGGAACTCCAGCTCTCCTGTTTCCCCGACTACTTAGAGGCATAGCCACTGAAAACAGTTATCTCTCAGAAATTTGCATATTTATGGTGCCTCCTGCAGGTTCCTGTGATTGCTTTACAGTCAGGAAAGGTAACAGAAAAATATATATCCTCCTTTAAAACATGAAAAAGGATCATATAGGAACAGTGACTCTAATAGGAGACTAATCCTTGCAAAGCCTGTAGCATGAAATTTGTTTCTGGAACATTTTTGTTTTGGTTTTGTTTTAGGATTTGAAGGGAATATTTTGGAAGTTATTGGACGAAGTCCCTGATTCCTTGAAAATAGATATAGGAAAATACTTAACATCTTGAGAAAAAAATTAGCATAGACTTACTTATTCATTGAATGAATACCTCTAAAGAACAGAAAATTCCTTACAGACACAGAAAAGCCACCCAATAGATCATTTAAAAGCCTGGTTCCATGGCATATCTATTTTTTTAGTCCTAGTCATAAGCAACGAACAAATGTGCAGCACAGCTTTGGATATAAAAGTTAATTAGGTCTCAGAAGAGAATAGTTTCATTTTTATTGGCTCTGAGTTCCAAGGATACCTTTGATACACCTTTTCTTTCAGCCCTTTTTGACCTTCTTTGTGGAAACTGTACATGGGCCACTCAGGCGTGTTTCGTTCTGGATGCCAGATTTCGGTGACTCCGCTCACCTCTGAAAAGCACTCCACCAATGTAAGCAACACAACTGAAATTACACCCAGAAAAATCTAATGTTATGTTCACCTTAGGACCAAGATGCAGTTCACGTGATCTTTTAGTAGGGGTTTTAGTTCAGGAAGAGATTTCCTGCACTCCTCAGCTGGCAATACCTGAACACAGGAATATGGAGGCTGAGACTTTAATTCTGAGTTGTTCAGTTTCCATGTATCTTCATCAGGGCCTCATCCTTATTTTATCATGAGTGTATTCTGCTTAATTTCCTTCCCTCTTAAAAGGCCAGTGTACAGGGCTCCTAAACCATTACTGCAGTCCTTAGCAAACCTCCTTAGTGATGGCAGAACTCCACCATCCACAGCCTCCTCTGTAGCCCGTCTTTTCCTATGGAAGTGCCTATCAAAATCTAGGGGATGAAAATAATTTTTCCTGCAATTAGACTTTACATAATAAAGACACCATGTAGTAAAAATAATATGTGCTATCAATAATACGTGGTGACATAAATGTCCAAACTGTGAGCAGAAGGATTCTCTTATCACACATTAGTCACCACAGCAGTATGTCTACTTATGTACTACCTTTCAGTGCCACATTAGGCGATATATCTGTTTGTTATTCTGGGTAGGGAAATTCTCATTAAAATAATTACCGCCATCATCTTATTATTTCAGTGCAAGTGTATCCACAATGTTTAAGCATTTGGTATTATGCTGAAAAAAATATAGATCTCAGGATTCATATTTATTTACTTGCTGCTGGTCAATCCCTTGTGTCTAAAAAATGAAGAAAAGCTACCACCTGAAAATCATGGCTCTTTTGCCCCTCTCGGCTCCCACAGTGGTAAGTGTCTTCCTTCTACAATGTTTAAAAATTGGAAGTAATGAATCACAACTTCTTAGTGTTGTCAGAAGTGTATTCACTTTGAACGTTTCTGTGAATGAGATATCATGTCAGTCTTACTGAGGGTAAACTAGCTGAAAACACAAGCCTGGACTCAGCTTAAAAGTGTTCTCTTTGTCACGTTAATTTTAAAGAAATTGAAACACTTCAATGTGAAGACCAGTGGAAATAAAACAATCCAGCTTGGAATTCTAAAGATGTTAGTGAAACTAAAGTTATACCAATTTTTTAAAAAAGTAGTTCCTCTTTGGTTTGCAGCTGCTTTTCAGTTTGATTTATTTATGCTAAAATAAAAGAAAAAATTGAAACTTGCAAGTTCCCATGAAGAAGAGTTGACTTCCTGTAAAACATATGCTTTAAAATGAGCATATTTTAAATGTTCTAGAATCTTTAAATCAACACATTCAAAAGAGCTATAATCTTTAGCAAACTCATTTATGGGCTTAATATCCAAATAATTAATATTCAAATAATTAATAATATAATATATATGCTTCCCCCCCCCTTGTGCTCAGAGTCCGAGAGGGAGTTTATTTTGAAAATCCACTAATCTTGTGTTTTCTCCTACTAATTAAGCTTGGAGTTCAAGATTCAATATGTCGGGGAGAGGGCCATGATTCTTTTTCCATCTTCTGTTAAGAGCACATGCTGATATTTCCCTTGCTCCCTGAGCAAGGCCACAGAAATCACTGTTTGTAAGAAGTAGTAGGGCGGATGCCAGTATAAGTCTCTATGAGCCTTGCCTCCTTCAAATAAGAACCAGCTAGAACAGGTCTTGATATTTGAAGAAGGTAGTATTTGAGAATCAGGCTCCAGAATTAATCTCTCAGAGTTACTCTGTGTTATAAAGCACTTGGATTTGAGCTGTTTGAATATTTTATTGCATTTCAAAATCTGAGAACTGAGAATGATAAAGAAGACATTTGAATTTATGGTAGAAGAGATTTTGAAGTTCCTGAAAATCTAAGCGGTCTACTTTGTAAGTCTTTGTTCCTGGACCAGACATTTTCCTAAGGTCCTACTCTGTGCTAAGGGCCAGGGGGTGGGGGGGGTGGGGAGAGGGGGAATGATGAAAATGGCAGAAGTTCTGCCCTCTAAGCACTGACAACCCAGGACTTGAGTCAGGTAGTGGTGGTGGTTTTTATGACATAAGTTATTAAATGAAATATACACAGAGAGACATGCAATTGTTTCCACCTGATACAAATGGGCTCCCGGTTTATAATGTGTCAGATAGTAGTGCAAATGGCCTGTACTTCTTAACTATTTAATAAGTGAAATAATATGATTTTCCACTGTATGCATATTTAGTAGTGAGCAGACACAAATACTTGAATCTTTTTCATCTGCAGCAGCAACTGAAAGTGCATCTGTGGAATTCACTGCTTGGTTCAACAAATGTATTAAATGTCCACTATGCATTAAGGAAGTGAAATAGCATCATTTTAAAAAGGCTACATTCACAAATGCATGCTAGAAATAGTCTATAATATTGCCTACAAAACAAATGTAGTACAGAAAACTCACTTCTCAAAAGTAACTATTTAATAACATCATAAAACTGAAAACAATAGATTATCACAGATGTTCATGACCAAACCTTATTATTTACCATTCTTATTTATGGGAAACCAAGTTTCTTTTTCTAGAAAGTAAAAATTCTTGTGTCAGAAGTGACCAGAGCAATGTTCTCCGAAACCAGGTCCTTGCTAAAGGCTTAGAATTATTCAAATCGGAATAGTGAAGCCAGGGCTATACAAAGCAAGGATAATAGTGTGCATCAGGATAGCTCTGGCACGTGTGACTTGTGAACTTTATGTGATATGCTTGTGCCTGTGGACGTGCATCCTAGTGCCTTAAAAATAAAAGCCATATAAGAGCAGGAATCATGTCTCATGACTGCTCAGTGCGGTGCTCCATAAACAAAGAAAGAATAACAATTCTTGGGACCAGATTCTTCCTTTTATAGGAACCTGGAGGTTTAGATAACTGACCTTGTGCAAAGGATTTTTTTTTTAAGAGAAAGAGAGAGAAAACAGGCAAACTGTGTACAAGCAGGAATGGGAGACTAGAGAGATTTGTTTATCCTCCACCAAGCTGACAAAGAAAGATGAAATAAGAATAGGCATTTTCTACCAGAAAAGTTCCCTTTGCTGAATTTGGCAGCAAAAACAAATACTTACGATTAACTATCAGAAGAAGAAGGTGTCTTCGTTTCTGGAAAAAGGACCAGAATAGTCCCAGCTATTTGGTGATCTCTGGGAATGGTTGGCACACATAGGCGTTTGTGGGGTTTATGAGAGATTGGCAGAAAAGGAACTTGACCCTGGTGACATGTCTTGTTGACTACTTCTCTTTTGTCACCCAACTAATGCCAGAGAAGACCAAGTAAAACTATTGTGAAGTGAGAATTGTCAAGGCCATAATGGTATATGATGGGCTGGTTTGGTGATCTGATTTCCGTAAGAGAGAACAGAGAAAATGAACTGCTGCTCTTCTTCTGGAAGAGAAAAGGTTTCTAAATGGAGATATGGTGGCTGCACAGTGCTTCGTGGGTCTTCCTGTATGAAGTCAGTGATCTTCCTGTCTCCAACAACACCCAGCCATGGCCACGTCTTGGTGTGTGTGTGGGAAGGGCACAGGGGAGCATGCATTTGAAAACTCCACTTGAACTCATCTACCACCTGTCTTTTATGGAATGGCTAAAACAAGAAGGATTGGAGAAGCAAGGGTTTGAGCTTTCCACCTTCATCTTTCGTCCTGTTTTCACTGCCCTCTCATGGACATATTCACCCCTATATCCCGCTCCTGTGTTTATCACTGCCATCTCAACCCCCCTAACCTCCACCCCACTACCATTGCCTCTGTTACCACCACCGTCCTTGTTTTCCTTATCAGCCACATCCTCACCAACAAACATTAATGACATATTATATTGGTGGCATATCAGGTTAATAAAACATATTGCAAAACTCTGGTCCATTAGATAATCCAAGGTACATTCTTCATCTATCTGTGAACAACGTCAGGCAGAGAAATATTTAGTGATTTGTGTGTATGTAGTCCTTGGGTAGTTCAATGCTGACTGTACCATGCTTGCTGTGACTTTCTGAGCAAACCAAGCGATAGCAGGAAGACTACAACTTTCTGAAATAAGATGTTAATACCTCTTTTATTTTTTACCACGGAGTAGATAGACTAGGTAAAGATAGAGGTGCTTTATTTCCTTTTGGTAAATTTATACTTTTTATCAGAATGTGACTTAGAATATATACATCTGTGTATGTATATGAGGCTGCAACATTCCTTGACATATAGTCTGAATTTTGTTTCTTTCCATTTCTCTCTTCCTCCCTCCCCCTCTCTCTTTGTATGCATATTCTAGGATAATAAAATAATAAAAACTTATTAGAACAACAAAGACTACTTGTCCAAATAAAGGACTAACTACCTATAAAATTTCCTTTTAGATAGTGAACTCATAGCTAGAAGTTGGCAATAAGACCATCTGAAACCACTAAAAATCATTTCTGTGATGTTCTGTAAGGAAGACAGGGAGGATAAGAGGAAAGCAGTGGGGATGGGGGGAAGGAAGGGGAGGGAAGAGAGAGAGAGAGAGTTTGTTCTCCAAAAGCTTTCTCAGCTGAGTTATTCTGTCTTTTATAAAACAACTTCACATCTGGACTGATAAGTTGAATTCCACCCAGTGCCATTTAAATAGCCCAAGTTATAAACCTCTTAAACTTGAGGTTTATAATAGAAACACTGACAGACCCTTAACTATAGTGCCTCTATAGTAATGAAAGCACAACTATTTCATTATAGCAGTGTCTGGCAGGGCCGCTATAATTAAGAGTCTGTCAGCGTTTCCATTATAAACCCAAATTTTAAGAGGTTTTTAACTCACATTGTTTTAAATCACATTGGGCTGAAACTTGCTGTACAAAATGTCAGACCAGATGTGGCGTGTGTGTGTGTGTGTGTGTGTGTGTGTGTGTGTGTGTGTGATATGTTGCTTTTCCTCTTATTTACCCCTCCCCCTGCCAAAAGAAGCCAATAGGTGAAGCTTGTTTTTGTGATTGGGTGTGAAAAACATGTACTGAAAAAAATTATTCCCTTGTTAAAAGCAGAAGATTCAGAGGGTGGCAGAGAATTAAGTTTGAGATACTTTTAATTTTTGGTCATTTTGATTGTATTTTTTTCCTTTAAAAGTGCTCTCGTTTGGGAAACCGGATATGTTCATATCCAAAAAGCAATGTTAAAAAGTGAATCTTTTGATATTGGATTCCTGACATTCGTTTATTTGGAAGATATCTGATAATGTAGGCTGCTGGAGATGATGGAAATATCTTGCATTAGTACTCTTAATTTTTCAGTTGCTCTAACATTTGGGATAATCTTTTTGAACTCACCATCTTTGGTGGGAATCACTTTTAGGCTAAAATTAGCTCTTACTATAGGGTTGCCTGATGAAAGCCTTACTGGTCTCTGGGGGAAACTAGTAGAATTTGAATGGTTATGTTGGTTTCATTTACGTGGTAATAGGATTTATTCACTTATTCGCTCAAAAACCATTAATGGAGCATCTACTGTGCACTGGGTATTGAAATACTGTGTATTCACATACTGTGGAACTAGTATGCTTCCATTGCAGTACATTGGACTGGCTTTATTGCCCAATTGTGTCTTCGATGCCAACGTTTGGGAGCTAAACTGAGTATTTTACCTAGCAGTGTTCTAACCAGAACTTCTCTTCCAAAGGGCTTCTTGCTTAAATGGTGAGACTGCTTCCCCCTACCCATACATTATTGACTCAGCACACAGCAACCCAGTCTGGAGGCAAGTATAGACTTATTTAGAGCAGATTCAGCTTTTTCCTTCTTTTCTTCCCTTTCTCCATTCCTTCATTAGTCCCTCTTTCCCTCCTTCTTTCTTCCTTCCTTCCTTTCTTTCTTCTCCATTCTTTCTTTCTCTCTTTCCTTTTTCTTTCTCTCTTTCTTTCTTCTTTCTTTCTTTCTTTCTTTCTTTCTTTCTTTCTTTTGTTCTTTCTTTCTTTCTTTCTTTCTTTTTTTGGACAGAAACATCCAGGTATATGAAGTAGCCTGCCTGCCAGCCAGCTAAAGGCCCAGGGAGCCTCTGGAGAAATACCAGACTAACTGCTCCCCCAGGAACCTCCCTGGGGAATGTTTGCCTTTGCATAAGGTATAGACACAGTCCTGGGGTGGGGGTGGGGGGGCCTCCTTAGGTCCTAGGCTCTGGATCACACTGGTAGTAGAGGAGGAAGAAATGTTATAGGGAGGTGGGGGCTGAGGGAGGCTGGGGAGAGGAGGGATCAGTGGTCCTTCTTCTTACCTTTCAATTTAGGGGGCCCACTTAAGGCCCACCCTCTTTCTCACACACAACTCCCTTCATTTTTTTAAAATTAATTTTTCCTTTGTCTTAAGGACATCCTAGCACTCCCACCCTCAAGAACCCCAAATGTAAAACCTATGCCAAATATTGAATCTAAGCCCAAGTTTTATTTTTATGAAGATGACTGCCCATTCTCTATTTTCTGAATGGCTATTAGGCCAAAAGAAAAAAAAAATAAGAAAAGAAAGAAAAGAAAAAAGCAAAAAAAAAAAAAAAAAAAAAAAAAAGAAAAGAAAAGGAAGAAAGAAAGAAAAAAAAGGAAAAAAAGGAAAATCAAAAGCAAGGTGGAACTGATTGTAACAATTTTTTAACCATTCATTCAGTCATTCATTTATTTATCTTTAAGCCTATAAAGGTGTTTCCCCCTAAAGGCAGAGAGTGAATATTTTATTTTAATCTTGTAGTTTCCAATGAGACAGACCTTTTAACCCTTCATTCTCCAGCTCAGCCCGAGTTCCCCGCGCCAGGCGATCCTCGGCACGAGGGCTGGGACTGTATTAAGTCTCTCTCTTGGAGCTGTTTGTTGACCACATTCACGTTCTGAGCCCTGAAGCTAAAAGCACTTTACACCATAAAATAAAAGCACTGTCTTTTTTTCTAAAAGGTTACGTCTGGAGGCCACGCGGCTCATACTTCATACCGAAAACTACTGAAAGGACTATGAAATCCTCTATGATTTACACTCTCTCACTGCATTAGGGTATAGATCTACTCGACTCTAAAAATACGGTGGGTTTCTAACCGACGTGAATATATGTGCATTATTTCAGAAAGTCTGTTAGAAAACTTGTCAACACATTATAAAGCATAAACCAGGACTTGGCTATTAAGTACGGAGATCAGAGGCAGAATATATACTGCAGGAAGTCCTGGGGAGTCTCCTCCGCGGGCAAGATAAAAAGGGGGAGGAGGGGAGAGGAGGGGTCGTCTGTTGCCCTGGAGTTTACATTCAGTGTCGTCACCAAAGGTTTGGGAAAGAGCTCACGGAGCATAATTAGCAAAGATTCCACAGCTCCAAATGAAGTTAACTGAACGGCCAGAAAATAATTTTAACGTCATAATTTATTACTTTCTTAAAGCCACTTTGGTAAAGGTAAATATACTTATTGTGTATCCAAGTGTGCGCGTTCAAAGTGAACTTTCACCCCTCTACAAAACCACCTGCATCATTAATCAATACTTATGTAATATTTTTAAACCTCTTAAAACAACACATTTTTCTTTCTTTAAACATGCATACAAACCCTTCCCCACCCCACCCCCCACTTTTGGGCTCTTTAGCGAGCATCCAGCAGCAAAGAGGGAGGGGGCATCACTCGTAGGGGCGAGCACAAGGGACCAGCAGTGGGGGTGCGCGACGAGGAGGGATCAAATGCCAATACACAGCCCAGGTTTTCTGGACTGGGTGAAATCAGGCTGGGGGAGGGGCGGGAGCGGAGGGCAGTTCCTATTTCACTCTGGGCATTTTATGATGGTGGAATTAAATATATGTTAATGGTGGAAACGTCGCTGCTTACCTCTCCACTGGCACCCAGAGAAAGCAGCTGCAAAACTGGGTTTTTAATGTATGTTTTAAGATGTGGTTTCGGAAGGAACCCCCTGGAATCTGAAACAAGTGCAATAACATAGCAGACCTACTTGTAACTAAGTGCTTAATTTCCTATGATTTTTTTAAAAAAGAAAATCAATAAAATGTTGCCAGTTATTTATTGGAAATAACCACAGATAGCGGCCCTGATGGGGTGCCGGTTTTAGAGAGCACACAATTGTGTAATGAATTGTAATTCAGAAGACTGTTAAATGTGAACCACAGAACCTTTCAGAGGTAATAAAGTCATTACTTTTTACACTACAGCCAACCCTGAAAAGCTTTATACACACCATTATATATAAATCATACATATATATTTCCACAACACACATTCGCCCATTTATATACCTTCTCTATATATAGACTTTCATGGATGGATGGATGGATGGATGGATGGATGGGGGAAATATTTAAATGTGAAAACTCGGTTCCGAAAGAATCTGACTCACTATTGTTACCTGATGAGGCTTTTATCTTATTTATTTATTTTTCAAAGACCTCCCAGTTGCACTTTCTTCTTCCCTCTCTTCGCCTTCCCTCCAACCATTCATTTCTACGCACCCCCTGTCTCTTGTAATGACACTCTTTTGGTCGCTCTAAAGCTAGTTTAAAAAGATTAAAAAAAAAAAAAAGACAGTAGTGGGAGATGCCGACCTGCTCTGAAGAACTCATGAAAAAGGGGAAATGGTGTAACGCACACACTACAGAGCTTTACTGCAAGTGAATCTTCCTGCTTCTTAAACAGTATTTGAATGCCTCCCCCCTACCCCTAAGCTGGAGGGGAACAATAACAACAAAACACATTTACGCAAACCCAGTTCAGCACACATCTCTCCTAATGTTGAACATCAAACTCTCCCTTTCTTCCTTAGTGGGGCCCGAAGCTTCGCCGAGCCAGGCAAGCCAGTCATTTTCCAATAGGTTTGAAACTTTACTAAGACAACACAAGAATAAACAGCCGTTTGCCTGCGCGGCAGGGAGGTGGGTGCGCGCTTGCAAGCCGGGGGCTTTAGCTTAAAACAATAAAGCCCCCAGCCGGGTGGGTGAATTTACAGAAACGACGTCCCTTAGACTGAGGAGGGGGAAAGAGAAAACGCGAGGGGTTGTGGAGCCGCTTGGAGGAGAGGGAAGGAAGGCTCTTGCTCTGCAGACACACACTCACACACGTCCACCTGCAGCTCCGAGTCTCGCGGGCCACAGCGACCCGCCTCCACCCTACACCCCCGACGCCTTCCTTGGACTTGAGTCCATTTGCTTCTCCCACCCCCCACCCCCAGCCCCCCCTGCCCTTCCGGATTTGGAATCGCAGCTCTGGCTCCTCGGCGGCGGCGGCGGCGGCGGCGGCTGAGGCTACAGGGTGGCGCAGGCAGGCGGGGAGGCTGGGAGGCGGGAGACGCCGGGGGACTTTGCAGACACGTTTCTGAATAAACTTTCCAATCGCAGGGGGTGCTGTTGCTGTACATTTTACGTAAAACTGAAAGTATCCCACGCCAGAGTGAAGCCCGCTTTTTGACAGCGGCGGCACGCGCGCGCGCGCTCGCGCGCGCGCGTGTGTGTGTGCGCGAGAGCGCGTGTGTGCATTAAAGAGACAGGGGTTTATTTCCAACAGGTCTTCCTTAATTTCCCGGGAACGTCTGTGGAAAGGCCAGAGGGACCTGCAGACTCTAGGGTGTATGCCTTGGCTCTGGGCGCCTGAGCAGCACGGCGTTGACCCAGGGTAGTCACCCCACCACCGTGGTCTCCCCGCTGCTCCTGCGAACCAGTGGCTGTCTCTCCAATCCCCATTTTCTTCCCCCGGGTAACAGCACAGGAATAGTTGTGTCCTGCCTGTAAGAAACATTTTTCTTTCCATTCCTCTATGCTCTAGCAGTTGCTCTGGAGTGGGAGGGGGTGTGTCCATCCCTGGGACCTGGCTCGAGGACCTCCCGCGGCGCCGGGAGCACGTTCCCAGGGACTGGAACTCTCGGGACTGCCCATGCTTTGTCCTCTGGCCCGCGGCCGCTCGGTGAGGTGGACGCCTCGGCGCCTTCCTCGCCCCGGGCCCCGGTACTCCCCTCTGGGGACTGGAACGTCCCCGAGTCTGGCTCCTCGTTCTTTATTCCTTGGCCTCTGTCTCCGCCACCCTGGGGGGCCTAGACTCTGTGCTTCCAGTTGGCAATCACTTGCCAGGGTGCTCAGATCCCAGCACCCACCCCTCCGCCCCCGCTCGGCCTTAGGGGTGCCCTCTGGCCGGAGCCTCTTCCCTCGCCCTTGCTCCCTCTCTCCAGGCTACCCCGGCCGCGGGAGGCCCCAGAGCTGCCTTTCCGGACCCGTAACCCTCCAAACTTGGGCTGGACTCCGTTTTGCCGCGCGCTCCCTCCCGCCTCCCCTCTCCGGCTGCGGAGCTGTAACTTGGAGGCTCAGCTCTCAACTTCGGGTGATTTTTCTTTGCTATCTTCTCCTTAGGCAAAGTTTCCCGAGCGCAGCCGTGGGCTCAGGGCTTTCACTACGGCCCCGGGCATCCGCACGCGGAGAGCGAGCGCGGCCGTGGCGCGGCGGTGAGGGGAAGTGGGTGTGCGCACGGAGGAGGGTGTCCGGGAGCAACTCTACCTGGCTTCCCTCCGCCCGCGCTTCCCCGGACCCGGGCTGCAGTCTCGCTGTACACTCTTGTCTTTTTTTTTTTTTTTTTTTAAGTAATCTTTCATTTTAGGGTCCGCGTCCGGGGGGGAGCAGGGCGCACGTCTTGCTCCCCCCACCCCCGCCACCCCTTTCTTCTCCCGGCCACGCTGCCGCCACGGCGCTCGCTGCGGCCACTGGTGAGCCTGCGGCCCCAGCGCCCCCTCCCCTCCGCCCGCCCCTCCCCCGGGGGCCGCGTCTGGCGTCTGCGGAGCCCCCCGCCCCGCACCTCCCCCGCCCCGCACTGGCCATTGGCTTGTCCTGGTCTCTTTTTCATGTCCAGCCCCTGATGTGTGTCCATTGGTGTGAGCTTCCCCTTCCCTCCTCCCCTTCTCTCCTGCTCGCCCTGCCCATGTTTTGTGTGTCTCTGTCCATCCAGACTCCTGACGTTCAAGTTCGCAGGGACGTCACGTCCGCACTTGAACTTGCAGCTCAGGGGGGCTTTTGCCATTTTTTTCATCTCTCTCTCTCTCTCTCTCTCTCTCCCCCTCTATCTCTCTCTCCTCTCTCTCTCTCTCTCTTTTTTTTTTTTTGCTTAAAAAAAAAAAAAGCCATGACGGCTCTCCCACAATTCATCTTCCCTGCGCCATCTTTGTATTATTTCTAATTTATTTTGGATGTCAAAAGGCACTGATGAAGATATTTTCTCTGGAGTCTCCTTCTTTCTAACCCGGCTCTCCCGATGTGAACCGAGCCGTCGTCCGCCCGCCGCCGCCGCCGCCGCCGCCGCCCGCCCGCCCCGCAGCCCACCATGTCTCGCCGTAAGCAAGGCAAACCCCAGCACTTAAGCAAACGGGAATTCTCGCGTAAGTAACCCAATAATAGTAATAATAATTATTAATAATCACGAGAGCGCGCAGGACGAGAAGTAAGAGCGAGGGGGAGAGAGGGGTGTGTGCATGCATTTTTTAATTTTTTCACGAGATGAACCTCCGAGAGTCGGGAGAAAAGAGCTAAAAGGGAGAAAAAACAAACAAACAAACAAAAAACAAACCTCATCCTATCCCGAACCACAGCCGTACGTTCACTTTTGGGATAGCACGCACCTTTTATTTTTATTTAATTTACAAAAATTTGACTCCTCCTCTTTCATGCTTTCCGCTGCTTTATTTCGCTTTTAGAAAAGGAACGCAATGATTTCCCCTCCAATTTTGCAAAATAATGAACAATGCTATGGATGCGAACAACTCTCTTGCAAACCTAGGGGAGGGAACTGGAGGGGAAAAGGGGGGTTGCTTCCACTCACCGAAGGAAGGAAAACGGGGCGGGAGGAGGGAGCCCAAACCAAAAAAACAATTCCCAGGGAAAAAAGAGGTGAGAATGGCCCTCGGACAGCGGCGCGCTCACGGTCAAGTGTGCACTAGGAAGAAAGTAGTCATCTCCACAATAGTGAGAAAGTGGGATTGTGGGAGGGGGCCCCCCGGCGCTCTGGAGTCTGCAGAGTGTGGAGAGGGGCCGCGGCGCCTGGGAGAGCCTGGCGACCGCGAAGGACCAGAGCCTCCGCCGGCGCTGTTGCCTTTTGTTCCGGCCCGAGGTGGGTGTTTGTCCCGCTGCCTTTTGTGCCGGCTCCTCGCGCTTGCCCTTCCGCGCCGCCGCCGCCGAAGGGCAGGAGCAAGGGCCCGGGGCGAGCGGGAGATGGAGGGAGGGCGCTCGGGCCGCCGTCGCCTGGGTTCCCGCTGCCCGCCCCTCCCAGCCGAACCTCAAGTGGCGGCGAGAAGACGTGAAAAATAAAATAAAATAAAAAATAAAAATAAAGGCAAGAGGATGTAAAAATTTTCTTGCCCCAGAACAGAAGCCGAACGCTCGGCCAGCCGTTTTCTGCAACGCTCTCCTCTTTGACTCCCCCACCCCCCCTGCAAAAATCTCAATCTCTATTAGAGGAGGAAAAATACAATTACCCCCTTCCCCAAAACCTCTTTAGTTGCAAACTTAGAGCGCCGGCGGCATGGAGAGGGAGCGAGGAACTCCCTCCTCTTACTATTTTTTGGAAGATTTTCAAAAAAAGTGGAAGTGGATTTTGATTGGGAAAAATCTCGTGTCTGAATGTTTACAAGCACCGCGTGTGCGGGAGCCTCCTGCCAACAAACAGACAGAGGACCGAGCGCGGCGCGGCAGCCCGGGAGCGGGCGGCGGCGGCGGCCGGGCCTCGCCGGGGCCTCGCCGGGCCTCGCCGCGCCCCCGCCCTGCCCAGGATCGCCCACCCCGCGCCAGCCGCCTGCCCGCCGGCACAGCGGCAGGCCGTGCCGCGACTCCGCGCCAGCCGGGTCCACAGTCCATTTTCGCCCCCAGCACAATACCCAGACCTCCTCCCAGCCCACCAGACTTCGAAATCGGCTGGGGAGAAACTCAGCTTTGCGAAGCATTTTTATTTTGTAAAGCAACTGAAAAAGCGCGTCTGTTTCCCCCTCCCCCGCACCCCCCCCCCGACATTCTTGTCCACCGCGCCGGACCTTGGGGAGGTCACCACGTGCTTTCCTTGACCCCCCTCCCACCCGGTCTGGCCACTATCCCCCGCCTCCCGAGCCTTGCCAGGCCAGGTGGGGGGTGAACTGGGAGGGGTGGGGGTGGGGTGGGGAGGTGAGCAAGGGAGCAGTATGTGCGACTGTGTGTTTTGGGAGTGCTGGATCCTGGTACTCTTTGCACCCCACCCTTGAGTTTCTGCCCTCTAACCCGGGTCTGGCTCGGTCGGGGGTCGGGGGGGGGGGCGGTGGTCCTTTTGAATCTTTATGAGGTGGTGGGTGGGTTACTGTGTCCTGGCTAACCGAGTGCGTCTGGGAAGGCGGGCGGTGGGCACTTAGGAAAGTTTGGCAGCAAGGGAAAGAAAGGCGTGAGAGGGCCCACATCCCTTCCCCTCCTCATTCGTGACCCTTATTTTAAATTTTGATGTAATTTTAAAACACCGTCTATACCCAGTTCTGTATTTATTAAAGGGTTGGGGGGGTGCGCATAAGGAGTTGAATTTTTCACTGGGCTCTGGAACTTGTCACACACTTCGGAAGCTCCCCCCGCCCCGGCACGTTGCGGGGCCCTCCCTCTCCCCACCCCCGCGGATCCCTCCCTCGCCGCTCTCCCCCGCCCCCCACTCCCCCGGCCGCGCCGGATGCGGAGCAGACGCGGCGTGCGGCGGTGTGAAGTTACAGCCCGGCCAGGTACCGGCGGGAAGGAAGGGCAGTGTTCGCAGGACTCGGGAAAGCCGGAACCTTCTTCGGAAGGATGCAGTGGGGGCTCAAAGGACGGACTGAGGCGTGCAGTCCAGGCTGCTCCCCTATCCCCCACCCACCCCGGGTCCACCTCGGGACGTTCCAGGCTGGGTGGGTTTAGCTGGCCTCTATCCCAGTTTCAGTGCGGGCTTTGGGTTAAGGGAGTAGTATGGAGGGGGTTCAAGGGCCAGTTCTTTCTCATTTTCTGGGTGCGCAGAGGGGGCGGGAGCCATTCCGGTGTTCAGGACCCCCCCTCCCCCCCAATCCTCCGCTTCTTAGGCTGAATGAGCCATTCGGTCGCTAGGAGGCAGAACAAGATCAAGAAAGCTCAGCGAACTTGAACCTGTACCAGAGCCTCCCCCACTCCCTGCTTTGCGTTTCTCGGCCGGGGAGGGACGAGCTTTGCGAGGGTGGGGGTGGGGGAAACGGACGGTTAGGCAGAATTCCCTTTCTCCCCCCATCACCCCTTATGTCTTTGTTCTTCATTTTGACTTTAAAAATGCTTCTGGCCGGGGCTGCGGAGAAGCGCTCGGGAGCGCGGCCGACAATCCCGTGCGCCGGGCGCGGAGTGGGGTGCAGTTTTCGCTTTCTTTCGGGGCGGGCATTTTTGGTAGGGGGAAAAGGGGGGTACGCACTCTCCGCCTTCGAGGCAAGGCCAAAGGGCGGGATCCAGCAAGTTTGCACTTGGTCTTCGGGTTCACTTCTTCCACCCCCACACCCCAGCGCAAAGCACGGACAACGGCGGCTATGTTGGGCTTGCACAGCGGCTCTACAGCCCGACCCCTGGCTCCCCCGCCTCCCGCAGCTCTCGCCTCGGAGCCCGAAATCACAACAATAGTAATAGTTATCATCATAATGATGCGGGCTAGCAGCGTCATTAATAATGAATAACCGCAGCCGCCGCGACGCTGCGCACACTCGTGCCCGGAATTGCGGGGGAAACGCATTTGCAGAGATCCCCCAAAGTAAAAAGTGTGAGCCTGGGGACACAGAATGAATTTCAGGGCCCGCGCTTGAGGTGTGTGTGAGGATACCGAGACTGCACCAGGTTAACCAACCGAGTTTTCCCAGCCTCACTTCCCATTTCTCCAACTGGCGGGGCCAGGGAACGGTTGTCACCTTGAGGCCGGGCTGGACCGCGGGTGGAGGCGGCAGTCGGGGCCCCTGGCTGCCCGTTGCCTCCCGGCCTGGCCCGGGCCCCACGGCCCGGCAGTCGCCGCTGCACGTGTTTGCAGCAAGCGCGGCCGGAGGCTGCAGCCAGCGAGCTGCTCGCTTTGTGCCTGAGTCCCGGCGCCCAACTTCACTTTCTGCAAAGCCCGCCCCCACCGGGCCCCGGGCCCCGGGCCTGTAGCCTTAGCCTTCGCTTTTGTTTCTTTGCTTTTCCTCTCTGCGTTTCTGACTCGGTTTGCTTCCTTACCCTGTTAAGACAATCAAAAGGAAGGACTTGGAAAGCAAAGTTGAAGGCATAGCTCCTTTTCCCCTCCCCCAACAGCCTTCCTTTCCCTCGCTTCTTCCCTACATTTCTTCTTGAGCTTTTTTTTTCTTCTTTAAATTTATTCCTTTGCAACTGCAGAGAGGAAGGAGATCTCAGTCAGCCGCTGGGGCATTGAGACGTTCCAGTCTGTCTTGCTGTTTGAACGCAGAAGCATTTTATTTTCTATTTTTCTCCTCTTGTAGAGAATTCGTGGCTAATTATTATGATTATTTGCCCACTCCCTTCCACTTCAATCCTGGACTCCCCGCTTTGTAGCGGGAGGTTTAGGCCGGAGCTTAGAAACGCTGGTATTGTGGGGGCGAAGGAGGATGGAGTTGAATTGAGGGAGGGGGTAAAATGGCTGAGGTTAGGAATGTTTTTAGGGAAAGAGGAATTTGCATTAAAATACAGAGAAATTAACAGATGCCCAGAAAGGAAATGTTGATTAGCACTGAGAAAAGATGTCAATGCAAATCAGTAGACTACACCAAGAGAATTGTATTTTCATATTTTCTTTGTGCCCCACTTCGTCTTATTTTTAATAATATAGCAGCAATAATAAACACGTTTTGATATTTCTCTGAACATTACTAGCCAAATGTTTTGCAAGAAGCCCGATGTTAGACGTATTTCATACATTAGGATATAATTCTTGTTAATTAGCAATAATTTACGTTAAGAGCATAGAAAATGTTGAGGTTACAGGTTTTATATCTGTACATTTGATCATCTTGTTATTTTCAAGAACTTTGCCTCCTATAAAATTAATTAGGTGAAATGTGGAGGTGTAATCAGCAACCTCTGAATTACCACTTCATTTCCTGGTTTTGATTGTAAATCAGTTCAGTCACTACATTTAGAAGACTTTAACCAAGTCTGTTTTGTACCGCATTACCTTTAACTATTTGCTACCTAGAAGAATATTTCCTTTTGCTCCTAACTAATATTTCCACTTTCAGAATATGTCAGGCCTTGGGGATGAAAAAACAAACAAACAAAAAAAATGAATCTTAATGGTGGAGTTTAAAAAATGTTTTTTGGTTTTTTTTTTTTTTTTTTTTTTGCAAAGGTTCTACGTAGTACTAACTTTAATGAAACAAAATATTATTCCTGAATCTTTCTTTAATCTGTAACCCTCAGAACTTGCAGTTAATGCTGAACAACAACAACAAAAAGCCACATTTGTCAATGTATCCTTAAAAATCCTTAATTCAAATAGCAGGGATCTTGGAGAATGACTTCCCTATTCAGTGCCTCACTTGGTCAAAATGAAAGCAAATGTAGGAGAAAAATGACACAGAGGCATAATGCAAAAGCACTTCCATTTGTGTCATTTTATTTGAAAAGCATGCATGTGTTTTTTGTATTTATCTTTTGGTCAGTATGTTGGGCAAAGAAACATAAGTGCTTACCTTGCTGTCTTTATTAGTGGGAATATAACCTTCATATTCCTGTGGTGACCTTATGTTAAATTAGGAGGAGTACCAGAGGCTAGAAATTATGACATGTCCTACTTGAGCACAGGTGCAGCTAGGCAGGGCTCTCTCAATATTATTTCACCCAGCACATCTGGGAGTTACTCCAGATCTTCCCCCTCAATATTCAGCCTGGGTAGGGTTGAAATAAATTTAACCTGAGTTCACTGGATTTTTGCACTTTATCAAAATCGGTTCCAATATTCTACACTCAAATTAAAATCTATTTTTTGATTCTCTGTGGCTTTAAGTTCATTAAATGTGAAATTGGCAGCTTGCTAAAGAAGGTCAGACTGATTAACTGTTTAAGACTTGTACATTTTCTGCTTCAGTTTTATTAACTGGCAGCATCCTGGATGTGTTTTGTATTTTGTGATTTTTTTTTTTTTTGATAGGGTAAGCATACAGTTTCAGGAGCAGATACTTACCAACTCTTTTTTCCCCTTTGGAAGGTTAAAAAATCATAGAAGCTGTTCAAATGAGACGCTAGAGTATTTTGGTACAAAGTTAAAAAAAAAAAAAGGAAACGGGAATGAAAGACATATCTACCTTGTTATACCATCCGCTGGTGATTATGTGTGTAGAAATAGTCCCATAATGAAGCGTTTTGGAGCTCATTCAGAAAATTAGTCAACTTTGACAACATTAGGCAAAGTATTTCAAGTCTAAAGAAAGGACTTCTCAGCCTTGTTCTGAGATGTGGCATTTGCTTGACCATTCTGATTTTTATGTGATGGGAGCCACCAAGTGCAAACATGTTTAGAATATTTTAGGCATTCCTTTCTTCAGAATGAAAAAATGACTAATTGGCTTATTTTCTTAAGTACTCAAAAGTATCCCATTTAGCTAATGTGTCTGGGAAGAATTGCCAGTGAATTTGGTATTTCTTTGATTTTGTGGCACTACTGAGAGTGAGATCAGAAAGGTTTTTGGCAGTATGAATTATGCTACGTTATGATTATTATTTAGATCCGTTTCACAGGTGAATGCAGTCGTTTGCTTATTATGGCGGTGTAAATGTGGCACATTTTGTGTGTGATATAGTAGCTTTCTAATTTACGAAGCTAAGTCTCTGTATACTTCGAAGTATATACACTGACACAAAGGGTGTGTGTGTTTATTTACCTCTTCTTTTATTCTTTGGCACAATAGACAACTTTGTAGGAAAAAAGAAAGAAATTTGGTTTCAATCCATGTTTTTACCAGTTTTGGGGGTAGTTATTATTTAAGCTTTCTTTATGTCACTTGTGTTAACTATTTACTTAACAGTCAACATTGTTTCTATACTCGAAAACCAGACAGAATTTATAGTGTGTGTGTGTGTGTGTGTGTGTGTGTGTGTGGTTTCTCAGGAGTTAATGCGAGTCAGATAGTTTTCCTTAAATATATGATGATTTGCCTCATTGATAAATTTGCTTTCTTGTTGATAACCTCCATATCCTTAGATGTTTTAGGTGCTCACATTTTCTGGGTATTATATGAAGGAGGCTAGAAACACTTTATATAATGTGGTGGGATGGGGTGGGGTTGAGAATGTATTTCCCCTTTCTCTCTTCTCTGGTGCTCTAATAATTGTGCTTTTGTTTCTCCAACCACAGCCGAACCTCTTGAAGCCATTCTTACAGATGATGAACCAGACCACGGCCCTTTGGGAGCTCCAGAAGGGGACCATGACCTCCTCACGTGTGGGCAGTGCCAGATGAACTTCCCATTGGGGGACATTCTTATTTTTATCGAGCACAAACGGAAACAATGCAATGGCAGCCTCTGCTTAGAAAAAGCTGTGGATAAGCCACCTTCCCCTTCACCAATCGAGATGAAAAAAGCATCCAATCCCGTGGAGGTTGGCATCCAGGTCACGCCAGAGGATGACGATTGTTTATCAACGTCATCTAGAGGAATTTGCCCCAAACAGGAACACATAGCAGGTAAATGAGAAGCAAGGAGAAAAGCTGTTTGCATGTTTTCTTTTCATTTTCAGAGGTGCTGTAGCCAAGCACTCAGGAGTGGTGAAGAGCTTTCTGTATTTCTCCATGTGACTGTCCACGACAGCCCTGTAATGTTAAAACAATCATTCCTATTGCTTACGTCCAGAACACAAAAAAAATAAATATTTTCCACTTCACTGAGTCAGATATAGGTGGAATAGGTACACACACCTGATACCCTCTCTCTGGATCTGTTGATGCTGAATTTCTTTCCTTTTTTTCTCCCCTTCTCATTTTTAAGTGTTGAACCTTACTATACCTGGCCCTGTTTCCAATGTCCATTTCCAGCCATGGTGACAAGTCAGAGGCGAAGTGGCCATACAGGCATTTTGTAGTTTGGCCAATGACCTGTTTGAGTCAGAATACCTGGTCAGACCTCCCTAGGGGTGCTGTTAGTTCTCAAGGCTTCTGCGAAGGAGGGTGGGCTGACAGGGCGTTTGGGACTGGGTAGAAAGAGTTAACTGAGCTTCAGGGCTCGCCTTGGATCCATATTGGCTGTCAGCCCGTATGGGGCTGTAATTAAACACAGCCCCGTGGTGGGATGACACCGTGACCTTGACTTTAAGATGCCATTTTCGACTGGCCAGGCCAGAGTAGAGAGGGCAGTTGCTGAAGCGCACAGACATGCTTACTCGAAAAGTTTAAGGGCATGTTGGAAATTTCAAAAGGTTGGTTTGACAGGAACGGCTGCTCCCTGCAGCCTGCCTCCTCAGCTAAATGATAAATGCTTCTCTGTGCTCTCTCTTGTCTCTGATGTGGTTTTGACAGATGTATCTTGATTTTGTTTGTGGTTTACACAACCACATGTCACCCTTACAAATGTCCAGTCCAGACTTCCACTGTTTCAGCTATAACACAATGTAAAAATTCTCTTGGAAAAATACACACACATATTCAACAGCTCTCCTTCCTTTGGTTAATTTTAGCAGAGAGGTAGTTAGGTGTGTGGGTTTCTCAGCAGCTCATGGGAAAAGGAATTAACGGCTAGCAGAGGGACTTAAATCCTTACCCTAAGTGATAAGCAGCAACACTATATAGTGACCCTTAAGACATTTTTTTGTGAAACCAGAGTGATTTAACACACAAGACAAAGTGAATGCAGAGTCTATGGTGACAAAAATGCTAAGCCTGCTGGTGGTTCCCTTTCTTCTATTTCCCCCTGCCCCCTCCCCCAAAAGGCAGAAGGTTTATTCAGTTTTAGGAAAGATAGTGCATATAATCAATTGATTCACTGGAACTTGTCTTTCTGACCTCGTTTGACCACAAAGTTGAACTGTAGTAGGTCAGTGGTCCAGAGGGAATTAAATGTCGTATTATTTTTTCTTCCCGCCCCCTCTGGAATTTGATCATTAAAATCAAACGTGGCATTTTCTTTCTTTCTTTCTTTTTTTTCCCCCATGCTTCCTGCAATAACACTCAGATACTTTTCCTTTAGTGAAAAGAGAAATCTGTACCAGGGAAGCTGCATTTACAAAATATTTTTCTAGAATTCACCGCATTTAGCTTATGTGACATGTAGGTTAACATTTTATCCCCCCCACCACACACACAAGTGGGCAATGGCAGTGACCATTTCCATGTGCTGTCTTGTGACTGGAAGGAAAATGTAAGGCATGATTAATGAAGCAAGAGCAAGCGGAAGGGGATTTGTCGTCTTCGGAGATCCAAAGCCTTTCTAAATCACCAAATATGGAGTAACACTTGCGTGATGTAACATCGTATTTACATATCGGGCCGCTCGTTTAAAAGACAAAACACAGTGTCTGTCAAGCAGGAATTAAAACCACACTTCTTACTGAGGTCCCAAATAGGTTATTCACTCTCGGATTAACCAGCTCCAAAATTCTGTGCTTCTGTACTTAGAAGAGGAATCTAAAAGCTAGGGGGGTGGGGGGGGAAGGCACTATAGTGATAGCTTTTTACTATTATAGTTGTGAATGTACATAGAGAAAGAAAAGATATTTTCCTTAACTTCTGGTTGTCATAAAGGTTTTTTGTTTCTAAGACCCAGTATAATAGCAGAGCCCAGAGAAGCACCCCCTCCCGGCCCTGCCAAAAACAAAACACAAAAGAAAGAAAAAAGAAAAGAAAGCAAATTTAAAAGATGTTTTATAGGGCTAATACTAAATAATTTCACTGAGATGAAAAGCGTTATAAGGTATCTAAGATATTCAATGGGTGCACAAATGTAGCAACCCAGGTGAGGTAAACCTTTCATGCACAAATAATTACAAAGCCTTGATTCATTTCATTGTGTTTAATCACCTGTTCCCACCCTGGAATTGGCTGGACATAAATAGCGTGGTCACATCTCAAAGCGAGATGTCAGTAACTAGAATCATGACTTCTCATAATTCACAGTAATGAATTAAGAGTTTCCTATGGTGAAATTAACATTCTACCATCGCACATAAATTAAGATGCCCTGGCCCTCAGGTGTCTCTGAAGGGAAGTTCTGGAAGACGGCTGTGCACACTACCAGCCCATTTCTCTCAAGCACGCCTTTACAATTCCAAGTCTGCTTTTCTTTTTATGGCGAGGAAGGAAACAAAAAGAATAATCATCCAGTAGATATTTGAATTGTGGTGTCACAAAAAGAAAGGCGAAGCAATGCTCCATATTAGTAGAGAGATCTATTGATGAATCTCTAGAAGAATATGTTTGGCAACCACATAAAAGGTAGTCATTTAAGTGCACTGTGTAGGAAAGGCTTTATTAAAGTGATGTAAGTTGGATTTGAGCTCCCTGTGTGTTCTGTGCCATTTTATAGGCAGGAAGCAGGAATAAAACAGTGACAGATTTTCTTGAGATAAATAAAGCTTAGCATTGGGGGCTTTCAAATAGGAGAATAAGGTAGCGTTCTTTAAGTCTTCAGTAAAGTGATCTGCATTTTGGCTGGACATAGGCCACACGAAGAGGAGTGTGGTTTGGAAAGGGTGATTCTTTTTACCTGGCGTATAGATGGTTACGAGCTTCAGCACTTCACCCATGTACATGTGTGTGTTGATCAGGTTGCTTTTTTCATTTCATTCACATATTCAAAATACTGTGTGGCTGTGATCCAGTGAAACCATTGACATAGTACGAATTTAACTGGAAATGAGCAGGTCATATTGTGTGGGGCCCAGTGCATCTATTTCTATGTCAGATACTCACCATCAGATGTCAGCAGCCTGTGACTGGCAGTCAGGGTTTTTAACAGGGCTGTTGCTGTGTTTTGTAGTCTCATCTTTTATGATGGGGGAAATATTCATCAGAGATTAGTGAATGTGAAACTGCTGTTCACTTACAGAAAAGGCCAAAAATATTATCCCACAATGTCAGATTTGAGATTTTGGCTTATGACACATGGAAATCTTTAAATTAGGGTTGGGCTGTCGTGAAGTTAGCTTTTTAAGAGAATGGGGGAGAATAGGACCAGTCTTATAAAATGTACTCAGATCTACTACTATTGATACATAATATTTTTTCTCCTTAAAATCGTGAACATAGACGTCCATATCAGGATATTTAAAAATTAATTTGCTTAGGCAATGTACTTCGTAACTAGATAAAAATATATAAGACAGTTACTCTAATGGAGGGGGAAATACTAATTCAAAAACAAACATGTCAGCATGTTACTTAAAGGTAAATCAAGTATAATATACTTAACGCTTTTCGGAACTTAGCAAATCAACTTGCCTTTTCTTTTTGTACCCATTCTAATTCTTTCCTAACTCAGCATGAATTGGGGATGTATTTGTGTACTTCATGGTATAATTGTAAATGAGACTATAAATTATAGTATCCTAATATGACTACTTATTTTTAATTTCTCTTTATTTGTGTGATTCTGAATAAAAACCACTGACTTCTGAAGTGAATTTTTAGCATGGCAGCTGAAAAAGAAAACAACAAACAAACAAACAAAACCCCAATATACTGGTGAACATTTTATTTACCTTCAGTATGCAGAGAATAGAGAATATTGTTTCCTTATATATATCTAGGATTTTCACTGGGAGCCTGTGTTTGTGAGGCCACTACCCAAAGACTCATGTTCATGAGTCTGGGAGTCCTATATACAAGCTGTATTTGTAAATAAGACCAAGAAAGGTTGTGAACTGGCAGCTTGGATGTTTTGTCAAAGTACAATGTCAGAGAAACTCTCTCTAAGACAAATTGTAAATAGAACTGTCACAGTGATTGCATGATTGAGCCACAGAAGTGTCTTACAATTGTTGGCATTGTCAGAGGACTTTTGAAAGCTTAATTAAACACAGTGGCCCGCATGGCTGCTAAATTTACTTCGGAAAGCCAAAAAGGAAAAAAAAAAGTCTAAAATGTGGAAGATTCCCAAAGATCTCAAAGTTCTTCAGACATTACCCTTCCGGTGACACAGAAAAGATGCATTGTGCATTTTCCTAGTTGTCTTTTATAAATAATAGTTTTGAGAATAGGGCCACGTGATATGAAGATCATCCTGTGTGTGATGTGGAGATTGTGTTAGTTTTTCTGTCTCCTGCTGTTACAGACAGTTAATGTAAAAATGGCCTTTTATTGGAAACACAAATATGTATTCACTTCAAGAACAGGAGCAGAGGGGGAAAGTTTCCCTCCCATTCTCTGTGTTCATTCTGTGAGATCTTAAAAAAAACAGTGCTGTAATTTCTTAAATCACTCCATCCTTGTATTGCAAGTTGTGCCTTTTACGTTAAAGGATCTGAAATCTGTTTTGCACACCTTTCTCCTCGTGCATGTGGCATTTAATTGTGGAGCTGCCCATGGGCTGGAAAATGCAACTGGGTGTAGAAACGTGCAGGCAATGTCAGGACAGCGAACCTTAAGCTCAGGGAAGAGGAGAGTTGGATGCATATTAATGGCACATTTTCAAGTCCTGGAAAATCATTAATTTCACACCACAGCCCCCATGTAGTTTGGCTAATGTGGGAGGACTAAATTGGAGCATATAACTAACGTGCAAATCCTAGGGAAGCATTTTTCACAATTTTGTGATTTCTTAAGTGAAAGTGTTTAATAAAGGAGAATGGATGAATGGTGGCTTTTCAACACTAGTCAGGGAGAAAGGAAGAAAGTTTGGCTTTCCTTGGGGGAAAACATGAAATTGAACCAAAGTAGCACAGCTAGGGAGATGCACCGAGATCACGGCATTCAGTGTTAACTTAATTTAATGGACTTTGGTTGGTCTGTTCACACCCTTTACTGCACAAAGGAATCATTTGACAAAATTTACCCCTAGCCCAAGTCTGTTTTTACATACCGTAGTACCAGCTTCATGCAGTAAAAAGCACTTAGCATCAAACTGGACCCAGCCTGGCACCTTGCCACTTTTTTAGCAAGAGATTTAATCACCAAGGATCTTTAGTACCTTTCTGCTTGTTCAGATTTCATTTGGGTCATGGTTATGTCAGCAGTGTTGTTATTACAAGGATTAAAAAAGAAAAAAAGATTTTAACTTAGTGCTCATTTTTAACATTGTCTCAAATCAAGCAGGTTTTTATTTTGTGTGTCAATTTGGAGGACATTAATAAAGTTCATAAATATGTTCAGACTATATAATTTAATGGATAATAACCAGTATTGTTATTTGTAATACAAATAGAAAATTGGCCATTGTATCCCTCCCTCCTCTGTCCTTTCCTCCTCCCCAGGTAAATAAGCATCCTTAAACTGCTTCTCTCCTTTACTTCCAGGGTATAGAGGCTCTGGCCAATATCAGTAAATTTACCTTTGTAATTTGCCATGTAGTTTTTACAACAATGACCTAATTAATTTGAGCACGAACCATATTATTGCTACTAGAGTCATTTTCTGTCACAAACTTAATTTCCAGGAAATGTAACCTGACGAATAAGAATGCTTTAGCTCTCCTAGAATGCTTTAGGTCTCCTAGAGACCAAAGGCAGATTTAAAATAATAATAATAATAATAATAATAATAATAATAATAATAAATGCCAGCATTATTAAAGCCAGTATGCTTGATGCCAAACTCACTTTGAAGCCAGTAAACATCAGACTGTATTTCTAATCAGTTTTAGAATGTAACGTATTCCATATTGGGTTCACTGGAATCTGCCTTTCTGCTTTTTACTGGCCAGCTGCACTCCCTATGCATTTTTAAAACATTTCAGCAAAGGCTTTTGCTGTTCTTAGCAGGGTTAGTAACTTGGGGTCTATTTCTGAGCTCATTCGTCATTCTGCGATGGCATTGAGTTAGGTTGGCAAGGGAAGGATTTGAAGCATGGGGGGTGGTGAGGTCACTTCTGACCCCAGCAGGGAATAGGTGAGCTTCATTTGCCTTTACAATAGACGCACAGTTACTGCACCTTGGAGGAGCTCTCAGGTGCCGCTCAGATGGGCGCATGTAAATGCCCTGTCAGATGCGGAGCCGGAATATTAATGCCTCTTCCACCACCGCACCATAATAAAGCTGTACACAGCAAGCTTAATATGCAGCTAGTCTGGGGAATTGTGTAAACTTAGGTAGCCCAGTGTGAAAGACAGCGATGTAAAAATGCTCGATATGCTACAGTTTCCATTCTTGTTCTCCTTTGATCTATGGCAAAATGAAAACATCATCCTTTCCTCCTCTTGGAGTTGTCTCCCCAACTCTGCCACCTCCCAATCCACCACCAGAATTTTTTGCATGTGTGGTATGGAGAAATGCTACATAATTTGTTTCGTATGGTTAATTACAGGCGTTTGAATATTTAAAATTTTAAATAGCCGCTGTTCCAGCTTTTCCTGTTAAAAGTATGTGATTTGAACAAAGGGAATACAGTGTAAATATTTGTGGTGATTTGCAACACCCCTCTTTCCCTATTAAACACACACACACACACACACACACGTGCACACACACACACACACAGACATTCAGTTTAGATGTAGTGCTGACTTAAAAGGCTTCTGTACCTTCATTTGTACTTAAAAAAAAAATCAACTCTCAACTGGAACTCCATTAAAACATTTTGCCATTATTTTTGAGTCCACTGTTGCTTGAGGTTTTAAAGAGGATTTTTATAATGTGTTCATTTAACAGAATCAACAGCTGTCAGAACCAGTTGTGGTAAATCCACAAAACGTACAAAGAAAATACACACGTTTCCTGAAACAAAACACTTGGAAAAACAAGCTGCCAAGAACTGGCGAATGAGAAGTCTGCAGACAGGGAGCCGGAGTGTTTCATCTCTTGGTTCACCCTGGAGACTGATGTGAGCGGATCTGATGCAATGCCCTGGAAGGTTTACCTGACCAGGTGCCTGCTTTGAGGCAATGCACCGGGCAGGAGGGCTGGACGGGGCTGCGAGTTGCTCCCTATTCTGCCCTCCTTTTTTCTTTTTGATCTCTCCACATAGATAAAATACCAAGTTCATAGAGTGCTACACAACAAATTATATCCACTAAAGGTGAGATGATCAGATTTAAACTTCCTGTAAAAGAAGCAAGAAGGTGCCTAACACGCACTTTTCCAGATAGGGTTGGCAGCATGTTATGCAGAATTGAATCGGCCCCGCCAGGAAATTCCCAGTGGGACCCTGGAGCAGGCATGTTGATGAAGGGGATACCTGGGGACCTCTGGTCACTCACAATGAGTTTCTGTTTGTATCTTCACTCTTGTTAGCCTTGGCGATGAACAATTACATCTACAATTTGATCTTAGTTTTAGATACAGGTGAGTCCGCTGATTAAAAACTCCCATTAAAATGAAGAATGGAATAATTGTGAAGCCCACGAAGGTGCTTTCAAAACAAACACAGGTGCTGTTGTGTCCCCCCCCCCCCCCACAACGCTCTCTGGTTTCTGTTTTCTTTTTGAATTTTCTAAAAAAAACCCCAAAAAACCAAAAACCAAATAACACAAGGAAGCCCCATGCTAACCATCAGGGCATTTAAATTTATATTCATCAGTTGTTCATTTTCTTGATATGTAATGATGTATAAAAAAAGCTGCAAAAAAATCACATCTGTTAATTTTTAGAGAAATAAGGTGTAGCTTGGGTTCTTCTTAACTTAGCTGGAGTACAAGGCTCTACATGCCACGTCTGATCTCTTACATTTTAAATATGGAGTTTCTCTTTTTGGGCCAAAAAAAAAAAAAAAAAAAAAAAACCTGAAGCATTTCCCTTTACCGACTCAGGGGATACCGTGATTTCATGATTTATTTACATTTAGGGGGCAGCTCACAATGAGCCATTTACTGCTCATCTTAGCCCCCTCCTCCACAAGTCTTTGAGTTCACAGTTAAAACAATACATTAACCAATGTTAAATTTTAAATCTCATGAGTTTCTCTCTCCTACTCCATCCCATCCTAAGATTAAAAAAAAAAAAAACAACAACACAACTATTCTTTTACATTTAAAAGTGAACATTGGCTACTGAAGAATGATTTAAAGACTGAGAAAATTTTTAATAATAAATCGTAACCTTCTCATGTTATGTTTTTGTTATGTTAAGGGGAAAAAATCAATAAGGAAAAATTTAATTCTGATAAAGATACTCTTGGATCTTTGAAAACAACTGCTGTCCTTTTAACTAAAACATTTGAGCAGCTTCAAAGACTATGTATTTCTTCTGATCTTGGAGCTGTGTGACTGGTAGCAAGAAAGAAAAAAAAATCTTATTCTACATACAAGTGGATTGCTTAACAAGTCTGCACAGACACGTACTTGTTTGTACAATAGAGATAAAAATTCCTGTATAAAAATAATTCAGCTGCTGACAGCAGGCATTGTTGTTGGACCTGTCTTTTGTGCCTGTCCCAGCTCTGGGCCCCCTCTCCCCCTCTATCTGCTTGGGACAGCTTGCTGCGTATAGACTCCTGACCAGAAGTTAATTGCTATACATTAAATGTATAGGTATTGTATCTAAAGAGGAATATCTTGAGCCTTCCTATATGCATTCCACTCTACTTTCTGATGTGATTGCAGTACCGCCAGCAAGAGGGTGGCAGGCAAACGCTCTAATAGGGAAAATGACTTGAAGCAGTTAAGGGAAATTTGGCCTTCAGGTCCCATTTGCTCTGCAGTGTAGCATCAGTTTCTAAACTTTTGTTTTTAATCTAATTCTGATTTACTCTGTCACATCCCATATCAACCCTCATTGAACTCTACTCATGTAGAGTAACATTAGTGTCAAAGGGAATTGGTCAGGACTGTGGACCTGTGGCTCATACAGATGGTTGTGGATGTGAGTTACACACAGCTCTGCGTCGTTTTCTTTCTAATAAGCGTCAAAAGGGGGCACATTTCTGAGCACGGGCCGTGGATAAGAGAGCCAAGGAATGAGGGATAGTACCTGGATTTTTTTTTTCACCCCCTTCTCCCTTCTCTTTCCCACTTCCTTGGGATACCTGCATTTCAGGTAGTAAGATCAACTTTAGGAAAACGTCTGAGGCTGGGGGTTGTGGGGTGGGGATGGGGGGAGAGTGGCAGAAAGAAGTTACTCGCATATTTTCAGTACGGGTTCAAACACAGTCACCAAAGCAGAGTCTTCTGGGTCCAGGAGCGGAGCAGTATGCACAGGCACGTGGGCTTTTCAGAGCTGTTTGTTCCCAGTCAGACTTGTATGCCAGCCGAGCTGGGACTTAACATGGGCTTTTCCCGGGGCTGGGTGTATGGGATGGGGCCCTAGGAGGCATTCACTGGGAATTCTCTCACAAGAATTTCTTAAATACCATGAGGTGAATAAGGTGTGAGTTAACATTCAAGGTGTGAGATAGATTCTCCTCCATACTTGTCACAGGGAAGCATGAGAATCCAAATTCCCACTAGGCTCTGTAGTAACTCGGGGGGGGGGGGGTGGCGGTGGGTGGACATCACAACTTTCTGAATGTCAGCTGATGTCTGCATGACCTGTTCCTCCTGAATTAAATGCTGCCAGTGCAGGATCGAAGGGGGGACCCCCAGGAAGAGAACTCCCCAACGACAGGCTTTTCACTCCCCAGAAGTAAAGCAGATCTCACTCCCCTGCCTCATATCCTCTCCTTTCTTGTTCTTTCCCTTTTGGAAGCAGAAACTTCTAAAATGAATGCCACTCCAAGGCGACGAAAAAGCTGTTTTTATACCACAGTGGATGTTTACACAGGAGACTCAACTTGAGGGGAAAAAGGCTTTTTGGGAGGGTGGTGGGACTCGTGTTAATCTGTTTTGTTGGAGGACTGTGCAGTATATTGCCTGTGAGCAACTCTGGGCTGTTTTTGATAAATTACCATGTTTAGAGATAGGTTTGGCTCTTAAGGGCTTAGTTTTATGAACAAAGTCCGTAACGATGTTTGCATCCTCTGTTTGTCTCTTAGCCCCCTTTGGCTTCACTAGAAGCTCAATGTTTAGTTTAAGCTCAGTCTGGAAGATATAACAATTTTGCATTAAAAAAATGAGGAAATCATAGGAAGAAAAACCCTTTGCTTTTTGGATGAATCTTACTGATAATTTGCTAAAGCTCATTTGAATTTTAAGCACTTCTTTAATCTTCAAAGGCTAAATTGCTTTATGAATATGCATGGTGTGGGCAGACTTCAGTTCATTACCTAGTTGTAAATTCTAATGACCATTAGGTCCTTCCAGTAATTGCGAATTGTTTTGCATTTTTGATTGGCCTATTAACATGTACATTCGGTGCACATCAGGCTGGCCTGTCAGCCTGCTGAAGGAGAAAAAAAAGGTGAAAATTGTTTATAGCACCAAGATTCTTAGATTTTCAATCTTGCAAAATTGATGATGTAAAAAAATTAAAGCAGTGTTTTTTCTTCTCAAGATTGAAAGTTCACCAAGAGATTTGACATATTTAATTTACATGATGACTTTGCACTCCTTCATTAATGCAATTTGCATATGAAGCTGTTGTTAATCACTTTTGATCATGTTTTGTGTATTAGCTGCCTCAGTGGCTCTCCTCCTCGGATGCCCCAGTAGAAAGGAGCAAAATGATGCATCTTCTTGCCAAGTTTCCTTTAGTGAATTGAGGAATTAGAAGTCTAACCTTGAGTAATTACATATGTTTTATCCGTTTTCTTTTAACGTTAAGTACAGTTTGTGGAAGTGTTGGCTGGAAGTCGTTCTCATTTGGGGAGAAGGCTGTAAAATTTAAGTGTGTGATTGAGGCACATCCCGATCTGTACAGAAATATGCACTGCCTGTCCCTGTTCCCCCCATGAAAGTTGTCGGGCAGTTGCATTGTTAAGCGGCTTGGTGGCTGGGAGACTTGAATTTTCCAGCGTATTAAGACATCAGGCTTCTCCTTTGGAAGAGAGAGGGCTACAAAGTACAGACCTGTGCTACAATGCTTTGGGTTTCTTCTTTAAATATGTGCCTAGCACCTATGCGTCTTGGGCCTGGGCTTGGCTGACTTATTTACCTTTGAGCTCGAGGAAGTCTTCCTGTGGCCTCCTCCAGCTTCTGTTCTCAGCTGCTCGGTCTGTGTCCTCCCCTAGTCACGAAAGTCAATCATGGTCTCTGGGCTCCTGGGTGCCTCCCTCAAGGTACACAAGTGCCCTGGTTGTGAAAACAAGGTGCTAACTAACGGTTTCCGATTTTTGAGAGCCTGTGATTTTGGTATTTGCCTTTGCTGTTGAATAGCCTGTGCTGTATTATTGATGCTCATCTTTGGTCTATGAGTTTATCACTGGTTAACAAGCAGAATCAGAACACTGAAACTGATATTCTGATTAAAAGGAATGTTTAATGAAAGAAAATAAATTGTGATGGAAAATGAACAGTGTGTAAGAAACGTAACTACAATTTTAACCTCCGAGGGACCCTAGCACTGCCCTACCGTGACTTCCATCCATACCATGCTAAAAGCATGCTTCAGTTCAAAGTTGTTAATATTCAGCTGGGAAACAGTATCCAGAACACAAATAAATTATTAAGTGCATGAACTTTTTAGGCAGTAAGATGAACTGATGGGGTCCATCTGTGAGATCCAGGGGCTTTTTATTTGTGTGTGTCGAGCGATTCTGCCCTCTCCGACTTCACAGCCTTTGGTCTCCGGCCAACTGCATGCATAATTGATTCCACACGCACTATCATTTTCTTGATGTAATTGCTTTACTAAGATATGATGAAATCTAATGGATAATTTGCTATTTGAAAATGGGCAAAAAAATGTTCATACTTTTTATTGGGGGGAGGGCAAGAGAGAAGGGGGAATTCGGATGACCTGGTATTTAAGAATACAAAACAAAACGAAACCGGCAAAACGAACTTATGCACTCTGCTTCAATCACGTTGGTTTGGGTAGGAAGGTCTTTGTGACATATGGAAGCCAGTGTGTAAATCTCTTTCTATCTCATATCACCCTCCTTCATTCCTTCTTTCTCTGTCTCTCCCCCAAACTTTACAAGCAAGGGATCCTAACAAGGTAAAAAGTAAACAATTTAGTCATCACCAGCCTTATTATTCAGTCTATCCAGGAGTTTTGCCATGTCGGTTTATTTAACTTCCAGGAATGTAAACACTGACACAGCCCTAGAAGCAGCAAGAAAGATTACAGTATTAGAGTTAAAAACCGTGAGCATGGAGGAGCTGTGCTTTATACTCAGCTATAATAACACTTTACATTGAAACATAGTGGTAAGTCAAAACCGACTGGAAACTTGTGCTTATATGGAGTACAAATTTCATTCTAATAGATTGGCATAATCTCATGTACCCAGAGTAGATTGTTATATAATGGAGAAAGTGTATAAATGTCAAGTACACAAATAATTCTACAGGAAGTAAATGAGAAGTATTAGAATTTCTTAAATCACCATTAAATTTTGTTGGTGGGACAGTCTCATTGGGTGCCTCAAAATCATGTGTGGCTTTGCATAAGTCTTTTAAAAATGTATTTTGAGGGGATTTACGGACATTGAAACATTGTTTTAATCCAAACCAGTTCATGCTTTAAATGTACCTTAAAAAAATTGTACTATTTTTTTTTTTAAAGTACTTAAAGGGAGTGGAAGGGTAGTAAGCATATAAAGTGAATCCATCTCACTGTGGCAAACTGTTTTTCAAGTAAAGTCATAATAATGAACAACACATGATCTGAAATTTGATCAGCAAACATGTACTTATGCCAAGGAATTTTCTTCCTTTCTTTCTTTCTTTCTTTCTTTCTTTCTTTCTTTCTTTCTTTCTTTCTTTTCTTCCTTTTCCTCCCTTCCCTCCTTCCTTCCTTCCTTCCTTCCTTCCTTCCTTCCTTCCTTCCTTCCTTCCTTCCTTCCTTCCTTCCTCCCACCATTCACATACCAAGGTTCTGAAAATCAGTAAAGTAGGGGGAGATCATATCTTAATACACGTAATATACAGAATGGCACAGCTAAGCTGTCTTTTGGAAGAAACATTAAATTCACCACCACTAACAATAACAAAAAAACCTTTTAACAAAACTGGAAATGACAGAATAGTTTTAAAAAAGAAAAAAAAAACCCACCCTACCTTCTGATGCTCAAAACTTCAAACTATTAATAGACCACCAGTGAGATAGACTGTCTTTGTGCCTTGAAATGCAAAATGAGGGAAATAATTAGCAGAGGAACAAAATTCTCAAAATTTGAAGAACTTCTGTGATTACTGGGGGTACAGTGAAAAGAAAATGCAAATTTCTTCCTGATCTTAATTAGATTCGATTGTGCGGTGGGTGTGTTGGATTTGGGGGGAGAGGCGGGGGCAGAGAGCGGGGGAGGCTGTGGTGGGGGTTGAGGCGAGGGGCTGTGTGATGTGGAGACAGGTTAACAGGGGCCTGGTGGTGTGGCAGGAGGAAAGGTGGCTTCCGACGCTGGTGCAGTAAACCAGTAAACGGTGTGCTGATGGGGCTAGAATACTGACCCCTTAATTTAGCTGGGCTCATTTCCCTTGGGTCTAGGGGATTCATGGGGGGGAGGGGTGGGTACTGAAATAACAGCTAGGCTGCCTTAGGAAGGGGAAGCAGCCTGTGGGTTACTTTCCCCGACCACAAGGGAAAGCTGTGTGAGACGTTATGGGCTCTGCCTTGGGCTCTGTGGCCATCACTCAGCCTCTTAAGGGGGCATCTGCACAGAACCCCCAACACCAGAGCACCCCTGACCGGCCGCCCTCCAAACGCACTCTTTAGAGTCCACTGGTGGTGGTTGGCCAGAGTCCCGCCAAAGTATGTGCAGCAAGTTTCACTGGCTGGATTTCCCCTTGCGTGAAATAATAAAAGCCCTGGCCAAGGCTTATGAATCTATTTTTGTTTCATTAATATTATTTATTATGTATTTTATTAATATTTTTAGGAGGGACTGTGCTCTCATTTGACCATTTGTAGTTATAATTAATACATTCCGTACTGGTTGTAAAAAGTGTATTTGCATTTAATTGCAAGTCAGGCTAAATTAATGGATATGATTTAAAACAAAACTCACTTAAAATATTCTTGCAGGGAGCAAAAGAAGGGACAGTCCTTGCATTAAATTTGTTTCTGGGTGTCTGTGGTAAGAGGCTTGAAAGGATTGTGTGGGTCTAACAGGAATCCGGTGTGTGTGTCCGAGAGACATGGGGGCCACGCAAGGGGGAGGAGTAAAACCTGGGCAGGGGGAGGGGCAGCCGGGAGCTCCCATCTTTTCTTTAATTTCTGAGGTTACCAGGAGGGGCTTAAGCAAAGTGGTCAAGTCCATCTGCTCCAGGGAAGGTGGTAAAGAAAGGAGGTTAGTGGCAAGAGGGAAGAAGCACAAAGGGAAAATTGTACATTGGGAACGTTGCTCTCGCGGCCGTGGTGTAGACAGACTGGTTTAGCAGACAGAATGATAGATTGTTTTGTCAAGGGTCCCAGGGTGTGCCCTGAACTTGAAGCACTTTGTTTATCTTGAATAGAAAGGGAAAAGAACAGACATAATCGATGTCTAGTTTTTAGGAGCTCGAAAGAGGTAGGAGAACAGAGAGGAGCCGGGGAGGTGGGGGGAGGTGCAGCCCTTGGTTGTGGCTGTCCATTAACAGATGAACTTGGCCGAGGGCCAAGCTTTAGATGAGAGCATGTCAGGGCCCCAGTGCAGCCAAGCCTTTTCAGTGTTTTTTTTTTCTTCCTCTTTCTTTCTTTCTTTCTTTCTTCCTTTCTTTCTTTCTTTCTTTCTTTCTTTCTTTCTTTCTTTCTTTCTTTCTTCTTTCTTTCTTAAAAAAAAAAAAAAAAAGAAAGAAAATACCTGCTGACTGTACATCAAATGCTCCCAGGTTTTTGGCTAAAGGCAAGAAAAAAAAAAAAAAGACACAGCTCAATTTTTTCCCCTCTGAACCAGTTGAGGCCAGTCTTTTGGCTACACACACAGGTTCTATCATCTTTCCTGGCTTGCCATTGGGAAAAAAAGAGTTATGATAACGCCAGTAACCCGAGGGCCTGGGACAGGAAGGGTTCGGTGTGTTCAAGAGACCAGCGTGTGTGAGCGCGTGCGCTGCGGCTAACGTGTGTGCGGAGCCGGGGCGGGGCGTGTGGGCCGGCGTACAGGTAGGAAGTCGGTGCCAACTAATTCCTTTCATTTTTTAATTTTTTCTAATGTGTATTTATTTTTGAGAGACAGAGACAGAGAGTGAGTGGGGGAGGGGTAGAGAGAGGGAGACACCATATCCGTAGCAGGTTCCAGGCTCTGAACTGTCAGCACGGAGCTTGATTGGGGGCTGGCACTCACCAGAAGGGAGATCTGGACCTGAGCCGGAGTCCTTCGCTTAACCGACTGACTGAGCCACTCAGGCGTCCCCAGTCTCCTGCGTACCCACCACCCCCACACCCGCCTCGCCCCGACCTTTTTTTTTTTTTAAAGAAGTTAAACTCCTTGCTGGGAAAGACCTGTGAACTAGTCTGTTGGTGGCTGGGAAAGAAAATAACACCCAAGCAAGACCCAGGAAAGGCCAGGGATGGGGGAAAAAAGCGCCCCCATCGGAAGCACAGCACTTGCCGTGCAGGGCTGGTGGCAAACCCATGCGTCTGGGGCTTGTTTTATTCTCAATTATCTTATCTCTTTGGTCTGTTTCTGTGTTTTTTAGTTTATTATGACATTATGCATTCACTTATGAGTGTTGGCAAGCAAGAGTCATCAGCCCAATAACTTCCTGACATTTTTAGCTCTTTTAATGTGCAATCTTTGCCCTCCTGCCACAAGTGGCAAGGTAATTGAATTTCCCTGTTACTTACTGGCGGGAGGCATGTTCTGGTTCCCACCAGAGGAGCTGCTGGCACTAAAGCTGGGTTCATAGAATTCTGCCTAGGGGATACGGGGGCTTCCGAGTGGTTTGGGGGCCTGTCCGAAATGCAGTCCACACAAGAATAGATGTGTTTTTCCCATCACAGACTTGAAAAGGCCCCAGGGTGAACGGCCATATAAAATAGGATAAAATCGTGTTTACTTCCCCAGGCTGAAGCCTCAGCAGGGAGATGGGCTTTTCTTCTCCTTCTCCTGTAGCAAATAGAAACTGGGAAACTTTGGAGGCCTCTGGGCTCATCTCACAGATAACCCCAAACATTCAACAAAGCCCTTAGATGCTTTTTTCACTCCCACCTATGTGTCTTTGTAACCTGCAGGCTGAAAGAGGGGAAATAAGCCCTTAAAAATACATTCATCTCCTTTCATCTCCTTTTCCCCCCATCTTCAGCCTCTGTGAGTACATGAACTAAAATGGTGAAGAAGCGCTGCCATTTCTAGGTGTGTGAGCTTGGGCAGATTTCTTCATCCTCTAAGCTTCCATTTCTTCATCTGTAACATGGGGGGAGCCGCAGGACCCACCACACTGGGGACCTCGTTAGCATTGCAGGAAAACACTTGCCTGGTACCAGGTAAGCACTTGAGAAAAGCCAGTTACTATTATGATTCTGACTCATGGCTGAGCACTTTTTCTCCTATAAGAACTGGGGTCTCAACCTAGTTCCTCACAGTGTGGGGGTAGCAGGTTGGGAAGAGAGGTGAGCCGGGCAGGGAGAGTTCTAATGGGCTCAGAGCCTCTTTCTGCCTCAGGGTGGGCTCCTGTGGGAACCTGTGGGAAAGGGGCTGTTGGGTGGAAACGGCTGAGAGTAGCCCTTGTGGGACTGGTGAGGTGGGGCGACTGGCAGCTCCCTCAGTGCTTGGCCTGTCTCCCTACAGAGAGGGATGGCGTGTGCTGCATTTCCAAGGGAGGGTACCTGGGTATGTGACATAGTCACTCTGGGTTCCAGTTCCTGCTTCACCACTGACTGGCTGGGAGTGTTGGGGCAAAACGTTTAACCTCTGGGAAATGGAGATAACCCAGGGCACCTCCCTTATGTAGGGTCCATGAGACGAGTAAATGAGAGAAAGCACATACATTACTTGCCACCCAGGACACGCTGGCAGAGTTGCCATTGCTATACTATGTATCTGACGCCTTGTTATTCCATCCACAGAAGCCCCAGAAAGGAGATCTTATTAGCCCCATTTGGTAGATGAGGAAATTGGGGCTAACCAAGGGCTAGATAACTTCCCTGAGGGTTCACAGTTATGAAGGGTTTAATCCTTTGGCTTCTAGTCATCATCCTCTGTCACCTCCTCAAAATATTTGCAGCTTTCCGTAGTGGAGCTGGGCACCAGTTGGGTGGGAAGCGCTGGTGTTGGACGGCTGGCCCTCCTGTGGGTTCTGTGGTCAAGTTTTTTAGTCTTCTGGGAAAGAGAAGAATGTTCTCATCCAGTTCCTGGGCGGCTGTCCTGGGCGTATTGGCGGAGCCTTGGAGCTGTTGGAAAGAGTTGTAATGTGAGGAATTCTGCTTTGCAAGTAGTCACTTCTCCATCTGTCCAGAGTAAGCCAGAAATGGGGCGAGGGTCCTGTGAAGAACAGGAAGAAGGTTTCCTATTTGTGTGTGACTTGGTTAGGAGATGGCAGTAGGCTGACCAAGAAACCAAGCTAGGACTTTTAAGGGCTGGTGAACCCTCTGGCTTTCAGCATTTCTGTTCTCTTGTCTCTCTGACGTTCGCTTCACTGACCACACCTTAAAGGGGGGAGGGGGATAATCAGAATTACACTCTGACGGGGAGAGTATGGGAGTGTGTGTGTGTGTGTGTGTGTGTGTGTGTGTGTGTGTGTGTGTGTGAATATGTGTATGTAGGGAGTGCTGGGGGGTTAATAATCTGCTTCTATGAGGTTTTCATTTCTAGCTGAGCAAGTGCTGTGGTAAGGCAAGTCTGGAAAGCATGCTAGGGGACCTGAGAAAATTTTTGAATGGAAACTACAGTCAACAACTCCATATGATCCACATGTGGCTTTCCCTGAGGCAAGTTTTCAAGTGCATGGTGGCCTCCCCCAGTCACTCCGCAGGCTGCTCTGACACCATTAATATTTGCTGAAGCAAGACCTGAGGTTCATTGCAGAGGGATTACATAATGTATTCCGAAACCAAATGTCAGGGTTTTCCTTTAATTACCCATCCTTTTGAATTGGCTGGGCCACCATCAACCACCATTTATATAGTTTCAGAGTCCATTGGGTAGTTTGGAGGCGCCTACTGTGTGCAGAGGTCCCATGGGGGAACTGAAGAGTTGGCTTCCGCAGTGACAAGGGTTGGCTGGGAGTTCTGCTCACCTGGTATGCTCTTCTATTCTATTTGAACCGAGGGAAGTTGTTCAACCAAGGGGTTGTCATCGGCATGGATTCAGGCCGTCTTCTGAGTTGGGGGTAGGGATGGAGGTGGCTGCTGAGAATACATGTGGGTAAAGAACTCCAAGCCTTACGTTTCAATTCTCATGCTGCCCTGGAACTACTGGATCCTTGCTTCCTTGCCCCTTGCCTTTTCCCCTGGTTCTCCACATTGTCTCTACCTGCCCCAGGTTCAGGACCGTAGCAGTATTCCTGATCACCCCAAAAGAGAAGTTCTGAATTTTGTTCCTGGGACTCCTAGATTGAAAAGCAGAGATGATAAAAGGAGTACCATTGCTCTAGAGGTCCTATTTTTCCCCTCCAGTTTTCTCCCCATTCTCTTGAAAATCAGGCCAGCTCTCTGATGGTGGCCTTTCATTTCGTTTTCTTTTTTGGTTCTGCCTTCATTAAGGTAAGCATGAATTTAATGCCCCAAGAGGCAGGCCGGCGACCCTTCAGGCCAAGTGCCTGGATGTGGCAACGCTATAATAAATATTGAATGGTGAGAGCAATGGAAATTTAACAAAGCCATAACTGAGGAGACCGCAGAGGGGCAGCGGACTGGTTAAGAGGCTGTCGGATGAGCTGGGTAGTATTTCTACTTCAACCTGATTGAAATGTCGACTAAAAATCAATGCTGTTGACTAGTGATAATTTACAACGTTCCCGGTGCTAAGTAGTTCCCCGCTTAAGAATGCGTTGGCTGGGCAGAGATTAGTGCAGGGAGTTGTGTGTGTCACAATGAATCAGACGCATTATAGGTCAGCCCTTTATTTGTTTCATCATGACTTTTACACAGTTGTCATGTAATTTATGGCTGCTTTCACGTTGTCAAACATTTTCATTGCATCTTCTTCTTTAACACACTCCTGACACCGACGCGCTGTCTTGGAAGGCTTGGTATTATTTCATAATCCGAGAGGAGGCCTATAAACCATCAAATTACACTATCTTCGGGCTAATCTAAATGCGCTGCAGATTAAAATCAGAGCTCATTTGTCCCTGATGCAAATTATTAAGTTCTAATTATAAATATCCATTTAATTACCCCATACATTTTTATTTTGCGGACCCTTTTGAGCACTGCTGTCTGCGGGGGGGGGGGGGGGGGGAGGGGGGAGATGCATAGGAGACAATCTGCAGTAATTAATGTACACGTCCCAAATGTAAAGGATAAACATATGCTGCTTTGTTTGGCGTATTTATTGATTGATTAGATGTATAGAGACTTTGGCATCGGCACAATCCAAAGTTGAAATCTTTTTAAAAGTGAAAACTATTGAAAAGTCTTTCAGGGAAGAAAAAACGAAATAGAGCCAACCAAGAGCTTTCTGCTAGAATACATCATCCTAAACTATGGGATTTTATCAAATTCTGAATTTGAATCAATCTAGATTTTGTAGAAGTTAAGGGTGAGAGAACTCCTAACTGTTTTGCACCTAGAATATGAAATTGTTACAGAAAAAACTGTAACGTTAAAAAAAAAAAAAGTCATCCTTTCCATCCCTGTTGCCATTTTCTGCTAGGAAATAACATTATCTGCCTGTAATAGGATGACAGTCCATTTGAGAGCATTATGATAAACTATTTTTGATTACCAAACAATAAAGTAAAAGAAGAAGAGAGATGAAATAAAAATTTGTAAAGGCCTTATAACTAGATGCTTACCCTTCCATGAAGGCAGTGGGAAAATTACCAAAACAGGTTTGAGGGAGTAAGGATTGAGGTCTCTTGGGATTTTTCATTTTTCTAGAGCTAAATTTTGACTTAAAAATTATTTATTTTTGAGAGAGAGAGAGAGAGAGAGAGAGCATACACATGAGAGTGGGGGAGGGGCAGAGAGAGAAGGAGACAGATGATCCAAAGTGGGCTTGAACTCACGACCCATGAGATCCTGGCCTGAGCTGAAGTCGGACGCTTAACCAACTGAGCCATCCAGGCATCCCACCAAATTTTGACTTTTAATGATAATGGAAAGACACTGGTCTGGGAACCAGTATGCCTGGATTCTAACTCTGAACTGTGAAACTTTGGGTTCCCTTCCCCCTTCATAGGGTTCCTTTCATTGTAGTTTCCGTGTCTGTAGAAAGAGTAGTTTGGAACTGGTGGGCCTCTAAGCCCCTGTCCTGTACTAGCATCCTCTAAACACCACAGGCAGATTCCCTGCTTCCTCTTCTAGCTGCTCTTTTTGGAATCTAGTTGGTGAAGGGGGCTCGCCTGCAGATAGGGCAGAATATTTTCTTTATTTGCCTCAAAGATAGGAGCTATGGTGGAGATTAAGTCTTGGGCTCGTGATCCCTTCACAGAAAGCTTAAGAGTAACTTTCAAATTGCTGGAAGCAAAATTGAAGCATGGTATAATGGAATGGTGATAATTCACAGAAGTTTCCAGCCTTACAAGATTTCTCTGTCTTTTAATTGTTGCAAGCTGTTTTTTTTTTTTTTTTTTTTTTTTAATATAAACTCTAAGGAGTGTAATGTGTATTTTCTCCAAGCTTGCTTTTTTGGGCAACTGTAGCTGTGTCAAAATAGAAATACGTTTGACAAAGAAATCAGTTGAATTTAAACAACCAGGTATTTTAAATTCAATTAACCGACTGAATTCAGTGATATTTTGCTTCTTCCTCCCCCAAAAGCTGGTTTCTCTGTATGGACATAGCCTACATATGCTGAGTTCTTGGAGTTACAAATTCTTGCTTGTTAAAGGCATCCGATGCAACATGTTTAGAAGAACTCTCCCTCTGTTAGTGTTGAAGACAGCATAAATTGAGGGAAAATGTTCTTTTTTTATTCATCATGTAGGTAAAAGCATATGGCCTGTTCTGGGACATGTGATCTTTGCAATCCATTTTCTAAACTTGGTGTTTACCACTGACTTTTAGCACGGATGTTTCTGTTTTCCAACTGTCCAGCAAATACCATTTATGCGTGGCATTAAATTAGGTATAGAATGATGTTTTCAGAAGCATGCTGATAAACAACATTCAGACTTACCCTTTGGATAATGATTATTTAAAACTTTCTTTTATTATCCCACATGCTAAGAATAAGGGGGAAATGAACCAGTTGTGAAATAACGTGTAGGACACAGGCACTCTTGAGATCTATAGCTTCAATAAAAAAGCAATTTATTTAAATTACTGCCTCTTTAATTTATAATGTTTTGGGGATTTTTATTAGGAGTGCTCTATTAGGGCACTGATAATCAGCTGTTTCAAATTTTGCATACTCTTCTGTCTCAGGCAGAAAAACAAAATAGAACCAAATGCTAAAAAAAACAAACAGGGAAAGGGAAAAAGTTTAGCCCTGACTCAACCCAAAGGAAGATAATGGGCAGACTGAGTGAATGGTAGCCACCCAGAAGCATTACTTTCCCCCCTTCGGTTATTACCTGAAGAGAAAGCACGATAGCATTCACATGCCAAAGAGATAGGCGACAAAATATGTATTCAGATATGATGTTTAGGATTTCATAGCCCGATAGTCTCTCTTCTCCCCCTACCCTGCATTGTATTGTGCAAATGTATCAGTGGTGTATTGTTAATGTGTGATAGGATGCTACTGCTGGGACAGTCTGGGCTCACTAATGGGGTCAGCTGTGTCACAACGTGATATATGGATTATGTTTACCGTGGCATATTTTGTTTGTGAGCTGGGCTGTGAGATGGGAGCAGATGATAAATGAAGATACCTACAGTTTTCACACTAGGTCCTGTGGTCCGAAGTCTCCAAAACAATCAAGCACTGCTGATAATGGAGAGGTATTTGTGGGGACATAATTGACTTCAAAGTTTTAGATCTCTGGCTGAAGTTTAGGATGTGATAGTCCATTAAGTTAATGTCTTTACTTAAAGCTCCTATTTGACTTAAATGAATTATTTAGGGTTTATTGCCAGCACCTTGGTAAACTCATGAACCTTCAGGCTAGTTAAATAACTTTCCAGTGGCTTTTCTGTACCTTCACGATTCATTTGCTTGGGCTCCTTCCTGTGTGTTTGTATGACTTCTAAATTTCTTTCTCAAGTTTCAGTGGCAATGAATGATTTCTTACTGGTGAGGTACACCTATAAAAGACTTTTCTCTTTTGGAAAAAAAACCCCAAATACAGTGAAACTATCATCATAAGATATACCCCCACACACACACACATGCTTATAGGTATGTACCATACATATATGCATATATACATACATATAATGTGTGTGTGTGTGTGTAAATATATCTAGTGCTTGTATACATAGTGTGTGTGTGTGAATATATATTTGCATACTCTCTCTGTCTCTATACATAGAGAGAGATTGAGAGAGAGTAGGAAGATCTTCAGATTTACCATGATTCCATTAAGTTAATATAAAAGTTTTAAAAAGTCATCCATATGAATACTTCTTTTCATCAAATTCTGACTTAGGCAAATCCGTTTCACACTGTTTGTCTCTGAGGGTCTGCTATTCACATAGCCCTGGATTGAGGGGCAGAGTTTCAAGTTTAGGGACAACAGTTTCAAGCTGAAATCAGGGATGGCAGCCTGCACCCTTGGCCTTCATTGAGTTTAGGAGGCTAGTCTTTCTCTTGGTGGCAGTAACACTTGTTGCCTTGAAGTCCTCTTCTTCACAGTTCTGCTGCAAGTATATTTCCTGACCCGCCTCTGCATCTGGTTAAATGGACTTCAGTAATCTGTGCAGTTACTTCTTACTTATTTTATATCCTGAAAGATATTAAGTCCAACAAGCTTTTACCCACTGAGTCTACAGAGAAAACGGCCAGGCAATTTTTGTTTCAATCTCCGTGTCTCTCTGGAGCACTAGTTCCAGAGGCTGATCAATAGGTTTTATTGTAGACCTCACTGCCTCTAAAAGCATTGTGACCTTATCCTGTCTAAAAATAGTATTTGCTCTTGCCTGCAGAACCTTGACCTGTGAAAACCCATTTGGAACATAACTGACATATCTAGTCAGCTGTATATCCAAGACATGCTCTGTGAATGAATTCTGTGCAGAACTGTCCGGGAGAACACTTTCTTTGAAGAAAAATAAATACCAGTTCTGAACACTGGGAGTGTACCTGCTTGCCTAGAGAGGTGATGGGCCACACAGTGGGGAGTGAGGAAGACTCAGGACCTAGGGAGCTGTTGAGAGGGGTGAGAACCCTCACAGAGGACTCTCAGAGGGTGCATCTGGTCCCCAATAGGGCAGGGGACTGCAAAGGAACAGGAGGAGTTTGAGCTGAAGTGCCAGGTGGCTTTGAACAAGGTCCGTGACCCTTTTTATAGAGAGTGATTCCCTGAATGCTTTCCTCGGCACCTTTTGTCTTGAACCACGGTAGAAGGGATCCTCCAAAGCAGGACCTAGATGCAAAGAAGTATTTCGGAGTTTAAAGTAACTCCCCTATTTAATGATAAGGAATTATTGTCACTTTAATTTTTTGGGTGTGATAATGGTTTTGTGGTTAAAAAAGAGGTCTTTATCTTTTAAAAATACATACTGAAGTATTTGGTGATGAAATGATAGGATGTCTGGAATCAATGTAAATAATCAAGTGGGTAGGGTTGGCAATAGGGTTATAGATAAAACAAGTTTGGCCATGAGTTGCTAGTGATTGAAGTCGAATGACGCACACTTGGTAGATGATTTATACCGTTCTCTGTACGTCTGTATGTATGTGAGATCTTCCTGAAAATAAAGGTGCTGCCTGACTGGTCAAGAGCAAAATGGCCTTGCCCAATGGATGTTGTTTGTTCACTAAGGATTCAGCTCAGAGGTAGTGATGGAGGCAGGTAGCCTTTAGGGAAGAAAGTGCTTGTGAGCTCAAGTCTTGTATCTGGAAAGTTCATCGTTAAGGGGATCCTCGTAGAGTCTTCGCTGTGCACCGTGCTTCATTCTTCTGGAAGCAAAGGACTTCCCAAATTTGTTTTGGCATGTGAAGAGGAGTTGGAGCTGGAGTTGAATTGAATTCTGGCACCAGTGCCTCCTTTCTTGGTGGGTGTTGGGAAGAGCAGGTGGGAAGTGCCCATTTACCTGGTAGTGCCGAGGAAGATAAGGCTCTTGGGCCTTCCTGTGGCCATCAAGCTCTGGCTATTTGAGAAAGATGGTTTGCCTGAGAGGAGGCTGGCCGTGCTCTAAGGGAGAAGGGGACCGAAGCCCAGTGGAGAGAGTGCTGGGGCACAGCCTCTGGAAGATGGGAGGGCGCAGGGCAATGGTGGAACCGCTGTAAAGGGGCATTTGTTCTGTTTAGCAAAAGCCAGGGCTGTCTCAGCTCAGCTTGAAAGCAAGGTCACTGGTGGGCTTCGTGCGGCTGGACACACATTGGAGCCGGGGTGGGCCCGGTCTCTGGCGCGTCTGCCGCCTGGAAGCTGAGAGCAGCCTCACAGAGCCATTCTCAGGCACAGCCCCCTCTGCTTTCACAAAATGTCCGCTCCTGCTCACTTCATGCAGAGGCTATTCTTAGCAAGTGTCACTCGGTTATCTGAGAGTGGCGCTTTTAGCTGCCATCGAAGTGCCTGACACTTGGGTTTACAGCAGATTAAATTAAATTTTAGGCTGGTTTGGCTTCACTGGCAGTAGACAATGGGACCAGCTGTTGTAGAAATGTAACCTGGCACCCTCAAGAAACTATGTGAGTGCGCAGGCGCTCAACGCATGCACCTGTGGGAGTTCTGAGCATGCAGGTGGCTCTTGGGCAATTAAGGACCTGACAAGCCACCATTGTGGGAATGGGGAGAGGGAATGGGGTTGACCACTGGGTACACCTCCATTTTCTCTTCTCCGCATTTCATCCCTTCCCAAAAAACTGTTTGTTCAGACAGATTGTTTCTCCATCTTGGTTTCATTGTGCTTGTTGACAGAAGGGAGTGTATGAAGCTGGAATAATCTTTCTGCTGTTTGCACATCCATGTCACTGTTTTTCTGCAAAGGGGTTAAGTTTGCATGAAAACACCAATGGGAACCAACGGAAGGGTGTAGGTGATTTTGGGCTCATTCCAACATGGTGACCGAGTTGATGTGATGGCTGGTATAGGCAGAAAGTCTGGCTGCTCCCCTGTCCTGCCTTATACCTCAGACTCCTGTAGGTCCAGCAGGTTGCGGGGAAGTCTTCTCTTCCAGAGGCAAATGTCTTTGCTTTCCTTGGCACTTGGTGTGCTTGTTCCTGTGAATTTGGGACCTTTGTGCTTCTACTATTGAGTCAGAGCAAAATCGTGTACGTCAACATCACTTATTTAAGATTCTTCAGAAAACTGTGTGGATAATTTCTCCTTATAAACAGAACACAAATGTGTACGTTGTTGCACTGAAGGGCGATGCTCTTTATTTTTATAATCTGGATTTTAAAAAACTCTGCGGCACTCGATTTCCTCAGACTCCAGAATTTATACTCACTGATTAGAAATGCATTATGCAAATAATTCAGTTTACATATCCAAATACTGTTTTGCATCATTCACACCTCATGTCTTGAAAAAAAAAGTGAAATTTTCCTCAAAATAAACAAAACCTGCAGAAGAGTTTATTGTAAGGGTGAAAATTAGAGAGGCACCCATTTGCCTGGGAACTTTTGAGGAAGATTCTAATACTTGTGCATACATAATCTTGCAAAGTTTTTTTTTTTCCTTCTTTTTTGGCTGCTATGCATAGGACGTGCCATTCAAGGTATATGATGTTATCTTTGGCTTCCTGAATTTTTCAATGTTCAGAAAAAAGCAGTGGCTACATCAGATCCATATTTGTGCATATGTACATACAGCCATAAGTGAAAAGTTAAGTGGAGGAAATTGAAGGAGATACAAAAATTGCTTACCAGTGACATGGTTTTGCTGCTAGAGAAAGGGGAGAGGAGGGAGATGAAAACTTTTGATAACTCTTGTCAAGAGAGAGTTAACTAAGCATAGCCATGAATGCTTCAGTTCCAGATTGGCAAATGGCAAGGCCCTGCAAAAGTATCTCTGCTTTCAGTGGGTTTTTATTGTCATTGGAGTAATTCAGGGGAATACAGGATGTGACCTCGAGGCCTTGTCTTTAGAAGCACATTCCCAATGCCCACGTGAATGTCTAAACCAGTGGCTTTGACCTCATGTGTCAGAACAGAATTGGCGTCAGAAATCTGCCCAGGATTCCAGTGGTTCCAGCCTCACTCTCTGGGGCGGTTAACCTACTGCTGTTGCAAAGCCTGTCAGATTTCAGGAGGAATTTCCCTCAGAAGGAAGGAAGGATGGCAGGAAGGGAAGCAGGCAGGCGGGAGGGGACCTTGCCTTTTCTCTGTGGTCTGAGTGCCGTCATCTTTCTCAAACGATGCTCCACACCCATCTCCCCTAACAGGTTACAGACACATTTTTGGCACCACATAAAGTAAGCGTTCCAACATGTTTTTAATCTTTAACTTTCACGTCGTTAAAAGTCTGATGTACTGACTTTCAGCTGCCTGCAGATAGTTCAGGGCACAGCACCTGACAGGTGTAATGTTTTGTTTTATGTCTCTCAATATGGAGGTTATAGAATCAAAAACTCTGCGAAATGCTTTAAAGATGTTGATATCCGTATGCCAAACTCTCATGGTCCTTAGGTTCTTTCTTGCCCCACTTTCACACCTACATTTTTTTTTGTAGCCTGTATTTGAAAGGGGCTCTTGGTGTACGTGGGAGACAAGAAATTTCTTGGTTTCGTGTTACCTACCAGAGGGTCAGGACTGAGAAATCCCACTTCTCCTCATTTTTTTCTCAAGGGCTGAGAGATATGTCCTGTAGCTCTTTCAAAGAACGAACTCTCCTTTTGTTGTGGGTCATAGGGAGACAGATTTGGTGGTACTGTGGCTGCGGGTCTGAACTCAAATGATGGAAGGCCAGGGACAAGTAACCCCGTGAACTACCGCCGTGAACAACCGCATCCTGATCTTTGCCCATCGAGCAGCGGCATGTTGATGGGTCCGTCCAGCTTGACTGGAGCATGAATAGTAACTGCTGGGTCCTCGGCATGCCCCATGGCACCTCCTTTTACATTCTGGTTCTGGAGGGACTTTTAAAGGAACTGGGTAATGATAAGTGGGCTCTTAAAATCTCCTCAGCGTTCTCTGATGGGTTTCTGTGTCGTCTCTCACCCGCCCCTGGTGGGTGGTGATTCTCAGATTGAGTGTGATGCTTCTCGCCTTGCCCCCCCACCCCCAAGTCTGTGTGTGTGAGAAACTGACATTCTCATGTGCGATGGCCTCCCATGTGCTGTTTCTGGCTGGCCCCACCTCCTAGTCTCCACTTGAGTAAGCATATTGAAATTCAGGTGAATCAGGATGTCGTTTTACAGGAATCATCTTGAGTCTACTCTAACGCAGACACTTTACAACATAAATACATTTTATTAATACTAAGTAATAACAAAATTATTGGGACTCGCTTCATGCTGGGCTGCAGCACACCCATGTGGAAGTAAAGGTCTGATCCACTGCCTTCCTTATACAGTTGGGGAGCTCTGCGGACCTTGATGGAGGGAACCAGACAAGAGTTGAGGCCCAGCCTTTTTGGAGGAAGTCTGGAGAGAGAAAACGTAGGCCTAATTTTGCTTTTTCACATTAAGATAGCTAATATTTTTAAAGTGTTTTTTAAAAAATGCCTCCCTTTCCCTAAAATTGAGTCTTAGGGCAAAGCTCTCGTTCCTTGCTGACCAGAGTATCTGAGCAATCAGAGAATAAAGTACAGGTTTTTGAGTCTAATTTCCTTCATGAAAGAGGGAAGTAAATATTTACTGAGCATCTTCTTTGTAGACATAGAGTCATGAAGTCCTAGCATCTACCCTCTCATTATACAGACGAAGAAGGTTGAGGCTGAGGAGGGGCGATGATGGGCCTGAGGCCACTCACTAGGCAGTGATAGAATTGGCACAGAGCCCAGGCCTCACACCCTCACCCTGGCTCGCTCTACCAACTCATACAGCCTCTCCTCACCCAGCGGGACCCAGGGTGACCCTCCTGTGCTTCTGCCGAGAGACTCGTGCTGCTTCTGGTGCTTTTATGTGTGATGGCTAGAATGCTTTCCAGAACTGGAGCTTTGCTGAGAAAGACTCCAGAGAACGGTCCTGTGCTTTGCCCTTTCCTCACGGCCTCCTTCTTTCCCTGCCCTGTTTTGGGCAGGCTTGCCTGCCATGTTTCCTGATGGGACTCACACAGTGTGGTAGTTCTGAGGTTTGCACAGTGTGCAAATGGGGTAGCTTGGCATTTTTATCCAGATCACTGGACATGGGGTGGGAGGGTGGAGCTGGGGTGGTGGGGGAACCTGTACCTTGTCAGTGTTAGACGGGTCTCGAGAATTGACCAGCTCAACCTCTTCCTCCTCCACATGTGTTCTATTTTTAAAGACATCTCTCAATAGCAGGAAATCCTTCCTTTTGTCTACCTTAAATCTCTTATGCTTCAGTTTAAACCCATTTCCTCTTCATTCCAAAGAAGACAGAGTATCTCATCACCAGCTTTGGGCTGAAACCCCTCATGTTTTACAGTTCTTTGCTCTGTTCCTTGCCACTTCTCCTTCCTGAATATTCCTGAATAACCTCTGTTCCCTGAACTTGAATTCATGGATCTATCGTCTTTTAACCTGTTTATCATTTCTGTACTTCTCTTTAGAACCTCCTGGTTCTAACCTTCCTGGATCTTTTACTCAAACACTGGTCTGATTACTGTGCAGTGCACTGGCCAGATACTTTAGTGTTTTGCACATTCCTTACTCTGAGACCTGCACTCCGGTATCTTGCTTACTTTTTAAAAAAGAGCGAGCATTCATGTTCAGCCTGGTGTCCAGGAGGAGTTCTAGATCTTCTTCAGCCATCTTTGAGTGCAATTAAACTTTCACTGCCAACTGTATTGAAGCCACATCTCTCCTTTTCCAGACTCTCCTCTCTGTCCTTGTCCCTACTGAACTTAGTTCTCCCCTGGTGTCCCAAGCCCCGTGGCCACCTCTCTGCTTCACCTGGTGACAGGGGGTTATGATCCTGCCTCTTGGCTCCTCTCCCAGTGACAACTTCATGGAGGCTGAGAAATACAGTGAGTGGCCTTTCTTGCCTCACTTGCTGCTGGTGAGAGCTGTTCATAACTTTCCGCTGACATCTGGAGAACGTAGGCTTTGGGGAGCAGAGCCCAGATTCCCTGGGAGCCAGCAAAGCCAAGTCTTTTTTGAGTTTCCAGCACAATCCGTGTTACAGTAATAGGAATTGGTCATTGTGTTTAATAGTAAAACAAAACCTAAGTGCACACAAAAAGCACATCCCTTCTGTGTGCTGGGGTGAGGAGAGGTGACAGCGAGTGTGTAGGATGATATGAAAAGCATTACGGACATGGGAAAGCATTTCAGAGCACACAAACATGGCATGAGTAATGGCAGGCTTATAGCCACGAGGCTAGATTTTCAGCCCTGCCTCCCTTTTATGTACCCTAGTTCAATCAGGACGTATATGGAGTGGTGAGAAGAGGGGTCGCCTGCCCTTCAGACTGCAGGGCATTTGTAGCACAGGACCGTTTCGTGGGTGTAGGCCCGGCAGAGCCCAGAGAACAGCCTCTGTCTGGATCTTTCTCAGACTGACTTGTTCACTTCCCGCTCCGCCTAGCCCAGAGGTGATTCGGTAATCCCCACGGTATGACCTCACAGTGGGTTAAGTGGCTTGGGAACTTTAGCCTTCAGTCTCAAGTCAGGAGCACAAATAAGGAAGCTGGGAAGTTGAGTGATCAAGAGTCGGTCGGCAAGTCCTGCATCCATTTCAGACCCTGCTCCCAGGTGCCCCTCTCTTCACCGCCACATTCTCCTTGCCTGAAAGCACTGGGCTGTGCTTCGAGGAATAAGGAGGTAGCCTGGTCCCACACACATGCCGAGTGCTTGCTGCTGTGTTTGCCTTTCCCTGAGCTGGGTGGCTCCAAGGCCACTTCCCCAGCTAACTAAGAAATGTGTGAGTGGGGACCCAGCAAAGGCCTGACCCCCATCAGGAAGTGGCTGCAGCCCCTCTGCTCCCTTTGGTGGAGGTATCGCCCTGGGATTAGTGAGAGGACATCGGTAGTATTCATATGGCCTCCTGGGGGTTGGTATTTTCTACTGCCAAAACCATAACCATTTCTAAGGCAGGGATCGGGTTTTATTTTTTGTATTTTCATGTCTCACATAATGCTGGTCTATAGATGGCATTTAGTTCGTACTTTGTTCTGGCTGATTAATTGAAAATTGAAAGGCCAGCATTTCGATTGGATTCCTTGGCTCCCTGTTGAGGAAAGGTGCAGAGGCTAGGTGAGTTTACCTTCTTCTTTCTCTCTGTGGACAAGCTGAGAAGGGGTTGGGATGGGTACGATGCCTTCGCGGCCTTCACCTGCAGGCGCATTTTCTCTTGACGGAACCGCGAGCTCTTTGTAGCTCTGCCCCTTCTTACCTGGACTTCGGTGTGGGGGAGGCTCCTCAGGGCTGGGCCAACCCTGAGAAGGGCAGCTAGGGCTACCCTGGGAGTGTGGGTAGCTGGGAGCATAGCCTGTGTTCAGAAGGGAGTGAGTCCTGCTTTTCTTCTGGTAGCTCTGGCTGATGCTGGGTTGGGTTTAAATGGTGATCTTCTTTCTTTCTTTTTGTGTATGTGTATGCAAGACCTTTGATATTTGAGTAGGGAAATCCTCTCTAATGCATGGAATTCACAGACTCCGGCAGTGTGTTACCCTTTTCAGTGTGTTGTGAAGAGAGTCATCCAGACCAACTAGATTTATTTGTACAACTTTGATTTCTTTCATAAGAAAAAAATTCCAATTTACGTTTATGTTTAGATGGCCTGTTCTCTGAGTCTCAGGGCTGTCCAGAAGTGGACTGCTCAGCAGGGCCAGGCTCAGCACTGCTGTCCCATCAGTGGCCAGGGTGCCTGTGACCTCTCATGGTACTGGAGGTGGTCCAGCATGAGAGCACTCCTCTTGAGAACCTTCGGGAGCACTGCTGGCTGGAAGTGCTCTTGGGGAAGTCTAGGAGGAAATGGCTTGTGTGGCCAGGAGTCCCTGTGCTCTGCCTCTGCCCACCTGCCTGCCTGTCTTTCTCAGGCCAGGCTGCCTTCCTAACTCTCTTCTCCCCACCCACCCTCCTCCCCTCCTGCTCCTTCCCCTCCCCTGATCTTTCTTTGGGCATTTAGGAGAATTCAAGATAGTGGATCTAAAATCCAAGTCTTCACCACAGGCCAGAAATCTTCTTTTCCATAGAGGTGCCTGTCTGTGGAAGGCATTGAGTCTCTGGCCTGTTGAGATAATGGGTCTCCTGCTCATTGAACTCCAAGGTGTTTATAACACAGGACCCCTTTGTCAGTGTTGACCCAGCTGCGCTCTCTTCTAAAGCTGGGTCTTACTTCTGTTTCCCAGATACTGGTATGATGGGATTATTAGTTGTGGCAGGGGGCTTTTTCTTTTTGTTTTCCTCCGCAGTGGCCAGGGATGAGTTGGTTCCATCGTGGATGGGAGCAGGCAGCCAGCCCTTAGAGGGAGGTGGGATCTAGAAGGGAGAAGGCAGGATAGGGAAGGTCCTGGCAGAAATTGAAGATAAGCTCCAACAAGAGAGAAGAAGCAGGAGTTCTTGCTAGAGACAGAGCCAACACCCATCTCTGGTGAAGGTGCCCCTATGGGTGCTTGGCCTTAGGGCACCTGGACTGTGGCTTCTTCAGTGTAGCCTCAAGGGGGGCATGGAAGCAGCATGTCCCTTACCACCTGGCCTTGAACGCTCCTGGGGACTGAGCCCAGGGGGGCAGGAACTCCATTTAGTGCCACCCCTAGCATGAAATTCCTTGTCCCACATTCCACCATCTTGTCATGGTGTCGACTGCATAGACTGGGGACTGGAGCATGATAGGGGGTGCCTCAAACCTAATTAGCTTGTGAGTCCCTTACTCTCACCATCCTCCTTCCAGGGGAGAGCGTTTCAAAGAGTTGTGTTGGGTGGGAAAGACAAATTCACCACCCCTCAAGGCTTGGTGGCCCGTGGAGTTTGGTGCTGGTGGGGCAGGTCCTCGCTATCCCTGAAACTCTTCTTAAACGGTGACTGTCCGGTGGGCCGCCCATATGTTGCCTCTCTCAGGGGTAACTAGAGGTGGTGGTGTGGTCAGATGTGACTTGTGAGCTGTGCCCTGAGGTGTCTGTTTTTGGGTAAAATTCATCTCTGCGGTGGCTAAGTGGTAAAACGCCTTCCTCCTGTGTCATCCGAAAGGACATCATGTGGGTGGGCAATGTGGTCAAGTGTACTCCTTCACTTTAGATGTGTGTTGCAGTAAAACCTGCCTGTTCTCCTACCCCTCCTTCAAGGTGACTCATAGTTGAGAAGCTGAAAGAAAATAAGCCATCTTCACCAGACTGTGAACCTCTCCAGGCACTGAACCAATCTCAAGTGATGGGGATGCCCTGATGCCTACCTCACTGAAGCCTCTTAAATTAGATAAACAACATGGAGTTCTTCAGGGCTTTTGTTTTCACAGGGCCAAAGAATTAGAGCTGAGGGGAGAGGCAGATACCATCTAATCTCATTTTGTAATTCAACATGTGTTTATTGAACACTTGCTCTGTGCCCAGCACTGTATCAGGTGCTAGACCTGCAGAGGTGAGCAAGACTAGGCAAGTTTCCTCTCATGAAGGGTTCTCATTTGGAAGATGAGTGTGTGTGTAGGCATGGGGGACAAATTCTTTCTGCCTGAGGGTCAGACACAGACATGCAGCCCCAAAATGGAAAGCCCACAGGCCAGGAGAGGACAAGGGACTGGTCCGGGCCACCTAACTACTTAGCACAGCTTAGCCACCATCCAGATTAGGTTTTCCCGAGTCCCCAACCCATAGTTTTTCTAGCACGTCAAGGGGCTGCCTTTGGCTACTCAACATTTATAGGCGGGGATCTAGGTGCCTCTGAATTGCCCCCTTTAAAGCATCCTGCGTAAGTAGGCTTCCTCTTCTCACAGCTCCCCAGGAAAGGTTGAGCATAAAGCTTCCTTTGCAGCTCCCACTTCAAGTGTTTCTTAGCCTTCCAAGTTGTCTGGATAGAGTTGTGGCCCCAGGTCGCTGCACACATATTCATTTGGAAGGCCCTGAGACACTTGTGTATCCTGGGAAGACTTACTGTATCTTTGGCCCAGTTAGTACTAAGCACTGAGCCATATCCTTTCTAAGGCATTTGAATGCCTGTCCCAGTTACTGGCAGGCCAGCTTGGTGAGTTGGGGGCAGTGAGTGAAGCACCTCATATTCTTATTTATTTGTTTGTTTTGAAAGAAAATTCTCACTCCCTTTACCGTTCTTCCTGTTCTTTTGCCTCCATGGAAACAAAGTGCACAAAGCTTGGAAGAGAATTAGTGACACTCCTCCCCACCAGTGTCTTATATTACGAGCTTCTTCTGTGCCTACTGCATTTTCAACTTATTACAGCTTTTCTGTGGCTTGGAAAATTCGTTGACTGAGTGATGATTGTTTTCATGAAACAGTGCAACTTGTAAAGCAATGGTTGTCATTAATAGTGCAGTTATGTAGAGAGTAGCTCTTTAAGCCTTCAGTTTCAAATCAGATTAGCGCTCTGTTAACTTAAAATAGCCCCAAAAAAGAAGAAAGAAGAAAAAAAGAACTGTCGGAAATCAGAGGGAAATATTAGCATTATGAAACATGTTAACAAGTGGCCATTAGCACTTTATGTCTGCATGAATAGCATCTTTAAGTGTTTTATTGGTAACAGAATAGAGTGGAGTCACATAGAATGGCATTACTTTTCAAATTGGCAAGTTCTTTTAATTCAGACTTCTCCTTGTTATTGCCTACTGGGGAGCATTTATTCACCTGTCAAAATGTACACCAGGGTGGGAAAAGGTACTTTAGCTGTTCTGGCTGATCCCGGGCTCTCAGGTGTAAGGGATTTGTCCCTTTACCATGCCTCCCCCCCACTCCAGCAACCCTCCCCACCAGCAGGAGGGTGAGTCTGAAAGCGCAAAAGGTGATGAGTGATGCTATGGAGGAAGTGGTCCAGTGCTATGTAAGTATGTGGCCATATGCATCTCAGTGTGCCCAGGCAAGTGGCTGGCTGCCACGAGGTGTGTGTGTGGATCACTGAGCTGGGGGTGCTCGGAAGAGCTGCTGGTGGTGGGCTCTTAGCTTCTCCTTCCGGAGGCTCCTTTTAAGCCTTAGGGAAAAGACTCCACTTTGGTCTTGACTGGCCTCTCTCAAGAGCCCCCTCTTCCCCATTCTTTTCCCTTTCCCAAACCAGCTGGACCCCTCTATGTTATAATGCAAAATGCTGTTCCCTCTGGGCCTCAGGGCCTGTGGGGAAAAATGGAATTTGGCAGAAACTCAAACTCCAAAGCCCAAGTGACCCCAGGTCTGGCTGCCTGATGGTTTTATAGATATGGCGTTGAGTGGCCTCCTGGCAGTTAGGGATTCTGGAGGTTCCCTCCTTCATTTTTCAACACACTTTTTTGCAAACTTGCCATGTGCCAGGAACTGTTCTTGGTGTTGAGCACATAGCAATGATCAAAGCATTCAAAAATCCCTGACCTTGGGGTGCCCCCATTTTAGCTGGGGAGACAGATAGTAAATGAATAAAAATGTGAATTATATAGTGTGTCAGAATGTGATCAAACTGCTTTGGAGAAAAGTAAGGCGGGGATGAGGGATGGGGAATGTGTGGTGGGCACACTTTAAATAGGATGGTTAGGGATGGCCCCACCGAGAAGAAAGGCTCCAAGGAATGAGACAATCGGCCATGTGGATTTCTGGGGGAAGAGAATTTTGAGCCAAACAAATAACAAATGCAAAGACCTTGTGCATAGTCTGCCTGGTTGTTGGAGGAGGAGCAAGGGGCCCTTGCGGTCTGAGTGGAAGGTGTAAAGGAGGTGGGTGGGAGCTGAAGTCCAAGGGACAAGAGACCAGTGCCTTGTTGGCCATCGTGAGGAGTTTGGCTTTGACTCCAAGGGAGATGGAAGCCACTGGAGGAGTGGCATCATGTGACTTAGGTTTCTAGAAGGTCACTTTGGCTGCCTTTTGAGACTTGTGTAGGGGGAGGTGAGGCAGAAGCATTCAGGAGGCTGTTGCCCGAATCCTGGCCATATGATGGCAGTTTGGGCCATGGGGATGGGCATGTGAGAAGGGGCTGGATTCTGGACACATTTTGAAGGTGAAACTAACAGGATTCACTGACAGATTGGACGTGGGGTGTGAGGGTTAGAGGAGTCAAGGTGGACCCTAAGATGTTTGGCTTGGTGACTGAAAGGATGGAATTGCTGTTTACTGGGATAGGGAAGGCACTGGGAGGTGTCTGAGAGGATGGAGGTGCTTGGTCCAAACTGTGGGGCTCCCCTTCCTCTTCCACTTAGGGCCACAGGTGGCTGTTAGACTGTCCTGCTCAGGAAGCGTTGGGAGGGAAGGGAGTGTGGCCCTCATGGGGCAGTTGGGAGACCTCCAGTAGATTGCTTGTAGCTGAGATGACTTAGGCCAAGCTCTGACTTGTAGTTGTTTAGAAAAGGTGCTTTTTTTGAACTGTTTTATTCAGTTTCTTTCTCTATTGTTCATTAGCTACCAGAGACAACTTGATCTTTTGACTCAGAAATATGTGCTTTGTGTCTTGCATTTCTTTCCTGTAGCTTGTTTTCTCAGAGCTCAGGTCAATCACCAGGGGCTGCTGGTGAACCATGGGATTTGGAAATGGGTATATAAGCTGCATCTTTCCCTGGACTTCACCCTCTCCAGGTGCTGGAGGATTATCAGCACCTCTAAAGAGTCCTTTTCTGAAGATGTCTCCGTGGCTCTGCTGTGCCCAGATCTGCCATTCCGCCCCGGCTTTGGAATTTCTTATGGAAATCTGTTGTCCTCCTTTCCATAGGTCCTCCTCCTCCCTTTCCCCATTCCTGGAAAGAAGTTGGCTGGCAGATAGAGTGTTTTTCCTTGAAAGGAGAGAGGAGAGCCCTCTAATGGAAAAGTAAAATAATTCTTGGAATTCTTATTACACCCAAGCTAGCCAAAGCTGAGACCAAGTAAATTATTTGGAGGTAATTTGCAAGGGCCTGAATCAAACAAATTGCTTTCTTGCACTGACCTCAGCTTGATTCTTTAGAGCAAAAGCTGGCAACGTTAAGAGTTCAGTGAGAAACAAGAGTGAACGTTTTTTTCTGAGTCACTTTTGTGTTGAGGGCATCTTCTAGGCTTTAGGGCTCAGAGGTGAACATCTTTTGCCAGCAATAGGTTCCTTATCATAGGTGGTGCTCCTTTGCCCTCAAGTATCAAAAGGCCTCAAGTAGCAGCGTTTTGAGCAATGAGTTTAATGTCTGTCAAGTTAGCCTTAGTTTTCTCTTTATCTCTTCCAAGGTGCTGGCTTTGCTACATGTAGCACAGCTCATTCTGGAATACTAGGTGGCTCAAGGGAGAACCCACAGAAGAGTCTAGTCTGCCAACTTAAAGGTCCAGCCTGTTGTCAAAGAGGCTCTAGGGGAAATCCAAAGGTCTCCAGCCTTTCCCATGGTCCTAGATATGGAAGCACCAGCCTCTTCCTGAATCAAGTGGAGATGGGTTCCTGACATCTCCCTCCTCATAGCTATGCCCCTTCTTGACCACTTTGCTGAAGTGCTTGAGATCCTTTGCCTACCGAATATATCCTTCCCATCCTGGAGGAAAACAGTGTCCCCTTTAGAAAGGGAAAAGTCCAACACAGTTCCACATTCACTGTTCCATAAACTTACAACTGCATTCCTTTACAAATGTGTCTTGGGGATGTTTGTCTCACAGCAGCTGGCAACTGCCTAGTTTTTGACAATGTCAGACTCAGTGGCTAGGCTGCCCTGTTGGCCCCTTTTGCTACTGCAGGGAGAATGGCCTGAGGCATAATTCTGTGTCCCCCAAGAAGCTTCTCTCTGGCTCCTCTTTCACATCAAGCCTTGTCTGCCACATTCTAAAACAAGTGTGGCTGAGTTTGAGTTCCATCCTATTTTTTATTTATGTAATTTTTGGTAGTCGTTGTTTGGATGGGGGGTTGGTAGATGACCCTAGGGTAGTTAGCATGTTAGGTTGGCTCTTTGAGATGAATAACTACTTAGCTGTTGCTCAATTACTTTTGTTTGTGAAATAAAGGGCAGCAAGCACCACGACCTGAGAGAATCTTAGGTTTATTGTGATTTCTTTTTTGTGTTTGTATATGCCCTGCTCAGTTAGGGTATTACCCGTAACCCTATAGGAACTAACACCGAAGGCCATATGATTTTATTTGATTTTAAAGCTTTAGAAATCTGCGTGTGTAATATGTCTTCTGCGATTTTTTTTGTTGTTCTTTAGCTTTAGAAAGTGTAATAATAATCCATAATAATTATCCCATAGTATGCTGTCCTTTGTTACAGGAGCACTGGATTAGTGTGAAAACGTGTCCTGTATACAGTTTCAACAGCTTGATTTTGCTTCTTCCTTCCCCCTTCCACCCCCCTCCCTTTTCTGTCTTGTGCTATTTGGAAGACAATTTCCACATTTCTGCCATATGTCTTAGAAAAGCTAAGGACTAAGAGGCAGTAGCAGACTTAGGACAGCGAGCTTAGTTCAGGTGGGGAGGCAGCCCTGTATGGCAGAGACTGTTATGCAGACAGAGAGCTTTTCAAACAGCTGCATTTGGAAATAGTGCTTCCCCTTCCCTGCCCTCTTTCTTGAGAGACCCCCAAACATCTGAAAATGCAAAAGCACTTCACCAGGTTTTAACTTTTCTGGCTCAAACAGAAGCAGCTTCAAATCAACAAGAGCATAGCAGTCTTTGTATATTTTGTAGACATTTTTTGAGCTTCTTAAGCAAAACAGGCCCTCTCTTTTCTTCCTTTCTTTGCATCCTCCTTTCCTTCCCTTCCTTTCTGCCTTTCTACCTTCCCTCCTCTCCTCTCCTCTCCTCTCCTCTCCTCTCCTCTCCTCTCCTCTCCTTTTTCTTGGTGCCTTGTTTTGCATTCTGCTGAACTGGAAGAGTGTTTAATCCTTGGCCTCCTGTCTGTTGAGATATTATGTTTTTTTAATAGTGCTTGTTTATGACTAAGGTCAAAGACAGTATTTCAGAACAAAAATTAGAGTTAGTTCATAATTGAGTACATATGTATGTAACTGTTTATTTTTATAGTTTGCTAATTTATTTTTAAACCGCTCAGTTATGCCAACATGTTTATTGCTCTGTTCATCACATGCCTTACCAGTCAGGGTGTTAAAAGGCACATGCTTTTCAATAGTTTGGATCCCAAGTTAAATTAGATAATGCTATCAGGTAGCAATTTAATTACATTAATTGAACGTTTAGGCGGAAAGGTAGTTTTGCAGAGGCTATAATGAAATAACATTTATAAGTACCCATGTATAAATCTCAGCATTATAGACATGATTTGAGGTTGCTGACAGAAAAATGGATATATATCGGGCGTTTAGGAGGAAACGTGAGGGGGCTCTATCAGCGGTGGTGAATGCTGCCTTCGCAATTTCGGAGGCTGCTGGGCACGGCCATTTCCTTCGTTTCCTTCGTGAGCTGCCTTTATCATTAGTCTTCTGAGCAGAGACACACAAAGGCACTTGGGTGTGTTTGTATAGCCAGGGCTTTCCTGGGAGGCAGCATGCCAGCTTGGGCTGGCTCACTGAGCCTGAAAAGACAAGACACAGTCTAGTGAGGTCTTTGTCACCTTGGAGGGTCGAGGCTTGGCACATTTGGCTTTATCTCTGTGGCACTCCCAGCCGGCTCCGTCCGGGATCTGAGGAAGGCTGTCTGAGGGTTCCAGGGGATTTTAACAGACTGGAATGGAAGCCACTGACAGAGAGAGCCCTGGGGCATGAGATGTGGCAAGTCAGCCCACAGCTCTTGCCCGTGAGGGTGGCTTCCTATGACGCAAAGGGAGTTAATTAAATGAGGGGGCCAGAGCCCCAGTCCGTGGTCAGCTGCCTTCCCTCCATGCCCTTGGACAGAATGGGAGCATTGGCATTTGGGTAATATGACAAGCTGTTTGGGGGCCCAGGTGTCCCCTCCCACCTCTCTGATTTCGTGTGGTGGGTGTCAAATGGTGGCTAGCAAAAAGGGATTTTTAGGTGTGCTAACAACAGATTCTTAACCTCTGAGTAATTCATTGTCCTCTGACACCATCTGCTTTTACCCCAGCTGCAGAGACTAGTGTGGTGGCCCGTATGCCCCGCAGCACCCTTTGTGGGTTATATTTACCGAATGCCACCCTGCCTCCCTCACAGTGTCTGGCAGATAAATCAGGTGGGCCTGCCATTGCTCCCGGGTGTTCTCTGGATGTGAACTTTCTCTGCTCACCGTTGTTTTGGGGGACACCGGCCCCCTCCCTCAGGTGGAATTGTTCCTGGCTGTATCTGTAGCCCGCCCTTCCCCTTGGGAGGCAGCCACGAATGACTTCATCTAAAATTAAAGACCCAGATGGAGGATTACCCTCCTCATCACAGACTGGCCATGTTGGGGCCTTGCCTCTGGGAGGGAGGGGTGGATGGGACACGTTGTAGTTTCAAAATACTCTTGCTTTGGTGGCCGGAAGGTCTCAGTCCACTGAAAGAGAGCTGAGGGAGCTGGGAGGAAGGGTGGGCAGGTGTGCCTTTGAGGAGAAGGAGGTCTGCTGGTTGGGACAAGAAGGTAAAGGAGGGTTGATCTGGCCCCCAAGGGAAGGACAGAAAAGCTCTCATTCCTGGTTGCAGATGCAGTGTTTGTCCAGCTGAAAGCAGCCCCACTTGGTTGACTACCCGATGAGTGATTTTCCCCAAGTTGACAGCTGCTCCAACACATTTCACCTGCAAGTCCTGACAAAGTGGTGTGCTCTTTTGGGGCTGTTATTACTGCAGTAGGCATTTGGAAGAATCTGGAAGAATGGGGTTCCAAGGGACGACCTTGAAGCAGTTTCTGAGTATCTGTTCCTTCTCTTCTTGCCAACCCTGTAGCTTTTTTGTTTGGTTTATGAAAAACCGGACCCATCCCTTTTAAACATACACTGTGCTATTAATAATGTGAATAGAAATTAAATCACAGTATGTTTTTATGGTTCTGGAAAAGCCCTTTGAGGAGCATTGTCGGATATGAGCCTAACCTCATGAGTGACCTTGTGAAGAGGCAGGAGAGGTGGTATGTGAAGCCCAGAGAGGTTAAAGAGCCTGTCTGATCTCACACAGCTACAGGATGGACTTAGGGTTCAGACCCAGGTGTCCCCCCTCCCGGCTCTCCATCCGTTCCACAGCCCGCCCACAGGGCAGACGGTCGGGGCTTGCAGAAGGCTGCTCTTTGGTGGAAGATCTGTTGGAACAGTTGGGAGCAGGGACGTCAGTGGGAGTGCTCACTGCTCGGGGAGGCAGGTGATGGGAATTAGTATGATATTTGAGGGTTTGCAGGGGCAGAAATGTGCCTGACATTCAGCCTTTCTATATACTTTCAAGAATTTATTGCCATAGCCCCTAAGCACCAGGGGAAATGTTAACTTGGAGGAGCTTCTCAGCAAATACCTCTGGTACAGTTCCTGGTGAGCAGCAGTACCTGTTTGTTGGGCTCACACCTGCCTCTCTGCAATGGCGAGAGAAGGCTCTGAAGAGGAGGGTTTGGGGAAGACAGACATGAACCTGGTCGTTTTAGCAGACTTGGTCTTCCGTTTGCATTTTCTATTGACTTGACTTTCCCTGGGTTCCAGGATGCTGAGCTCCCGTTGCAAGGAGAACATTAGTGTAAATATGAAAACCACAGGTAGTTAGAGGTTGACTTGTTTGTTTTATTGTACCTTCCTCTTTGGGAAAGTGGGCTGGCAAGGTGGAAGGTTCAAGTGTGTGTAATACTCTGGCATTCAGATCGGTGGCCTCGTCTCCCTTTGCCGTGGGTGGCTGGGTTGGGTGAACCCTGAAGCAACTTAGGAAGGGAAGGGTGGGCCAGACAAATCTCTGGAAGGCTGTGTGCGTTCTTCATCACTCCTGCATGTATGCCAGCCGGTAGCTGTGCGTGATGTCGGGGAAGCTGCTGTGCGGTGTGAGCCCTGGGTCCTGTTTGCTTGTGTGAAGGTTCAGTGGGCATGTCTGTCTTGTCCTGCTAAGCAAGTGTAAGTCAAAAAGGAGACCGGAACCCTGTGGTACAGGGGTGGTGTAGGCTGAATGATGCTTTTTCAGAGTTCTTAGAATGTGCCACCTAAAGCCGTGAATGCTTCCAGTAGGCAGTGGCAAATGTGGGGTTTTGGTCTGGTTGGGCCTTTCATTCAGTGTCTTTCATTTCCTTCCTTCTTTCCTCTCTCCTTTCTTCTTCTTTTAAAAAAATTTTTTTTTTAATGTTTATTTACTTTTGAGAGAGACGGAGACAGAATGCGAGTGGATTAGGGGCAGAGAGAGAGGGAGACACAGATCTGAAGCAGGATCCAGGCTCCTAGCTGTCAGCACAGAGCCCGACGCGGGGCTCAAACTCACGAGCTGTTGAGATCGTGACCTGAGCTGAAGTCAGCCGCTCAACTGACTTGAGTCACTCAGGTGCCCTGTCTTCTTCTTTCTTTCTTAAATCGATAAACAGTTGATAGTCAATATTCAGAAGGTTTAGATAAATGCAAATTATTGTTTAATTTAAAAAACTTTGCAAAAAGAGGGGCACCTGGGTGGCTCAGTCAGTTAAGCGTCTGACTTTGGCTCAGGTCATGATCTCACAGCCGTGTGTCAGGTTCTGTGCTGACAGCGTGGAGCCTGGGGCCTGCTTGTGTTTCTGTGTCTCCCTCTCTCTCTGCCCCTTCCCCATTTGCATTCTGTCTCCGTCTCTCTCAAAAACAAATAAACATTTGAAAAAATGTTTAAAAACGTTGCAAAAAGAATTAAACTCTGATGAAAGATCCAGAATACTGTCCCTCTCAGTGGGTGTTGGGTTTGTATCTTATCTCCCAGATCTTCTGGCAGGATAAATGAGTCCTTACAAAATGTCAGTTTTCCCCGGCAGAGCCACCTGGGTGTTTGATGAAGTTTTTCAGAGCTAGGTCGGAATTCCTGGGTGTGGAAACCAACCATAAACCCTGAAAAGCCACGGGTGTGGGAGCGTGGATGGCAAGCAGGCCTGAGCGCCACACATTCCTTTCCCGCCTTGGGCAGTGCATGAGAAGTCTAACCAGTAGACAGGAGGCTTTTGCCCTGTCCTGGGAACAGACGGAGGAGAAGGTATACAGGAAGTTGTTAATAGCACTTAAAGGAAGCAAGAGCTGGCTGTCTCCAAGGAGAAGTCTGGGCCCTCGAATGGCTGCCCAGGCTGGGGTGGATGGTGAGAGTCAGAATCCCTGGAGGATTGGGGTTCCTTTGCAGCTGCCCCCCTTTTCTCTCTTGGTTCTCCTGGTTGAACTTCAGTCTGTGCTTCCATTTGCGTGGAGACTGCCGAGAATTCAGAATGGGGCCAACGTGATGAGGGTGCTGGGGCCCCTCCCAAACCTCGTTTGGAGGAGGTGGCCCCCACCCCTGAGGCAAATGCAGTGAGTAGATCTGGGTCTGCTCCCTTCCCTACAGATACCTTCATGACTAGCTTTGATCCTTATTTAAACACATTCCATGCATATTAACATGACAGACACATTGGTTTTGCTCCAAGCAAGTAGCAGGCTTCCCTAGATGGGCCCGGGCCCTTAAAGACAGGTGGGTTTGGAAGAGAGTAAGCAACAGGTCTCACCGTTCTCAGAGCCCCGGACGGACTAGTGTTCTCTCTGTGTCTTTCTCACCCTGCCTCCCCCTACACGCCAACCCCCCTCCCCCCGTACCCCCCAGCTCATTTTACCCATGAGAAACTTGACTCTCTTAGAGATTAAGTGCCTCCTCCTGGTCACATAGCTTCTTAGTGACAGGACTAGAATTTATGTCCTTTGGTTGTCAGTTGAATGCTTTTTCTGCTCTATTGTATTACCATGAGCAGAGCCAAATTTTTTTAAATTGGTATTTCTTAAACACCTATTTTAATATAAGAAAGCACGGGATTGGATGTGAATAATAATTTTTTGATGTAGGTGGAGAATAAGGGGAGGAAGCGGACTGGGGACAATTCCAGAGCAATACCTGAGATCTGGGAGTTGTGTGTACAAAGTGTGTGATGGCCAAGCGTGAATATGTGCTAGCAGGAACCCACTGTGCTACTCTTCTGAATTCCACGAAGAAGTTATTCTGTCTGTAATTTTATTAGGCTGAGACTTTTTCCAGTGGTTTATTTTTCCGTTTGCTCACAGTCCATAGAGGAGAGCCAGGGAGGGAAGCCAGTGCGCTTGCACTATTTACCGACGCCCTGACTTTGGAACTCTGCAGATCTGCTGTGTGTTGCTTTGTTGCACCGACTTTCACAGATCAGGACAATAATAGACTGTAAGCACATCAGCTCACTTGGATGGACCTGATAGCTGATTGTTGCCTTGATAAATATCTATACAAATATTTATATGATTCTGGTAGTCTTGAGTTGTGTTGTTACAACATGCAAAGCTGTCAGGTTTCCAGGACCTCTGGTGGTAAAGCTTCTCTGTGGAGCGAGGCTTATTTTTGATCTGGCCTTTCCTCCCTAAAACCCTGGTAGCCTGAGATCTCACCTAGTGAGTGCAACACGAGTTTGTGGAAAGAAATGTGACATTACCCCCTTCCATCATTCACTGGTAAAATAACCAGAAGAGGCCATTCTGGGATGCAGAGAGGCTGGTGTAACATCTCAGAGTTCTGTCTTCCTGCTCCCTTGCTTAAACTTTCAGGTGCGAGGAGCCCGTTGCTGGAATTAAGGAAGCAATATAATATTTTGGAAGGCCTTTAGCTCTGGCCACCCAGGTGAGCACCTGAAAAAGAACTTATAGACCATTTGGAAGTGACTAATTCTATTACAAAAGCATCCATTTCCCTGAAGTATCCATGGCTTCTTGGGACACTTGAATGTCTGTTTACAGATCATTGAGGATTAGAGCCGCTAGACTGTGAGCTCTTTGAGGGCAAAAAAGGCAGCTATTTTCCTTTTGTTCTCCCTACCATTGACAACACATGTGTGGAACAAATGAATGAAATTGGCTGCCCTTCACTCTCAAGCAGAATGAATGTAGCATTTTCAGAACAATGATGTGAATAAGTACAAAACTGGATAGTTCCTGACACTTTTCCAGAAACAGGTCTAGGTTTGGAAGTTGTGTACCAAAGGCATCTTGTATGGGAGAGGCTTACGTGGTGGCTGGAGACCACTACTGTTGATTGAGTCAGCTGTGATTGGGCCAAGCAGTCCAGGTTTTCCCCGTGGCTCACACAAGGATGTCGAGCCCCAGAAGTGCTCGTGACCCCCTCTGCTAGGTTATCAAGCTCCAGAAGCTCCTGAGCTCCAGACACTGGTTTTTTTCTAGGCAATTTCACCATAAACATCTTTGCCTAGACATCATTGTTGCTGCAAGCATTTTTGCTGCAGTAACTAATTGGCCCTAAGGCAACTTTGCCATAAAAGGTAAAACAAAACAAAACAAAACAAAACTGGTTGACAGTTTGGTTTCATTTCTCCATTGAGACAGTCCTCACATTTTTACACGATATAAATCTTAGCTCCCATAATGGTCTATATGGTGGCACAGAGTTTTGAACCCACATTTCCCATAGAACTTTGGAATGTCATCAACAGACAAGTGACAATATGCCAAGAACAAACAGCAGTGTAGAAGGCTTTCACAATGCAATACAAAGCCCAGTTATACATAAGCATCCTACTATTTGGATACTGGTGCCTCTCTTAGTGAAGGAAGAAATTTTAGCAAGAAAAGAAAAAGATGGGATGGTACATGAGATGAATCAACAAGCAAAAATATGTATAATGCTATGAATGAAAGACATTGAAGAGAAATGTTTAGGTACAACCCACAAAATAAAATCAGTTACTTGCACAGTATTGCCGTGAATCAACACTATACATTTTGAATGTATTCAACTATTTTGTACATTGCAATAAAGTCTTTTTAATTTTATTATTCATTTTCATGTTTCATTATGTCCTTCTAAATGAATGTCCCTTTTTTATTTTTTGTGATTTTGTCTTTTATGGCAAGATCTGCCTTACGGCCAATTAGCTATGGGGTGAAAATGTTTGCTAGCATGGGGCTTATGGTGAGAATACGCAGCAACCCCATGAGGCTGGCAGTAGTGTTGTCATGCACATTTTACCGATGGAGAGACTGAGGCTCAGGGACCTAAAAGAGCTGCTCTGGATTACACAGCCAGGAAGTGATTGGAGGTGATGATTCTGCAGCCTTCATCTACCTAGTTCTGGGATCCTGAGTGCCCACCCTGCCCCGCACCCCCCCCCACCCTAGGAGCTTGGACCCACGTGCCCCACTCTGAGCTCCGGGTTGACGTTCCAGGCCCAGCAGCCTTAGACCTCTATAGGTGGCGTCACCAGCCTGCCTCTGGACTTGGTCCTGGGGGTGGGGAGTACTGGGGTACCCTTGGTCCTTCCTGCTGTTCCTACATCCTTCACAGGGCCTCCCTTTCCTTCTCTTCCTACCACAGAGACTGGCTGCCTGGCTCTTGGGTAGGCTGCCTGTTCCGATGTGCACTCCTGCCAGGGATTAGTGCCCTGGCCAGGCCGCGGCTGCTCCCCCACCCTGCTCTGAAGGCATGTCTGTCAGCCCACAGGGGTGCGGTTCACAGGCCAGAAGTCGGAGGCACTCTGCCTGAAGGAACTGGTCCCAGGGAGCCTCATCTGCCCTCCTCCTCCTCCTCCTCCTCCTCCTCCTCCCTGCCCTGGCTGGACTTGGGAGTTTGACTGTCAGGGTCACCTCTCCCACACCAGTCCCTCTGCCACCCAGGGGTACCCCCAGACCTTCCCCGGCCTCTGGGTTTTCCATCCTGGGGAGAGAAGCAGGACTGTGGGAGTCCCAGCCCTCAGTGCCCTGGGTATAGCCCTGACATGCAATCGCTCTGGCAAGCAGCCTCAGGCAGGCCTGGGCAGAGGGCCGAAAGGAGAAGGAGCCGCAGCAGACCAGAGAAGAGACAAAAGCCAGCTCAAGCGCAAACTGCCTGGCAGTGAGGTGGGTGCCCTGGCTGGAGGGCTGGCCCGGGCTGGCCTGCCCTGGGAGGAGTCAGGTTGGCGCCTGCTCTCTCTGAGTCTCAGGCCTGCTGGCTGCTGGCCAGCTGCTGGAGCCGTGTGTGGGCGGCCGACACAGGGTCTTGGAGTCTTGAAGGTTAGGGGTTGGGAAGAGGCGGAGAGAGAGAACTGAGATGGCAGAACTGAGATACGTCCCCTTCCCCGCCACACGCTGGGGCCCAGGTGTGGGCCCAGAGCTGTTTCACAGCAGCTACCCCCTTTGAAGTGGAGCGGTTTTCCTTACTACAGTCCATGCTTTGGTCTTAGGGATCTCACAGTCCCTGGGGTTCACTGACACCTGTGAGTAGGTGCAGAGTGGTTAGCAAATGATGTCTTGAGAAGGCCACACTTTGAAGGAGTTTACGCTCTAAAGCCAGGTATATCTGAGCTCGTTCAGCTGCTGGTGGGGTGGCCTGAAACAAGTTGATCAACTCTGTTCAGCCTCAGGCTCCTTATCTGTAAAATGGGGATAATTAGCTTTCCTGTCCACTGGGAAGAAATGTTCCGCTCGACTCTCTCCGAGGTGTTAAAGAATGTGTGTCTTCCCCCGAGGGTAGTGTTCTGGAAGGCACGAGGCATGGCAGTCTTTTGACTTCAGCTTCAGCACTGGAGGGCACTGTCCGCTGACCATGTGCTGCGTGGCATCTGGCTGGAGTTCCCCCTCCTCCCTCAGACTCTGTGACCAGACACTGTCTCTAGGTCGTTGGTTCGGGCCCACAGATGGGAGAGGGTGATGGCAGCCCCGGGAAACTGAGTCCCAGGGGACAGGCCACAGGGTCATCTCCCAGAAAAGGCAAAGATAAATGGGTTTGTTGCTATGGTGTTCTTCCCTTTCAGTGCCCATTTTTGGAGAGAGTTGAAGGAAGGGAAAATGGGGAAGAGACGCTGCTCCTGCCTCACGCCCCTCACCCTACCTGCTTCCTGTTCTATTAGAGAAATGTAGTTTCTGCATGAGTTGGACAATCATCTGAGTTTGATCAAGGTTTATTGATATTGATATATGTGTATGATACATATGTATTAGTACATAAATTTGAGAGGACTCCCTTAGCAACAAAGTTGCTCTTCAGAGGCTCTTCAGAGAATCAGCAGCCTGGACAACAATAGGGTGGGCCCGGCACAACCTCGGTCCTAGAGATGACCTCTGCAGCGCGCTGGCTTCTGGCCTCCTTGTCCCCATCAGCCTGCTCCGGTCTCTTTCCTGTTCATACACATAGGGGAATAGATGGGTAGGTCAGATTGCCTCTGCTCATTTCTCTTTAGCATACTCAACCTATCTGCTATAAAAATTCAAAAACATGCAGGTGTCAGAGGCAGCTATGTTATGAATGTCCCAGGCCACGTCTAGGAAGGGAAGGAGGTAGAGGGGAACCCAGTGCTTTGTGGTGCCTTCCCGCTATCAGGATGGTGCAATGCTTCAGGCTGTCCCTGCCCATGTCCTCAGTGCACACCCTGCAACCTGGTAGGGACCCCTGTGTCCAGCCCAGCCTGGGTGTGCATCTTGTGTGCTTGGTCGGCACTGATAGGGGGTCGCCGTGGGGAGGAGATCTCCTTGGAGCACACTGCCACATGTCCTGTGAGCTGTCCCTGAGGCTGTGCCCAGTGTCCAGGGTCTCTTCTTCCAGGGCCCTGCTGGTTATCACTGTGGGCATTATCTCCACTCACCACCTCTGCACTCAGGGCTGCGGTGTCCCCTTGAAGAACCACACACCCATCTACCCAGGGGCCCTTCTTGCTTAGAATCTGACTCAACTCCCCTCACCCCCTCCTTCAAGGACTTCTGACTCACCCCGGCCTTTCTCCGAGCAATGTCTTTTCCCAAAGGACCAGACCTGACTCTCTAGGGTTGCTCTGTGGGTCCCAGTCCCTCACCTCTTTGGGCTTGTCAGGTTTTGTGTACAGCAATCTACAATGCCCAAACCTTTGTGGGTTCTCATGATGGCCCTCAGCTGATGCAGTAGTTTCATTAGGACTGTGCACAGGACCCTTTTGAGCATTTTCTAGCAGATGATTGTCCCATCATCAGCAAAGGGACAAATGGAACAAAAGAGGTCATGGGGTCCTCTGGGGGAAATGTGTGGTGAAGGTAAGGGCGTAGCACAAGGAAAGGGGGAGTAGAAGACTGGTCTGGAAGGCCTTCAAAGGAAGTAAAGTTTGTTAAATTGCTCCTTAAGCTGCAAAGAGCCATTCAGGGCAAGCTATCAACATCATCATCATCAGCAGCAGCAGCAGCAGCAGCAGCAGCAGCAGCAGCAGCATCATTATCATCATCATGGTCATTATCATTACCATGCCGAGGAGGTAGGTGGTAACTGACCAAGTCTCTAGCTGATGCCTGATTTTAGAGGCCATGTATTTGTTTACTTGGAACATTCCAATTCAATTCAAGAGCTGGCATTTGAGTCTAGATGTCCAAACTCTCTGATATTCCCCTGACTTACAAAACTGAGGGCTAGTTTCTAGGGTTTGACTTGAAGATAGTTTTTATATCCTTGAATACTAGTTGTCTATAGTGTGAAAAATCTGAATGTATATAATAGAGCAGTAAAAAGGTGATACTTCATTTTACGAAAGATTTTTTTTTTTCAATTTACAAAAGGATCCACAGTGGTGTTCCTTTCCAGGGCAATGTTTCTCTAGCTGAGTAAGTGTTTACAGGTCATTAACTACTCCATGGAAGGACTTTGGTAGGGAAAAGGAAGGCTGCAAGGAAATTGACTCATAGCTCTAGCTTAGAGATGATGATTCAAGAGAATTAGAATGTGCTGGCCAACAGGTGTCTGCAGAGCAGATAGATGTGCGTGCTGTATTGGGAGAGAAGTAGAGAGCATGCTTCCTTCCCTCTGAGAACTTAGAGTCCCTTTGGAAGCAAAGACTTCTGGTGAAGTAACTATAGAGACACTATGATGAAGACAGAAATTAAGTGCTAAGTTGTGTTCACTCACCTCTTAATCACTGTTGATAGGAAAATGGGCCGTGCTTTCCAAAAATTCCATTTACATACTGCTTTTCAGGACTCCTGCTATTGCATACAGTGAGGGAGGTTTGAGGAAGGACTTGGCCTAGGACTCCTCCTGGGAGCATGGAGAGAGCTCACGATGGAATGCAGAAGGTTGGCCGTCCTGGACTTTAATTCAGAGTTGGCACTCCAGCAATGGCCCAGGCCCCTGATGGATGGTGGGAGAGAGAAGGTGGTGAGGAGAGAGGTTTGTACGAGAGGGGAGAGATGGACTCAGCAGGCTCTTCCAGAAGTGGTAGCTGGCTCAGATCTGTGTCTCGAACCGGTGGCAAAGTGGAAGGGGGCCGTTCTATTTCTCTCTTCCTATTCTGCCTGCTGCTACCCTGAGCTCACTTTGGCTGTGTGTGCAGTGTGGACCAGGGGACAACAGCAGATTTCTCATCAGATGGTCAGCAACAGCTCTATCTCTGCCTGGGAAATGGTTTCCAAAAGCTCCTGGTTGTGGCCTGGACACCTGCCTCACAGGGCTAGCCTTCGGGATAGTCCACTTTCTCCCTTTCCCCCATCTGTGGCAGGCGGCACCACCTTGCTGGGCAAGGCATTCTGTAAATGGGTTCATTGGACCTCCACTGTAGAGGTCATAATTTGTTTCTTCAGCTTCCAGGGACCCTCCCTGGTCCTAGTATTCTGGGATTTCATGAGCAAGTGCATGTTCCCCAAGTATTCCCTCACATACGCATACTGTTCATTCATTCCCCACCCCCCACTGTGTGGTCCTCAAAGCCTTCATCATCAATCAGGTTTTCACAACAGAGGGTGGCCCTGGCCTCCTTCTCAGTTTGTTCCTCACTTTTCTATCAGTCTTTCTTGGATCTGTAGTGTGTTTCTTAGGTATTTAAAAAAAATATTCTAAGAAGAACGAAAATGTCTTTGTAATGTGGAGACTCTCAGATAAGTGGCAGTACCGTTTAGAGCCTGGAGCGTGCAGTGTGCCACCTCTGCCCCAGGCTCCCACAGCGGCATGGGCTTTGGGGCGAAGGGAGAGAACTGAATTGCCCATTCCTGAGCAGGAAGGGAATTGGAGTTTGCCAAGCATCTTTTATGTAGATGTGCCAGTTGAAGTTCCCTTTTGAACATTTTGACCTTCAGGGAAGTCCCAGACTCTCAAACCACAGGGGGCCGCATCAGGCACGTAATGTCTGCTCCCCAACCTGGAAGACAACCTGACTGCTTCCACTAGCTGAACCAGACTCATTTCTAGGGGGTTCTGCTTTGAGGTACTGATGGATGAGCCACTGCTATGAGAAGAAAGGAAGCTAGGCAGGACTTGGAGGTTAACTAGAGTGATGGGGCTGAAAGGAGATACACAGCTGGTGTGTCCCAGGTGCATAAGTAAGAACAGGTAGCTGATGTCAGTGCAGAGACCCAGCATCGGCCAGAAAAGAGATATGGCATCCACTCTTAGAAAGTACACGCTGTAAGAATTGGTCTGGTGCAAACTAACAGTTGCTTTTATCAAAGGCCCCAAGGAAGGGTTTGGCCTCTGATTGGGGTGGGAGTGAGGGTGGGGTGGAAGAGGAGGGTTAGATCTCCTGGTTTGTGGCTGTTTGCTCAGGTGGCCTCTTTCGGAAGACTCTCTTGGTGGTGGACAGTTAGGTTTTATTTCTCAGTGGGAATAAAATGATTTGTATGCATTGCCAGGTGGACTAGATCATCCGTCCCAAAATTGTGAAGGAGGTGAAGGCCCCCTTGTCTGTATCCTCCCCACTTTGTCACTGTCCATTCAGTTTTCATCTGTCTGTCCATCCATCTGTCATATACAGGCACCTATCAGGTTCCAGCTACTCTGCATTCTCAAATGACCCTGCTCGCCAGCTTTACATGGTTTCTTCTGTTCTCTCCCTCCCTCATCCTTTTCTATTACTCTTGGGAAAGGGGCTGATGACCTCATTTCTGCTGAGGTGTAAGTAATAAATACCAGGAGGTATGTGTTTTCTTTCACAGAGCACTTACTCTGTTGTAAGTACTTTCCAAATATTAACTCATTTTCTTTTCATAGAAACTCTATGAAGCACATACCATTATTATTCCCATTTTTCAGATGAGTCAATTTTTTATTCTAGCTGAAGAAATGAAGTGTGGTGGTACACCACTATGAGCCAGGAATTATTTGTCATCACAGAACCAGCATCCATCTTCCCAAGTCTGGCTTTGGCTTTGCCAATGGAGGTTAGGTAGTTGGAATGAACACTTCTCCTTTTTGGTATTTCATCTCAGCTAGGGCCGTTTTTACTCTCCTCTTGCGTATCTCTGCAAATGTAGCGTGAGAGTTGTAAGACCTTAAGGAATTAGAGATCATTTATTCCAACCTCCTTGTTTACAGTGGGGTGATTGGGTTTCTAGAGAGGTGATGAGGCCAGGCATGGTCACCTGGCTGGGTGGTGGCAATGCATAGATGAGGAGCCAGGACTCCCAGCTCCCGGCCCTGTGTCTTCCACTATCCCATACTACTCTGTCAGCACTACTGTCTCCCCACCTCACACTTCCTTAGTCTATTTAGCTAAAGGCTCTATTGCCCCGGGAATAAGGATTTGCTTGGGTGTCTTAAGCAACGCAGGTAAGGGTCACTCATGGGGCTTCATTTTCTCTTTCTCAGTTTATTGCCAGGAGCAGTCTTTATTCTGTCTTCTTCAGCTTCTTCTTCTTGAGTTGTTGTCTATTTAAGATGGCTTCCCCCTCTTGTCCACTTCCCCCCTACTCCCATGTCTTCCCCTAATCTGCTTCTGCCACTGCCTGGGGCCATGCGGTTCCTGTTGTGAGGCTCTAGCTCCTTCATGGATCTTTCTGCTTCCCGTTCACCCATTGTCCCCCAGCCCTGGTCTGTTACAGCTGATGGGCGTGGGGGAGGGGCGAAGAGGGTGAATCTTCATTTCCTCCTCTGGCTTTCTGTTGTCCACAGCACTGGGCAGCAGCTGTTTCCCCCTGGGCTGTTGTCTGAGAGAGGCCTTGATGTTGTCTTTCTTCCCAGGGCCTTTTGGCAAGGTATAAGTTATCTCCAGAACCACTGGCTGCTGTTCAACTATACAGTTAATGGGGGAGGTCAACCACCTCCTTCTCTAACCTAGTGGGGGGCTCTTAGGCCACTCAACACCACATTTAATTGTTGCCCCTGACTCAGAAGGGGCCTCTGAAGTTTTGAGGTCTCTATCACTTCCTTAGGGTAATGGAGAGGTTTCTGCTTGGAATAAGGTGACATTTGGTAATTGAGCCAAACAGATGGCTGGGATACAGGCTTTGGAGCTGAAGTCCCAGGGGAATGGGGTAAAGGTGGGGCTGGCTGCAGGGTGATAAAATGGGGGCTCCCTGGACTTTCAAATTCCAAACCTTATTTCTATTCTCAAAACCTGAGTTGCCCTAGGTATTTACCTAAGAGAAATGGAAACATGCATTCATATAAACACATACACATAAATGTTCGTTGTAGCGTTGTTCATAATAGTCAAAAGTGGTAACAACCCAAATGTCCATCGGTAGGTGAATGGATAAATTGTAGTACAGCCATACAATGGAATACTCAGGTATAAGAATGACCTACTAATACATTTCAACAACATGAAGCAGTCTCCACATTATTCTGCTCAATGAAAAAATTAAATACAAAAGGTTGTACTGTTGATTCCATTTATATGAAATTCTAGAAAAATCAAAATTATAGTGACAAGAAGTAGATCAATGATTAATAAGGGTCAGAATTAGGGGAGGGGATTAAGGGGAAGGAGGAAACATTTCAGAGTGATGGGAACGTTCTCTATCTTGATTTTGGTGGAGGTTATACAACTGTATACAATGAGCAAAATTCATTCAACTGTACACTTAAAATGAGTGACTTTTGTTGTATGTAAATTATGCCTCAATAAAGATAAAAAATAAAAACTCCATTTGAGTTGGACCAGCATGGAAGGCTGTCTGTCTATCTCTAGCCTTTAACTGTTTGCGTCTTCTCAGGACTCCAGCTGTCTCTGAGTGGGGCACCAAAGTACATTTCATGGAAATCATAATGCTCTTTGGATTCTGGGGAGATTTCATAGGAGTTGATAATGAGTGGGAGAGAGGCAGAGGTAGACGGAGATGGTGTTACCCACCATGAGCAGAGCATGTGTACTTGGGTGAGAAATGCATGAGCACTTGTGAGTGTGTGAGGAAAGGAGTAAGTAAAGGGTGGGTATTTGTTGCATGGAATTCCATTGGGCTTTAATAAATAAAAAGAGGAGAGGGTGTCCAAGTCAGTCTTATTCATTGATAGATCTTCTCCTTGGGTAGAGATGCTAACTGTGTAATTGGGGAATTCTTGTAAAGTGAGAGTTTTTATTTGTTTTTGATATCCATCTTTCTCTCCGAATTTGTCTCTCATGCAGAGTTTCCAAGGTAGCATAAATGTGATATCTGAACTTATTTATTGGCAGACTTGTATGGAGTGTGTTTTCTGAACCCAGCTTGGTGCTAAGGCTGCATAGATTTGGGTCCTTAACATGGAATACCTCCGTGTACGCATACTGTTGGGCCCTACCTGGCCACATGGCCTGACTCTGGGTCTTGGCTGTTAGGATAGAGGGAGGATGCCCAGGGTACTTTGATACGAACAGCCTGCCCAGCCTGGAGAATTATGGGCAACATTACAAATAATAGTTACATTAGTTGCTACCTTAGTTTTTTGCCTGGCCTCCCCTCTACTACACCCATGGCTAAAGGAAGCCAAGAATGTCCATGCTTGCTGTTCTCTGGCATCAAAATGAAGTCCTTTTTAGTGATGCTGGATTTAAAATAATATTAAAAGTATGTTTTTGGAACTTAGCTTTTTGCATGCAGGATGTGCTTCTGCTGAGCCTTACTTCTTTGCAGATGACCATGGTTAAAATACAGCTGGAAAGTGGGGTGCCTAGCTGGCTCAGTCGGTAGAGCATGTAACTCTTGATCTCGGGTCATAGGTTTGAGCCCCACGTTGGGGGTAGAGTTTACTTAAAAAACAACAACAACAAAACACGGCTAGAGAGTTGTACAACCTTAAAGTTGGTTTTCACATTGCAAAGATGTTATTTTTTGCTAACTCTGACAGCCAGACTCAGGTTGACCTGGCACATGCTCTGGTTGGCACACATACTTCACTTCTGCTCTTCTCCAGGGTGTGGGGTGGCTGTTTAAAGAGGGTGGATATGAATGCTAATCTTTGTGTAGCATAACGTGTTACTGCAGCTTGCCTTTTTTATCTGGAAGTTCAAGCAGATATCAGAAGGGAACTGTTTGTGGGCACAGAGATGGTTAAAATTACCATTATGGCCAGAAATGATATTTGGAAAAATAACTTCCCTTTTAAGAAGGTAAATCAATTATTTAACCATTATTTTTTGAATTCCTAGGATATATGTTTATCAGATGTCACAGGCTATCCTGGGTACTTTGAAATAAAACTAAAAGAAGTAGAGAATAGTGTCCCTGTACTTAAGAAGCACTTTGGGGAGACATGGAGTTAAGTAGAATCGTAGGTAAGCAGCAATGTAAGGACTGGACATGAGGCCAGGGTGGTGCAGGAAATGAGTGTTCCATGAGGCTGAAGAAGGAAGAGATTGATTTTTATGCTGAGGTGATTAGTAGACCTTTAGCTGGGCCTTGAAACATGAGCAGGATTCCAGGAAGTCAGAGAGGAAGAAAAGCCAGAAAGGAAATGAGAATGGAGAGGATTTTTACTTGAGCAGAGTATTTTCACTGGTGGAAGAGAGGGAACCAAGCCTAGAATAGAAATGTGAGGCCGGATTATGGAGCTTTGAATGGTAGCTTAAGGAGCTGGACCATATCCTGTTGACCATGGGAGACTATTGAATTGTTCTGAGCAGAGGATGAAGGCAGCATTCTAGGAGACATGAATTGAGGGTTCTGTCCAGAGGTGGGGTGGGCAGGTTGTTGGAATTCTTTCTGTAATGTTCTTCATCCTGAGTTCTCCTGTGTTGATATATATGTTCTAGAGCATGGAGCTGGTTGACTGTAGGGTTTCCTTTCGCAAGCAGAGTAGAACCAAACATTGTAGGATACTAGCGAGTGGGTCTGTTCTTAATGTAGAGGAACTTTGAGGTCTTGGAAAGTTTTCATTGAGCCCACATTATGGCTAGGGACTTGACAGGAATAAAGTTTAGAAGCAAAAGCCCATCAGGTTCCATATTGTTCTCTTGTCCCTCTCCTCCAGACCATCCATTTTGGGGAAATATTATTATTCAGGGCATGGATAATTTTTCATGGTGGCATTTATCATTTAGATGTGAGGAAGCAAGGTAGGCACCAAAATCCATATCCTTGAACTCTCTTTAATAGCATCTTCCTACTTTGGGTGTTAGTAAGCTAGCCTGAATTTAATGAACTTTTTTGGATAGAGTAAGAGGAAAATTGAGAAAAAGGGTAGTAGATAGGCATTTGGAAAGGAAAGAAGGTCTGTGGGCTCAGGAGATTAGCCAGGGAAGCACAGAAAGTCCAACTTGGAAAAAGCAGAAACGCTAGTGAGCCCAGAATATTCTGTAGGAAAACTAGCCTCTGTTCAGATTTGAGATGGTCAGAACATCTCTTCAGCCTCCTTCATGGTACTTCTTCCTAGAGGCAAAATTTTCTTTTGAGACAAGCGTTAGTCAAACAAGCATTTTTTGTTTATGGTTGATCCCTTGGCATGCAGCATGGCTCCTTGTCCTGGACAATGAGGAAATCATTTTAATGGCAGCCAGGGCAGCTGTGTGTTTCACTGCAAAGGAATAACAGCTTCTAGGAGAGTTTGGTGGCTTTGGGGAAAAACTCACAGTGGCAGAAGTTAATTGGAAAGTAGAGTAGAACTGACTTCCAAAGGCTGGTATTATGTGGATTTGGATGTGCTGTGGGCAAAACGACATAAAGGAAATGGAATGAGAAATAGTGTAAGTGACTGGCAAGGACCCTATTGGCTGGTAGACTAGTGTTGACCGCTCCCCCAATGTGAATTTAGTGAGGTGTTTCCACTTTATCTTCCCCAAACTCTCAGAAGCAACAGTGTTATTGGGGTCTGAGACATCCTTCAGAAACTTCTTGGCCACCTATTGTTTATAACCAACAGCAATTTTTTCTTCTTTCTTTGAAGATAAATTCATTTTGGGTGGTAGTGACTTCAGGCTGTTTTTGAATCTTTGGCTATGGTTTGAAATTCTTTTATTTTTTATTTTTTATTTTTTTTAATTTTTACATCAACCAAAGCTAGAAAGTTTTACTGAATCCCCTTGCAGTATAATAAGTGTTTCCTTTCATTGGGGAAGCAAACTATTTACAGCCCTAACAGGGTTTACAATGAATTGTATAAGTGATACTGACTTCTGTGTCAGCAAAAAATGAAACAAAAACTGATCATAGATGACATTACCTAAATGACAGTACCTACGTGTGTCCTTTCTTTCACATCTGCTGTAATCCTGTTATGGCATTGTCCTATTACCCCAAGTACTGTCATCTTTAAATGCTGTCAGATTGTAACTGGATTGCCAAGGACAGAGGAGGGGAATCAGAGAGAACACAATGGCATTTCCCAACACACCACAGAGATGGCTCTTTCCTATCCCATAGGTTGAATTCTTGGAGAAATTGTTTAGTTAAAATGATGACTCAGATGTCTTTTACAAGCTTTGATGAAATAGCCAGATTCACTCGTCATGTTCCTAGAAGGAAAGAAAGAAACATTCTCTTTTAACAGCTAATGAGACACACTCACTCTTCAAGGGGAATGTTAATGTTTCTGCATAATGAGAACTCCTTATAAGTATTATTATTGTGTTTTCAAAACCAGGTCAAAAGTAATAACAAAGAGAGGGCTCTATCTAAGAATTTAAAATCCAATCGTTTCTCATCATGTTTTCCCAGACTTGAGTAGGAGACTCCATTTTAGAGATGGGAAACTGAGTCATAAGACATTGAGAGGCAGATGTTACTGGACAGCTGGAGTTGGGAACATTTGTGTTTTGGATTTGTGCCACGTGTCCCTGTTCTTCCTTATATATTTAGACCAGATTCTTATCCATAAAACGTTCATAAATTTCCGGTACTCACCTTTCTGCAGTGTCCATAGGTAAATGGGTTGATGGGAAGTTGAGTGCATTGAAATTAAGCCTCTTGCTTTTTGCATGTCATTGCTCATAAATAAGGGAGTGAGAAATGGTTACCCAAGCACCCTTATTCAGGCTAGCTTGGCTGCCAGAGAATAGGGCTAAATTTAAGGGGACCAGCTAACACTTCTTTCTCATGCCTCTTTGTTTTTTTTGTTCTTTATTATTATTACTTTTTGCTTTGGATTTTATTACAGTATAATGTAGTCTTTCCTTAATCTGATTCTGTATTCATTTTTTAATATATAATGTTGATTAGTATGTTCTATTATTTATAGCCCTCCAGAAGGATCCCAGGGGAAGATAATCTCCATTTGAGGAGATGACTTCCCAATTTCCATACAGATGATGAAACAGTAACTGCCCACTCCATGGCCTCCCTCCCGAGTCTTCTTCTTACACTCTCGGTGTGTGGTGTGTGGGCCGCAGACACCCGAAAGCCTGACTGGAGGTGCAGCATGGGATGTGCTGACATTAACGCGAAAGGACTGGCTAATTGACTTGCAAAATATAGGTTAGGGAGTTTTATGGGATATCAAATTATCTTACTCTTTCTCTGATTAAAGACAAAATATTATATTAAGTAGATCATTACATGGGTAAAAGGTTAGGCCTTCACACACTTAGAGGTGCAGCACTGGCTTCCCCCACCGCTGCCATGTGGCAGAGGCCCGTGGCAAGTAGCGGACGGATGGCAGGGAGACTCACTGTTCACAGAAATGTGAAACATCCGAATAGAGACGTTAGATTTATAGGAGGGGCGTTTGCCTTAGCTTTGAATGTCCTGAGTCTTTTTGATTCTGATAGAATAGACTCTCAAAATTAAATATTAATTTATTCTGATTCCATTTCTGTTAGCAGGGAAAAGGGCGAAGACATGAAAGACAGAGTGAGTGGTGGCCAGAGCAGTGGCCACGTTTCAGAGATGGGCCACTCTTCCCAGTCTGCCCACGAGTGGCGTTCACAGGGCATTGAGTGGACACATTCTGTCAAGGGACGCGATCACTCTGACTGTCACGCCACAATGCCTTGGTCAACCGTCTAATGTTATAAAATTCTTCCTGAAAGAAATTTCAGTCCTAATCCTGATGTTGAGTTGGAAGCTCCACGCATCTGATAATAATCTGCCAGCTAATCCATCATGCCTCTCATTTCTGTGCATTATTTATTTCAAAACCTGGGCTTGTGGTTTGTAGAAAGGGACAATTTCAAGGCTTTGCCGGTCAGGTGTATTGCAAATGGGTAAATCTTTAGAAATTATCTCTTAAAGTGTGTGTGTGTGTGTGTGTGTGTGTGCGTGCACGCATGTGCGCGTGTGTAGAGTAAGTGTAGGTTTCTTGAATTTCTTACTTCAGTACTTAACTACACATGTGTGTGTAAAGCACAGCATTTGCCACCCTGTCTCTCTTGCTGTGTGAGAAGCCGTGGTTGCCAGGGTGGGCCAGTAGAGCTGTGGTTGGTGTCTTGATTTGATGGGTGGGGGAGAGAACAAATCACAAGTTATTCCCTGGAAATGAGCCAAGGTCCACCTGCAGAGCAGTGACCCTGAAAGCCCAAGCACCAGCCTCCCCAGGATGTCTTGACCTTCAGCAGCCTTCTTGTCAAACCACTTCAGAATGGAGAACAGCTTGCCTCTGTGCTGTACTGTTGACCTGCTGATAGACAGGAGTGTTAGAAACTTTGGGTAGATATGGAATTAGATCCCTAAGTACACTAAACAGACTTTGTGTGTTGCTGGGGGTGGGCAGGAGCAAAAGGTTGGAGAAAGAAAGTAGAGGACACAATAAGATATGCAGTCTTACTCTGTAGCCTTCCTGGGATGTATCAGTATCTGTTTCCGAGAGAAGACAAAGCCATCTGTTGCAGGGGTGGAGTTTTTCCGGAAGACCTGGAATTGCTGTGTGACCTTAGGGAAACACTTGCCTTCTCTGGGTTGAGCTCAGCCCTTGGTTCACCAGGGGCAGTGCTGGTATTTATAGACCATGTTTGACAGTCCCGAGTGAAAGGCAACTGCACTTCTCACCTCAGAATAGCAAGCCTTTCTTATATCTAGGTTGCTGGGACAGCTTCCTAGGAGCTTGGTGATGTTGGATGAAGGGTTTTTCTTCTGAAATGAGTTGATTGGTTTTTGCCACTTTCCACGTTATTTTCTGGGTCTAGGTGTTTTCTTATTTTTTCCACACAGGCAGTGTCTAACGGAATACAGAGTCTGCCGTGGCTCACACGATCCTGTTTTGTCAGTTAGCTTTAAAGGCCCTGAGGGTTTTCCTGGGACTGGTGTCTGGAAGCCAATGGCCAAAGTGACAACAACAGGATGTGGGTGGGGGCGTGGGCCCCGTTGGGGTTAGAGGCCCGCTGCATCTATTGGGGATGCTGTTCTTGGGAATCTTGCTGGGGTTGCCTTGCCCCACCCTGCCTGGTTGCTTTGACATTATCTAATTCTGGGTTTGTGTGAATTCATCAGTCTAGCCTATGGCATCCCACCCCATCCCATTCTGTTGCATTTCATAAGCTAGCAACTGCAGGGCCAGGCTTCTGTTATCCTTAGCTGCCTGCGTTTGTCTGCAGGACCTCAAGGAAGGACTGGGTCTTCTTAGGGAATTGGGCCCAGTGTCAAACTTGGAGTCAACATGGGAACCATGGCAGCACGGGATATTGTTCTTCCAGGGCTGTCCCTTGTTCTTGGTGGGGGTGTGCAAATAGTTTTTATGTATCCTATTTTGACTTAGATAGTGGTTTCTTTTTTGGCCAAGTCTTAGGCAAGTGCCACACAGCATTCCTTCTTGGCCTAAACTTGATGAAATTTAGATGAATTTGATGAAATAAGCACAAATTTACACACACATGGTCATGGACTCCTCACCCATCCCCTTATCCACCCCAGCACATACCCCAAAATGAACTATTCCTAAGTGAGAATTCCCGGAATTTTGAGGTCTTCCATTGGAATGGTGATAGGGGCAGAAAACCTTAGCCCCATATGCATTTTTGCCTGAGTTGCTAACCTTTCCTTACTTCTTCCTCCTTTTCTCCTCCCCCTTCCAGTTCCCCCTTTCCTTAAGAAAAAACAAGTGAGCCATGCTGGAAGTACAGGCTTGACCTCCACCTCACCAGGTGCAGCTGCTGACCAGCGCAAAAAATAGGAAATATTTTTTTAAAAGAAGGTTGGGGGGTGGCGGGGGTAGTTTCTGTTCCACAATCACTGCTGTTTCAATAAAAAGCAACCTGGTTTATTTGTAAAACCTACTTCCCTTTCTGTGAATGTGACCGTTTTCAATAGCAGAGGACCCTGATGTGTGTGTGTGGTGGGGGTAATGGGAGGGAAGGTGACAGAAGGGAGATGCTAGAAAGAGGATGGAAGGAAGAGAGACAAGAGGTTGCAAGGAGAAGGAAAAGGGGAAGAGAGAAGGCAAGGAGGGAGGCAGGAAAGGGGATTGAAATTTGAGCTATTTTTAGCTGAATGTGCATGCAGATTTCCTCAGGCTTGTTGGCTGTGGGGAAACACTGTGTGGGGACAGTCACCTTGTGTGTAACTTCCTGCATAGCGGCCATGGTGACTAAATTTTCTGACACTGTCAGAGTTTGGACAACCCTGCCAGCTCTTGGAAGGACAGCCCAACAACTGTCACAGGCAAAGCATCAAAAGCATGAGCTGTCAATAGTGACCTGCATTTGCAGAAAATCTGAGGGCTTTCTAATTAACGGAGGAGCTCTAAATTAGAGTAAAGCTGTTCGACAAGCCCCCTCAGATGCGGGAAGTGTCACGGCGCAGATAATCATTACATCTAACAAGCTTCTGATTTTTAACAGAAGCTACGAGGTGAACTCACTTAAAATGGTTCAGTTTCAAGGGGAAAAAATGGCACCCCCTCTCCAAAAAGGAAGCAGGAAAGAAAGAAGGGAAGAAAGAACAAGAAGGAAAGAAAATGGGAAGGGGGGAATGAAAAGAGAGTCTCACGCGGGTACTTTGGGCAAATGCTCAGATCTCATCCCTGAATTCTTGCCTTTGTTGCTAGTTGAGGCATTCAGATACATCTTCTGTTTTAGTTTTTCCTTACTGTAATCTGTGTCTGCTAATATGCCAGCTCGTTCAGTTGAGGTTTCCCAGAGACAAGCATCTTCTGTGAGTTATTTCTGACCATCGCGCATTCCATGGGGTCTGAATTGTTGAAAGCAGTGCCCCAAAACTAAACAACTTGAACATTACAATCAAAACACATGATACAGACAACAACTGATTAGGGTTCTACCTTGGATGGAGAAACAGACTAGGGGCTGAAGGGGACTGCAGCTGGACCTGGGGACTTGCCTGAGATCACTTGGGGCTCATCTGAGCTCAGGCCTCCTGATCCTGTCCAGTGCTCTTTGCACAGGGCAGGGGGATTTGAATTCCAGTTTGAGGCATTGATTTAAACCAGCTTTGAGAGGCCTGAATGGAGCTGATCGTTTGTGTGCCTTCCTTTGGGGGTGCTTCCCTCGCAAGACCCTTTCTCTACCATGGGATACACATTAGAGGAGGAGAGGGCCGTAAACCTTGATGGTTGGCTCCCAGTTGTTCAGGAAGTGCTGCGTTAGGAGCAACACTTCTTTTGCTTGTGTGGCTCCCCCCAAGCCACCCACACTATCCTTGCAATTATTCATGGGCAATAAAATAATGTAAATCACACTGCCTGATTCTTCTCAAACAGCTTACAAAGTAATCACAGGCTGAGGTGCAGGTTTTCTTGCAGAGTCTTTATCAGTAAATCAGATTTTGAGCCTTTATCAGCAAAAGTTAGATTTAAACATCATTCCTGTAATGTTTGAAAGAAAGATTTGTTTCGGTGGGGACTCTGCCAATCAGTGATCTTCCAGCTTGACTCTGCTATCAATTATTGCTGCAATTATTTGTCTAGTTGGATATTTAAAATGTCATCAGAAAGAGATGATTACATATTCCAGAAAGCAAGGCACTGTATAATCAGATGAACTGAATCCTGTTAAATGTAGTGTGGGACCAACCTGTCCTTCAAAGTATGATTGTTGAGCTACCACCAGAGCAGCCGCCTTCTGCCTGGTTTTCAGGAAGCTGATCTTAACCTTGGGATGCAGTGCGCTGCTGGGGTCGGGTGATACTCAATTATGGGAAACTTTCCAAGTCCGAAAATGGAATTGCTCCTTCAGATACACGAGAAGTGCATTTTGGTTATCTCATTCAGTTCATCTGCAAATCTATAAATAAGAAGTCCCTCTATTCTTCTTGCTTCCTGTGGATTTAAATGCCAAATCCTGATTTGTGGCAACGTTGTCACATGCCCCTTTTCCCACTCTCTATGCCTGGTGCCCAGGATCTAAGCAGTGGCAGTAGAAATTACAACTGTTTGGAAGCCAAGAAAAAGCTCCATTTCTCACTTTTCTCCAATTCCGGATATTCTCGGCCCTGCTCCATCTATCAGCCTTCTCCCCACACACCTCCTCCACTGCACACCCTCCTTCTGTCCGCTCCACCAACAGGAAACAAATGCAGCTTCAAATTTATTTTTTATTTTATTTTTTTTGATGGAGGAAGAGAGAACACAACCTGAACAAACAGCAACAACAACAAAAGCTCCAACCAAACTAAACTCTAGACAGAATGGTCCCAAATGTCCCAAATGTATAGAAATTCCTCCTTAATAGTCTGACCCTGTTTTGGGGCACCAGGGGTGCCCTGACGAGTAGGATTTTCTGTCTGAAAGCGACAGCCAAGCCTTCAGCTGGGAAACATTAGTTCATCCCCATTCTTAGACCTGACTCTAGGTTGCAGAGGTGTTCTCTGTGTCTAGGTGGGTTTCGTGAGCTAGAGAACATGGTGGGCTGGCTGGCAGGGCTTTTCCCAATTCACTTCCTACTGTGCAGGCTGAGCTCTTATGATTCCATGACACGTTGGTGGTCAAAAGACTCTCCCACCTGAATATAAAATGCCCTGGGGGGTTTGTTAAGAAATTAATCTCGTCTGCAAAAACAGAAAAAGCACCTTTTAAGACATTGGAGCCTTGGGTTGTGTGCGCTTGTGGGAGAGAACAAGATGTAGGGGGTGGAACATCAGGAAAAAAAATGACTTTAAAAAAGTCACAACCCATTGAAATGGAGAAAAAGCACTGCCCCTGCTGTGATCACTCATAGCCAGGAGCTGGCAGTGGACAGTCCTGTCATCTTTGTCCCTTCTCCTCCTTCACTGGCTATGCTCTTTACCTGGGTTTCCCTGCCAGGCCCTGTAGCTTGTGGCCTGGGTGGCCTCAGTTCCAGCCCGAGGTGACAGAGGTCAGCTGACCACACTGCCCTTTTGTGGTGGGGGTGGGGGTGGGGGAGCAGATACTGCTTTGACCCTTGAAAGTGGGTTATCTGCTTGTGGTGGGTGAGGTGTAGTGTATTAAAACCACACAACAAAGGTGTGAAGGGCCTGGTTTAGCTCTTGAATGATGGAGAGAGGGCCTAGGTTCTAAATGTTTTTACCGTTCTTGGGATTCCTGTTCTATGTTTGTTTTTAGGGGGTATGTTTTTCTCTTCATGCCGTCCAGCATGTCCCAAGCAGAGGTGGGGGCCTGGGCTTGGGCATGGGGATCTGGGTAGGAAGGGAATTTCTGCGGGGTTGTCTCCTAAGCCCATGGCCATGGTTTTACACTCCACGGCCCTTGCCAGTCCCTTGGCTAGGAAGCCTGGGCCCCATAGAACACAGGCAGGGCTTTGCCTTCTTTGTTTCCTGGGCCTCCGCTGGGCTGTGCCGGGAGATGGTGCAACTTGGGTGATAGGGTCTGGGTGGCTGCAGGTGTTTTCCTGCATCTGAGGCAGGGAGGCATCCGAGACCAGCCAGCCTTCAATGCATCTTCCATGGCTAGCTTCCTAGCCTTGTTTAATCCCTTTTAGTGGAGCAAAACCAAGGGTTCTAAATAGAATTATTTGAACTGAAGAACTTCACACCGTTCTTTCTCTTGGGGCAGAAAGATAGGGGTGTAGGTGGGGGATGAGAATAGAGGGAAGTGTGGGAGATTACTAAAAAAAAAAATTTAGAGAGGGAAAGGAAAGGGACCCAGATTAGGTAATTGGGGCCAATTCACCAGAAGACTTCAGAAAAGTTGACATCGATTGTAACTCTTCTAACTGTGTAATTACACAGCATTTGGAAGGTGAATTATTAACCCGATTGTCCATAACAACCATTGAGTAAATATACAATTACAGATTGCCAAAATTGTACAGTGAACCGATGGGCCAGCAGCCACTTTCAAGGGGCTGTAATCATCTCGTGGGTCAAGGCTGACCTGGACGTTCCTTGGTTAATGAATCATTTACTGGAGAGACCTCAACAGCCTCAGGAAGAGAAGGTTCCCTTGGTCACTGCTGGCTCCATGGCAGCTCCTTCCAGCCAGGTCGTTGGGAATAAAGAGCTCTCGAACATGGGGAAGTCCACTGAACAGCACTCAATTTCTGAGTGCTTATTGAGGGACTTTTCTTTGCCCAGAATGGTGTCGGATCATGAGAGGTGGACAATACCATCTTGGTTCTCAGAACCCTGGGGTTTAGTTGAGGAACCAGTGCCGGTGGGTACGCGATGATCTCATGGAGCCCTGGACCCAAGAGAAGTGTAGTGTAGAGCTGAAGACACAAGAATGGCGTATCCTTTGCATTCCCTTCCATTGTCTAACCAGGGGCCTTTGTGCCCCAGCTCCGTGAGCCTCAGTGCCCCCAGCCCTAGGGGAAGGGGGGCAGTAATCCCAGTGGGGCCTCCTCCCGGGGGAAGTCCACAGCCCTCTCACACTGAGGAGCCAGCCTGTGTCAGCCAAGAGCCTCAGGCCATAAATGCAAAGTATGGTTGAACAAAAGCCGCTTTTGAGTGAGAAAGCTGAGTGGAGTTGTCCCAACCTGTCAACTTCAGATTTCTTTCCTCCTCCCCATAAATCAAAAAACGGTTGGTGGAAGGGAGGGACAGAAGCGTTTCATTTTCAGATTTTGTAAGAAAATAAAATCAAATCAAAAGAACCTGTCCCACGCTGATACCTTACATGCCAGGTTTGAGCCTGAGGCAAATTTTTGTGGCCATGTAATAAGCCTCTTTAAAATGGTGACAGACCCTTGACTCTTTGCCTTGAATTACACTGATAAAAGACATTTTATTGCGTTAGAGCTGGGGCAGGAGTACAGGACGGTTCTTGCCTGGTCGGCCTCTTTGAAACCGTGTCAGCCCTGCTGTCCACACTCCCCACCTCCTGACAGCGTTTGAGCACCATGGCGGCGGAGATCTGTGGGCCTGTGACAGAGGGGGCTTTCTGCCCAGCAGTGGAAAGTTGAGGCTCTGGACGTAAAAGGATTTCAGCCTGAGGGGCTTGTTAGGGAGAGGGGAGTGTGTCCGTTCTTAGTAGACATGAGAGATCTTGACATTGGTGGTTCCAGGTCATTCTCATGGTTGGGACTGCATGGAAATAGAGCATGGCCGGGAAGGCTAACCCTCTCAGACCTATATTTCCTAGGCAGTCTTAGAGAGATTCCAAAGGCAAAATGATTCTGAAGTGGAGGGTCCCTTTATCCCCCTCTTGATCCCTATGGAATAAGGATACAGGGATTGTGGCCCCTTGGCCCAGGGAGGCCAGGCGTCCACAAGCTGAGCTCCCAAGTGAACCTGCCCACTGGGTAGAAAGGAGATGGTGCATTCTTGGTTTGAAGGGCTCAGAGGTGTCTGATAACTTTGGGTGTTACCTCTGCTGAATCAACAGAATTAGTAAACCCAAGAACAGCCAGCAACACCCACTCTGTGGCTGGATTGGGAACTCTTGAATGAGTGCAGATGATACATGTGGGCATCTCTTTTTTATTCAGGAAATTCTTTCCAGGTTGGTCAGTGGTATAAATGAAAGATTAGAAATTGGGTAAAAAGCCAGGAAAGTAACTATAAAGCCAAGAAAATAGGCCTCAGATAAATAGGCTGTGTCTGCCTCGCCTTCGTTCTGTGGAACTCTGTCAGAGAGGTTAGGGCTGAGGCTACAGCTGGGCCGCTCTGTGCCCAGAAGGAGGGAAGGTGCTGAGGGACTGGGGAGACAGTAGCAGAAGTCGGAAGAGCTTGTGGGCGGGCAGAGGCCTGTTTCTGAAAGGACTGGCTGCCTTGGGATGAGGCCTGGCCTCACAGGACCAGAACCCTTGATTCAATCTCACCTCAGGCGAGAGGGCAGCCTAGTTTTGTTCCCGAAGAAATGTCAGAGCCTGACCTGCTAGACCATTTTTTTTTTCTTTTTCGTTTGTAGAGCTTTGAAGTCTTAAATTAGTTCTCACAATTTCTGAGCACTTCTGTATTAACCATAGGACATAACAGGTTTTCATTCTGGAGAATGGCCAATTCTGGTTCTAAGGATCCCTTGGCCAAGATTGTCGCAGAGCGTTTGGCCTGCAGAGTCTGCCTTCCCCACTGCCTCAGATGCACACACACACCACTTTATAGTCCCAGGAAGGCAAGTGATTGCCTGTGAATGGCATAAAGATTTGTGTCTAGGGGCGCCTGGGTGGCTCAGTTGGTTGAGTGTCCGACTTCGGCTCAGGTCATGATCTCACTGTTCATGAGTTCGAGCCCCGCATCGGGCTCTGTGCTGACAGCTGGGAGCCTGGAGCCTGCTTCAGATTCTGTGTCTCCCTCTCCCTCTGTCCTTTCCTGGCTCATACTGTCTCTCTCTGCCTCTCAAAACATGAATAAATGCTAAAAAAAAAAAAAAAAAAAAGACTTGTGTCTAGACACCACACTCTGCCTTGGCTCACCTTGAGGGTTCCTGAAGTGAGTGGTGATGAGGGCCATACTTAGTGCCCAGGAAGGTAGACTGGACTCTGACTCCCAGCCCTGCCTTCACGACCTGCAACGGGATGCTTTTGACATCTACTGTGTCCTCGCTGGGGAGGTGAGGATAACACCTTCCCTCATCTGCAGGACCACTGTGGGGCCAGAATGTGAGGAGGATGCTCTGGGAAGAAGAGGAACATCTCCAGAGAGGCCAGGACATACTTCCTTAAGAAGGGGCCGGGTTTGGAGGCCTAACACGGCCTTCCCGGGGCTGCCTGTTCTTTGGGGCCCTTTTCCCTTGAATGGTTGCACAGATCAGTTCTGGAAGATAAGACCAGAAGACTCTCTAGCTCCCTGGGTGGTCAACCATGCCTCTCCCCTCCCTTGTCTCTCCAGCAGCACCTCTGCCCCACCCTGCAACACCCAAGAACACCTGAAAATGTCAGGGATCTCCTTATAAGTGCCAAGCTTGGGTTTGCTTAAATTTATTCTGGTATTTGCTTGAGACTCACAAAATGGTGGTATAGAGGCATAAATCACATTTGTCATGAGCTGACACCGATGAAAAGGTTCGGGATGGCCTCTTCAGAGTAATTTGGGAGTTGCGTGTTCTGTTGGCTTTGATAGACCAGTCCTCTGCTCTGGCTGGTGTCGTCAGAATTAAATGTTTGCTAAGCAAATGGTCAGTCTCATTGGATCCATCTTTATACCCCAGATGCCTTTTCCTCCCCTCAGGCATCTAATACTTAAGCCAGGAGAAACTCAAGTGCATGGTTTTCAAGGCTTTCCGGGTGTCTGGGACTGTGATTTTCCACCCTTTTCTTCATTTCTCCTGTGGGTAGGGGGGCGTGAGTGGTATATGTGAATATATTTGCGTGAGGCTGGACAGTTGGGGTGGTGGAAACAAACTCAGAACAGCTTCTTTTTATCTGCCCCCTTCTAACCACAAAGGTATTGCAGTTGAGCCCCACCTTAAGAAAGCCCCAAAACGCACGAAATCTCATCAATGGCAACTGATAAATTAGAGGGTGATTTTTCACATTACAGAAAGATTGTTAACTTTTCAAAAGGTTTCGCCACAGGGTTCCTTTAAATAGTGAGCTCCCCCACTGAATTTAAAGTGTTTGTTTACAGATCATTAACTACTTGACAGAGAGGTTGGGGAGGGGGTGGAGGAAGAAGCACTTAAAAGGTAAAATGTTAGAAGCCCTGCCAATTTTCGATAGGCCTGGAAGGGTGATGAAACATCTCTGAAATGATGTTGGTTAGCAAATGTGATTCAGTTTACAGAAACTCACTTTACACATGGCTTTCCAGGAACCTTTCAAGTTGGTTGAGGGCAGGGATCACAGGACACTGGGGCCTTGCCACCCTGGTTTGAGGTGGCCTGGAGAGGACTCCGGCTTTCCTTAGAGCCCCGTGGGTGCCAGGCTCTGGCATGAGGCGGAGCTTTGCCACTGGCCTTCTGGCACAGACAGCAGAGACCTTTTCCCTTGACATTTAGCCTGAGTTTGTGGAAACTTTCTTCCTGGTCCTCTGTGACCTTCAGTCTCTTTGGCTCTGGACCCGCCTGGGTTTCCTCCTTGAAGCTCAGACAGGTGAGATTTGCAAGATTGTGCCCCAGGAAGTTGAAATCCACCACCAGGGCCTACTTTCTGAGTCTAAGAATTAGCCTGGCAGCTGGACCCAGCCCACACTGGCTTGGAGGTTCATCTTAGTCCCTGCAAGGTCACGGGGGCACAGGCCCATCCTGGCCGGCTTTTAAGATGGCCCCTACCAGGTCTCTTAACAGCATCCCAAACTCCTGTTCCATATCTGGTCTCAAGGAGACTTTGACTGGCATGGGAAACAGGAGGGAGAAGTCATCATGCATCTGATCCAGTCTTCTCTTTTTAAGGATGAGAAAACTTAGGGTCAGAAAGGAGAAGGGATTTACTCAAGGTCATGCACAGCTGGTGCGTGGCAGAGTTGGGACTGAAGAATCTGGATTCCTGACTTTGTGCCAGCAGCTTCTCCGAAGGCGCGAGTCCCTGACATCCTAAAGGAAAAGAGTCTGGAGAGTGAGGGTCAGTGGTGTTCATAGGGGAATGCATTGGGCATGGGCATTGTTCCCAAATTCTCCCAAATTCTACCTGAAAAAGACCCCAGGTAGAGGCAAACATGCATGTGTGTGCGTGCAGGTGCACACGTGCACCTGCACGCACGCACACACACACACACACACACACACACACACACTCGTATACTCACGCATATACTCTCACAGTCACGCACACCCCACCACACACAAACAATATCCTCACATTAGGACTCAGAGGAGGGGTGAGGGTAGCCCCGCCTTACCCATGGCTTTGAAGAGAAGAAAGGGGGGAAATTTGGAGGGAAGGTCAAGTTGATGACTGAAGAGACAAAGCAGTGTAGGAAAATCTCCACATTTCTTGCACAGTCATTTGTTGAGAATGTGTCAGCAAGTACAAGCCCATCTGAAACTGGCAATGATACATCTGAAATAGATTATTTAAGCCAGGGAGGCAATATTGCAAAGAAGAATGTGGCTATCAACACTTGTTTGTCTGACTCAGAGGAATAAAACACACTGAATCCTGCTTCAGCAGACCACCCACCATTCATCAGGGCACAAAAATGGAGGTGGGGGAGAAGCAAAACAGGACGGATGAACTTGCATAAAGAGTTTCTCAAGCATCCGCATGGCTATGTCCCTTATTTTAAGAAAATGTGATATTTGAAAATAGGAACTTATGAAAGCTGAGGAGTTCACAGACGTCCTCAGAGGGTTTATTTAGACGAACACATCCTCTGTTGTCAACTAAAGGAATCGGTGTACAATATTTTGATTTAAATGTAACTACCTGTTGGGCCCCATTTGCTATGTGCACACCTTGGCCTTTGCTCCTCTGAGCATCTGTACCTGCTTTTGCTTTTGTCTGGAAAGTCCTTCCTCTTGGCTTTCCAGGTGCAGTTCATAAGTTACCTCTTCCTGAAAGCTGCTCTCCTGCCTTTCAAGTGGAAGTAATTTCTCTTCCTTTGAATTTTCATAGCGGCTTATCTGTGCCTCTCTCATGACACACTTTCTGCATTGGAGGAGAGCGATTTCTGTCCAGGCCTTCTCTTCTCTGCCTCGTTGAGGGCTTTACTGGCAAGTCTGTCTGGGTTTTCTTTGTGTTACCCCCAGATGCTGGCCCATTGCTCTGGGCATTACAGGCCCTCAGTAAATAGTTGTTGAATCAACACATGAAAGAGTGAATGAATGGCATTAACCTAAATAACACATTTTGCATAGTGAGGTACACAGTTAAACAAAGAAAAAAAAAAATCTGTCCTAAGACAATTTGTCTTTATAGAGTTGCCCTTCCAGTCTCCTTGATTAGTTCCACCATTCTAAGGCAAAAGCTTAAAGTGTAATAAAAATTTATCTAATTCACAATCAAGTGAAAATACTTTGGGCCCAGAGCCAAAGAATATTATTGGAGCGCACTTTTTTCAACACCCTAAATTTAACCAGCTGGAATTCTTTTTTTTAAAGTACCATCCTATTCAACCTTTTTGAAATGAAGGATTTGCCTTTTAGTGGGAAATCTGCATTTCAACACAAAGATGGAACACAATGTCTTTGGTTTAGTTATTCTTCAGAAAACTAAGCTCTCTCTCTCTCTCTCTCCCTTTTTGAATTACATGCTTTGCTTAAGTTAAAGACACAGATTGCAGAAAATTTTGTTTAGGCCTGACAGATTGGTGGCTTGCATTTTTTGCATTTTTATAGCTAAAAGGGGCATGAAAGGTGTCATCTCTCCTCCCTTTACAGAGTGAATTTCTAGGAGAAGAACTCAAAAGGTGAAATTAGTTTTTAGATAATCAAGGTTATGAGAGAATAGAATTGGTCAAAAAAGAAAAAGAATTTTTAAGTGAGTGATTGATGAAATTAGAGTCACCGACGAAGGATTAAGGAATATAGAGATCATGAGCAAATTTCAGCAAAGAAGTTTTGTTAAGTGTGATATCTCCAGAATTCTTGCTTGCTTTCATCTGTACAAGATACACTTTTTAAATTTTTTTTTAACGTTTATTTTATTTTTGAGACAGAGACAGAGCATGAACGGGGGAGGGTCAGAGAGAGAGGGAGACACAGAATCCGAAACAGGCTCCAGGCTCTGAGCTGTCAGCACAGAGTCCAACACAGGGCTCGAACTCACGGACCGTGAGATCATGACCTGAGCTGAAGTCGGACGCTTAACCGACTGAGCCACCCAGGTGCCCCAAAATACACTTTTTAAAGAGCATCACAATTTGGTAAAACCATATCTAAAAAAAAAAAAAAAAAAAAAAAAATGGAAAAAAATGCTTATTTAAATGCTCATTTCTAGAACAAAAGGGAATGCAATTTTGACAATATCAGAAGGTTAATTAAGAAGTCTGTTAGCAATGATAAAGCTGGCACATTTTCAGTTTAGATTGACATGACTCAAGACATAGGCATAGCTAATGTTTGCTCTATAATACTTTGTTAAGACACAGAATCAGAGAGAGAGGCGCTGGTATCTATTGTAAAGGGAGGGTTAAGAGCTAGAAGGGCATTTGGTGGACTTGCTTTCCGGTTAAAGAAGCCTGTATCCCAGACTAGCTGCACTCGTTATTTTTGTGATTTGGATCCAATAATAGTGATAAAATTGGAATTGGTTCATTCAGGAAACTGTACAAACTTTCAGGATGTGTTTTAAGTGTAGTCTGTAAGTTGGCTACTGCCTGGGGAAGAGGGGATTTGAGGATCTTGGAGCTGGAAAAGAGTGTCAGGGTCCTTTATTTTGGCCTATATCACCAATATAGAGATCCTTCCCCATTACGGTGGGTTATCACTCATTCTTTTCTTGAAGACCCAGAGTGAATGGGAGGTTATGGCTTTCCAGGGTGACCCGTTCCACTTGGGGACAGTTGTACTCCTTTTGTGCCCTATCTAATTGGAAAAACAGGGAAGTTTTCTAAAAACATATGTTTAAGAAAGGAAATATATATACACCTATATACATTTCAGGAAACATCAAACACCTATATGTCTGTGTTCTCCTCTAGAGAGGCCTGGGGATTTAATACCTGAAAAAAGTTGGGCACCCAGAACAGTCTCTAAGTGTGTTGGAAATGATGCTTTGTGCTTAGCTGTTTCGGCACATGTGTAGATCAGCAGTATTACTTGTCGATGAGAAAGACTCTAATGTGGCTGCATTACATACCCAGTGATTAATTTCAGAAACAAACAGCATGTCAATAATAAAGGAGTCTTTGAGATGTTCTTGAGGAAGCCTAAAACTTGACTCAAGGACCTTAAATTCCAGGGACATCCCACCCGGCTTAGAGAGCTCTGCATCAAAAGTCGGTACCCCACTGTATATAGAAATGTAAAGTGACCAATGTATAACCTTAAATCAAAACCATTCCTGATTTACTGCAGGTTTTTAATGAGACCTGAAAAAATAAGATTCATTCTTTTTCATTCAGGCGTCAGGAAACATTGCAACCTAATAATGCATAAGGCATTTCTGAGGAGATGCCCAAGTGGAGATGCTGGGTCTAGAGAGACCTTTATGAAACAGAACAGGTTAAAACACCTTTCACCAGAAGAGCACAGGCATTTGAAAAGACTGATCCAGAAGAGGGCAACACATCACATTTGTGAGCCCAGACAGGGAAACAGAGTCCAGGTTGACCCCACCCATGCAGTGTGCCACAGCTGCTTCCTCAAACATTTCAGCTTTTATGAAAGTGGTGAGGACACCATCTGTCTGACATAAACTGGTTTGGATGTTGTCTAGCGCAAAGAGCGCCCCGTACTTGATAGAAAGCCTGGGTCTGTTCCCTGCCCTGTCAGTGAGGGATGTTGGAATTCCACATGAAGAGATTCTTAGGGATGTCCTGGGCTTGCTCTGTTTTGGACAGTTCTCGTCCTGAAAGAGGTGAATCTCAGAAGGGACAAAAGTCTCATAGCCAATCTGGCTCTCTGCCAGCGGAACATGCTTCCAGCTTCCGTGCCTCCTCTTACCCCAAGACAGCATTGTCTTAAACTGGGCTGTGTCCTCAAACCACCTGGGGGACTTGTTAAACATAGATTGCTGCATGTCTCCCACCTCCAGGTTTTTATTCAGTAAGTCTGAGAATCTGTGTTTCCAACAAGCTCCGAGCCACGCTGATGTGCTGTGCTGATGCTGGGCCTGAGGCTGCCCTAAGAGAACCACCAAGGAAACAAAAGAGAGCAGAACTAGATTTCCCACTTTCCAGCCAGCTACCTGAGCCAACCACTCCCTGGGGGAAATGGAGAGAAAAGGCCCTCAAAGGGGTGGGGGGAGGCAGGCAGGTAGAGATGCTCCTTAAGTGTGATGCTTCAAAGCATTAATTGTGAGACTTTGCCTAAAACATGATGAAATCACTGAAAGCATCATCGCAAGAAGTTAAACCCTAAGGAGGCTATTAACAACTTAGCATTTCCAGTTCCTGTGGGAATGTCGACAACTTACCAAGGAGAATGTGTGCAGAGGCTGCAGAATCAGCTGGGGTTCCCCATTGCCTGTGCTTTGACAGTCTTCCTGGAGGAAGAGAAATTCAAGTATGAGTCTCTCAGAAAGACAATGTCAATAGCTTGTTAAGCTGATAGGAAGGGGTGTGTCCCTCTTCAGCCGGCCAAATTCTGCAGGGGAAGCAGAGGTAGAGGGTGAAAACCGTGGGGGGGGGGGGGGGGAGAGCCAAGAGGCTCAGGAAGCAGGTCAGGTGTTGTTGTTTTCCAATTTTGAAACCAAGTCAGTTCATTTGGACCCTTTGAAAGGCCCTCTCAACACCCCTGGGTTGGACTCCCTCCTGAGAGGTTGCAATGAGAGAAGTTGTTTCTCCTAATGGGTCAATGAGTGCCTCTTAACTGGCACTCCTTGGGCAGGAACCAGGGGGAGGAGATAGATGGATCTCCCAGGAAAGAGCACTGGTGGGAAGCAGGAGAGTAATTCTGATCTTCACTTTGTGGTTAACTATCAACATAGCTTGTGGGCTAGTCACTTAATTTCACAAGCCCTCAGTTTCTCCATGTGTAAAATGAAGGCATAGACCTGATGATCTTGAAAGTTTTTCACAATTCAAAAACCAAAAACAGGTCATGGTACCAGATACCCAGATAGTCTCCTTGAAGAGCCCTTGCTTTGCCATGTGGCCTGGCCCACTTCCCCACAGGGCCCCTGGAAACTCAGCTTGTTCAGGGCCCCTGGAAACTCAGCCATGTGTAGACATGGTTACCAACCAGACATAAATGCAAGTGGTCAGGCCTGGGTTAGGTTAACATTCCTCTCATTTCTTGCTGGAGGCCTATCAAGGCACCTCAGCTTCTCCTCTCAGACTAAATGGCAGGGAATTTAAAATCAGACTGTCCCTGTGCAGGTGTCCAAGTACGTTGTTGCATTTCTGCTAGGGTTACGGAGTTACCTCAGTTGTGTGGGTCTCTAAGAAAAGGATCTCAGTCTTGGTGACAAACCAACTTCTGAAATGGCTAAGACGAGAACAAGTGCAAAAATGGATTCTCAGATTTCTTGTTGAAAAACACAATGACTAAATCTGTAGTTAATTTTGCCCTATACTCTCAATACCCTGTTTATAATATACACAGTCAACTGAAGACATGCTTGTTTTTTAAGTCCAGTCTTTGCACTTTTGCTGGTTCATTTTGTGTCATTAATTCTGTTTGGGGCTGGAGAGAAGGACATGCCTGTGTAGATGGACTCAGGCTAGGCAGGGCCTCCACAGCAGCCTCCCTTTGCAGGCCTGGTAACAACATAGCTTAACAACAGAGCATAAGAGCTTCCATGAGCAATATGCCATTGTTACCCACCATGCTTCTCATGAAAGGAAACCTTGTGCTGACTGCCCTGGCTGTTCTTGGCAATGTGAATCTATATAAGGAGAACAGGATGTATTTTACACTTGGGACCTGCTATCCTAGAGTATAACAACAACACTTTTAAGTGCTCTTAATATTAAGCTAATGGAAAACATACTCTGTTTACTCACCATCAAAGTCTGTTTTTCTTCTCTCCCTCCTCCCCCAATCATCACAAACTCCAGGCCTCTAGAACACGCTGGGTATCTCCTGCTCCATCTATCCTACCCTCTGTCTCAAGGTTGACCTCTACATGCTTGGTTAGCTCAAGGTGGACTTGGAAAAACTAGGAATTTACCACACAAACCATATAATCCCCAGGTTGCACAAACCAAACATTTCCTTTTTCACCAAAGTCTCAGAGCTAGAAATGCTTGATTTATTGCTAGTATTATGTTTATTAGTGTGAGAAGTCATTTCTCCTCACCAGAGTGCAACAAAATGCAGTAGAAGGGAGAAGGTGGGCCACTTTTTCTGGGTGCTGCTATTATCAGAACGCTGGTCTATCCTTGTTATTTAATAGTGGGATTCCTCACCCTGAAGACGGGGACTTGGCCAAAGTTATCGTAACCCCAGAAGTCTAGTATTTATTCTCCACTACTTTGTGTTGTAAGAAGCCATGTCTATATGGGGTATTTCGCTGATGGGATTCTAGAGTGTGGCCCAACCAAGTCCTGAATGTCTAAGATTTCCCTGTCTTTGGAGGTGCTATTTGAAGTACATATTGTTTTTTGCTTGGGCGTGTCAAGTAAAGTAAATGTATGCATGTAAACCAGCCTTGCAGATAAATCCCTCCATTTTACAGTCTACCCCATAATATTGCCAATTTCCCCCTTGCTATTTACATATCTCTTATTATAAGACAATAAACAAACAATAACAATCAAGCAAATGAACCAAAGACTCCCCCACCCCCGCCAAAAACAAACCCCTTCTGTTTTGTTGAAAAAGACTAAAATCAAAAACAAAACAAAATTGTGGAAATAACTTCATCACAGTTTTTTTGGGTTTTGTTTTGTTTATTTATTTATTTTTTTGATATAGGCCTTGGGCCTGTTAACTATCTGCAAGGCTGTTGTAATGATGTTAATCTATTTTAATGGAATTGAAATGTGATATCCTGTGGTTTACGATGCACATTGTTTATAGCTTTGGTGCTTGATTTTGGGTTTCTTTCACAGATAAACTTCTGCACTGGAGGGGCCTCTCCTCCCCTCGTTCTGCACATGGAGCTCTAATCCCCACGCCCGGGATGAGTGCAGAATATACCCCGCAGGGTATTTGTAAGTTGAGCATTATTTCTTCTACAAATGTCCATGTGTATAGAGATGAGAGTTTCTGGAAATTACCCTTACTTTTTAAGTACTGAAAGGAGTTACTTCCAAAATAGATTGGCATCCACATATGTATTATTCCATTACTCACTTGGCACCCTTTCCCTGCTCCACTCAACCCCCTCCTCTTTTTTGTGTCATTCCCATGGAGCTGACAGTAGCTCATCCCTGTAGGTCTCCTCCCCAGGGTCTTACCTGGCTCCACAGCTGGTGACCATAGATCTCTGTGTGTCCAGGGCCCATTTTATTGCTGGACATTCACTTCCATGGCCTCATTTAGGACTTTGAGTTTATTCCATGGCATACCTGTTAGCAGAGGCCAGAATCAAAAGAGGTCAGTTTAGAGTTACTCTACAGTTATTCTCATGCATGTTATAGATGCATTTACATGTGTATTTAAACATGGTATATTTGTATATATACATGGCGCGTTATATATGTGCACACACAGACGATTTCTACGTGTTTTTCTCCTAGTTTTAGAGAAAAATGCACAGCATTGTTGCTTAAATTCAAAGATACCACTACCACCACCATCACCACCATTAACACCATCCGCTTATGTGTGCAAACCGACTTTTATCTTTTTATGAAATTCAGATTTATATGTTTATGAAAATGTTTTTGAAAGATGTTGTTCTAGAAGGTAATACAGTTTGCTTTTCTGTGTAGTAATAAATGATATGAGTCATGCATGGCTAAAAAGTTGGGTGGGGGTAGGGGTCGATTCTGCCCCAAACACAAAAAAGCAGGTTCAAGGAAAAAAAAAAAAAAAAAAAAAAAAAAGAAGTGTGACACCTACCTCATTTTTATTTAAGGAATTAATTTTTATTTCGAAAGTCAGTGAAAGGTTACCTGTTGTGGAAAGAAGAAAAGAAAGAACATAAAGAAGAGCATAATGGTGGGGAGTTCAGCCATACAGGGGACCTGGTTTTAGATGGGAGAGATAAAGTACACCCAGCCATCTTGTGAATGGTGTCTGCCTGCAGGGCAGGGCATGCGCCCTGAGACCAAATTTGAAGCCAGTTGTTTATTTTGTTAACTCCTAGGTAATCCTAGGTAACAAAGAGTTATTGTGTGAATTTCACAAGTCCTCAAGTCCTGAGGGCTGGGCGGTGCAGGGGTTAAAAGCACCTCTTCTGCCATCCCCTCCCCGACACGAAGCTGGGCCTAAGACTGGGTTAGGTCACCGATTGCAGAGTTTAGGGGGTTGGACTCACAGTTTCGAGTCCCTACATGCTGGCTGGGTGGGGAGAGCTCTCCTCCTTTTGCTGGGGGTGCCTGGGGCCCCCGCACTGGGCTGTGGGAACAGAGCCACCCCCTTGGAGGGAAGGGATGAGAAGGGAGTAGGGCAGCAGAGAGGAGGGTGGAGCTGAGTGGCCAAGGGCTGCTGGCCTGGGAATCAGTTCAAGGTCTCTGCCTCTTCCGCTGACCCTCCTGAGGGCAGGGGTGGGAAACTAGGAGCCTGCTGCAGAATCCATGTCTTCTCCCCCTCTTCCTGCAAAGGGAGGGTACCTAGTTTGCTGGTGCCCATGCTGGCAGGACCAGTTTAGGAGTGACCAGACAAGGTATGTGGAAATGGGTTGTGGAGTTCCAGAAAGCATTCAGCAGAGCTGACCCCCAGGCCACTCAGCTGCCTTAACCAGCTGCCCTTGGCTTTCAGAGCACTGAGCACTTAGCACTTCCCTGTGGCATCCCTGCTGGTGGACCACAGTCATGGGCCTTAAAATGGCCCCTCCTGCCACCCTCTAGCCAGGACCTCCCTCCCTTTGGCCTGAGGCCTGGATTCTAGATTCTGGATTCCAGCCTTCTTCTGGAAGCCTTTCTGGGTGTACAACCTGGTCAGTCATCATGCTAGGTAACTAATCAAGCCTGGGAGTAATGAAAACTCACATTCACCTTGGACCTGGTAGTTTACAAATGGCTTTTATACACGTCTGTCATTTGAACCTCACAATTCTGTAAGGTACTGTTTTTGTGCTCATTTTACAGATAGGAAACCTAAGGCTCAAAGAAATTAAGTGTCTCAGAGCCCGTAAGCTGGCAAATAGTAGAGCCAGGCCTCTGGTGTCAGACTTCCTTGTTTTTCTCAATCCTGAGGCTTAGATCACATGACTCTTTAGCATTGGTGACAAACTAAAAATGGGGTTATTCCTTCCCATACAACAAAATGAAATAAAATAAAAGCTGGTAGGTGAACTAATGGCTGATTTTAACTATTTGATGCCTGGAGTTCCTATGCTTGGGGCCAGGACTCAGTTTATTGCTCTAAATCAAAACAATTCCCGTGAATGCCCAATGAGGCTCTCAAATTGAGAAGTTGATTTTCGTCAGAGTAAATGAAGAATATTATTATATTTTACACGTCAATAAATCAATGTAGCCCTAATTTTGCCACGCAGGAAATCAATTCTGGTCTTTCTAACCCATCAAAGATGTTATGAACAAAGTAATTTCACAAATTATGGCAAGTAACACATTTATTGATGACTGCAGTTTAGGAATTGAGAATCTGTGCGCACTGTAATATAATATGGTGCACTGGCATGAGCTGAGTGAAATACAGATTATATGGTGAAACTGTAATGCATCATTTGCTATTAGTGGACTGGTAATAATTACCAGTTTCAAAGCCGCTCTTTTGATGTAATCTTTAGTCTCAATCGTAACAGCCCTTCTCATTGACATTATGATTACACTAGCTGCCCTCATGATCTAGAATATCTAGTTGATAGGAATACTAAAATGCGATAGTGAAAACTGTATGTTGTATGCTCATTATAAGATAAAATGCTATCTTCTCTGACCTGATGTCTGAGAGGGGAGGGTAACAGCACAGTGTGAACATAGTGTAACACTATCACATCACTGGCTCTGAAAACAAAATTTTAGGAAGTTCAGAGCAGCAAAATAAAATGGACTTTGCTTGTTTAAGCCTTTTGGAAAGGATACAGGTGAGACCCTTGATGCAGGGCTGTGCACATTTTGGCACTGATCCGTAGCCGTGGTCAACGTGCATGCAAAACCAGATTGCTAATTATGGGTCCAGTCCTGGGATTCAGTAGGATATCATAAGCGAAAATATGATTTTAAGGCATTTGGAGTGATGAAAGTGTTAAGGACTTGTTTCAGCTGACAAATCTCCTCTTTACTTATCCAATCCGGATTGTCAGGCTAAATGTATGATAATAACACAGAGTCCTAGAGAGGCAAAGGAGAAAGCCACAGAGGGTCATGTTAGTTGGAACCAGATAGGTTTTTTCCCTGCCTATTTAGAACCCAAGTCATTGTTCAACAACAACAAAAAATTTATGAAAATACTCTCAATGATGCTTTTTATTTCCCTTTGAAGAAAGGAGGCAAACAAAAATAGGCAGATAATGTGATACTAATGTCAGCGTTTTCTTTCAAAATCTTTCTGCCTTTTTTTTTTTTTCCTCCCTCCACATTAGGCAAATGTTGGAAACCTAATTTTGGTATCTTATCATCTAATCTTGTTAAAGAGATTTACCCAGGAGTGGGATATATTGAGTGAGATTATAAATGCATTGTAAAGTAAATCACAAGGTCAGGGCAGGGAGTCCATTATTCAGACAAGTGCTCTGAGCAAGGCTGGCTTGTTTGGGAATGCAAGTGTTGGGGCTCCTGAGAAGACCCTGCCAGCTTTTCTTTCTGACTTGCTAAATGGAGGAATCGTCGTAATTGATTAATTCCCACTCTTTAGCTCCATGGTGGATTTTTTTTTTTTGCTTTTAAAAAAGTTACTGACAAATACTAGCTGGGGCCTTAAGCGACTCCTCTAGTCCCCCCTTTTAAAAGACTGGCTAAAGTTTATTTATCATTTGTACTTTATGCACTGGCTTTTTGAGAATCCCTGGGAAGTTCATCTATTTTTTCTCAACCTTGTCCTTTGGCCACCAATATTTGGGCCCTTTTTAATGCTGTAGTTGACTGGTAAACTGTTAGTTAGTCCCTTGGTGTATATATATATATATTTTTTTAAATTTAGCTATCTCCAAAAATGAATGATCGTGAAGTCAAGCTGGCCCCCTCTTTGCCAAAGTGGCATTTACCACTCTCGGGTTCTTTTCAGCGAGAGAGAAATAATGTGACTTAAGCAGGGCCCCTCTCCAGACGGCTTGGCTACTGGCCAAAGAGTTGACTAGCTGAACTGTATCTTTCTGTTTCTTTCTCAACTGGAGCTGAGGCTCAGCCGAGGGCGCAGGATGTTGTATAATTTGGTTCTCGTTGTTAGCCTCTCAAAATAATGAGGAGGAGGATAGTGTAGCATTTCTCAGCCTGCTGCCCGTCATGGTGCTGGCTGCTTTAACTGTTCTTAAACTAGGATGCTGTGTCTGCTTAAGTTGGCACCAGCCGCTCCTCCTAACTTCTCCAGACTTGCATTTGTTTGACTGGGGGAACAACTCCTGAAGATTTGATACGGCCTGTTGGTTAAATCCAAATTAAATTTCTCTTTTGAGATTTTTTGCAACATCCCTTGAGATAAAAATGGGAGTCCCCATAGGGTGTTGTGGAACCAGGACTGGGACTCACTGATCCTCACACAAGGCTGGGATGTGAGAATGTTGCTAGTCTCTCTTCCTTGGAATTATTTTAGGAGTACCTTCCCATTTTTAACAATATCAACAATTAGTGTGTTTCAGGCTAAGATTAAAAGCATCTCCAGGGCCATAGAGAACTGTAATGAGTTGACCTTCTCTTTTTTGATATCCCTATGAAATGATTGCCTGTTTAGAAAGTTCACCTGCCACCCAGGGGAGAATAGAACGATGGGATTTAGGAAGCAGAAAAGTTTCCCTTAGGTCACCTTGTCCAAGGCCCTCACTTAACAAATGAGGAAACAGAGGCACAGAGATGAAATAGCTTGCCCCAAACCACAGCTGGTGACAGATTGGAGAGTTCAGAAGAGGTTTGCTGAGGTTCCTTAGAATGTAGGGATCCTCATTCTCAAGCTTGAATTGGTGCAGATTTCTCTGCTTTGGAGATCGGATTTAAAATTCTTAAAACCGAATGAAATGGCAGAAAGACCAATTCGACAAATATTTATTGGGCACCAGCCACCAGATGAACCAGGCACCAATTCTAGGCACAGGGAATATTATAGATCAGTGAGGGCTTAGGCCTGTGGGGTGGAGGGCTGGGGGCAGGGAAGGCTGGAGGTGAACCATAAATAAGCAATTGCTAACGTCCTCCTCCGCGATTAAACATTGATGTTGGTGTTGTATTATTTTGCAGGTAAAGATGAGCCCAGCAGCTACACATGTACAACTTGCAAACAGCCATTCACCAGTGCATGGTTTCTCTTGCAACACGCACAGAACACTCATGGATTAAGAATCTACTTAGAAAGCGAACACGGAAGTCCCCTGACCCCGCGGGTTGGTATCCCTTCAGGACTAGGTGCAGAATGTCCTTCCCAGCCACCTCTCCATGGGATTCATATTGCAGACAATAACCCCTTTAACCTGCTAAGAATACCAGGATCAGTATCGAGAGAGGCTTCCGGCCTGGCAGAAGGGCGCTTTCCACCCACTCCCCCCCTGTTTAGTCCACCACCGAGACATCACTTGGACCCCCACCGCATAGAGCGCCTGGGGGCGGAAGAGATGGCCCTGGCCACCCATCACCCGAGTGCCTTTGACAGGGTGCTGCGGTTGAATCCAATGGCTATGGAGCCTCCCGCCATGGATTTCTCTAGGAGACTTAGAGAGCTGGCAGGGAACACGTCTAGCCCACCGCTGTCCCCAGGCCGGCCCAGCCCTATGCAAAGGTTACTGCAACCATTCCAGCCAGGTAGCAAGCCACCCTTCCTGGCGACGCCCCCCCTCCCTCCTCTGCAATCCGCCCCTCCTCCCTCCCAGCCCCCGGTCAAGTCCAAGTCATGCGAGTTCTGCGGCAAGACGTTCAAATTTCAGAGCAACCTCGTGGTGCACCGGCGCAGCCACACGGGCGAGAAGCCCTACAAGTGCAACCTGTGCGACCACGCGTGCACGCAGGCCAGCAAGCTGAAGCGCCACATGAAGACGCACATGCACAAGTCATCCCCCATGACGGTCAAGTCCGACGACGGCCTCTCCACCGCCAGCTCCCCGGAACCCGGCACCAGCGACCTGGTGGGCAGCGCCAGCAGCGCGCTCAAGTCTGTGGTGGCCAAGTTCAAGAGCGAGAACGACCCCAACCTGATCCCGGAGAATGGGGACGAGGAGGAAGAGGAGGACGACGAGGAAGAGGAAGAAGAGGAGGAAGAGGAGGAGGAGGAGCTGACGGAGAGCGAGAGGGTGGACTACGGCTTCGGGCTGAGCCTGGAGGCGGCGCGCCACCACGAGAACAGCTCGCGGGGCGCGGTGGTGGGCGTGGGCGACGAGGGCCGCGCCCTGCCTGATGTCATGCAGGGCATGGTGCTCAGCTCCATGCAGCACTTCAGCGAGGCCTTCCACCAGGTCCTGGGCGAGAAACACAAGCGCGGCCACCTGGCCGAGGCCGAGGGCCACAGGGACACTTGCGACGAAGACTCGGTGGCCGGCGAGTCGGACCGCATAGACGATGGCACTGTTAACGGCCGCGGCTGCTCCCCGGGCGAGTCGGCCTCGGGGGGCCTGTCCAAAAAGCTGCTGCTGGGCAGCCCCAGCTCGCTGAGCCCCTTCTCCAAGCGCATCAAGCTCGAGAAGGAGTTCGACTTGCCCCCGGCCGCGATGCCCAACACGGAGAACGTGTACTCGCAGTGGCTCGCTGGCTACGCGGCCTCCAGGCAGCTCAAAGATCCCTTCCTTAGCTTCGGAGACTCCAGACAATCGCCTTTCGCCTCCTCGTCGGAGCACTCCTCGGAGAACGGGAGCTTGCGCTTCTCCACGCCGCCCGGGGAGCTGGACGGAGGGATCTCGGGGCGCAGCGGCACGGGAAGTGGAGGGAGCACGCCCCATATTAGTGGTCCGGGCCCGGGCAGGCCCAGCTCAAAAGAGGGCAGACGCAGCGACACTTGTGAGTACTGTGGGAAAGTCTTCAAGAACTGTAGCAATCTCACTGTCCACAGGAGAAGCCACACGGGCGAAAGGCCTTATAAATGCGAGCTGTGCAACTATGCCTGTGCCCAGAGTAGCAAGCTCACCAGGCACATGAAAACGCATGGCCAGGTGGGGAAGGACGTTTACAAATGTGAAATTTGTAAGATGCCTTTTAGCGTGTACAGTACCCTGGAGAAACACATGAAAAAATGGCACAGTGATCGAGTGTTGAATAATGATATAAAAACTGAATAGAGGTATATTAATACCCCTCCCTCACTCCCACCTGACACCTCCTTTTTTCACCACCCCCCCTTCCCCATCGCCCTCCAGCCCCACTCCCTGTAGGATTTTTTTCTAGTCCCATGTGATTAAACAAACAAACAAACAGAAGTAACGGAAGCTAAGAATATGAGAGTGCTTGTCACCAGCACACCTGTTTTTTTTTTTTCTTTTTCTTTTTTTCTTTTTCTTTTTTTCCTTTATGTTCTCACCGTTTGAATGCATGATCTGTATGGGGCAATACTATTGCATTTTACGCAAACTTTGAGCCTTTCTCTTGTGCAATAATTTACATGTTGTGTATGTTTTTTTTTTTTAAACTTAGACAGCATGTATGGTATGTTATGGCTATTTTAAATTGTCCCCGATTCGTTGCTGAGCAAACATGTTGCTGTTTCCAGTTCCGTTCTGAGAGAAAAAGAGAGAGAGAGAGAAAAAGACCATGCTGCATACATTCTGTAATACATATCATGTACAGTTTTATTTTATAACGTGAGGAGGAAAAACAGTCTTTGGGTTAACCCTCTAAAGACAGAATAGACAGCACTGAAAGAAAATCTCTATGAGCTAAATGTCTGTCTCTAGAGGGTTAAATGTATCAATTGGAGAGGAAAAAAAAAAGGCCTTGAATTGACAAATTTTAACAGAAAAACAAAACAAGTTTATTCTATCATTTGGTTTTAAAATATGAGTGCCTTGGATCTATTAAAACCACGTTGATGGTTCTTTCTACTTGTTATAAACTTGTAGCTTAATTCAGCATTGGGTGAGGTAAGAAATCTTAGGACCTAGCATATAATTCTATATTGTATTTCTCACAACAATGGCTACCTAAAAATATGACCCACTATGTCCTAGTTAATCATCATTTTCCCTTTAGTTTAATCTTATAAGCAAAACTGATTATACCAGTATAAACGCTATTTTGCTCCTGGTGAGAGCTTAAAAGAAATGGGCTGTTTTGCCCAAAGTTTTATTTTTTTTTTAAATGATGATTAAATTGAATGTGCAACGTGCAAAAGCCCCGGAATACAATTAAATACATTAGTAAGGAGTTCATTTTATGAAGATAACTTAAATAATGTCTGTTCAAAAAATTCTGGCACCAAAAGAAATAGATCCAGATCTACTTGGTTGTCAAAGGGACAATCAAATGATAAACTTTAAGACCTCGTAGACCATATTAAAAAGAAGAGACTGACAATAAGGTTTGACAGGAGGGTAACAGAGGAAGAAAATACGTGATCTTTTAGCACAACGTGGTACTATTTGCCATTTTAAACTAGAACAGGTGTATAAGCTAATATTGATACAATGATGATTAACTATGAATTCTTAAGACTTGTGTTTAAATGTGACATTCTTAAAAAAGAAGAGAAAGAATTTTAAGAGTAGCAGTATATATGTCTGTGCTCCCTAAAAGTTGTACTTCATTTCTTTTCCATACACTGTGTGCTATTTGTGTTAACATGGAAGAGGATTCATTGTTTTTATTTTATTTTTTTAATTTTTTCTTTTTTATTAAGCTAGCATCTGCCCCAGTTGGTGTTCAAATAGCACTTGACTCTGCCTGTAATATCTGTATCTTTTCTCTAATCAGAGATACAGAGGTTGAGTATAAAATAAACCTGCTCAGATAGGACAATTAAGTGCACTGTACAATTTTCCCAGTTTACAGGTCTATACTTAAGGGAAAAGTTGCAAGAATGCCGAAAAAAAAAAATTGAACACAATCTCATTGATGAGCATTTTTAAAAAAAAAAAACTAAAAAAAAAAAAAAACTTTGCCAGCCATTTACTTGACTAATGAGCTTACTTACTCGGACTCAACATTGCAAGCGCTGTGAATGGAAAACAGAATACACTTAACATAGAAATGAATGATTGCTTTCGCTTCTACAGTGCAAGGATTTTTTTGTACAAAACTTTTTTAAATATAAATGTTAAGAAAAAAAATTTTTTTAAAAAACACTTCATTATGTTTAGGGGGGAACTGCATTTTAGGGTTCCATTGTCTTGGTGGTGTTACAAGACTTGTTATCCATTTAAAAATGGTAGTGGAAATTCTATGCCTTGGATACACACCGCTCTTCAGGTTGTAAAAAAAAAAAAACATACATTGGGGAAAGGTTTAAGATTATATAGTACTTAAATATAGGAAAATGCACACTCATGTTGATTCCTATGCTAAAACACATTTATGGTCTTTTTTCTGTATTTCTAGAATGGTATTTGAATTAAATGTTCATCTAGTGTTAGGCACTATAGTATTTATATTGAAGCTTGTATTTTTAATTGTTGCTTGTTCTCTTAAAAGGTATCAATGTACCTTTTTTGGTAGTGGAAAAAAAAAAAAGACAGGCTGCCACAGTATATTTTTTTAATTTGGCAGGATAATATAGTGCAAATTATTTGTATGCTTCAAAAAAAAAAAAAAGAGAGACAAACAAAAAAGTGTGACATTGTACAGATGAGAAGCCATATAATGGCGGTTTGGGGGAGCCTGCTAGAATGTCACACGGATGGCTGTCATAGGGGTTGTACATATCCTTTTTCGTTCCTTTTTCCTGCTGCCATACTGTATGCAGTACTGCAAGCTAATAACGTTGGTTTGTTATGTAGTGTGCTTTTTGTCCCTTTCCTTCTATCACCCTACATTCCAGCATCTTACCTTCATATGCAGTAAAAGAAAGAAAGAAAAAAAAAGGAAAAAAAAAAACAAAAACAATGTTTTGCAGTTTTTTTCATTGCCAAAAACTAAATGGTGCTTTATATTTAGATTGGAAAGAATTTCATATGCAAAGCATATTAAAGAGAAAGCCCGCTTTAGTCAATACTTTTTTGTAAATGGCAATGCAGAATATTTTGTTATTGGCCTTTTCTATTCCTGTAATGAAAGCTGTTTGTCGTAACTTGAAATTTTATCTTTTACTATGGGAGTCACTATTTATTATTGCTTATGTGCCCTGTTCAAAACAGAGGCACTTAATTTGATCTTTTATTTTTCTTTGTTTTTATTTTTTTTTTATTTGGATGACCAAAGGTCATTACAACCTGGCTTTTTATTGTATTTGTTTCTGGTCTTTGTTAAGTTCTATTGGAAAAACCACTGTCTGTGTTTTTTTGGCAGTTGTCTGCATTAACCTGTTCATACACCCATTTTGTCCCTTTATTGAAAAAAATAAAAAAAATTAAAGTACACAATGTAAGCTTCTTGTGTCCTCATTTGACACACTCTGTAAATTACTTTCAAGAAAATAACAGGTTTTAAGAGAAGGCCAGTCAGTCTTTTTCAGGATTATTTCTATGGGCATTTTGATGCGTGCATTATACCCTAAAGGAACATAAAGTGCTTACTATATTAAAATAGACATATCTCAAAACATGGAAATAGTTTTTAGATTTTATAGTTCTAGAATAATTTTCAAGAAATGGAAAGTGTTTTCAGTCTGATGTTAAAAACTTTCCCTTCATGTCTTAACAATAATCCATCCAGATATAAATGAAAAATTGACTGGTAATAGCATCTTAAACTTTTATTTCCTTTGGATTTTTTGCTGTTCTTGTTGTCTGAAAGTTCTTTTCTATTCTCCCTCCCCTGCCCTATCTTAGAACATAATGTAAAAAAAGATTTTTTAAAAAGTTAGCTCTTTCATTTCCATATGAGTCTTTCTTCATACCAAAAATAACATCACCCTCCCCCCGCCATAAATATCCAGAAACAAAGGCATCATGTTAACGAGAGAAAGAGAGAGAGAGAGGAGTAACCAGTAGTTCAGCCAGATGTGGCAAATCTGTGGAATCAGCCACTGATTTCCTGAGATATATGGTGGTTTGCCTTGTGATCCTGTGATCTTAGGGACCAGAGATGGGACAGATCTTTTAGAACTTTTTATAGTGTCTTCCTGACTGGTAGCAAATGAGAGGGGGGAATATGCTTCAGTGATCTTTTGCCCAACCAACAGATTTATGAATGAAACATAGCCTTTGAAAAGCAAGTTAGGTCCATTATAAAAACCCCTCCTTAGAAATCTGTGTTGTCAGTTTTACAAATACTGCATGCTGCAGCATCTATTTGCTTTATTAAAACACATACTTCTGTGATACTGTCTCCCTGTTCCCAGTGTAGATGAATGGATACAACGTTGTTCTTCTTTTTGTAAAAACCAAAACAAAAGCCGTTCTGTTGTCTTCTTGTGGTAGCATTTTCGTTGCTCAGTTCTTATGCCCTGGTGCCTGTGAGGTGGCCTTTTCATGTAATGCCTGTTATCTGAGACAGGAATAGTTTTATCCTTCTAAAATACACAGAAAGTAGGTGTATTTTTTTTAAAGCCAGTTTGGGTGGGAAGCAGAGAGTGGAGGCAGAGAGGAATCCCGTGAGAGAAGATTTGGGGTTGGGTACAGGGGCTGGGATCAGATGGATGTATCTTGCAGAACTTGACAATTGGCAGTGACCTGAGAGGAGATATTTGTGTTTTGAATTAGGTTACTTCACAACTGAATCCAGAATGCTATTCAAGATAGAAATATTCTCCAGTGCCATGCCAGTTTGCGATGTGGTGACTTCTGCTCCACCGTATTAAATGTCCATAAAACCACTGTGTGTCCCTATTACTCTTTTATTAGGAGCTATGAGTGCAGCTGTGCAAGTTTTATATACAGTGTTCATTTTAATTTTTCAGTATATGATGCTCTTAGCATAATTAGGTTTTGCATCCTGACAGACAGAATTAATGGTAGATACTGTATACTTACTTGTATGTTCAAATTTCTTAAATCAAATGGGGAATGGGGAGGGGTGCAAACATGTGGTGATAAATCACAGATTATGTTTGATTTACATGGTCCCAAAGTTAAATAAATTTATCGGGAGACACGTTCTTCAGGGTACTCAGTCTCCTGGCTTATTGAAGCCCTCTTATAAAATATGATTTCTGAAGCTGAGTGAACAATACGAGCATGAAAATCTAGGCAATAAAAATATAACTTATAACTGACATCTGTATCTGGAACCCCCGAATTAAAAATCTTAATGCAAAATAACAAAAAACATTTCCAACAGAGGATGAATTCGAGATTTTTTTAAAATGAGGAAATGCTGAGGATATTAACAGTTTTCAGAATTCTCAAGTTTATGCGACACCCCAGATGTGTTGATGCAATGTTCTTTACCCACCTGAACTCTTAACGCGTCAATGTTCCTTTTTATCTTCATTTTGAGAACAGCTTCATAATAAACAGGAGTACAGCAAATACTATTTCTCACAGATTTTAACTTAGAAACCCTCCCAGTGCGTGGGCTCTCCCCATCCTGAGACCATTTCCTATCTTCTCTTTGTTTAGGACCCTACAAAAGGACCGAAGCCAAATCATTGCAAAGGTGGCTAAGAAGTGGGGTGAACACTTGTTTCTTCATTTGTACCAGCCGTGGCAGGAAGTGTGGAGTAGTTGAGTTTTTCCCAGGGCATTCTGTGCTAGAACTGTTTATTTAAATACCATTTTTGTGTGTGTAATAAGTCCATACTGTATACGTTCATGATGCTGGAAGTGAGGATTTGAAAGGCAGTGGCAGTGGGAGTTAGATACCGTTTCATTTGGAGAAATAAGGAAATGAGGAGGTTTATTCACAGACACTAAAAGTTTGTTCAAAGGTGCTGGGATATTTCAGGCTTTCCTGAAAAGGAGTTGAGGAGCCTCAGGCCCCATCCTGTCCTGCTTCGAACACTTCAGAGTGAGAGGGAGGAAATACGGTGTTTTCTTTCTTTTTCTTTCTTTCTTTCTTTCTTCCTCTTTCCCCTGCTCTGCGCGTGCACACACTAACATGAGTTCTTAGGACTGTGTTGTAGTCGTGTTCTCTTCATTAAGATTCTGTTACTCCATCGTCCCTGGGCCTGGTGTGTTCAAGAATGTACCCATCCCATTCTCTTTTCTTTTTCAGACAACTTCCCATTTGAAACAAAAAAAAAAAAAAAAAAAAAAAGAGAGAAAGAAACGAAAGAAATGTGGGAATTTTGCCAGTGTGAGGATGGGATTGGCAGTGTTCTTTAAACCTGCTTGGAAAACTATTTTTTAAAAGACCGTTAACTTTTTAACAGGCACGAGGCACTTAGCAAATTTTCCTAAGTGTCTCCTAAGGCCCTGCCGCTTTCCCAATTAAAACTAAATGAACCCATGTTTAGAGCAACGGACATCAGAACACACAGCCAGAATTGGGATTCTGGACGTTTATTCCAGGGCTGCTCTAGCTACAAATTGTAGACATGGGTTGTTGGGTGTGCACTTTTCCTTGCTGTCATCTTGTTATCCCATTAGCCCTCTGTTTCATTGAGTAAAACACATGGCCAGTGAATCAGCCTTTAGGGGGGATGGGTCTGTTTCTCTCTCTCTCTCTATTTCCCAGTGTCATCTGTGGTCATGGGAAGCGATTAATTCCTCCCTTCCAAAAGGGGAAAGGAGATCAGTACAGTTCACCTGGGTCATTTGTACTCAAGATCCTAAACTTGCCTGAACAACTCCAACGGTTGATCCAAATACTGTTTTTCCTTTCTGTAAAGTGGCAAAGACTACTTAAAGGGAGCATATATATTAGGTCCTTGTGATTCAGCAGAAAGGGCAAATTAAGCGATTTCCCCAATGTCTCTCCTCTAATGCAGGACACCCCCCCCCCCGATCCCCCCCCCCCCCCCCCCCCCCCCGCCCAAACCCATAGGGGGCTGTGCTTTTCAATAACGTAGAGCGTGGTACATGCCCAGGCCGTATTTTTGTCTGTTAGAGCTTTCAATACTGGTAGCAGGTCTGACAAAGGGGTTCGATGGGGGTATCAGCCAGAGGGGCCTCCACGAGAGTGGCAGGGCTGGACTGGGAACGGGGTTCCCCAGAGCCCACCTGGACACAGGAGGCCCCTCAGCCCTGGTCTCCACTGCGCAGGGGGCATTCGAGAGAGCAGCTGAGCTCCAGACCCTGGGCCTCCTGCGGCGCCAAGTCGGGGGAGAGGAGGCCCCAGGCCCCTGCTTCGGGTCGCCATGGCAACGAGCCCTGGAATGCCACAGTGGTAGCCCTCTTCCTCGGCACATCCGGACTCCCAGTTCTGCTGCTTCAAGTCAATGTAACACAGCAAAGGGAGGAACCCCGGAGGAGAATAACCACTCCCTTCTTCCCTTCACCATTGCCTTCCCCCTTTACCAAAAAGAAAAAAAAAAAAAAAGAAAAGAAAAGAAAACTGCATGTTTGAAAGAAACTACAGGCAGTTTTTGGTGCAATTTGGGAGCAACTATTTTGGGTTCTGGTTTCCTCTTCAGGGATGTGTTCGCCTCTTGTAAATCGTTGGCTGCTTTGACGTTGAACTTGATGACATTTCATGTTTTCGTTGTGCTGCTTTTACATCAATTTTGAGTTTTTGTTTCTTTATAATTTTATTATTATTTTAAGGAAATGTCCCCCTTCCCTCCTCCCTCCCCTGTTCTCCTCAACCAAAGGACTGTTTCCTACTCAGTTTTCTCAGTCATAAGGGAAAGTGTTTCCTTCCAGGTGTGTCCCAAGTTTATTAGGACTACCATACGATTGGGATCGGGTAGCGGGTCTGGGTCCTCTGTGGGGAAGGCAGGGAGGGAGGCATGGGAAAGGTACTCAGGGGGCAGAGATTTGGGGGGAGGGGACAGAGTTTGAAATCATGTTTAAAGATGCCAGTGGCTCAACCTGTGGTTGATTTAAGTTATAATTTTAAAGAGCTAGTTAGAGAACAGAAAATCACTGGGCCAAGTCACACCTGTACTTTTTTTTTTTCCCCTTCCTCTGTCTCCAACCTCCTTCTAGGTTCTTCACACACCCCCATTCGGCGTAGTACCCAGAGAGCTCAAGATGTGTGGCAGTTTTCGGATGGAAGCTCGAGAGCCCTTAAGTTCTGAGAAAATTTGAAGTCCCCAGGGGCGGGGTGGACGCGTGCTGCCCAGCCGACATCTGCGTGGCCTGTCATCCTGCTAGTTTGTGATGTTTTCCGACAGTAGCCTCCAAGAAGCCGTTGTGCGAAGACAGAGTCCTGCAGAGTCCTTCCTGCCCAGGCCTGCAGTGCCATTTTATTTATATTTTTTAAAAAAAAGTAAAAGCAAAAAAACAGACCCACATTGGAACAGTGAATCAGTCCCATATAGAGGGCCCATGGACCATCGCTGTCCTGAGTGACGTCCTGGCCCTTTTGAAACCAGCCAACCTAATTACCTGTATTGTGGAATCGAGCATGAGTCCCCCGACCCCTTGTTTCTATACATTCTATGTTGTCTTTTAAAAAGTGTGCTTAACATTGACACAATAAATGTTGGAGCTTTAGGTGGTGTTTGCTTGTTCTTTAATTATTGATGCTTATAAGACAATGCAGCTGCTTATGACTTTGTATTTCTGTACCCGTTTCCTGCAGACATCCATGGGGTGGGTAGGAGGAACAGATTTGAGGAATGGGTAGGAGGTGTAGGAGGGGAAGGAGGTTACTGCTTATCAGATGGCATAAATTTTCAAGGAGAATCAACATGCAAAACTTGGGAATAAATCATAGCAATATCATAATTAATGTAGTAGTAGTGCTGCTGTTTATTAATGCTGAAGTGTGGTTTTCCTAACTGTCTGACTTATAATTTGCATACCATTAAATAATGCATAATATGGCACGCTGAATTCTGTTTTTCAAATATATGCTTTTGGTGGCTACCATGCAGGATTTGAATTTGTCTTTTAATTTAGCTCAAGAAAGATAACGTCACTGGGTTAGTGGTAAATCCCAAAGAAGGTGATAAATGTCAGTAGCGGCTTATTAAATATTCCAATTTTAGGTTCCCAAACCTTTGGCAAATATATCTTAATACAGACAAACAAACACACGTAAAACTTCTTTATTACTTACATTAACTAACACCAGGAAATTTGGGGCAAATTTTATAAGGGGGAAAATTGTAGGAGGAAAGAGGTTCACATCAGAACACACGATTATAATCGTGACGTCCATTGCTTGGAAATTAGTGACACGAATAAGTTAGGTCTACAAACAGGTGATAAAAATCCCTTCTGGTCCAGTTAATTTGCAAAGAACTTTTCTCAATTTGGTGTTTCCTATTGCCTGGAGAACCAGAAGAGAGCTAGAAACAATATAGCATATTAAAATAGGTTTATAAATAATAGAACTCAGACACCTGTGTATTATAGATTTACATATTGGCTGTGAATGTAAGTGAGGAAAATCTTACCCACTCACCACCCTCTGGCTAGATTGCCTAGCCTCATGAGAAGTTAGCAAGATAATTGGCATCTGGATTCTTTCCTGCTTATTCATCATAAATAATGACTTCTTACAGTACTCTATTGCCTTATACTTTATATAGTGTTTTCATGTACCTTATTTCATCTGATCCTCATTGGGACAGACCTCACAACTTGCACTCTGTGGGTGAGAAGATCGAGGCCAGGACAATCAGGGAGGAGAGGAGGGAAGCCAGGTGTTCTGGTGTCTAGTCCAGAACTGATTTCACTGAACTCTATAACTTATCAAAGAGCGTGTCTCTCCCTGTGTTAGCACACAAGCCATAGATGTTCATGAACATACCCAAGTATGGCTTACACACACACACACACACACACACACACACATCAAGGATGTCCATAGGTAAGGGCACACAAAGTTGTCTCTTTCTACCAACAGCTGTGTGCACTGCAGGAGGGGCTGGGAACAAGGGTCCCTCCTTGCCATCTCTCCCTGGTGTCTTTTCCATGACAGATAAATAACCCTGATTGACTAGGTGGCCTTGATGAGTTTTTGAGAGTTCCTCCCACCTAGGTGAGATGGGACTTCCAGACAAGCGTCATTTCATGGCGCAACACTCTCCCTGCCCTATGCTCTGCCTTTGTGTTGCTGAAACCTGAGACCAATAGGGGTTCTGTGACAGCATCCTCCCTGAATGTGCTAAGCTCCTTGCTGATACCTTGAAAAAGTGACACCTTCAAAAGGGACACCCGACTGACACAGAACTATCAGGTGTTTTTTTGGACAACTAGGCCTTGGGAACTGCAGTTGGTGTTCACTACACTCTCATTTCTGGTCTATGTTTTTACCTCTGCCTCTTATTTCTTCTCAGAGTCAGAGAGCCACTGGGCAATTGCAAGTTTGTGGATAATTGGAAATAACTGGACCCATTGTAAATAAATGGATATTTCTGGGAGTGGGATTTTTGTTTTTTTGAGGGGGTGGGGGAGGAGTGAGGGAGTGGGTACAGGGTATCATTCCTTCCTCCCCCTTTTGGAAAAGCAAGATGCTTCACTAAAAAAAGAAAAGACCGTCTCTTTCTCCCCTATCTTTTTTAGCTGAAAGAGAATAAGAGTTCATTTATGAGATTCATTATGAAATGACCGTGTTGTGCTAGTGCTAGAACTTTTGAAAACCCACACAGGATTGATGATTTGGGAAGACATCTCCCTGTGTGATATGTCAAGGTCGTGGTTATCCGTGAATGGTGGAAGCCGAAGAAAGGACTGACAAATCTGATCGGGGTCCTCACTGTGCCCTCTCCTGAGAGTGAAACTTCAAACTGCAGAGAGATTAATTGGTTGCCCAGCATGTACTGAGCACGGATTAGAGGACACAGTCTCGGGTGCTCGGGAGGGTGGGGACCAAATACGGGACATTGTGCTTACCCTCCCAAGCCTGGTCTATAAACATTAATTCTGTGGTCTGTCCAGACTGTCACACTAAACAAAAAGGTCTGGTTCAACTTCTGAGTCCGTGATGGCAAGACTTAGCTCCCACGACAGCACCCAGGCTTTTGAATACTGGCAGTGTTGGAGAAACAAATGATCGTATCAAAAACAGTTGGTAGTTCAAAGAAATTAAACTAAAGGTAGTTTAATTTAGGCAAGGAGAGCAAACGTGGTTTCTACTGAGGTCTCACTGAGTGCCCCAAACTTGGGCAGAATGTTTCCTGGGCACTTTTGCTTAGAGTTTTCAATAATATTTGTATCAGAGTCAAGTCTTGCAAAAGGTGAGGGATGTCTTTCAAGTTTTGTGTGCACTGACGTGATTTTCCTTTTTTTGAGGCCTGGTTGAGATTAGTATTGAAGAAGATGATTATTAACATTAACATACTTTTCCTCTGTGTTAATGTTTATTCTATCAAGAATTCTTATTTTACAAATCAATGTCCTAGGAAGTAGTGGTAGAGAGGATCAGAATTGAAGTATTTTGTAGGCTGTTGTTTCTCTTTTCCCATGCCATACAGCTATGGCTCCTTTCGGGATATAGCGTGAGGAAACAGATTTGAGGAATTTGCGTACTGGCTGTAAAGTTAATATGAGGTTCAACTGGAAGTTACAAGCCCACCTTCCTTCTCCAGGGATCCATCCTGTCTGAGTTCCTAACCAACAGGGAAACAATAATGCTATTTCTTTTCTCAGAGCCTCTAGCAGAGACCGTACTCTTCAGTTCGCACTTACATTAAGATGACGAACTTCACACATTCCAGAAAAATCCAGAAACGTAATTGTTTTCCTTCCTGTCTTGCTGTAATTAAGATACTTCCTTGTCAAATCACATTACCTTTCCCCTGATTTTTATTTTAAAAAAATGCTCCCAGAAAATACCTAAGGTTTATAGAACACTTTTATACACATGGTAGAATCAATTTTCCTAGAGATTCTAGAAAGGTAAGCCAACAGACTAAAGCTGAAAGGAACCACTGCAATCATTCATTTTACAGATCAGAGCAAGAGAGTCCCAAAGATTAAATGATGGCTCTAAGATCACACAGCTTGGGGAAAAATAATAATAAATAATAATAAATAAAAAAAAAACAAAACTGAGAGCCAAGCTCCAAACCACACAGTAGCTGAGTCAGAATTGGAACTCAAGTCTCCAGCACTTTTGAAAAGGAATTCAAGCGGCCAGTCTCTCCCTTGTGACCTACTAAATTCAGAAGCAAGAGTGGCAGAAAAGTGTGCATTACAGAAGGTTTTAAGAATAAAATCGAAAGCTTGTTTTGGTGCCAGTCCTAGTGGGGAGCATGTGAGCATGTCCCATATTTCAAGGGTTTCTAAGCAGCATCCCGATGGCAGAGAACATCTAGGTCACTACCTGGAAGCCTTCCTTCTTCATTTCACCCCTCCGATGGTAGAAATAAACTTAGGGACCAAGAATTGCTGCAAGACAGCTTTTAAAGTTAAAAGGGCATAAAAAAGAGCTACTCATCAAACCAAATTCATCTCAAATGACTTAAATAGATTTCACAATCTGTTCCATTCTCTAGACAGGATTTAAGAGAAACACCCACTTAATTTGAATTTCAAGTCCGCATCACATCCTGTTAGAGAATCCAACTAGCCAATAGCATGACCTGAATCTTGTTACTGGGGATATTTAATTTTGAGTTCAAAGGTGGTGAAATAGCAATGACCTACAGGGAGGGTTGACCGAGATGGTTTACAGCTCTGGGTTGTGAGGACTGATCACCTTCCTATGCTATTGAGGCCGTACGTTCTTTTTCCGTAAAGATGAAATCTTACTCCCCGCTTTGATCAGGGGCTCCTGACTCTGTTAGAGATGTACAAGTCCTGCCTCACCCTTTTATTAGATCTGCCGTGTTCAGCTCTTCTGCCGCCATTTCTTTTCTTGCCAGCCACCCTTTGATTCACGTTCACTCCTTTGAATGGACATGGGTTGACTTTGAATGTCTCTGGGCCTGATCGGGCTGCAGTCGTGTGCAGCAGCTGTTTAGAGCCCGCACGGACAAAGTCACCTCTGAAACAGGAGCAGGATGGCGGGAGGTTTCACAGAGCAACAGCAAATCAAATATCCCTGTTGAGGATGGTCTGAGATGAAGTAATTTGCCTGGTTTTGTGTCCCCCTGGCGATAGTTCCCTGGATTTCCTGAAATGGCGCTGCCAACAGGCAACTTCTGCTGCCTTCACCGTCCCTTTCTGCGCCTGTGTCTTGGCTGACTTGTCCTCTTTCCTCAGACACATAGAAAGCCTGCTGAGACGACCGAGGCGATTAGCTTCCACTGGGCTCTAAGATTTGCAGAGTTGCCCTGCCCTATTTCAGAGTGCCCGATTTTTCACCTGTTGCTTACCTCACCGCATGAAGGGGAAAAACCAAAATGCAAATACTCCTTCTCAGAAATTCACTCAAAGCTCAGAACTCTGAACATGAGCGATTTCCCTTTACAGCGATCCCCTTTGTGTGGATTTGCCTGTAGCCACTACGCCTTATTTGTGGAGTTCTTTTTATTTTTCAGCTTCTTTGAGAGTACATTTTCTTCTCCCTCTGATGGGATGATGTACTGAGGATGGACTCCTGGGGGTTATAGGCCAGCAAATGGTGCCAGTCTCTGAGTCGGCATCTCTGGGCTGGGATCTCGGCTTTATCTTTGCCGTGTTCACCCACCTGGTGTCCCCTCTCTCTGCACTTGATGTTATACAAAGCCTATTCCTCCCTCTGAAAAAGGAAGGGCACACCCTGCCTCCTACCTCCTACTACCCAGCAGCACGCACCGGTCAGTTTTATGAACTACCCAAATGCTCTAGACTCCATGTAAGAATGGGGGTATTGACATCCGGTCTTGAAGACTATGGGCAAGTGGGGTTGTGGTCCATCTTAAAGGCAGGCTTTTCTTTGCTTTTGGTTAGTAAGGCCATTTTCTTTATAACTTTATGGCACAGATTAAAAAAAAAAAAGCTGAAGCAATTTTTGTTTGGAATCTAAAGCTGTCATCATCTTTCAAAAATGTGAGCATTTTTGAAATGGTTACATTTGCAGTGCTCAGGGTGTGTTTTATCACTTGGGTACCCCTGAAGGTTGGAGGTCTTTACCCCTTGCCCTGCTAATGGATAGCAACGGAGGGCCTTGTGTACCCACTGAAGGTTGCAAGGCACCACACATCTGTTGCCTGAAGATAGAGAGCCAGGACATCTGAAATATGATCTCTATTGAACACCAAACCCATCTCAGCTGGCAGACTGCCGGGAGCTGGAGAAAGCAAAATAGAGGTTAAAATGAAAACAATAAGGGGTGCCCGGATGGCTCAGTTGGTTGTCTGACTCTTGTTTTCAGCTCATGTCATGATCTCACGGTTTGTGAGATTGAGCCCTGAGTCAGGCTTCTCGCTGACAGCATGGAGCCAGCTTTGGATTCTCTCTTTCCCTCTCTCCCTGCTCCTCCCCTGCACTGGCTCATGTGCTCTCTCTCTTTCTCTCTCTCAAAATAAATAAACTTTAAAATAAATCATCATAATAATATTAGCTAATGCTTATTCAGAATTTACTATGTTCCAGGCATAGTGATAAGAGCTTTCTATGCCCATTCTTATTTCTTCTTCATAACCATCTTGTGGAGTAGCTGCTATCATTATTCCCATTTTACCAAAGCCTAGAGAGACTAAATGACATGTCCACGGTTGAACTACTGGCACTGCCATGATATGACTGTAGAATCCTCACTCTTAACCTCTACATATTGACTTCCAGGTTCTGTCTCATTCTAGAATTTTGTCATCATATATAATGCCAACGTGGAGGGTCCCCTATGAAAAAACAATGACAACAGTGCAGCGCTAATTAAACGGATTAGAAAGCATACTCAAAGGGGCCATGCCTTTAGGGTTTTGGTCTTGTTAACTCTTGAGCAAGGTTGAGGCGTGCATTTTTGTCTGTCTTTGGCATTGGGAGAACCGGTTTGATTTTGTGAGGCATATCTGAGAAATTTACTTATGCATCTTCTCCATCTGCAGTAAGATTCGTTCATTTGTTCAGTCAACAAATATTTATTAGGTCCCTGCTATATGCAACCTACTGAGCTTAGTGCTGAGGAAAGGAGGCAAAGAGGTAAAGGACACAGTTACTGCCCATCAGAAATTGCCACCAGTGGAAAATTAAATTAATTAGAATCCTACTGAATAACTAGTTAAGCTGACGTGGTGAGAACAGTGGGCCTTTTTAAATGCTAATATATAATTCACTTTGCCAAGGTAGACAGCAGGCCAGGGGCTTCAGCACTCCCAAATGAATGGGAATGTTATTCTTTATACCTTATCAGTAGGACATACTTAAAAGTTGTTTTCCTTTTCTTTTTTTTTTTAAAGTTTATTTATTTATTTTGAGAGAGAGACAGAGTAGGGAAGAGGCAGAGAGAGAGAGAACCCCAGAGAGAGAGAGAGAGAGAGAGAGAGAGCACAGACTCTGCACTGTCAGCATGGAGCCAGTCACGGGGCTTGAACCCATAAACTGTGAGATCATGACCTGAGCTGAAATTGAGAGTCAGACACTTAAGCGACTGAGCCACCCATGTGTCCCTTAAAAGTTGTTTTTCAAATACTGGGGATGATTATACATTGATGTTTCCTCATGTATTTGGTCTAGTCCTTCTTGTAAATAATAACAGCAGAAAATTTAGAATGAGAGTAGCAACGGAAACACAGTTTCTTGTCCTGTAAATCAAAGATAAGTTAGGGGCGCCTGGGTGGCGCAGTCGGTTAAGCATCCGACTTCAACCAGGTCACGATCTCACGGTCCGTGAGTTAGAGCCCCGCGTCGGGCTCTGGGCTGATGGCTCAGAGCCTGGAGCCTGTTTCCGATTCTGTGTCTCCCTCTCTCTCTGCCCCTCGCCCGTTCATGCTCTGTCTCTCTCTGTCCCAAAAATAAATAAACGTTGAAAAAAAAATTAAAAAAAAAAGATAAGTGATACCTATATCCTACATATCCTGTGGGTATATCCTGTATAAGGGATAAGTCCATGCATATCCACCCTCTGAGCTGACCTGTGACTGATTACCTGCTGCTAATTCATTCTAAATGAAACACGATGAAGAAATCTTTACTTCTGCTATGTGCTGTCTGATGATCTCTTTTGGAATGTCAGTATAAGCCAAGTTTGTTTTCCCCACCTACAGTGTGCAAGGTGGTGTTCTAGGCACTGTGGGCAACTATAAAGAAGTATAGGGGCACCTGGGTGGCTCAGTTGGTTGAGTGTCCAACTTTGGCTCAGGTCATGATCTCACAGTTTGTGGGTTTGAGCTCAGAGCCTGGAGCCTGCTTTGGATTCTGTGTCTCCCTCTCTCTCTGCTCCTCCCCCACACTCTCTCTCTGTCTCTCTCTCTCAAAAATAAATAAATGTAAAAAAAAAACTATAAAAAAAAAGAAGTATAAGACCCAACCTCTGCTCTCAAAGGGATTATAGTTAGTCCTATTAGGAGGATAAAATTATAAGCATAAAAGCAGGTAATTAACAATGAAAGGGTGACATATGAGTAATTCAGAAGTGAGAGATACAAACTATAGGAATACGAAGGAAGAAGATTTCTCTGGGGTCCACAGAGATATTGGGCTTTTTGTTGGTCATCAAAGGCACGCTGGGACTTAAACCATAACGAGAAAGGATGAGGGCGAACCAGTTCAAGGCAGTGCTGTGGTATGTGGAGGGCAGTGGCTAGATCAGTGTGGCAGAAAAAAGTTTGTTTATGAAAATAATGGGAGCTAAGGTTAGAAACTAATTTGGAGCCAATTATGGAGGCTCTTTAATGATAGGCAAAGGGCACAATAAAAATTGTGTCCAGAGAGAAGTTTTAGGAAGAGTATAGTAGAGTATGGAATGGATTGAAGGGGAACTCAGAGCTGACCAAGAGGCCAATAGGAGGCTGATCCTTGAGGGTGTTAGCAATTTCCTGGAGGGAGGGCTCTGCCATGAGTATAGCATTTGGGTCAAGCTATGTAGTCATCTTCACAGTATTCAAGCACACAATGACGCCTTTATTCAATGGTATATCTAAATTCCCCATTTGCCTTGATCTAGATCCACCCCAGACTGACTATGGAAGCCAACAAAAGATCTTCCTTATGTGTTGATTGTTGTTAGAAGTCCACACAATGAAGAGCCTAAAGATAAAGACCTTGAGCCTGAACAGTTCCTAGAGAGGAACTGTTTTTAGAGTATAAAGGGAAAATACCATATCTCAACAGGCATTTAACAATTTAGCAACAAGTCTCAAGCACAATGATAAACTCAACTGGAAAAAACAGAAGAATACAGGAGTTTTGGAGTTCAGTGGGCTCCAAGGATTTCCTTTTTTTTTTTTTAATGTTTATTTATTTTTGAGAGATAGAGACAGAGTGCGAGCGGAGGAAGGGCAGAGGGAGAAAGAGACACAATCCGAAGCAGGCTCCAGGTTCTGAACTGTCAGCACAGAGCCCGAAGCAGGGCTCACACTCACAAGCTGTGAGATCGTGACCTGAACTGAAGTCAGACGCTTAACTGACTGAGCCACCCAGGCGCCCCAAAGGATTTCCTTTTTTGAGGGGGAAAGATTTAAGATTTTTAAATAATTTTTTTTCACTATTTGTAAAAGTTGAATTATGTTGTCTTTTCCTTTGCAATATGCTTATTGGTACATGCCAGATACTGTAATATGATTTTATTGTCATTGGCCACAGCATTAGATGAATTTCATAATGAAGGCATGAAGTGAAAGTAAGCAAGCATGTTTACATGGAATCAGAAATGTTCTCTGTACCAAGTAAGGCTGAGCAGTCTAGGGCTTCACTCTCTTGGAGTTTAAATTTCAAAAAAAGAGACCTTTGTATTTTTGTATGGCAGTCATATCATCTGGTATCCCACCACACCTCCCTTCTCCCCTGGCTACCATTCTGTTCTTCCTGGAAGCAGGATTGGTCTATGACTGTCCAGTGTCATAAATCAGGACATTTAAGGCATCCAGAGAATTCATTTTTGAAATGAATGCAAACTGGTTGCAAACTGTCCATTTCAGAAACCCTTGAGTTTCTCCCAGAGCCTCCTCCTGGCTCCTGTGACCTGTCCATAGCTACAAGCCCCAGTGCTGGCTCCACTTCTCAGGAGGATTGTCAAAGATGTAAATACAAGCTAAATATCAGTCATGAGCGAGTGGCTGGGAGCTGCCCAAGGGGTTCAGCACATGTGGAAACATTCCCCTGAGGTGTGAAAACACTTTGACATTACAGGTATGGGTCATATTTCCCTCCCACTGAAATAGAGTATAACTGAAAAAGTTAAGTATTCCCTACAGACCTTGATGGGGGACAGGGAAGAAAGTAAGACCTCTGTGAGAGGAAGTCTGTGGAGCACAAGACAAAGCTCCCTTTTCCAGCTCAGCTCCCCCTCTCCTATGGCAGCACCGGGCTCGATTCACACTCGAGCAAAATGATAATCACTGAAAGTCGCACGTAGGAGCCCCTCCTTATCTGCAGTTTCGCTTCCCGCAGTTTTAGTTGCCCATCCGCAACCAGGGTCAGGAAGCAGGTGCTCCTGATTCAGGGTCAGAAGGTCCATAGCAGCCCAGCGCCACGTCACAACGCCTGCGCCCTTCATACGTCATCTCCCGGTGCCGACATTTTACCACCTCACAGCCTCACAAGCAGAGAAGTACATAGGAGGTTTTCAGGTAGAGAGATGGCATTCACATAACTTTAATACAGTGCAGGCATACCTCGGAGGTATTGTTTCGTTCCAGAGCGCCGTGGTAAGGCGAATACCGCCATACAGCGCGCCAAATGAATTTTTTGGTTTCCCAGGGCAGGTAAAAGTTATGTTTACACCACACTGTAGTCTAGTGTGTAGTAGCATTATTCTTTTAAAAAAGGACATGCCTTAATTAAAAAACGCTTTATCGCTAAATAATGCTAACCGTCACCGGAGCTTTCCACGAGTCCTAATCACTGGTCAGAGAGCACCATGACAAATATAACAATAATGAAAAAATTTGAAATATTGCAAGATTACCAAAATGTGACCCCGACATGAAGTGAGCATATGCTGTTGGAAAAATGGCACTGGTAGAGGTGCTCAGCTCAGGGTTACCACAGATGAAACATAGTGAAGTATAATAGAGCGAAGCACAATAAAACGAGGTATGCCTGTACATTTTAATAATTGTTTTTTTTTTTTTTAATTTTTTTTTCAACGTTTATTTATTTTTGGGACAGAGAGAGACAGAGCATGAACGGGGGAGGGGCAGAGAGAGAGGGAGACACAGAATCGGAAACAGGCTCCAGGCTCCCAGCCATCAGCCCGGAGCCCGACGCGGGGCTCGAACTCACGGACCGCGAGATCGTGACCTGGCTGAAGTCGGCCGCTTAACCGACTGCGCCACCCAGGCGCCCCTTTAATAATTGTTTTATTTTATTGTTAGTTTTTGTCGTTAACATCTTACCGTGTCTAATTCATAAATTAAACATTATCATAGGCATATATGTGTAGGAGAAAACATGGTATATGTAGGGTTTGGTGCTATCTGTGGTTTCAGGCATCCACTAGGGGTCTTGGAATGTATCCCCAGTGGATAAGGAGGTGTTTCACGTGATCAACCTTTACATTTTCTCCGTGAGACAGAGTTACGGTGTATGTGCAGGAAGGGTGTATGTATGCACAGTTACACTTCTAATTTCTTATGTATACGCCTATTTATAACATATGCATATTCATGTCTTGTGTATGCTGCCAGTATGTACACAACCAGATAGGAAAATATGCCTCATCTGTAATGATTGTGATGATCTCAAGGACATTACTGGGCTTTGATATTTGATATTCACCACCCCCTAGTTTCTAGAGTCTTGTCTTTAGAAACTGTATTCACTCGCCCCCACTCTTCTCCAGGCATTAAAAGTAAAGGCTACAAAGCTGGGCTAGAGAAGGTTCATTTATCCTCTCCTGGCCTAAGGAGTCATTGTGTCTACAGAACAGATGTGGGATGGGCAGGACTGGAGTAAACCTATCCCCTCTCCTACTGGAAATCACATTTAATTTTAACCCAAGGGGCCTCTGTGTTGCAAATGGAGAGGTAATTAAGCATCCAGACTCTGAGCCTTTTGGGGTGAGAGGGCTTAGTTTTTCATATATACATCTAGTATATTTTTGAAGAGCAGAGGGTTGGGGTCAGAGAGGCATAGGAAGCCTTGAAGAGAATGGAAACAAGATGACAGGTGTTGGACGTATTGCTGTTAGGTGGCATGGAAAAATAGAACACATATTTAAAAATTAATTCCAGTTTTAAAAAGCTCAAAGAATTCTACCAGCATTCTCGGTAGTGTGACAGGGGAATGGAGAGAGCGCTCTTGGGAAGGAGAGGGGGCTGGAGTGCCCCTTCTGCTATCATCATCATCATCATCATCATCATTAAAATGTATACATTATTGAAGGGGAAAAGTTCCACCTGCAGAGACCTGAAGTAAGACCTCGAAGGACAGGAGCCCTCTGTTGGTAACGACACTTGGTTGTTAACCAACACAGCCAAGGACTGAGCCCAGTGACCTAGAGGGAGATGGCTGAGGTAACCAATCCCCTGGAGTGGTCCTCTGAGGAGTATTGGTCCCATTTCAGCCACTGCCAACAAGGAACATTCTACTTGCTGCTGTTCCGTGTTGATTTAGACCATCCCTTCTGGGTGTGTGGCTATAGTAGAGCTCGGAAAATCTGAAGCAAGCGAGAGGACTTGGGATTTCCATTTAGGAATGTTGACACCTTCCTCTAGTCAAGGGACATGGAATGTGTGAGTGTGTGTGTGTGTGCATGTGCACACACATATTGGACTTGTATAAAGGATAGGGTCAGTCCTTTTCTCCACCACCCCACTCGCGTAGGACTGGTGAACGGAAGGTGCTGTTGTATACTGCACACCCTCTCCTTCCACCACCCTCTTTTGGAACCAAGCTGAGAGAACTCTAGCATGGGCACCCTTAGTTTTTTTTTTTTTTTTTTTTCTTTTCTTTCTTTCTTTTTTTTTTTTTTTTTGATGGGCCAAGCTTACAGTTTTCAAAGTGCTATGACAGGATGGTTGCAAAAATAAAAAGCTAGTGAAAGCTTAGTCACAATATTTCTATAGCTGGCAATCAAAAGATCATATTGCATGCAACTGGCAAAATCATCATAGGGAAATTATGCATTTTCCAGAATACCTTATTCCCTTCTGTGTATTAAACATTACTTTAATATTCTGGTGACAATGTTTTATAATTAATCTAAATGTAAGGGAATGAACACACCAGAGATTATGTCTCAGTGCAAAGAGGTGAAAAAGGCTTTTTTGCAGTGGCAGACCGGATTACTGACTCAACTCCTTTCACTTAAGAGCAGCCACGGATATCACTAAGGGCTAATATCCCGCCCCATCCTCCAGTGAATGCAAACATTCTGTACACTTTGGGGAGTAAAATCTCTTCACTCATAAGGGTGTTAATGTTAACACAGAAGAAAAGTGTTTTAAAAATTGCATTAGTTCATAGACTTACATTGAACTCATGAGGGGGAATCTAGCCCCAGAGAGATAAAAACTAAAGAGCTAAGCTATAAACCAGTATGATAACATCCTTATTATAAGATGCAAATTGAGGGACCCAATTCACTAAAACACATGTTACTGGTATTTAATTTTGCTTGTGGGAATATATCAGAAGTTGGCCTATGCCTTTTGCACAATGTACTTAAAACGAGGGCGAGTAACTTAAGCTATTAAAAAAAGTGATAAAGAAGCACAGGGCAAGCCAGGATTGAGAGATAATTGCAAGGATCTAATTTAAGTGTCAGTGTACACAGCTTTCTTCCCTGGCTTGGGCTTAGAGACGTGGCATTGGTGTGGGAAGGCAAGTGCAGCCGCATTCCTGGATGGGGAGGCTGGGGTCCTGCCATAGAGCCGCAGAATGGCAGCCCCGCTTGGCTGGCCTGGGGCCCGTGGGGACGTAGCCTGTGGGGTGGGGGCCACATGAGGCTGGCCAACGCCCAGTGGTCATCGCAGGAACTTCACTCGAGCTAGTATGTTTGGGAGCCTGTGGTTTGGAGAAGAGAAGATACACTTCCCCATGAGAAAAAGGTCAGTTCCTCTTTCCTCTGGTGGCACAAACAGCCTGCTGGGTGTGCTTGGACTTCCTGCCACCAGTTCCACCCCTGAGTAGGTGAATTATGCTTCCCTCTCTGGGTGATGGGGTGACGTGGTGAGGTTGTACCCTGTATCTCCCCAGGTGGCCATTCCTGTGGGGCTTCGCATACAAGAGAACTGTTCCCCAGCTGTCACCTCCTTTCAGAAGCCTTCCTCACATGGGGCCTCTGGGAAAGGGACCTCTCCCCTCAAGACCCATAGTGCCATCAGTGGACCACAGAGCATGGGCATCATCTGGGAACCCAGTAAAAAGCACAGCCCGCAGCCCCTCCCCAGAGTGACTGAGTCATGATCTGCATTTTTTAAAAGTTTATTTTATTTATTTTGAAAGCGAGATAGAGAGCAAATGGGGGAGAGAGAGGGATACAGAATCCCAAGCAGGCTCCAGCTGTCGGCACACAGCCTGACTCAGAGCTCAAACTCACAAATTGTGAGCTGAAATCAAGAGTCAGATGCTCAACCGACTGAGCCACCCAGGTGCCCCCATGATCTGCATTTTAACAATGTGAATTAACTTTGACAAGTGTGGCCAACCCCACCCTCTGAACTATTGCATGAACCCCTCATTTGTCATTTACCATTTAGGGCTGGCAGTGTTTATATAATTAAGAGAGGGTTCTCCAAACATCTATTTTTGGGGGAGGGGGAGTCAAATCTTTGTGATTAGAGGGAAAAGTATCATAGTAAGCATAGGGATGCAATGGAAGTTGTCAGGGCAGAAGCTTGACACACTGTGAGATGCTACCTTAGATAACATCAAGGTCACCTTGATGTTGGTTGGGGAGGGAAGGGGTGTGTAACTCATGGGGGCATGGAGGGTCTGCTGAAGGGATACATTTGCTATGATAGTGTTCACTAAAGCCCTAGAAGAAGCTATGGACATAAGGGTGGTCTGCCACTGCCTAACCCTTTCCAAAAATAGGTTGCCAACAACGTCCTTGAGAATGGAGTTAGGAGGACAAGGAGGAAAGGAATGGGGGAGGTGGAGCGGGGGGGGGGGGGGGGGGGGGATGGGGCGGGGACCTCCCCCCACCCCATCCCACCCCAGGCAACCTTAGATGATTAAACTTGCTGCCTCCAGGCAGGTTGGATTAGCCTTCAGTGATTTCAGGGGTTTCTTGGACTAACCCTGCTCCCACTAGTCTGCCAGCGAACACAATTAGGAAAATGCTTATACTGTGAAGGCCGGGTTGAAGGAATACCTAAGTGTGAATGAGTTAAAGGATAACCAGCCAATCAATTCATAAGTCTTAACAGGAAAAGAGATGTGCCTGTCCTGGTTTTGCTAGGCTGACGTGGCCAGCTCAGCTAAAACCAAGAAGGGGGCTGAGTGCAGAACATGAAGTTTGGAGACTCCATTCTTTCAGCCATGAGTAGGGCCCAGACTGAGCAAGAGAGGTGGAAGCATCTAAGGAAGTATTTTAGTCACTCGGCTGCAAAGGCTACAGTTCAACTTTGCATTATTCAATGCAATGAATGTTTTTGTTTTTTGTTTTTAAACCCAGGTTATTTCGTGTAGAGGAGCTTGTCTCCTAAGGTTTTATTATTGGGGCATTATATTTATTTATTTGTTATTATTATTTTTAATGTTTATTTTTAATAACACAGACTTTATTTATTTTTAAGACATAGAGTGCTAGTGGGGGAGGGGCAGAGAGAGAGAATGGAAAACACAGAATATGAACAAGCTCCAGGCTCTGAGCTGACAGCTTGAACTCACAATGTGGAGCTTGAACTCACAAACCGTGAGGTCATGACCTGAGCCAAAGTTGGGTGCTTAACCAACTGAGCCACCCAGGCGCCCGTGGAGCATTATATTTAAATATCTTATCTCTCCATCTGCCCCTGGCCTACACTTTGTGGCTTTCCTTGGAGCAAGGACAGTACCCACACATAATTCTCTGTACAGATGCCTACATGTGGCCCTTTCTAAGGGCCAACAAGAACTTTGTGTGGTAATTTCCCCTCCCAGGATGGCTTTTACTCCTGTGTTTTCACCAGGACAGTCCACACACAGCGAGGTCTCTGGAGTGAGTAACTTGCTTATTTTTTTTCTTCCATTTTTTTAAAAGCAAAGAGGATATTTTTCATGAGGTTCTCAAAGTTCAGGTGACACCATCAGATTGATCTAAATGCTCTCAGATGGGCAGGGGATTGAGGTGGGAAGAGGATGGTATTGTTAATTAATGCTTTCAAATGTGTGGGTTAAAATGCTTGTGTTTTTCCAGTGGTTCAGATCTAGGCTTAGTTTCTTGTTTGACCTTTGAGAAGCCATCTCTAGCCTCAGTTTCTTGTTTGACCTTTGAGAAGCCATCTCTCCAGGTGCTTCTTTGAAAGGGAGAGTCCTAGGTGTTTGACTTCCATGTGGGATCAGAAGGAACAATTCCTGGGCACCTGAGAGAAAAATGTCCAAGTGACAGCTCTGGTTTGCTAGGGAATCAGCCCCTGATTTTTGGAGGAGACATGAGAAGTTCATGGAGGGATTTAATTCTGTTTAGATTCCCAGCCATTTTCTTGACTGCTATTCCCTGCATTTGTGCAACTACTGGCCTATACACAAGTTCACAAGCATTCTCTCATTAGATGCTTGTAGCAACACTGTAGTAATGATATAAGCAGGACAGGTGCGACTGCCTCCATTTCACTGACGGGGAAGCTAAGGCTCAGAGCAGTGTGTGGGCTCTCCTGAGGTCACACAGCTAGTTAGAAGTCAACTCAGGTTCCAGGGTAGATGTGTCAGCACTGTGTGAAGATGGCATAAAATGAGATCTGTAGACCACTGTTTCTCTGACAAGTTCAAGTCCTCTGCTTTGCATTGCCCTCCTTCCAAGACAATAAGTTGGTTCAGTGCTTCTCTTGGCAAACTTTGGAAGGATCTCATTGGTGCTAGGTAGCTACTGTATGATCCAGGAATTCCAAGTATATACTCCTAGGTATATATTCAAAAGCATTGAAAGCAGGAACTTGAACAGATATCTGTACATCTGTGTTCAGAACAGCATTACTCACTGAGGCCAAAAAGTGGAAACAACCCAAGTGTCCATCAATAGATGAACTGGTAAACAAAATGTAGTATACACACACAATATAATACTATTTAGCCATTGGAAGAAATGAGATTTTGACACATGCTACAACATAGATGGACCTTGAAAACATTATGCTTAGTGAAATAAGCCAGTCACAGAAGGACAACTGTTGTATGATTCCACTTATATGAGGTACCCAGACAGGTGACATCATTGAGACAGAAAGCAGGGGCTGGGGGCTAGAGGGAAAGTGGGAGCTGTTGTTTAATGGGCCCAGAGTTTGTGTTGGGGATGATGTACAAGTTCAGGAAATGCATGGTGGTGATGGGTATACAGAATTGGGAACGTACTTGATGCCAATGAATTGTATAATTACAAATGGTTAAAATGATAAATGCTATGTTACATAGATTTTACCCTAACTAAAAAAAACCCTGTTAAAAATGAAAGCAAATACACAAAACCCAAATAGAAAATGACAAGAACAAACAACAACAAAGTAAGCAAAAACAAAAGAGGAGGTGAGGCAAGTAAGAGAAAGCAAAGGATAAAGGATGGGGGCTGGTATGGGAGAGACTGGCATGGAAATGAAGAGGGAGAAAGAAAGCAATCTTGTGGGGGGACAGAGGCACTCTCTGGAGCCTGGGGCTCCTGCAAACTGTCCAGCCAGTTTCAGCCAGAGTAAGGCTGATTTTCTTTTATTACATGACAGTGTGCCTTGAGCCTAGGGGCAGGATCACCTCCCTGGGGTGGGAGAAGTGTCCATTTCCAGTTTATTTATGTGTTTTATCCCAAGAGTAGGATAAACGGCTGGGAAGCTGATCTGATATTTATGTCCACTTTAAGGCTGGTGGTTGATATGAGTGCATTCCAGGTGAACTGTGCCCTCAAAGCCATTTACTTTATGGAAGGTCTCTGTTGGGGAGGACTGGGAAAAGTCATCAGATTCCATGCTTGCTGCTCCCTCTAATTATAATCTCACTTTTGAATAATTTCTGAGCACTTTGAAAGTGCAAGAAGGGGGACCCCGTCAAGTTGCTGGAACATTCCAAAGACAGGTAAGATGTTTCCTACCCCAGGTGGACTCTACTATTAGTTTGTGAAATCTGCTTTTATCATTCTAAAAGTTTCCTGTTGTCCATTCTACCCGTCAAAAAAAAGTTGGAAGATCTGACTTTCAAACATGTATTTGAGCTAGATCAGGGAAGACAGATTCTAATCTCACCTTGCCTGTTAATTTGTATGGTCAGTCTTTGTTTAGGATTCCCTCCCCCTCTTTTTTCTCCTCAAGCCACAAGTGATATAATCATAGCCCTTGACTGTAGAACTCCCTGCTTGTCAAACTCTGGAGGTTCAAGTCTGTGGATAGAAAGAGGCTAGAAGGCAAGATGTGAATACTGAGATAAAACAGAATGTGGGCAAGAGTTTTGTCTGGTTGCTATTGGACTTTAAGAACTCAAAGGTCAAGAACTGGCCTCAAAAGCAAAACTTGAGAGACTTGAAGTTATATTCTGAGATCAGGGCAAAGGACTCCAAGTTTTCAACTCTGTGACTTGCTTTCAGGAAGCATTCAGCATGTATTTGCTGCTGATGGAGGCAAATGACTAGAATTCATTTTTTACCAAATGATTTTGTTAGAATTCTGAGTCCTGAGCCCTCGTCAAACCTTCCCTTTTTTATCTTTTTTTTTTTTTTTTTTTTTAAAGCAGTTGGTATAGATGGCTTAACTGCAAGAGAATTTAAACAGGAGAGGCTAAATCTTACAAGCTATCTGGTAAATCTGGGAGTTCTCTGAAAGAATTCTAAAGAAATGTGAGTAAGTGTCTTGGAGGAGGACAAGGAAGTGATTGTATTATTACTAATAACATAATGAGATAATCATCCCTTTGAAAAATATTTCTACCTTTGTCGAGCAGTTTTTATTTTCTCATTTTGTCCCTATTCTATCAAGGTATTGCTATTAAATCTCATTTCTCCAGTGAGCAAACTCAGGCACAGAGCAGTCTAGTGGTTCACTGGGGGCCACAGAACTGGTTAAGAGAGTAGGCAGGGCTTAGGACCCGTGCATGGTGACCCATTCTGCAGACTTTCCATGGGGTTTTTAATCTTGTCTTTTCTGGACATGCTCTCTCCTGGGTTTGGACTTATGCTAGGTCTAGGTGACAGGGTATTGGGGATAGTGGGATAAGTGTGGGTATAGGGGGTGGCTCTTGAACATGCTAACATGCTCAGCTCAGGCTGGAGCTGGGCCTAACCCTGCCATGGTGAGGTAATGGGGATTGAGGACAGACTTTTCTGGAAGGGAGGAATGTGAGTGCTGGGTTCACGATACCAGTGGGTGGTTCTCAGCAATTCCATTCAGGCCAAGAAAACAGGTGGATCCATATATGACCTGTATTCTCTGGAACACTTCTGAGCCTGGCCAGCTTCTACACCTTACCCCTAAAAGGACAGCTTACTCCATCACCCTCTGAGTTCAAATGACTTCTTCTAAAGATACTGTGTTAGTCTGGATAGGAAAACCTTCAGAAGGCCCTTGTTTTAATATTCTCAGATTATCTGGGAGGAGTCATTAATCTCCTTTCCTCAGGTGGACTGGTTTGTCAGATTTTACACATCTCACTATTCCAGAAACAAAGAGTCTGACCTTGAGAAGATGAGGTATAGAAAAGTCACCTAAGACAAGATTGGAGTCTACGGGGTGATGGGTGGAAGGATAGCAGCCACAGGGAGCCTATCCAGGCAGATATTTTGGAGGCCAAGCTGAGGCACTGAAGGCAAACTCCCTGGACTTCATATGTGACCTTCCTGGAATGTGTGCTGGGGGAGGGGATGCTGAGGATGTCTTCAGGTCATGAGCCTAGTGGCACAGCACTATATTCAGAATCAAGACACTTGGGTTCTAGTCTCTGCTCTTTCCATTCATTTTCTTCTCTGGGTCTTAGTTTTCTCATTTGTAAAATGAGTAGATGAATTCCAAGAACACTTGTGATTTTAAGATTCTATGTGACTCTCCTTGGAAGGGAGGATGTGGGAGGGTAACCTGGGAGAATGCTGCTCGTTGATGGCTAGGTAGGAAGTCACCTGGAACAGCCATAGAAGGAATCAGTGAATGACTGAGGAGTCAGTACCATGAGCAATCTGTGGCGAGAGGAATAGGCTCAGGGAAGGAAGGCCACTCTTAAACACACCCCCGGGAAGCTATATAAGGAGGTTTTGCCTAAGTGACGGGCAAGTAGGTGCTGGTAGCAAATAAACCAGCTCAGGGTCTCAACTTTGTCAGGAATGGAATGCTTTCTTTCTTTCTTTTTTTTTCTTTAAGGAAATAAATCCAACAGGTCTTTTATCTTGTTTAGAAATCATAAATTTAACATGTATTGGGGTTACTAGACCAGTTCAGGGGCTATTTGGGGGCATGGGTTCATTAGGCTGAGAATATTTATGGGGCAGGGTTTAAAGGATACCATTCAACAATCCTTGGCCCAGGGCTGTTTTGGCTGCAGCTTTGGACAATCTTTTGGAATTCTGTTTTTTTGAAATATAGTTTAGGACACAGAGAATTAAATGGCTTTTGAAAATATTTCCCTACCACTCCAACTAGTTAAATTCCCAACACTTTGGAATCATGGCTATAATCCAGTTTATAAACACAAATAGAGTGCCTGCTACATGCAGGACACATTTTGAGGTATTTTGAAGGAAACAACAGTGAAGGATACTAAGGGCATGGCAGAAGACTTAAACATTTTTTTGTTGTAATAAGTTTTGGGGGGCACTTGGTTGGCTCAGTTGGTAAAGCACGAGACTCTTGATCTTGGGGGCATGGGTTCAAGCCCCATGTTGGACATAGAGCTTAATTAAAAAAAAAGTTTTGGGAATTTTTCTTTTCAAATAAGAAGGCATATCAACCCACACCTATACCACAACCTTCATGTATCCTTTTGCTATAGTACTTGGTCTTGGTTTCTGAAAACTGTTTCACAATTGATAGGCCAAACTTTGTCCTAATCAAATATGGTAGACATGTCTCAACATGAACACTGTTTAAAAAAAAAAAAAAAGACTCTGGAAGAATACAGACTGGTTTAGACAATCAAGAAATGAATGCTGATTCACTGGTCACTTGGTAAAGGGCACTTTCTGTCCTTGATCACCTGTTATGTGTATTTTATTGATTCCTCCCTGAACCATGTTGTATTATTGCCACTTTTCAGAGAAAGAAACTGAGGTTTGAACTGGTTAAGTGACTTGCTAAAGGTCATCTAGTTAGTAAGAAGTAAAGTCAGATCTTTCTGACTCCAAAATCCAAGTTCTTATTTGCTTATTCATCTCACAAATGTTAATTGAGCATTTCTCATTAGCATACTGCCTTTACATAGGTCATTCTTTATACCTGAATCATGAAACAAAAGTGCAATAGAAAATGGTTTGTTATTAAGTGCTACTTTTTGAGCTACATGAACTCAGAGAAGGGAGAATGATATGGGTTGTAGAGGCTTGGTGAGATGTCTTGGGAAGATCTTAAGCTGGGTCCCAGAGCATGGAAAATATTTGTAGGGATAGAGAACAGAGCAGTAGAATGAGATGTGTCTTGGGGGACATTGAGGTGCAGAGGTAAACCAGAACAGATTGTTTACGTTTGCAATGTCACAGCATTTTGGGTTCAAATGTATCTACCTGAAGTTGACTTCCAATCTCTGAAGTGTTGGAGAGACTAAAAGTAACCTGCACTGTATTATTTTCATCTACCTGAATAGCAACTATCTCTAAGTCCAGAAAAGAGAACTGGGAGGGGTGAGAATATAAAATAATTATTCTTTGATGGCAGTTTCCACATGCTTCCTAAACCTATATCCAACCTGAATTACCTTTTCTATGGGTACATCTACAACAGATGAGCCTTAATAAATCTGAAATAATAATGGGAGAAGCCATAAGAGTAATGATTTTAAAAGCCCTGTGTTCCCAAGGGGCATATGTTACCAGCTGCACAGACTTTTCTCAGTGTGATCAAAACCTTTTTTGTTCCCTTTAAAAATAAGACATTTGTAAGTAGGTGCTTCACCGATTGAAAAAGTAGTTGTTTGGTTGCTGGGTTTTTTTTTTTTAATTAAAAAAATTTTTTTAAAGTTTGTTTATTTTTGAGAGAGAGAGGAGGGGAAGGGCAGAGAGAGAGGGAGAGAGAGAAGAATCCCAGGCAGGCTCTGCACTGTCAGCATAGAGCCCAGTGTGGGGCTCAAACCCAGGAACCATGAGATCATGATCTGAGCCAAAACCAAGAGCCAGACACTTAACCAACTGAGCCACCCAGGAGCCCCACTCAGGTATCTGCTGGTTTGGTTTTTGAGAACAGCAGTGACATGTTTGTAGAATCAGTTGAGCGGTGTATTTCATTCAGCTTCTCAAAAGTTGCCAATAAACTTTAAAGAGATTCTGGATGAGGCTGTTGTAGTGACTCTGACTTATTGCATCCCATGCACCTCCTTGCCCCTCTTTTGTCTTCTTTCCCAGCCCCATATAAGCCTGAGATGGTGGGATAGAAAGGGAGTACAGGAAGGTTTGGGGCCCAGATATTGGTCAGGAGAAGTTGGAGGCTGGGAGTGGAGCCTCAGAAAGACATGGCAGCTCATGGTGCTGTGGTGTGGCCTCTCAGGTACCACCCTGAATCTCCCCAAGGGAAGACTGTCACCATCATCCTCTCCTTTGCCACTGGTGGTGACTGTTGGGAGCGTTTCTCGTAGGATTTAGGAGGGATGTCCAGGGTAATCTCTTAGGGCCCATTAACTCAGTTGCTTGGGCATTCTAGTGACAGAGTTGTGTGGTGCAGTGGAGAGAACACCAGACTGGAGAAGAGGTTTTGCCCTGGACAGTTTCTACTATGTGGCCTGAAGCGTGTTTCTTAAAATTTCTTCATCTTGATTTCCTTATGGTTGCACTAGATAATCCTTATGGTTGCACTACGTAATCTCCAAGCTCCCTCCTAAACCTGTGACTTGAAGCCAAGTTGTAAATTCAGTCTCCTCATGGGATAGGTAATGCTGCCTTGTGCCAGGGTCATAGGCAACAGCCCTGACTTGCCCTCATCTTGACTCCTCTAGAGAGGAGAATGTTGGTGGTTCAGCCCAAATCCCTTGTTATTTTGGGTAAAACAATTCCCAGTTGACGCTGTTAGCAAAATTGTGTAGAAGGCCTGGGGTGACCAATCATGCTGCTTTGCCTGCTAGGGAGGACTTTCCCTTCTTTAAAAAAAATTTTTTTTTTAGTTTCTCTTATTTTTAAATTTTTAAAAAAAAGTTTAATTTTTTTATATTAGTGAAGAGGGGGAAGAGGGGCAGAAGGAGAGAGAATCTTAGGCAGATTCCACGTTCAGTACAGAGCCTGATATGCAGAGCTCAGAGCTTAGGTGCCCCTGAGTTTCCCTCATTTAAAAAAATTTTTTTTGCTAATGTTTATTTATTTTTGAGAGAGAGCGAGCGAGAAAGAGAGAGCATGAACACTCAAGCCGGGGAAGGGCAGAGAAAGAGGGAGACACAGAATCCGAAGCAGGCTCCAGACTCTGAGCTGTCAGCACAGAGCTTGATGTGGGGCTCGAACTTACAAACCATGAGATCATGACCTGAGCCAAAGTTAGATGCTTAACCTACTGAGCCACCCCGGTGTCACTCCCTCATTTTTAAAACTGGTAAAATCCTGGACAAACTGGGACAAGTTGGTCACCCTAAGAGGGAAAGTGCCCACCAATTTAGCATTAAGGTGCTGTTCAACCAGAGCCAGTGGAAGTATCACTGAGAAATGTAAAAAAAATTCTAAAAATATCCAATTTCTATTGGTAATTATTGTATTTCCTAAAATTTTCTCCAGGTATTAAAATCTAAATGAAGTGCTCTCTTCCCTTGGTCCGAGGGCTGTGTAACCACGATACTTCCTATCCCAGCAGCCTATCCTAGGGTCTTGCACCAAATGTCTCTGAAACTACCTTTTCACTCACCTGTTCAGGGCAGGAGAGATGCTCCAGATGCATCTGATGGCACCATGGCCAAGCCTTGCCCCAATTCCCACATACCCTCCCACTTCTCACTGTGGGCCTAGGAATAAATAACCTCTCTCCCCAAACTAATGCTCTGACTGGGCTGCTAGGCTAGAAATGTGTGGCCACAAGAGAGCAGGAGCCATAAAAGATTAGATATTTTGTGCCCAGTATCTAAGATATCCTGATTTGGGTGATTTATTCTGGGAGGGAGGGTTCTGAGAGTGGCCGTAAAAGTCTAAAAGAGTCTGTTTGGGCATAGCCTGTATCCTGTTGCCAATAACTATTCTTTGTAAGATAGAGCAACTTATTTCCAGGACTTAGATTCCTTTTCCCCTTTCTTCTAAGCCGCTTTTGAGTTAGGAAGCAATGCAGGTGGTTCCTCCAAGTCCCTCTGCTTTCATCTAACCCTTCTTTTACTCTTAGCTTTATTTACCTTCTCTGTCTTCTCTGGGGGCATAGAACACTAAGCAGCCATTTTATAATTTCTAAAATCTATTCAAATTACACAATTTATGTACAAATATATTTTTGTTGCAAAAATTCAAATTTTGTCAGTCTGATGGATAAGAAGGGTATGTCCTTGGTTTACTTCACATTTCCCTTTGTTCCTGAATGACTGTGTGGAATAGGCCCTCCTTCACCCCTCCCCCTGCCATAACCTGCACCAGACTGTGATATAAGCAAGAAGTAGTCTTTTATTGTATTAGGCCACTAAAATTGGGGTTGTTTGCTACAGCAGTTGGCCAACCCTGATCAATGCAGGGCATTGCAAATAATGGCAGAATACCAACATCTTTTTGATCTTTTAAAACCGTACCATCTAGGCCCTGCCTTACCTCGTGTGTATATAAAGTTGACTTTCATTTCTTAAGACCCAGCCTGTGGTTTGAAAACCCAAGTAACTGCAGAGACCTGAATAACCTTTTTTCATCTGCTCTGTCTCCCTCCCATAACCATCCTTACCTCCCCATCTTTGTGAATATTCTTTTCCCTTCTCCCAATCTGTAGAAGTAAAATGGAAATGTTCATAGGTTAAAATAGGCCAATGGTTCTTTGGCTATGTCACCACATAAAAAAATGGGATGGAGAATTTTAACAGTTAAAAAAAATTCTTTCTGAATTTTCCTTTGGCCTTAAATACCATCTAGATAATTAACGCCATCGTGGTATCTTTTCTCCTCTTTGGGTGACTAAATATTTGTACCTTAGCTCCTTCCTTCTCTTTGTGTATGTGTATAGAAATGATTTCAATGCCCTAGCCTAAGATCTGGCAGAGAAAAATATTCTTATCCCCTTGGAGAAGGTCATCCTATTCTGGAAAAGCAGCCTCAAGAAAGGACCATATACATGTTTTGTAAAAGCATGATTATTAAGTTTCAGGTTTATTATCATGCAAATGCTTCTATTTCCCCTCTTACCCCACCCAATCCCCTCCTATAACCATGAATAAAATGACATCTGGGACGTTGGGAATTTAACCAGCCAGTCAGGAAGGCGGAACAATGTTTCCTCGGCCAGTGGTTCACAGGGGTTCTCAGAGGGCCTTTGCAGGGAACTTAAGGAGTTGTTCCTTTAAACAAGGTGCCAGATTATCTCACATTTTTAAATTCCCTTTGCTTTCAAAGTTAAGTGTTTATCTCCCTGGGAAAATGAATTGGTACAACCTTTCAGGAAAGCAATTTGGCAACATGCATCAGGAGCCTTAAAAACGCTTACAAACTTGACCTGGCAGTCCCACTCCTAGGGCTTTATTCTATGAAAATCATCAGAGATATGATCACAGACACTTATCACAGAAAAATTTATGAAAGCAAAATATCTGGAAACAGCCTAAATACCAAATAATAAGGGTAGGGGAGATCTGCTCAGTAATGGAATATTATGCTGCCTTTAAAAATAGTGTTTAAAAAAGTAGATAACATGGGGAAATGCTCAAGATAAAGTGTTAAGTAGGAAAAAAAGGATAGAAAACAAATTCTCACTTTGTTTAAAACAATTTATTTCGGCACACATACATAAAACACAAGGAATAAATATAAATAAGAAGAGTTTTGTTCTAACCTCGGTTCTGATGCGTGCTAACTGCTTAGCATTGAACAAATGACTTAAACTCTGAATTTTTTTTCAGGGTTGTGGTGAGGATCTGAAAGAATGTTTGCAGTTTCCTGCACATAATGGTTGCTCAGTTAATGGTAGTAACTGTTATCATTCTGATCCTTACCACAATTATTTATTAGTGGTAAGAGTTGGTCCATGACAAAGCTCATGAAAGAATGATTTTGTGGGAACAGTCTTCCTGTTACTGTCAACTAACTTCCCATTGTTGTCTACCCACTATCTTCTCTGAAGTGGTCCTGCCCATAATCCAGACAAAACAAACCCCGAGCCCTGAAGTGAAAATTGATACAGGGAGGAGAATTTCTGGAAACTATATGGAGGGGACATTTGGAGGAAGCAGAACTTCCTTTGGCTGTTCAAAAAAAGCAAATTAAGCATTTAGGAAAATGAGTTATTTATTGGGTTGAAAACAAATGATAATGTACATCTGTATGGTGCTGCACTATTTTAAACCCTATTATCTCACAGGACAACACATTTCAGTGAAGTAGCTTATAAGCTTAGGTACCCTATACAAGTTATCTATTGCTATATAACAGATTACCCCCAAACTTAAAATTTATACCAACACACATTTATTATGTCACAGTATCTATGGGTCAGGAATCTAGGTATAGCTTAGCTGGGTTGAGGGTCTGTTATGAGGATGCAATCAAGTATAGGTCAGACTTGCAATCTTCTCAAGGTTCAACTGAGCAAGCTCACTCAGTGGTTGTTGGCAGGATTCAGTTCCTTCTGGGTTGTTGGACTGAGGACCTCAGTTCCTCACTGGCTGTTGGCTGGAGGCCATCTTGGGTTCCTTGCTATGCAGGCTTCTATAAGGTAGCTCACAACATGGCCGCCAGCTTCAGCATAGTGAGTTGAGAGAGAGAAGAGTCACAATCTTTTGTAACCTAATTTTGGAATTGACATCCCATCACTTTTGCCATATTTTTTTTAATTAGAAGCAAGCCACTAGATCTAGCCAACACTCAAGGAGAGGAGATCATACAGGGGTGCGGATGCCAGAAGGCGGGGCATTGGGGGCCATTTTTTTTTTCAATATATGAAGTTTATTGTCAAATTGGTTTCCATTCAACACCCAGTGCTCATCCCAAAAGGTGCCCTCCTCAATACCCATCACCCACTCTCCCCTCCCTCCCACCCCCCATCAACCCTCAGTTTGTTCTCAGTTTTTAAGAGTCTCTTATGCTTTGGCTCTCTCCCACTCTAACCTCTTTTTTTTTTTTTCCTTCCCCTCCCCCATGGGTTTCTGTTAAGTTTCTCAGGATCTACATAAGAGTGAAAACATATGGTATCTGTCTTTCTCTGTATGGCTTATTTCACTTAGCATAACACTCTCCAGTTCCATCCATGTTGCTACAAAGGGCCATATTTCATTCTTTCTCATTGCCACGTAGTACTCCATTGTGTATATAAACCACAATTTCTTTATCCATTCATCAGTTGATGGACATTTAGGCTCTTTCCATCATTTGGCTATTGTTGAGAGTGCTGCTATAAACATTGGGGTACAAGTGCCCCTATGCATCAGTACTCCTGTATCCCTTGGGTAAATTCCTAGCAGTGCTATTGCTGGGTCATAGGATAGGTCTATTTTTAATTTTTTGAGGAACCTCCACACTGTTTTCCAGAGTGGCTGCACCAATTTGCAATTGGGGGCCATTTTAGAAGGCAGCCTACCACATCCCCTTTTTACAGCAGAGGAAACCAAGTCTCAGTAAGGATGTGTGACTTTCCCTAAATCTATGAAGGAAGACTCAAACCAGGGTCATTTAGGTTCCAAAGCCTATACTCTGTCTACTCTATCATGTAAATCTCTACTCATCCTATTCCAGTGTAATCCTTGTGCATAAAGGCATGCATGGTGTAATTTATTGAGTGCTTAAGGAATTTTATGTAATAAAAATATCCTAAGAAACCTACAACATTTTATGATGTTCTAGGATGGGGGCACATTTTGGAGATAATAGAAAAATGTAATGATAATTAGAAAAAATATACAGAGACTCCATTACCTACAAATGCCATCCAGAGTTTTCATAGATAAGGGCCTGGAAAAGAGTTCTTTAGGCCATCCAGGGTAGCAGAGATGATTAATTCCAAGCTGTTAACACATTTTATTATGCAAATACTCCAGCAGCTCAGCCATGGAGAAAGTCTGGGCACCGCCCCCACCCCATTCACTCTGGACACTCAATTTGCATGGAAATGTGGCACTCTCACTAGGAGAGGAGACTAGCTCTCCTTGGGGGAGGGGGCTTAGGAGGTAGGTGGGGGAGATGAAGGAGATCAAGCTACCCATTAGTGACATTGATCATTTTAACACCATTTGTGGTTAGAAAAACAATGATATTACCTTAATTTAGTAATTAAATTGCTCCAAGCAGGAGAGATAAGCAAAGCCTAGAGTCAGTTGCAGTTGCACTGAATTTTGGGCCTTCCAGGAATGGGAGTTGAATCCTGCATTACCAGGAAGAAGGCTATTCCATGTGAGCAGTATTTAGTCTCCACAGAAACAGAGGAATGTCCTTTGTGGGGAGAGAAAGGCAAGCAAAAGGAGCATGTCTCTGGGAATGAGATGGTATTTTATCTGGGAGTTTTTACTATGTACAGTGTTTGGTATCCAGGAGGTGATCACTGATGACTCTTATTGGCTCTTTCCCTCTTAATAGTACTTGGGTGGGCTGAGAACTCTATTCAGTGAATGGACAACCTTAGTTTAGGCATAGCAGGCTTACAGGGGAATATAGCCCTGGGTTGTTGGAGACAGCTGTTGAGGGGGGGCAAAGCAAGGGCATGACAAGAGGCCTCTCAAGAGATGGGCCAGGACACTGGCCTGACTTTGGAGGTGGACTAGGGGTGTTGCAAATTGAGGGCTTGAGCAGCACAATTATCTGGGAGTGGAAGGGCCTTCCAAGACCAGAGCAAAGACACACTCAAACATCTCTGTGAGGATCTTATTTCCAGATGGAGAGAGGGAGATGGGGGAGGTTAGCAGAGAGTTGGGGTGCCCACTCATCCATAAACACAAAACTTCTATAGACACTGGGAATTAAAGGACTGAATCAGGTTTCCCTACAAGCAGAGAGAAGTTCCATGTGGGGAGAGAGTGTGTATGCAGGACATACCCCTAACATCCTTTGTAGTTACTGCTTCTGGCAGTGAGGCTTCAGAAAAAGCATGTTTTTGGTGTGTGTGGTCTTCATCTCTGTACTTTCTACTGTATGCTAGCTTGTAAGTATTGGAGGACACTTCTGCTCTGTTTTCACTGTATCTTCACTATGTCTTTAGACTAGTAGGGTGAGTATTATCATTCTTATTTTCAGAGGAGAAAAACTATGGCTTGGAGAAGTTCAGTGATTTGTCCAGTGAGCTGGGGATAGGTGGTCCAGAGACCAGGCCTTTGAACTTCTGGCTAGGAGCCCTTCGCATTTCACCAAATTACCTGGGAAAGCCAAGCCTGCCTTGAAACAAAGGGCAGAGAAAGGGAGCTCAGTTGTATTGGAGAATTTGAAGAGAAACCACTAAGTTTTCTTGAAACTGTCTTCTGCTAATGGGCAGACAGAAAGGGAGGTAGCATCTGGGGAGACCTGTAGACCAGCCTCTGACTTTTTGGAACAACCACCTGATTAAGTTCTTAGAGCTTTAGCTCTGGAAGTAAATAGCTCTGTTAATTAACAGATAGGAAAGGATACACATCGCCAGAAAAAGAGGCTGAGATATGATGGAAAGGTCTCTGACCTCAGAGATCGAAGACCTGTATTGTTTTCTAGTCCTATTTGTGCTACTAATTCATCATTTAATTGTGTGAACTTAATCTCTCTAGTTCTTATTTTGTTCAGTTGTAAAACATGGACTAGTTGTATCTAAGCCCTTTCTAACTCTTACTAGGGAGAAGCTGGAGTCAGACAGAGATGTAATCAACTTCCATTCCATTTCTTACTGATTGATTACTAGATCCCAGCCTCCGGGAACCCCAGTTTCTCCCTTTAGAATTTCTAAGTTCTGGACATCCTGGCACTTTCCTTGATTGTAAACACAGGCTATGAGAGAAACTGGCTTCTTTCTAGTCACCAGCTTCCTCTGCCAGTCCCAGGATAAATGGCACCATGCAACAGTTCCCATTCGTTGTCCTGATGTCTGCATTTGACTACACACCATTCTTGACTTGTGTTCCTTCAGTAGTGCTTTCTCCCAGTCTGCCCTCAGGCTTCCCTGCCCCAACCATAGCCACATTTCCACAGAAAGGTGGATATCTGACCATCACTCAGGAACCACGTGGAAATGCAAGATAGTTTCCTGTCCTTCAGGACCTTAAAACATAATTGGAAGACAAACTGATCAATAAATTTAATTCATTTTCAATCAAAATCTTGGCAGGGTTTTTTTTTGTTGAAATTGACAAACTGATTCTAAAATCTATATAGAAATGTAAATACCTAAAATAGCCAAAACAATTTTGAAGGAGAAAAACAAAGTTGGAGGATTTATACTACCTTATTTCAAGACTTAATGTAAAATTAGAATGATCAGAATGTTGTAGTGTTGGTGTACAGATAGACATATGGATCAGTAGATCAGAATAGAGTCCAGAAATAGATCCCCACATATGATTGGCTGATTTTTTACAAAGACACAAAGGCAATACAATGGGGAAAAGATAACTTTTTCATCAAATGATCTGGAGCAATTAGAAACCATATACAAAAAAAAAAAAAAAAAATCAACCTTTATTTCATGCCATACACAGAAATTAACTTGAACTGGATTGACCTAAATGTAGGAGCTAAAACTCTAAAAGAAAACATAGGAAAAAATTTTGTGATCTTGGGTTAGACAAATACTTTTTAAATAGGACACACACACACGTAACCAAACTATAAAATAAAATATTGATAAATTGAGCATTATCAACATTAAAAATTGCTTTTCAAAAGACACTTAACAAAATGAAAAGACAAGATAAAGACTGAGAAAAAAATATTTGCAAAAAATATATCTGATTAAGAACTTGTATCCAGATTAAATAACTCCCACAACTTAATAATAAGGGAAACCAACAAACCAATAAAAATGGGCAACAGATTTGTACAACAGTCATTTCACCAAAGGAGACCTAAAAATGGCAAATAAACACATGGAAAGATACTTAACATCATTAGTCTTTAGGGAAATGTAAGTTCAAACCATAAGGAGATAGCACTATATATACAATCAAATGATTAACATTTAAAAGACAGGAAATAACAAGCACTGGTGGAGCAACTGAAACTCACTCATAGGAATGCAAGATGGTACAATCACTCTGGAAGAGAGCTGGGCAGTTTTCTTTTCTTTTCTTTTCTTTTCTTTTCTTTTCTTTTCTTTTCTTTTCTTTTCTTGTCTTTTCCTTTTTTTTAATTTTTAAAGATTTTATTTTTAAGTAATCTCTACATCCAGCGTGGGGCTCAAATCCACAACTCTGAGATTAAGAGTTGCATGCTCTATCTACTGAGCCAGGCAGGTGCCCCTGGGCAGTCTCTTTTAAAGACAGACTGACCACAGGACCCAGCGATTTCTCTGTTCACGAGAGAATGACAACATATGTCCACACAAAGACTTGTACTTAAGTGTTCATGGCAGCATTATTTGTAATGGTGAAAAACTGGAAACAACTGGAATATCCATCAGCTAATGAATGGGCAAACAAATTGTGATCTAGCCATGCAGTGGAATACTACTCAGTAATAAAAAGTGTGGAAGCCTGTGACCATATGGCTGAATCTCAAAGACATTATGCTGAGCAAAAAAGCCAGACACAAGAGTACATGCTGAATGATTCCATTTAAGGGAAATTCTAGAAAATAAAAAAAAACAATTGTGATAGAAAACATCACAGGATGCCAAGAGTCAGGACACCGGGATAAGGGGTTGACTGCCAGGGGATGAGAGAGAATGTAGATGTTCTATGCATGATTGTGGTGGTGTTTCCATGACTGTATACATTTGTCAGAACTCACTGAATTGTGAAAACACACTGAAAATTGGTGAGCTCTATTTACATAAATCACACCTCAGTAAAATTGATTATAGAAAATATAACGGGGAGAGAAAATATGTTGGCATGAAACAAACAGTGCCAGGTGAGAGTAAGAGACAATGCCCAAACACGAGGGGCAGAAGGCACAGTGTGGACATGTAAAGATGAGACCTAGCTCCCAACTGTATGTGGGATGATCCTGGGAAGGTGGGGAGAAAGGAGCCTTGTGTGGATGAGCCTTACTTAGGGCTTGATCCAGTTGGCACAGGAGGAGGGAAAGGGCAGGGGTTTAGCAGTGGACAAAACCCCGGGGAATGCCAGCCTCTAAAGGGCAGCAGGGGAAGCGGTTCCGGCTGTGGTGGTTTTGGTCAGCACCTTTACAGTAAGCTGTGGGGAAGTGTGGGGTCGCTCGAGTGTGGCAGCACTTTTGGCCTTGAGCCCCACACGCGGGTCACTTTCATCAGAACAGGAAAACGAAACAGGCTCCCCTGAATGATTTATGGGAGGGCTTGTATTTTGGGGATGTGATACTGCAATTTGTGTTATAGGATCAGGACATCTGTTTCCAGGAAGGCGTGTTCTCTTACCATGAGTCTTTCCCACCAGGGATCTTTTGCCCCTTCAAATAGTTACACGTTTTATCTTGGTTGCTCGTTAGCATAATGGGGCCTTCTGGTGACAAGTGGCCTCACTGTTGTGTGAGCATGAGTGGTCGGGGGCCAACTGGGAGGTGAGCAAGAACCTCTTTGGTCCCACCCTACCCCTCAGATGGCATCCAGCAGTGCAGTAAGCTGTAGGATTAGGGAGTATGCCATCTGCCAGACAGCATAGGCAGGCTCCCACTTAACAATTACGGTTTAGCCATTTATTTGATTAAATTTCAGTTATGCTAACTGTCCCCATGTGGATTGATGGCCCTTGCTGGGGAACTCTACTGCCAGCAGATCTTGGCCTACAACCCCTTCTCACCAGGAGGCACATCTCCTTGGGGAGGTCTGAAGCAAAAAGGGATAGAATCTGAATCCTGGCTAGAGGGACTTTGGCAAGCTTCCTGTTCAACCCTGCACTTCACAGATGACAAAATTGAGGCTAGCTGGTCACAGGGACCCAGTAGGAAAGGGACTTGCTCAATGTCACACAGCCTGTTAAGTGTTGAGTAGGACCTGGTGCCTTGGGCCTCAAGGTCCTTTCTAAGTCATGCAGACCTATTCCTCTTGGTTTATGAAGCATGCGAGCATGGCCTGGCATGTGTGTAGATGGGAACACAGTGTTGTACCTATGGCAGGCAGGTACTCTGTCTCTTACCTCTTACTCCTTTTCAGGAGGGGAATGTAGGACCTCTGCATGTGCTCACCTTTCCCTGCCAGGCTAGTTCTAGTTCAGGAAAAAAACCTCATTGAAAATTCATTTTGAGAGGCAGGCTCAGTACAAGCCACACTTTTTTTTTTTAAGCCCTACCCCCTTCTGCTTTTAAAGGAAATAAAAATCCTCAGTTCTCAGTGAGGAAGATCTTTGTCTGGTTTAAATCTTAGGAACTTTGTTTTGTCAAAAGGGTGTTTGAGATTCTGGAAGCCCCACCCTGCCCGGTTTTCAATACTCCCCACTAATCCCTTTTCACCCCGAGGCCTTGTCCACATGGTGTTCATGGTCTCCTAGCTTGTCTGGGTGAATCCTCCCAGCTCCCACCCTGAGAACCTCCTGCAACCCATGATCCCCAGGAGCGTATTATACAAGAATGTGTGTGTACAAGCACCTCCCCCCAACACTGTATGTGGGATCGAATATTCATTGTATAAGTCAAATTAAAATGTATTAACTTTCCTTCCAGATGCCCCCTGATAGCAAGTTTAATTACTCTGGACATAATTAAATGAGTTTAGGAGATTAGAAATATAAGGGGGTAGTGAAGAGCATACATTTAGGGGGAAATAAGGAAAATTTAATTCTGAGTCTTTTGTCACTTGGTGGGTCGAATGCTGGGGATAAGCGAGATGGAGGAGATGCTTGGGAAGAGGTGGGATGAGGAAGGTTTTAGGAGGGTTGGGCCAGTTTGGATGTATCAGGATGTGTCAGTCTCTTACCCCACAAATGTAGAAATGTAGAAGGCTGCGTGCCTGGGCATCTTTCCTTTGATTTAGGGTGGTTTTTTCCTGTGGAGATCCACTAAACTTGGGGCAGATTGACCAAGTAGGGAGCTGGGCAAGCAAGCAGTGATGCTGAATCCTGCTCTCTCCCCTGCTTTGTTCTAGGACGTGGCCTCATCTTGCCATAGGCTTTCCGTCCCGTGGCAGGCTTTTGCAGGGACTTAAGGTCAAGTTCACAAACTTCAGAATGTCTTCAACAACAGAAGTGGCTCCCTAGAGTGTTGGCTGCTTTGTGTTTCTGTGGCTCTTGGCTTATCACACACCTTCAGGTACTTCAACCCCATTGTAGCCCTGACTGAAGGAGCAAGGTGGAGCCAACAAGCCTAGTCCAGCTGATTAATTAGATGCTGGGTTACTCCATTAAAAACTCAGGCACACACACACACACGCGTGCATGTACACACATGCTACCATGTGCACACATGCATGCACACAAATACACTCACATTGACGCACACTAGCACATTCACACATACATATATACACTCATTTGCATGAACATGCACTCACATGTTCACATAGTCACTTATAACTCACATGCGTGAACACACACCAACACACATATGTATATACTTATATGTGCTCTTGTATGTATGAAGACATTCATACAACACACGCTCACATGTATGTACAGACACCTGCACACACAATTCCTGCAGTCATGTATACACACTTGTGAATACTTATTCATTTATATATATTTGCACAAATATGTATGTATGCATACACATGTCTATACCCTTAAACACAACACACACACACACTTAGAACTTAAAGGTGAAAGTTTTGGAGGAGAAGATACCCTCTTTGTGATTAATCTTACTATAGGTCCTTCTTTTTAAAATCCAGTTTTTCAGCTGGAGGGGATGTCTTGCCTCTGAGTGGAAAAGGCAGTTGTGTTAAATTTTTCAGCTGCACAGGGCGGAAGGATATTCTTCCTTGTGGTTTAGAATTACACTCCAGAAAGTTGCAAGCAGATTTCCACACCCTTTCTGAAGGTGCCTTCCCCTACACTGGGGCTATTTTCAAGATGTTGGACAAAGCTCTCTAAATAAAGTGTGTGTGTGTGTGTGTGTGTGTGTGTGTGTGTGTGTACACATATATATATATATATATATTTTTATAAAAGCCAAAAGAAAGCACCAAGGCACTGAATGAATAATGAAAGTGAAGGCAAAACAAGCCTGAGGAGATAAAGTGAAATTCTCTTACATTTGAGCCTTGGGTTAGGGGGTTGGGGACTGTGAGGTGCTAGGATGGTGTTTAGAAATAAAGAGTCTGTGTTATGTCTAGCGGTCCTAGTATTTTGTGTTACTCTGACCCCGGCATTGTATCATTTCAATGCAGTCGGGTGTGCAAATGTTCAGTTCTGGTGGATGAAAGGTATTTTGTATTCAAGCCAAATCTACATTTCAGATTTGAAATGGGGGGAAGCTGGGGGAAAAAGGGGTGGGGCTGAAAGGGGGCAAAGGTCAGTGTTCACAGGTCTGAGACCATGTTTAATATCACATGACACCTTTGTCAAACAGTGTGTCACCCACCCTCCCCCCTGTACACACAAGCGTCTGGGTTTCTGTACCTAAGGGACCTTTCTCTGTGTTGCCTTCCACCCAAACTCTCAGACTTGCTTTCCATAAATTAGAAGAAATGAATGAAATTTGATCTATCACTTTTTTTTTTATGTGGTGGCATGAGAAGCCCTGGAGGGTTATGTGCTCTCTTCCCTCCCTGGTCAGGCTGTCTGCTTCTCCTTCCTGGGCTCCTGTGGGCTGTCTGAGGCCTCAGGGATTGACAGGAGGCTGCGGTGGGGGCGGTGGTATTGTATTTCTTACTCATGGCCTTGAAGGTGAGCCTCTGGTCTGCAGCCCAGGGTCAGGTCATCCCCTGAAACCTCAAAGGTGATGAATGAAACCCCAGGCAATCAGATGCATTTGAGACTTGAAAGTGGCAATGAAGACTCTTGGGTTCTGGGGCCATCTGGGGCCTTTCTGTGGGGGAAAAACAGAGTAGTATGGGCTAATGGCCTACCTTTCACCTTGTGGACCAGAGTTCACTGTGGCTTTGATCTTTACCTACACACTGGTGAACGTCTATCCTTATCACCACAGTCCCCACGTAAGCATTGCTACTCTGGACAAGCATCCGGAGTGGGATGGTGCAGTGACATACCTTTCTGCGTCTAGAGTCTTTGGGTCTCCCCAAAAACGCTTTATAAAAGAGGGCAAAACTGGTGGATATTGTAGTCACTTTCCTCCTTCACCTTTTGGCACCAAGTTTTAAAGACCAGGGAGAGGGAGAATGAGCCACCAGAAATAGTTTCCCAGTGAAACTTTATCTGAGCTTAATGAAAGAGAGCTCTATTAATGAGCACAAACCAGCAAAGGGAGGAGGACTTCGGAGGCACATAGACCTTGGTTCCAATCCAGAGGTGTCACTTGAAATGGTGACTTCTCTGAGATCCTTCCTTTCTCATCTGGAAAATTGGGATAATAATAACTCGACTGTGAGGTTGTTGTGAATATCGTATGAGTTATTGCATGCAAAGTGCCTGACATAGATTTGGTTCTCAATATATGTTAGTCATCATTTCTTAAGATTTATATTTAGCCATTATTTCAAAGAGTTAGAAGCATGCATACATGCTTGGATTTATACATAAATCCATGGGGCAAAGGCAAAGTTTTAAAATGGGCATTTGGAAGGGGGAAAACAAACATGCTCAGGAATGAGGCTTGAATTCCTTGATCAACCAACACTCCTGACCAAATCATGATTTCCCTTTTTTTTTGGGAGCTCAGAGGTGTTCTCCTCTGCTTGGTGCACTCTGGTGGGAAGAATCTCTGCAGAAACCAAGGCAGTACCTGCAGGGCAGGCCTGAAGGCCCAGTGCTCACTTTATACCTGCCGCCATTTTGACAGTTGTTCTTAAATGGATCAAGGTCAGGTTTACCTGCTTAATAATGATCTGCTTAGGTATAGAAACAAGATGCCAGGAACAATTTGGGGAGACTAAGCACTGTACAAAAAAGCCACTGCCTTGTCCTTCCCCTATCTCCCAAGCCCCACTTTTAGGCTACCAAGATTGCTGTTTAAAATGAGATATAGAGGTGCTTGGGTGGCTCAGTCGATTCAGGGTCCAATTTGGGTCAGGTCATGATCTCTTGGTCTGTGAGTTCAAGCCCTGCGTCAGGCTCTGTGTTGACACTTCAGAGCCTGGAGCCTGCCACGAATTCTGTGTCTCCCTCTCTCTCTCTGCCCCTCCCCCACTCTTGCTCTGTCTCTCCCTCTCTCTCTCTCTCAAAAATAAATAAACGTTAAAAAAAAAAGAGATATAATCTTCACAGTATTGCTGAGACATCACAAATCACACAGCAAACCAATAATTCCTATGTACTTGAACTTCTTAATTTGTTACTTGTTCTTTAAAAACTTTGGTCCCTTTCAGTATGGGAGATAACTTCTCGCTGCCAATTTTGAAAGTCCTAAAATCAAGGGAAGAGCAAGAAAAACTGGGCAGGGAGAAATATTGTGATGTGGTAGAGGGGCCAAGAAGTGGATTTCATTTCTGGCTCTGTCACTAATTAGCCACCACTAGCCATCAGATCTTAGGCAGGTAAATCTCCTCGTTCCTGCCACCTCAGTTTTTAGATCTGTAAAATAGAGTGATGGTTATCTCATGGCTTTGTTTTGACATGCACTGAGATAAAAGATGGGAAGGGAACAAAGTGCTCTGCATATTGTTTGCCACCCTTACCTATGATTCTTTCGTGAAAAGGTCAACCCAGCTTCAATTCACATGACCAGCTAGCCTGGGGTTGGGACTCAGCACATTTTCCCCAAGTATTAGCAATAGTCACCAAAAACCCTAAAAAAGGTTGACATACTCAACCCAGTGGCAGTCTGGAGGGCTTGACAAACTGGTGTATGTGCCCAAGAGTTCTGTCCTCCTTAATTCTAGTATGGAAACTATAGTCCTCCAGACTCTAGTATGGAGTATGGCGGAATCTTCAGAGTAGCCCTCTGAGGCTCAGAAGAAGCCACAAAATGAAGGACTTGTTGATATTAAACAAGGGTCAGCAAACTATAGCCTAGGGGCCAAATCCAGAGTATTACCTGCTTTTGTAAATGTCGTTTTATTGGAACACAGCCATGCTTATTCTTTTATGGATCTATGTTTGTCTAATTCTCTGACTGCTTTCAATGGCAGACTTAAGTAGTTGTGACAGACTAGCCCTCAAAGCTAGCAATATTTACTACCTGGCCCTTCACAGGGAAAATCTGCTGACCCCTAATATAGAATATAGATCAAAGTAGGCTGTCACTCAGGTCCCCTATAAATGTGTGGCTTACCCAGTTATTCAGCTTATTTTACTAATGAATTCCTATTATATCTCAGGAGGGGTTAATACTGTTTCTGGGCTCAATAGTGAAACAAGGACAGTATCATTTTCTTTTATTCTCCTTTTTTTTTTTTTGGAGTGTCCTCCCTGTAGAGATGGAAGAAAATTGACCATCTATGTGCCAGCCACTTTACTTACCATCACCTTTACTTTTTATCATAACTCAGTCAGTTAAATATTTTACCTATGGAGAAACTGATCTTCAGAGATGTTAACTAACTCAGCCAAGATCACACAGCTAGTATGGAGTGAAGCCAAATTTCAATCCAGGCCTGCCTAATTCCAAATATTAGACTCTTCCCATCAAAGGTTGCTTCCTCCTTGCTGTCTGGCCCTCCCTGTGAAATTTCCTCAGAGGCCAGTTCTAGACACCATCTATGCCTTGTAGGCATGAGCTAAAGCTGATGAGTTACCTCTTGAGGCATTCCATAGCCTCAGTTCCATTTGTGGAGTTCAAGGCTTTTCTAACTTACAGGAGGGATTTTAGGCATCAGATTGAAAGATGAAAAAGATGTTTTTGGGGGGAGGGGATTAGGAAAATGTGACAACTTTCCCTGAATCCTAAAATCACCTTGTGGGGTAACTGCCTTGTCTCCTGTGTGAAGAGCAATTCAGAACTGTTGCAGTTCAGGATTGTCCATGGAACTACCCCAGTCTCAAATGAATCACACAGTTTCACTGCATTGGCAAGCCTTTATATACCTGCACTTCTCTCAGGTGAGGGGTAGAGATCTGATAAGTACAGACCAGGAGGACCCAACATCCAGAAGCTCTAGTCTCATCCCATAAACATCTGTCAGTCCACCCCCACAGCCTCTCTGTCTATCCCTGCTGGCTTTGCCATCTAGGGTCTTGGCAATGACTCTGTTTTTGAAGGCAGTGGAAGAGTCCTGGATTCTGGAATGAGTCTGGACACGGGAAACTCTCTGCACTGGCTGAACTGAGCTTCTGGATGGAAGCCAACCCGGGAGAAGAGGCATCTGATCTGTGATAAGGACGAAGGGCCAAAGGCAGCTGCAGCTGCCCTTGGTCTGGCCCTTTTGCTTAATATATGGTCAGTCTTCTGATGAAAGGGCTCGGGGTTAAAGGTTGGCTCTGAGTTGACTGTTAATATACCTGCCCTCTTCTTGCTCCCTGGGGGAGGGATTTTTTTCTATAAGGTTAATTCAAGGTAACTGCATTTTAGGGGAAGGAGGAATGGTAAAGACATTTCTTAAAAATTAAAAAAAAAAGGGGGGAGAAGACCAATGATGAATCTATTGTACTCTGGGTTGCAGACCTTAGTAGAACACATGTCTAATTCTGTAAAGGCTCAAAGCTCCCAAGCTTATGACGGGTGATAAATAAGAAATAGTAATTAAATTAAAGATGTGTGCACTGGCTTCTCTGAATTCCTGGAAGTTTGAAAATGGACTCCCCCTCCATCATGATTAAGACCCTCACTAAGGATGTTCTGTGGTAGTGAGTGGAAGAAGATGTCACAGGAGCTTCCCTATAGACTTCTCAAGCTGTCACAGTTGAGCATCTCCTTTGGGGCAAAGAGAGGTGGAGAAAGAGAGGGCCCTGGGTAGGGGCTAAGGTGGCTGTGGCTGCCTTGGCAGTAAGAAGGAGAGGCTGTAGACTAGGCAGACAGACGTTTGTGGGAGAAAGTTGGAGCTACTGGATCCTGGGTCCTCTGGGTCCATATTTATCAGATCTCTACCCTTTACCTGAGAGAAATGTGGAATATAAAGGATTGCTAATGCAATGAAACTGTGTGATTCATTTGGGACTGGGGTGGTCACATGGAACATCCATGTAAAAGCAGAGTTGACTCCTCTGGAACAACAGCTCCACCATAGGCAGGGGGTGGGGGTCACAGCAGGGACTGAAGCGGCCACTCCTTCAGCCTCAGGTGGGAACTTTGAGCCATCTGCTTACGCACCCAGTGTAAGGTCAGGGAGACAGGCCACGGCTCTAGGCACAATCGGCAAAGGATACTGTGGTTCATACCTCAGGTTATGTGGTTTTGAACAAATCTGAAACATTGAGATGATAACTCCTGGAGGGAGGAGGCCCTGCAGCCAGAGTTGTGAGAGTTAGTCTTCGTGGAAGAGAGGGATCAGAGGCGTTGATGGCATCTGGACGGGTCCGGGTGAGGAGGGACAGAGTCATGGGAAAGTCTGTCTCCTGCAGTCACTCGTGGGGCTGAGGGAATTGGTGTGTGTGTGGGCTGAGGTGGGAAGGGCTGAGCCTCTGACCTCTGGGTTACGGCAATGCCGTTTTCCTTCTTTCCTTAAAGAAGAAAACCACACACACACACACACACACACACACACACACACACACACACACACACAGACACACACCAAAAAAAAAAAAAATCCCAACAGTTCATGGTCCTGTTTATTCTCAGACAGGGAGTGGATGGCCGTTCAGAGGTGTCTGACTATGCCGTCCAGCCAAGCTGACATCTGTGGGAGTTCAGGGTTTTAAATGTTTAGTCTGCATGAGACCCCCAGGTCCCAGTGGGCTCAACTCCTGATAGGCCTGACTTAGTCATCTACCCCCAGCCTCTCCTATGAAATGGAATTGTGGGGGTTTGTACAAGGAAAGCTTGGTTCCCTCTGAAGTCCAAGGGGATGCCTGGGCAGAGGGTTGTCATCAAAGTTGTCAGGAACCTAAGCCTGTGGACTTAGTTAAGGCTGTAGGTCAGCATCTGTCCACCTCTTCCTTTCTCCCTCAGAGCTAGCTGCCATTCTCTGATATGAGGGGGCATGGTAAGGACTGGGCCTGTCTGTCCACATGGTGCTTCATACCTCTTGCTATCACTGTACTTATACACAGCCCTGCCATTAGTTGTCAGCGTGTCTGCATCCCCTGTCCCCTCCAATGGTTCTCTTCTTTATTTCTCTTTAAATCTTCAGCTTCGAGCTCCGTGCCTGGCACAGAGCTTTTGTTCAGTAAAAACCTGGAATTGGCCCAAGCTGAACTCAGCTGAACATGCTTGTCAAAAGCCTGAAGATTTCACTGGGCATGGTGGTATGTGGGGCATCTATGGAGAGAGCTTTGCAGATCTCTGAGCTTGCCACCTATAGAGTTTCTGGGCCACAGTCATGGAGTAGCCAGTGGGTAGGGGTTGCCCTCTGACATCGCGGCTTGGCTGGGGTTGTCAGCCCATTTACTAACAGAAGAGGGACACCTGGGGTCTATGGGACAAGGAGGGGATGACCCCTGTACTGCCACTTCTTTTCTAACTGGAAGTTCTGCAGGGCTTGGGGTAGGGGACGCCATGGGAGTGCAGCAGTTTAGGTCTAGTAGTCACTTAGTTCTTGTCTGCTCTGGAGTAGCCGCAGGCAAACCTCAGTTAAGTAAGTCTGGTTTAAAAAATATGTTATTGCTGAGGGTCTCTTGGGTGACTCAGCAGGTTAAGCGTCCAACTCTTGATTTTGGCTCAGGTCATGATCTCATGGTTCGTGGGTTCAAGGCCTGCATCGGGCTCTGTGCTGGCAGTGTGGAGCCTGCTTGGGATTCTCTCTCTTCTTCTCTCTTTCTCTGCCCCTCCTCACCTCCAACCCTGCTCACACACTCTCTCTCTCTTTCTGTCTCTCTCTCAAAAATAAATAAATAAACTTAAAAAAAATAATATGTCATTACTGAAAATATGCTTTTTAACCAGTTTATGTAACACTTTGCCCCTTGTAGTTTCCAGGGACTAAAGTGTGTGAAGATGCACAAAGCAGAACTGACAAATTCAGAATGCAAGTTGATTTTATACAAATCAATTAGCGGAATATAAGTTGCAGAAAGAAAGAAAGGGAAACCAAAGTTTGAACTGTGTGCTGAAATGATGTTGAATGTATTTAGCTAAATGCCTAACTTAGAGGTAAGCTCTAAGAAGAGTGCTTGTCCTTCTGGAGTTTCTCTTTGGCAGCTCCTGCAGTTTAGCCAGTTGTTGTCTGGCCATGAAGGCTCCAGGTTTGGAGATTCCACGTCTTTACGTGCCAGCAATGTCTCAGGAGATCAGCTCAGCCTCACTGCTCTTCAGTCTTTGTGGTCTGCTCAGCTGTTGATCCATGTATCTCTCCTTTTATCTAACATTTATAGTGAGCCTACTGTGTGCGTTGTTAGTGTTGTGACATTATGAAGGTGATTCTGAAAATATGGAATGTTCGTATCCTGAGGAACTCGCTGTCTAATTCAGGATTTCTCAACCTCTGCACTATTTGACATTTTGGGCCAGGTAATTCTTTGTTGTTGGGGCTGTCTTGTGCCTTGTAAGATGTTTAACAGGATCCCTGGCCTCCACCCACTAGATGCCAATGGCACTCCCTCCCTGCTCTGCCTTACCCTCAGTTGTGACAATCAAAAATGTCTCCAGATATTGCCTGTTGTCCCTGGGGGGCAAAATCACTTCCGGTTGAGAACTGCTGGTCTAATCAGAGACAGACACTCCTGACACAGAACAATGTGTTAAGTGTTTTAATGGATGCATATTCAAAGGATTATGGAATGAGAAAGGAAGGAATAGGAGATGTTTGTGCTGTACCTTGAATGGTCCAAGAAGGTTTGTCAGGCACAGCAGGGAGGAAAGGGCATTGTATGCAGAGGGAACAGTGTGCAAGGTGCATAGGCATTATAGAGCATGGTGGGCTTGGGTAGCAGAAGGAACTAGATGTGGCTGGTGTGTGGGCTGAATGATTGGGTGGGAGGAGGAAGCCAGAGAGGGAACTGGTGAAGTAAGCCAGGACCAGGTGGATTGGGGCCCTGCAGGCAATGATACACTTGGACTTCACCTTTTTTTGATGATGGAACCAATGAAAATCTTTACATTTAGTTCAGCCTGGGGTGGGGGACAGCTGAGATACCATTCATGCATTAACCAGCCAATCAAACCAAAACTAATCAAAGAGAGGTAAGTGACTTATACTTGGCCTCCCTTTTCCTTGATCACCTCCCCAACTTTAAATAGAAATTAGAAGTCAAGTGAACTGAACATAGTCTCTTAGTCATCATGTGTAAATGAAGATTTTTCCCGGGAGCATAAGGTTCGGAGTTCCTGTGGAAAAGATAGCCATGTCCCTTTTCATGTTATCGAGTTGTCACTGGGAAAGTGCTACATGTCTCTCTCCCCTTGTTGCATCTAAGTAGAGATGTGACAATTTCTCATCAGTGGAATGTGGGGTGGACACGGGGTGTGCTCCTTCAGGTCAAGACTCTCCCATGTCCTTTTCCTTTTCCATTGACCCTAGGGGAATGAAGCTTCAATGCATGGTAGAGTCACATGACAGAAGGAGCCTGAGTCCCTGAAAGACTGTGTGGGAGAGAACTGCTCACATAACAGAGCACCTTCCCAAGATTTTGCATGAGCAGGAAACAAACTTCTGTTGTGTGAAGGTACTGCATTTTGGGTTCATTTCTTCCTGCATCTAGCCTATCTAATCAAACACAGAGGCTGCATTTGCTAATCTGGTCCTAAAAACACAGATGTGCACTCTGTTGCCCACACTGAAGACTGGATATGAGGCTGAACACCACATTTGAAATGGTGATGGCTCAGGTGACTTGGGGGGAGATGAGGTATTGACTTGATCCTCCTTTCCATTGCTTGCAGTAAGAGTCCCAGATGGTAGCTTCCCTCTGCACTTACAGCTTTCCCTCCCCACCAGCACTCCCTCTTCCCCCCAGTATTCTCTACATTCCCTTTCCCCCATTTATTAGGAAACCTCCTCATAAAAAGGTGGGAGAACACAGCCTTTGGTTTTATGCTGAGTCACCAGGCAGAGAGCTCAGTGGAGCGCCTTGGAACATATAAATGTCCATTGCTTCTTTTTTAAGGTCTGGGGCCTAACACTCCAGGCCACCTGTGTTACCTAGTCCAGTTGGCTGCGTCTAAATAGTAGATTCCTTCTCGTGTTCCTGAAAACAAGAGGACTGCCTGGGGTGTGCATGTGTGTGTGCGCATGCTGGCAGGTATATGTGCTACAGGCCTGATATTAGACATAGGCAAGTAAAATATTGTCCATTTAACATATGGGGATCAGATGACTGGTCATGGAGAGTTGTAAGAGCATATGCGTGCATACCTTTTACCTCCTGGCTTGTGGGGAAAATGACCTCTAGGATTTTACGTTTAGCTTCCCATATACACATTGGTGACTGTTGGCAACAAGATGGCAGGAAGAAGGGCATTGCTTCTGAAACCCCATTCCTAAATGATCCTTTTTGCCCAGTCTGCTTTACCCACTTGCATACTGTTCATTAGAGGTAGAGGAGAAGGAGAAAGCAGGGGTAGTGGTGAAAAATAGAAGGGAAACTTGAGTGTGCCTTTTTCTTCTCTTTCTCTTTCTCTACCTTCAGCCATCATTAACAGAAAAATATTTTTAAAAGATCCCTTGATGGCATCCCCAAATGCGAAGGCTGACATTTTCTTAGCTGATGGCCTCCTTCGTGAAGGTATTTTGTGTCCTCCCAGCATGCCTGCTGGATCCCTGGTTTGCTGCAGTTGCTAAGGTAAATACTCTTTCCATTAAACACCACAGCCCAGGAGTGGCCTAAAGCTCAAATAAATGACCAAGGAGCAAGTTAAACATTCCCTGGGGCGATTTTAACCTATGCAATGGCTTTTTGGGAAAATTGCCTATTTTTTCATGTTTTGGCCAGGGGGTGTCTCTTATTCCCTTCTTTTTTTTTTTTTTTCTTTTTTCTCAGCTGCGTACACCTTTTCTTTCATTTATTCATGCATTGGATGAAGGGTGGAAGTAGGATTAATAAATCACAGAGGACTGCCTTCCCCCTCCTGCTACCCCCAACTCCCATCTCAGCTCTGTATTTGTAAAGAAAGTCAGAGCAGAATACATGCATTATGTTAACTTTGGGGGGACCTGGGGCATGTAGCCAATTTGAAGAGGCCCTGCTTCCCTTTCCTGTGAAAATACCACAGCACAACAGGCACTGGAGAATGGTGTCCTTCTGGAAGATTCCTCTGACAGGAAGAAGATTCACGGATCCTGGTCCTCAGTGACATTTCAAGGCATGTGTGCCCAGAGCTTTGCAGGATGGCTTGGTTTTGCTTGTTCCCCTTTGGTTCCAGAAGGATGTTTTCACAGTCCTCAGGGGAAAAAATAGTGTCCTGACAGTTGTCATGCTTCATCATTTGATTAAGAGGCCATGGGGACAACCTTATTTTATCTCAATCTTTTGTGGCCAAAGAGTCTGACTGCCTGGCAGAAGAGGCAGTGTTTGACTGAGTGAGGGAAATCAAGAGTGGGCAGTGGCCTCTTGCTGCCTGCCAGCACCCTCCCCTCCGCCACCCCACCCTGGAAGAGAATGCTTCACTGAAAGTACACTCTCAATTCTTGCCTGATTTCTGCATTTGTGGGTTTGCTACTTTGTGCAGTGTGTTTGACCTCCCGCTACATGATGTGTCCCTGTGCCCTAGAATCCAGTCTGTTCCGTCCATGCTCTTGTGTGTCTGCTGCATGTGTGATTCTCAGCAAACCACCCAAAAGTACCACTCATGACCATAGAAGTCAGGCTCTGAGGAGATTGAAGACCATGATCATAATTACTCAAGTTGGTGGTTTTCAAACCATGTTTCACAGAGATCCTGGGACAAGAAGGATTGTAGGCTATGGGTGAGTAGTTCTTTATTATTTTATATATTTATTTATTTTTAATTTTTTTTTTTTTTTTACTTTTTATTTTTGAGAGAGAGAGAGAGAGAGTGAGGGAGGGGCAGAGAGGGACACATACATACATACACATACACACACACACACACACACACACACACACACACACACAGAATCTGAAGCAGGCTCCAGGCTCTGAGCTGTCAGCACAGAGCCTGACATGGGCCTTGAACTCACAAACTGTGAGATCATGACCTGAGCCGAAGATGGACTTTTAACCAACTAAGCCACCCAGATGCCCCTGTGGGTGAGTAGTTCTATGCTGGCCAGCGTGATCTTTTTAAAAATGTGAATTGGATCATGTTATGTCACTCAGTGCACTTAGAAGAAACCTGCACCCTGAGAGTTTGGCCAGCCAGGCCTTGAATATCCTGCTCTTCTCCAACTGCAACTCATGCCCCCAGCCCTATGTGGGGCTGTGGTCTGTCAGCCTCCTCTGTGGTTCTGGCCTCTGCCTCTAAGGCTCTTGCCCCACACTTTACCTGGCTACCTTCCCTGCGTCCTTCGGGTTCCCCTTAGATGTACTTTGAGAGGCCTTCCCTGACCCAAAGACTGAGTTAGTGTCCCCAAGGTGCGCATTCATAGAGCCTTGTGCTTTTTCTCCATTGCGTGAGGCCCTACTGCAATTACTTAGGTATTTGGTGTGATTATTCGCTTAGCCTTGGTCTTCCTGCACAAACCTTTAAGACACACAGGGGCAGGGGCAAGTCTGTTCCATTTGCAGATGTATGTCTAGCCTGTGGCATATAGTAGGTGCTCAATAAATAAATGTTTAATAAAAGGGGGAATAATGGAGTGACACTACCTCTCTATGTCTTGTCTTCTACACACTTCAAGTTGTGTGTCAGCTGTGTAAGAGAGCAGATTAAAATAATTTCACCAGCACTCTTTTTTAAAAGGGAGGGCCGAGTGGCCCTTTTCAAGCCACTTGTTTAGGCAGTCCTCAAAGAGTATAGTCTTTATTTCCCTTCCTGGAGTGGGAAATTGGAGCTTCCAATCCATATGCACAGGGTCTGGATCCTGGGGATCTTGGAAGTGACCTGGATGTCCTGGAGGCTGTCCAGGGCTGGAACCAGATGAAGAGGCCCCTCTGCCCGTTGCTGAGTCCTGAACTCCTTGTTCAAGCAACCCCTTTGCCAAACCACCTCAGGCTACAGCACTAGACTCCAGAGCAAGACTTGGATGGAGATATTAGAGAATAGTTCTGACACCCACCTCTTTTTTCTTCTGAAAAATCCCCACTTTATGGCCCTTTCAGGAAATACGGAAGATGAAGGCCCAGAATGTAACTGGGGCAGAAGCGGGGGGGGGGGGGGGGGTGCCGCGAGATGGAGGAGAATTCTCATGTTTTTCGTTCTTGACTCTAAGTCAGTCTGTTTTTGTACTTGTGTCTTTTAAGCTTTTCCACATGTGCCCCAAGGGCCCATCGGTGAGTGTGTTTTATAAACTGGAAAAATGAATAAAAATAAGACCCAGAAGGGAAACACCAGAAGGAGTGTGAAGGGAAAAGTGTTAGTTCCTCTGTACCTCCCAGCTAGGCCTGCCCTGAATTTGTGGGAGCCCCAGGGTCAGGGTTATTTGGCTTTATGGGTAAAATGTGGAGTCTTCGCTCAGAGAAAGCCTCATCGGTTTTATACTTGGCCTGCTCCATTCAGCATTAATTAACTTCAGGAAAGTAAAAAGTGATCCTTTTTTATTTGGCTATCTGGCTCCACAAACCTCATTTGCTTCCTGTCCCATAGGTGTTGGATTGATAGGACTGCAAATGTGTAAAGTCTTGCACAGGAAGCCCCCCGGCACGGCCATTCAGAGGTTCTCACCTCCCGCCGGACCCTAAGTGCACGCAACCAGGAGGCCCACACCCCGTCTCTCAGTGTGCACCTGAGAAAGTAGTACCTGAAAGAAAACTCCATTTTCTTCTCTTAACACGCTTGGGCCAAAACAAGAGCCTGGGGCAAGGGGCTACTTGGAAAATAAATTCTCTAGATTGCTTGAAAAACTGATCATAGCCCAAACCCCCAAAATTTGGAAAAGCAATATATTTAGAAAGTTTGAAGAAGAACTTTGAAATAATTCCAGCAGGTTTGTGATTACCCCACCACAGTCTCTGTCTGGAACCCAAGGTTTTATCCTTTAAACCTTGCTGAGCAACTTTATCAGTAAAAGCATTTTTGAGAATGTATGCTTAGCATATGTGTATGTATGTATGTATGTATGTATGTATGTATGTATTTGTAATTGATGTACGCATACATTTTGTATTCATGTATTGCATATATTTAAAAGCAAACTCCTAAATGAAATTTTAAGAATTGATACAAATGGCATAAATATCTAAACAAAACCTCATTTTGATCTATTAACAATATGAAAAGCTCTTTGTGCTAAGATTATGCTATCAATAATAGTATTTTTAGTGAGAGCAATGGGGTCGGATAGGCTCATTATTTTTGAAAATCTTGGTGTAATGCTCTGTGACACAGTGAGTCAGAAGTCTGCTTCTAGAAACAGTTTTTCAATACCCGGGCTGTGATAGCTAAAAAAGTATAAGATATATAAGTCCAAATGAAAGATGGGAATTGAGGCTCTCATTTCTGAATCCCAGCCTCTGTGGAGGCATAAATTTTAATCTGTCATACTGTGCTTAAAGCAAACAAATGAGTGAGGGTGTTGCTGTCAAACTCTCCTTGTGTGAGATTCCTACCTTTCCCTGAAGACACCTTTAGTACCATATATGACACTGGTCCTTTATCCCCGAGTATCAATCTATAAAATATTAGTAAAGCTTATTTTCTTTATAATTGTGGTAGGCAGAATGTTCTCCAAAGGTGTCCATGCTCTAATCCTGGAAACTGTGAACATGTGACCTTACATGGCAAAGGGGACTTTGCAGATGTGATTAAGGTTAAGAACCTTCAAATAGAGTATCCTGGAATATCCAGGTGTGCCCAATCTAATCCTATGAAACCTTAAAAGTGGAGAATTTTCTCTGGCTGGAGTCACAAGGATGTGACAAAGGGGAGATCAGAGAGGTTTGGAGTGTGAGAAGAAGGCAGCCCACAGTTGCTGGAGGAGTCACCATGGAAACAATGAGTAGCAAACACTGCCCCCAGCTGACAACCAGCAAGGAAACAGTGACATCAGTCCTATAGCCATAAGGAACTAAATTCTGCCAACCACTTGAATAGCTTGGAAGAGGATCCTGCCCCAGGGCCTTTAGTAAGGAATGTGGTCTTGCCCACACCTTGATTTTGGCCTTGCATGATTCTAAACAGAGGACCCAATCAAGTCCAGCTGGACTTCCAACCTCCAGAAACTGTGGGATGATATATTTGTGTTGTTTTAAGCTGCTAAATTTGTGGTAATTTGTTATATTGTAATAGAAAACTAATGCAGTTATATGTTAGAAAAACTGTAAGTAGAAGTTCTAATCTTTTCTTCCCACACCCCAATGCTTCATCTTATGCTCCCCTTGGGGTGTGGGGACACCATTTTGAAACCACTGTCATCTAGAATTTTAGCCCCCACCTGGGAGAAGACCTGGAGATAAATTTTAGGTTATTTCTGAGCCATTCCCAACAAACCTAGAGAGTGGTGGTGTCCTGCCCAAGGGCCAAGCGGCATGCCAGTAAATCATGGATGTAACAACTTTAACGATTGCCACCTGCTCTCCAAATGTCCACCCATCGGCTCAGTCAATTCTTTTCTGCCTCATAGTGATGAGAGGGAAGTGGTGATGAGGACCAGAATCCCATCCATCGGGTATCTGTGGCTGAAGCTTCCATTTCAAATGGAATGTCATTCTTGCTCATGGCCTGATCTCATCCTTTCAGATTTTGTCGCTGGTTATACTCCTGGTGTTCACGTTGCAAACTTTTTCTGTGAGCACGACAGACGTGAAGGTGCCACAGGTGTGCAGGACCCTTTCCTACTTACACTGACTCAGTGTAGGCTATCTCTGATATTTACATCAGTGTGTGAGTGAGGGCATCATCAGATGAATGAAAGCTTCGAGAGGGTGAGTGACCCTGCCCAAGGTAACAAGGCCAGTGAGCCACAGAATCTACATACTTGGGGTACCTGGCTCCCACAGGAGCCTGGAAGGAGGAAGAGGCAGAAAGGGGCAGGGCCCATATCACCAGAATCCTGGGGAGGAGAGAGCATTGACACATGGGTCAATGAGCATCCCTCAGGCAGGACTGACTGAGTGGCTCTGTTCTGGTGATTGGAGGAGTCCACAGCATCAGGCCTCACTCAGCCCAAATGTGTCTTGCCCATTTTTACCATCATAAACCTGCTTATCCCAGTCTGTCTCTTTGGGAGAGACAGACTATCTCTTAGCTTCTCAATTCTTAAAAATGCCACTTTGAAATGCCTCTCCCAGGCTTATTCTAACCTTTCTTTATTCCCTCGAATTCTCATTGTGTTAATTGTTCAAAAGATTCTGGCACTTAGCATGTGCTGCTTTGTATTTTTAGTAAAAAAAAACCCAGCACTGTCTTGACCTCTAAGGTGGACTTTATATGTTATAACTTTATATAGTGCCATGGCCCTACTGTACCTGTCACAGTGGTGCATGTGAAAGGGACTTAATAAATATGTATACATTGAATGGGTGATTGAAGAGGTGCTATTGATTTCCTCTGTTCTTCTTTTTCTCTGATTTCATGTCTTAACCAGGGCTTCCCTTTAATAACAATAATTGTGTATAGGTATAGACTTATGTATAGGTTAAAGTGGGGAATGTAAGACTCTGCAGTCCCAGCTGGATGAATGATAGTATACCCATCTCTGCCTGAATGACAAAGGCTAAATCAGTTTAAAGTCACTTTTTAAGAAGGCCAAGTTGGATTAGATTGGGCTCAGCCTTGGAAAGAGCCACAATACCAGCTCACCATTTCCATGTTGTGTCTGATTTCAGGTAGCAGCTTTGTTCCCCTTCCCCCTTCCCCACCACTCACTCCCCCCCCCCCACCACAGCCAGGACCAGAGGTGGAATGTGCTACTTAAAGACTGCCTCTCAAATTGAACTACCCTATGGCCCAGCAATTGCACTACCCAGGTATTTACCCAAGGATACAAAAATACTGATTCAAAGGGGCACATGAACCCCAAATGTTTATAGCAGTGCAATCATCAATAGCCAAATTATGCAAAGAACCCAAATGTCCATCAACTGATGAATGGATAAAGAGGATGTGGTATGTATACATACATACATACATACATACATACATACATACATACATACACACACAATGGGATATTACTCAGCCATGAAAAAGAATGAAATCTTGCCATTTGCAATGATGTGGATGGAGCTAGAGTATATTATTAATATACTCTTACTTGTTAAGCGAAGTAAGTCAGGGAAAGACAAAAACCATGATTTCACTCATATGTGGAATTTAAAAAACAAAACAGATGAACATAGGGGAAGGAAGAAAAAAAAGAGAGAGGGAGGCAAACCATAAGAGACTGTTAATGATAGAGAACAAACTGAAGGTTGCTGTAGGGGAGGTGGATGGGAGGGTGGGCTAAATGGGTGATGGGTAGTAAGGAGGGCACTTGTGATGAGCACTGGGTATTATATGTAAGTGATGAATCACTAAATTCTACTCCTGAAACCAATATTCCACTATATGTTTAACTAGAATTTAAATAAAAACTTAAGGAAAAAAAAAGCCTTGCTCTCAAGCTTGGCTCCCAGCAGAATTCCCTAAAGGTCTGATCTAGCTGGGTGATGGCAGCATTGGCTATTCAACACCTGCACACACAAGCTAGTTCTGAAGGCTCACTTTGGATGGTGACACTGCCAGTGTTGGATCTGGCCCCTGAATGCCCTGACCTCACCTCAGGCTTGGCTTCGTCAACTCTCAGGGTTGCACCAAACAGACCGGCTGAGTTAACACTCCCAGTGGGTAGCTCTTGCCCTTCTTAGCAGGACTGGCCTTTCCTGGACTCCCCACTGCCCAGCAAGCCAGGCCACATACCTCTGCATTCAGAGGGCGCCAAATGCATTTGGTGGGCATTCAGAGCCCACCAAAAGGACTTTGCAAATTTTCTGTCTTTTATCTCCTACACAGCTTCTGAGCTTCAGCCAGGCTGGTCTCCTGGATTTCCCCTGCACACCACACCTATGCCTGACTCTGAGCCTATGTTATCAAGTTCATGCAAGCATCCATTTTCCCTGCATCCCTTCTAACTTCAAGCCCCACATTGCTTTTTTCTTTTTTTAATTTTCACTTTTTAATTTAATTTTGAGAAAGAGAGAGAGAACAGATGAGGGGCAGAGAGAGAGGGAGACAGAATCTGAAGCAGGCTCCAGGGTCTGAGCTGTCATCACAGAGCTCGACGCGGGGCTCAAACTCATGAATCTTGAGATCATGACTTGAGATGAAGTTGAACACTCAACCAGCTGAGCCACCCAGGCAACCCCCCCCACCACCCCAACCCTGACATTGCTTTTTAGGAAAACCATTGCTGAGTACTCTGACCTAGCTGGTGGGTTCTCTCCTTGATTGCCTGCATATCCATGATTTGTCCCACACATTTTGCCCCTGATAATCTTTGAATTAAGTTTAAAAGGATTTATTTTAAAACACTTTTTAAAAACACTTGAAAATTATTAATAAATCCTCTGCCTGGTACTTGAGGGGGACCCAGAGGAACATGGGCTACCAACGATTGGATACTCAGTGGGTGTCAGGCATAGCACTGAGTTCTTTACAATTCTGTCATTATGTAATCAACAAACACCCCAAGACCAGGCAATTCTACTTGGAGGAGCAATCCTAGAGAAGAAACTGTGTGTGCACATGCACAAGGAGATGTGTGTGTGGGTGCTTTCTGCAGCATTGTTTGTAACTGTAAAACAACAGAACAATCTGAATATCTATCAAGGTAAATAGATTGTGTTAAATTCATGTAGTGGAATCCTGGAATTAAGTTGTGGTAAATTAATCTAGTGAAATCCTATACAGCAGTTAAAATGAATAACGTTATATGTAACAACACAGCTAAATAGCAAACATAGTGTTAAAAAAAGCCAAATGTAGAAGAAAATGTACTAAACAATACCATTTATATGAAAATTTAAGACCTATCACACAATTGTCTGCATGGATATGCACATATAGAATTTCAGTATTAAAATATGTGTGGGAATGATATATGCTAGGGATTGGCAAACTACAGCCACTGGTCCAGTCTAGCCTGTGACCATATTTTGTATGGCCTGTGACCTAAGAAAGGTTTTTATGGTTTTAAATAGTTGATAAAAGTTATGGGTCAATTATATCTTGATAAAGCTGGAAAAAAAGACATGTAAGGGGGGCACCTGGGTGGCTCAGTGGGTTAAACGTCCGACTTTGGATCCGGTCATGATCTTGCAGTTCGTGAATTTGAGCCCTGTGTCGGGCTCTGTGCTGACAGCTCAGAGCCCGGAGCCTGCTTCAGATACTGTGTCTACCTCTCTCTGCCCCTCCCCCGTTCACTTTCTGTCTGTCTGTCTCTCTCAAAAATAAACATTAAAAAAAATGACATGTAAGAAAAAAATAGTTGATAAAAAAATCAAAAGAACAATATTTCACGAAACCTGCAAAATATATGAAATTCAAATTTCAGTGTCTATAAATAAAACTGATTGGAACACTGCCACACTCAATCTTTACGTATTGTCTGTGGCTGCCTTTGTGCTCCAAGAGTATGGCTGAATACTTATGACAGGGACCAAGTAGCCCACAAAGTTGAAAATATTTAGAATCTGGCCCTTTATGGAAAAAGTTTACCAACTTTTATTCTATATTAAATTCAGGGGAATGCTTACCTCAGGGAAGGGGAGAAGAGGAATGGATGGAGTGGGGTATGAGTGGAGTGTCAGTGATTATTTTTTAAACTGCTGATGGGTTATATATTATTACTCATGTTTTCAATATTTAAAATATTTCATAGTTTTAAAACAGATAAAATACAATCTCCCCACCCCCACCAAAGAAAGTCCCCTATAATATTATTATTGTTCACAGATGAGAACAGGCTTGGAGCTGGCACAGACAGTAAATGTTGGAAGAAGAGTAGAGTCATGACTGTCTGTCCCAGAGACTCCAAAGCACTAGTCTGTGCTGCCAACCAGGGACTGCAGGCCGGTTGGAGGAGAGACATAATGTGGGGCTGCTCTGGACTGAATGTTTGCTCCTAGGGGACAGTTGTTTTGTGCAACACACATTATCGGTGTGTTCTATGGGTGAAATGGGTAAGACAGGCCACCATCTGCGATGACAACTGTGACTGTATTGCCTAGATGGTCATCACACCTGCCCAGTCTTTCTCAGAGCTTTCTGTTTCTCCCAAGTCCTTCCCATAGATTTACTAGGGAACCCTGGGAGGAAGCTAGGCAGTTGTTACTGCCCACATTGTGGAGGTAGTTGGAGGGAGATTCTGAGTGGCTGGTCAGTTCTTTAATGTCTTCAAGGGCTCAGTCACAGAGGCCTGACTTCCAGCTCCTGTGGTCACCCATCTGAGTGACCTTGGACAGGTCCCACATTCTCTCCAAACCTCAGGAGCCACGTCTGTAAAACGGAGACAATAATTAGTTCCTACTGCATGAGCCTGTTGTGAGGCTTCAATGAAATCAGGCATGTCAAGTGCTCAGCCCTTTTTCTGGAATGTGAGACTCCCTACATGCCACCTATAGCATTGATGTTGTTTTATTATTACTCAAAGACCAGTCTAGGATTCCTCCCCACAGTGCTGTTTATCTTTGTCTACTTGACCAAGTTTGGGATGATTCATCCTGGACATGGCTCTGGTGGTCGTTAATACTGTGTGATTCCCAGTGGAACAATAAGGAAACTGAGTCTTAGCAACTGCAGTATCTTTGCTTTGTGTGTGGGATTGAGTGCTCCACGTTCCAGGCACTAGGACCTACCTGCTTTTCCTGCGTGAACATCAAAATCCCAGAGTCTTTCAACAAGGCAGGACTGCCATTACAAAGCAGTTGCAAGACGTTTATTAAAGCAGGACATGGTTTTCTTTCACATGGTCTACAATTTGTTTCAGTTATTTTTCTTTGAAGGAGGGTTTTTATCCCCCCAGTAAGGAACTTGTAGCAAAGATGGGTGGAGAGAGGCACTGGAGTGAAGGGTTAATGATGGGCATGGGGGACATGGGATGGGATTGGCGTGGTTTGAAGGCTAGCAGGCCAGACTAAGGGGGTGGCAAAGACAGGCAGGAGAGGGACTGAGAGAAGAAATACTTGCTGTGCTCAAGTGGTCCAAGAGTTTGTGTTGTCTGGTAGTCAGTGGTCAAATGGAGAAGGAGCTTGGTGTTCGAAAGCAGTGGTTACAGGTTCTTTGAAGGGGCTTGGCCTGAAGTGAATGCCTTGCCTGGGATTTGCAGGAAGACCTCTGTAGATTGCAAGTGACAAACTCAGCTCAAACTAGTAATTAACAAAAAAGGGAAATTACTGGCTCATGTAACTGGGAAATGCAGAGGAACTGGGATGCAGGTATGGCTGGATCTGGGGGCTTTACCAGGTTGTGAGTTCTATTTTGCTGTCCATCTTTCAGACATTTCCCTGAGGCAGGCAGCCCCCAAACTCACAAGCTGTCAGCTGACATGGAAAGATGCAGTCTTTTTGTATGATGCCAGCAGACTCTATTGGTGAGGGTCTGGCTGACTGGGACTGGTTCCCTGGCCCCTCCCTATTCGGAAAGGAGATATTTACTGTGTAGTACAGGGCAGCATGAGCTTCAGGCCCTTTCCACCACCTTGCCATGAAAATGAGGATGATTTTGGTGGTGAGCACATTCCTTCTTAATTTGCCTCAGTACCATCTACACAAACTACAATACACAAATGTGCACATACTTTTTAGCTGTTTTTAAAGGGAGAAATAGGTAGAATCTGTAAAACTGGAATCTTAGAACAAGAAAACCTACTGTGTACATTTAAGCTCCCTCACAGTTACTTGTTCAGGACTTCTTGCTCTGCTGTCTTCTTTTGGCCTGAGTTGGGGATGAGTTCTAACTGCAGTTCTACTTGTAAATGTAGACACAGTCTGACCTCCCTCTCCCTGTACATCAGAGCTGTGCCCATAGGGACTTAGCAAATGTATGGCTTTCCCTAGAGCCCCAAACCAAGATCCCTGGAGACAGACTGGCTTTCTGGACTCTGGGAAGGGTTCCAACTTCACTCTGTGGTGTGGAGGGGCTTCACCAGAGAAAAGCTCTGATTCGCCTGTAGTAAGTCCTTTCTCTTCCTTCCTTCTCTTTTAACAGGAGATGGAGCTGGTCTTTTGTGTGAACATGAAAGGTACTAAATTTGGGTTCAAGAATTGGCTTTTTAGAGGTTTTTAGTTATGGAGCAGAGTCTATACTTATGGCTCAAGTCTTTGAGCTGCCCCATTTGGGAGGTCCCAGGATCAACAGGTAAGTCCATTCATTTTCTGGAATATTGTCTTATAGAATCTTTGCAAGTTTTCCTCTTGGAAAGTTCCTTCATGTTCCTTCCTTTGTGCCTGGCTGGAAAACTTTCCCCCTAACTGTCATGTCCACCTGGAGCCACCTTGGAGTAAGTTAGAAATATTTTCCTTTTACAGGGCAGCCTTCAGTCTCATCTCCTGAGCAATGGCTAACACAGCTCTTTCCTTTTCTAGAAACCTGGTTGTGGAGTCCCAGCTCCTCAACATGGTAGCTGAGAGGGCTTTTCATCCTCAGCTTTCCCATCCTTCTCCTAGTTCCCAATGTCTTTTCCTCTTCTCCCTTACACCTATGCAAATCCTATGCATTCTTTACAGCTTTATTTCAGATTCTTTCTTCATGATCTGAATTTCAAAAGCATTTCTGATCTGTGCTGCCTCCTATTTTCCAATGTTGTTCTCTATTTACGTGGGTCCGCTGTCTGTTTTTACTACTGTGCTAAGCTGTGGGATGGCATGGGTCAAGGATTTTCCTTTCCCTGCCCCCCCACATCCTGAACTCACCTTAATGTTGGGCACATAGTAGGAGCTGGAGAAATAGTTGTTGATTGAGATTTTTGAAAAAATGCAACAGAACTCTTCATTCAAATGGAATCTTAAGTGGAAACTAGAACGTGTAAAAAGAACAAGTAGAAGTGTTCTAGTGGAATGAGGAGCCTGGAGTTCAAGCAGCTTGACCCTTTCCCTACCTTGTTACTGGCTTCTCCCCAGCTGCTGAACAGCTCTAGGGAAGTCTTGGGGACTGGCCCGTAGCTGTGCTCACTGCATTTTGGGTTGATTTACTTGGTTGATGTTGATATTCATGGCACATAGTTTCTGTGGCTTGACTCACTGGCATGAGTTCCTGCTGTCTATGCTGAAGGCTTTAGCTTGTATATTCTCCTTTAAGGCTCAGAAGGGTAAATGAGGGCCTTTAAACTTCCTTTAGAGGAACTGTCATTTTCTGCTGTCCCCAAAAGCCACGTTTTGGGAACTTTTGTATCTCCATCAGCTAGATGCTTCCAGTTTACAGAACTATGACAAACCTCATCACTTTAGTTCATGGAGGACTATTAGAAGGACACACAGAATTGGGCACTGAGGGATGTAAGGACACACGGGGAGGTGAGGAAGAACAGAAAATGTGAGCAGTCACAGAGCAGGCTTCACTGAGGACCAGAACATCATTTGCAGCCATGTGGGATTGTAACCTAATGAACGAAATCTCGTGTTCCATACTTACACTGACCAGTTCAAATTCCATCTCGGCTATTTAACAACTGTGGGTGCTTCTTTAGCCTCAGTTTCTCCATCTTCAGAATGATGATAATAATGGTACTGACTGCATAGGGTCCTTGCGAAGATTCATTGATATCACGTTTGTGACAGGCTAACACTGAGCACACTAACAAAGTCATGTTCAGTGAGTATGGTTGCTATTGACAGTGGCTCCATTAACCATGTTGTTATTAATACTGGTTATTAACAGAGGTTCTCCTCCACAGAGGTAGGTGTGTATCCATTATTGTCCACTCCAGTGTTGGGTTTTTGGAGCAATTTAATTACTTTTTTCTGTTCTCCTGTAACTACCCTTACTTGCAGAGGATGGTTCCTCATGTCTCACAGCCACATGCTCCAAGAGAAGATCTAATGGCTCCGCCAGATGTTATCCAATATTGGTCAGCCCTACTGGGCACAGTTTTCACACTAGGCCACTTGATTGGCCCTTCTGGCAGCCTCTCATTGAATGCCTTGTTCAGTCAGTAATGGCCAAGACAACCCACGACTGAGAACCCCCTCAGACTGTGGGCAGGAAGGCACTTTGCAAATCCTGTCCAATGTGACAGTCAGCAGGACCCAGTTACCTGTCAGGAGCCCTACCTGGGTTATATGAAGACACTTGTGCTGTCAGTGAGGGCTCTATTTCCATCTCACACAATAAGCATCCCTCCTTGCCTCTACTAGGCTTCCATTTTCACTTTTCCTCTCACATGCTCTCAGCCTAGAGTGAAGATCAAATATATCAGAGGCTGGAAATGTTGGGTCCCAAAGCAAATTCTTCAGAGAGGATCCCCTTACAGCAGCGTCTCTGGACCAAGAAGATGAGGATGGAGAGGTGACTTTGGCACATTTCCTGGGGTGTCCCCATTCTCTTAACTGAATGAACCTCTCCTAGATGGCCTTTTACTCATTGAAAGGGGAATTGTAGGTAAATAGGGTGCTTAGCACAACTTTAGAAATCTGCTAGCTCTCTGAAAACATCCCCTAGTGAATGAGCAGGGAGCTGGCAGCTGTCTCATTGTCCTCTAGACTGGCTTCTTGGAGACCCTTTGGGGGGCTCCCTCTAGAAAGTATGCTCTTAGGTTCTTAGTAGATTTTAGTTGAAGCTTCAAAATCTCCTTTATTTTATTCCTTCAGCAAAGTCCCAGCCTGTTGACCTTTGGGTCCCAGTGCTGAGCCCAGCTCTGGATTTATCTACCCCACTGGGGCCAAATGCCTGACTTGTTAGCCATGCTGCATGGTTTTATTTATTTTCGTTGTGCATTTTTATCATTTTTGTTCATGTGTCTGGAGGCTTTCCTTAGAAAATGATGGATGCGTTTTCATAAATCAAAAATAAATGAGAAAGAGTATAAAGGCAAGAAATAGACCCAAGACTGGAATTTGCCACTCTATGTCGGAAGGACCTGCTAGCTATTTCCCAGTGAGTACACACTTTTTGATTTTACAAGGTCAGATCCTGACTTATTTCAGAATCCATTTTTCAGAGGATTGCCTGATAATAATGCCTACAATAGTGATATGATAATTCCAACCATGCCTAGTACAATGCTAAGTGCTTTACATACATGATCACATGTAACTTTCACAACTATCCTGTGAACTAGGTTTTGTTACCTCCATTATACATATGAGTAAAGAGAGGTTCAGGTGGTTTTGTTATTTAACCAAGATCCCATGGTTGGTAAGGAGTGAGATTAAAACACAGATTTTTCTGATGTAGACCTTATGCTCTTAACTGCCACACTGAACTCCTTTTGAGTGTTTGCTGGAGGTACTGAAGGGTTGTGGGTCGTGGCTTCTCCTGCCAGCTCTGTTGAAGGGCAGGTGGTTGGGAAAGATATGGCAGTTCCCAGCTGGAGGGACTTATGTAGAGAATCTGGTCTCACTGGCTCTGTTCACAAGGCCCCTCTGAGCCAGAACACCAACCTTGCTGGGTGGCACATTGGGAGACTTCCCCACAACCATTTCCCCATGACACCTTGGACAATGTCACTGACCACCAGCAGAAGTCTCACCCTCTTCCTCTGAGAGAGAGAGAGAGAGAGTCAAGATCCCTTCTTCCTCAAGGTGTCCTTTAGGACCTAGTGGGAGATCTGATACAACCCCGAAGGCAGTTGGTAAGAGTCCACATGCATACTGTATTAGTTATGAGTCCTTTGGTTGTTAACTCACAGAATTACCACTGGGACCAGTTTAAGAAGAAAGGAGGTGTGGGATGTCGATTGCTTCATATGACTGAACAGATGGTTCTTCTTCGTCTTGAGGAAGGATCCTGATTTCCCTGCTTAGTACCATGCAAATCCTTAAATCAATCAGATGGATGGGGAAACTGATTGGCTTGTTCCTGGACATGAGCCCATTTCTCTGGCAGGAGGATGAATAACTATGATCAGCTGCTGGAACCAAGTCAGGGTGGACGAGGCTGACAAAAAAGGGGTTGCTGTTCTTGCAGGTGATTAGGTAAATGGTCAGGATGTTTTCTATTGCATTTCTTCTATTCCATGCCTCCCTTCTTTGTCTGGTCTACCTTCTTTGTCTGTATGTCCATCTCAAGTAAAGTAGTGGCATAAATCTCTGGTGAATTTCTGAACAATTCCACTTCTTGTTTCCCTGCCCAGAATGATCCTGAGTTCCCCCATTCCACTGGGGTTATCTTTTGTGGTAGGTGTCCATATTCTGTCTCAGGGCTTCTGAGGTTAGACCTTGTCCTTTGCTCAGGCTTGGAGATCTCAAGTGGTGTCATTAGTAACTATACAGGACTGGAGAGGGAATTAAGCCCATAGGGTTTCTAACTCTATAGCCAAGTTTGGAATTTTCCATTCAGCAGAAGTTTACCTGTGTGAATGTCTGGTAGGACATGAATTCTGTGTTCTTTTTCCAATGTTTGAACAGTAACAACATCTTCAGTTTTGCAAAAGTTCTTTCACAATTTTATGAATGTGTGTAAATAAGCTAATTAGCACAATCACTGGCCATTTCTTCATCTGTGTGCCACCACCTGGCCCAAGAGCATGTCACCCCTGAAGAGCCCCAGACAATAAGGCAAGGCAAACAACCACCTTGACAGGACTTTGCGTTAGGAATTTGAAGACTCTGCCCTTGAGCTTTGGCAAGGAAACTTACTCTTTCTTCATGGGCAATGATGAAGGTTTGGGGACTTTCGAAGAAAAATATTTTTATTTCTTATTTTTATTATTATTAATTTTATTTATTTATTTATTTATTTATTTATTTATTTATTTATTTATTTTTGAAGCAAAGTATTTTTAAAAGCAACTTAGAAAACCAGGAAACTTCCAATAACTACCATGTACATTTACAGTAATTGATTCTCTCTCTGTTTCCTACCCAGTGACTGGTGATGCTGTCACACAATGGTATCTCAGCTGCTGTGCTCCACCCAAGATGCATTTCAGAGCTTTCACCAAATCCCAAATCCCCAGCTTGTTTTTTCTTGATATTGGCTCTCCAAAGGTGTCATAAGCTCTCTGAGGATAGGAAGCCTATCTATTTCATCCACCGGTCACCTGGTAGTTCTTGATAAGTCTTCCTTGGCTGAGGAATTGTAATTTTAATTGTTTGTGTGTGTTGGGGGGTGGGGGTGGGAGTATGTATTAGTTCACTAGGGCTGACATAACAAAATACCACTGACTGGGTGGCTCAAACCACAGAAATTTATTTTCTTACACTTCTGGAGGCTAGAAGTCCAAGATTAAGATGCTACCAGAATTGACTTCTGGTGAGGCTTCTCTTCTTGCCTTGCAGACAGCCATGTTCTCACTATGTCTTCACATGGCCTCTTCTCTGTGTATGTGTGGAAGGAGAACTCTGGTGTCTCTAGCTCTTCTTATAAGGACACCAGTCTTATCAGATTAGGGCTCCTTGCCTTTATGACCCAATTTAACCTTAATTATTTCCCTAAAGGCCCTGTCTCCAAATATAGTCACAGTTCAACATGATGATTCAGTCCATAACAGAGTGGCAACTACAAGCAAGTGCTCTGAGATCCCTGTAGCCCTTATCTGTTGGAGATACTCAAACTGCATGTATAGAAGTTACAATTTGGGGGGAGGAGCTGCTGTTTTCTAATTGTTCAAATTTCCCCTGTCATTGCCAGGTCAATGCAACCTCTGAATTGTGCATTGGAAATGCGACTGCTTTCCAGCACAGTCATGTATTTACATGGGACAGAGCTGAGGTCAAACAGTTCTGGCAGTTATTCAAAGCCTTCCTACCAATAACCTCCTGAAGTTAAAGGCTACTCACATGCCTGACCTGTTGTTCTGGCTTCTCTAAAGCCACATTCCAGCCTTGGTTGATTTTCTGTTCCTTTGAAATATTTCTGTATGAGATGTAGGTGTATGTCATGTGAGAGGGTGTATGGGGAGAGCCAAGTGAGTTAGAAGGGAAGAAGGGGGATCGCTCCCCCTATAGTTCTACACTCTGCTTTCTTCTGATCAGTCTGAACGGGTTTACGGGATTTGATGTGGCCACATGAAAACATGCCTCACAAAAAAGCAAAATGTCAGTGTTTTGAGGCCTTTCCGTTGGGGAGGGTGGGAACATGGTGGTCACTGTGTGTTCTCCTTAGACCAGGCAGGGGAAAGGGAAGTATGTGTAAGTCTCTGATAATTCTCTTCTCTTTCTTCCCCTCGTTTTTGTTCTTCAATAAATCACTCAGGACAATCTGCTTCTCTTTAGTGGTGTGTTTTCCTAGGGTTCAGCCTTTGTTTGAAATTCTAGAACAACAGAGTTGCAGTAAATATGGTCAACCTACGTGTAATTATGCTGGTATGTCAACTTTGTCCCTCAGAGTTGGGTCTACTCTGGTTAACCAGAGGCCCCCCTGACTCAGAAACGAGACCTCCTGCAGAACCCTGTGGAGGGCCGACCCTGAGCCCTGCATTGGAAGGCGGTAAGCGAGCCCATAATTACTCTCATTGTTTAGGTCGGTGCACAGGAGGGTTTACATTAAAGACCTCAACTGGCACACACAGCATGCCTATGGAAAAAACGAACCAGTCTCCTCCTCCTGCTCCTCCATCCCAGCATTGTCTGTCCAAGGGCTTTGGGTTTCACAGACGCCTTCCGTGACTCCGCTTTCTGACCACTCCTGATTAGAAGCTTGGATTGCCCCAGTTCTAAGGGGCATCTCAACCTCGAAGTCCGGAAATTGAGCCATGAGCCGCTTTTTGGGAATCATAGAATTTAGGGCTTGGAAAGAACCTGGATTTGGTCTCAGCTGGTGTATCTCAAACCTTAATGTTCACGTGAATCACATGGAGGTGTTGTGAACCATACGGAATCAAATGCAGCCATCCTGGGGTGGGGCTGGAAAATCTGCATTTCTTTTATTTATTTTTTTTTTATTTTTATTTTTTATTCTTTTTTCAACGTTTTTTTATTTATTTTTGGGACAGAGAGACAGAGCATGAACGGGGGAGGGGCGGAGAGAGAGGGAGACACAGAATCGGAAACAGGCTCCAGGCTCCGAGCCATCAGCCCAGAGCCCGACGCGGGGCTCGAACTCACGGACCGCACCGCGAGATCGCGACCTGGCTGAAGTCGGACGCTTAACCGACTGCGCCACCCAGGCGCCCCGAAAATCTGCATTTCTAAAAAGCTCCCTAGTAATGCCCTGCAGCTAGTTGGACTACACTCAGAATAACCAGATTCTAAGCTAAGCTTTTCATTTTACAAAGAGTAGAAGAGAGACCCAGAGACCTGAAATAACTTGTGAGGTAGAGTAGACTCTTGAGCCTTCCTCTCAACCATGGTGTGGTCATGGCCTGTCTCTGGTGCTGTTGGCAGGGATGGTGTGGGTTTTAGCAGAGAATACCCTTCTGTGACCACATCTGGAATGCTGGAGCAGGGGGTCTTTCCCAGATGCTCTGGGGGTAGAAGTAGATGCCCCAGAGCTCTTGACATAAGCCTGCAGGCCTCAGCATCTGGGCAGCTGGATGGAAGTGGATCGCTATGTATTCTTTCTTGGTCTTCCAAGGGGTTTGTGAAGGGAGGGCACTTGGAGCATGTTGTCTATTGAGACATGTGTACATTCCCTAACCTTAGGCCATTCTCGGAAATGTCAGGTAGAGCAAATGGGATTTGGAGGGGAGTATATATGACATCATGGTACAGGGGAATGAGTGTTTTTAGTAGAAATCAGAGGATATGAGGTTCTATTTCTGTCCATACCATGATGAAACCTTAGGCAAAGGAGTAAACCTCTCTAGACCCCATCAGTAAAATAGGTGCTGTGTATACCTACCTGAACCCAGGGACTAGGCCATGTACTCTTTTGAAGTTTATTTTGACCTCAAAATTGAAATTGTAGATTTTATCTGCCATATCATCTATCTGTCTATCTATCTATCTATCTATCTATCTATCTATCTATCTATCTTCTTTTCTACCTTAATCTTTGTTAAGATAGTTTGGTATGATATATATAGCTGTGTACTGAAGAATTAGCCTTACCTAAAGAGAACTCTGGCCTTTACCATCAGCTACTGGGAGGTGATCTCTAGCGGTCTGAAATGTCCTGCCTGATAGGAATATCTTTGTCTGGGGCCTTTGGCCACTGGATAGTCTAACAATGTGATTTATGATGGGGCTTTGGGACATGCCCTATTAGTTATAACTTCTAGAGAAGCTGGAAACTAAAGGTATTGGCCTGAACCTCCAGGGAGGTTTTGGAGACTATAGATCAATTATGTGCGCAGTAGGTGATTGGGCACCAATAAGTTTTGGGCGCTAAAGTCTTGAGTGAGCTTCCCTAACTGGCAGTACTTTGCATGTGTTGTCACACATTGTGGCTGGGAGGAGGTAACACCCTCCGTAACTCCAAGGGGAGAGGAAAGCTGCAAACTTTGCATTTAGACCCCTATACCCTATGCATCTTTTCACTGGACTGATCTAAATTTGTGTCCTTTTGCTATAATAAAACTGTCATTGTAAGTATAGCACTTTCCTGAGCTCTGTGAGTCATTACAGTAAATTACTGAATCTGAAGGTGTTTATAGGACCCCCAAATTTGTACCTAGTCAGTCTGAATTGAAGATGGTACCTGAACTTGCAGCTAGAGTTTGAAGTGAGGGCAACCTTGTGGGGACTCTTTCCTCTCTAACTTTGTAGCTAATTGAACTCTTAACAACAGCAATATGTCAATTTAGCAAATACTCTGGGAAAAACATAGAAATAAATCAACTCCTTTACCCAAAGCCTACCTGGTTGTAGAGTAGATCAAGTCATCTAGGACAAGTAAAGAGCCTGGACTTTGGAGAAAAATAGACTTTCAGATTGAGCTGGGCAGCCCCAGTTATTGGTTGATTTGGGCATGTAACTTAATGTCTTTGTGCCTCAGTTTCCCCATCTCTAAAATATACTTACATTGAAAGCATGTTGAGAAGATGAAGTCATACATGTAAAGCACAGGGCATACAGGAAGTACTCCACACTGGTTGTTATGGTAGTTATTGCTGTTATCATTATTTCTGGCTTTATTGGTGGTATGATTTACATGTTAACTTATTTATATACTTATTAATATTTTACCTTGTTCAAATGTATTTGAGTGGCTCACATACATGGAAATAAGATAGCCTGATAAACTACCAAGAAATAGAAAAGAAAGTAATGATCTTTCTTGACTTATGATGGGGTTACATCCATATCAACCTATCAACAAAGTTAAAATATTATAAGTTGAAAATGCATTTAATACACCTAACATACCAAACAGCATAGCTTAACCTAACCTACCTTAAATGTGCTCAGAACACTTAAATTAGGTGACAGTTGGGCAAAACAATTTAACATAATGCCTATTCTATAATAAAATGTTGGGTATCTCATGTAATTTATTGAATGCTGTACTGAAAATGAAAAACAGGGTGGTTATATGAGTACAGGATGGTTGTTAAGTGTATTGGTTGATTACCCTCATGGTTGTGTGGCTCACTGGGAACTGCAATTGCCTGCCACAGCCCAGCATTGGGAGAGAGTAATCATGTCACCTATCCCTAGCCCAGGGAAAAGATCAAAAATCAAAATTTGAAGTACAGCTTCTACTGAATGAATATCACTAATGCACCGTTGTAAAGTTGAAAAATCATAGGCTGAACTATTCAAGTTGGGGCGAACTGTATTGGGTAAATGGCAGTAGCAGTTGAAGAAGTAAAGGGCCAGGTCTGGCTGAGGGGTAGGCTGCAAGACTGGGCTTGATCATCTAAGATTGAGAGAGGGACCACTGAAGGCATGGTGACTTGTCCTTTATGTCAGGGGTAGTGGACAATCTTGGGGCCAAGAGTTGAGGAGAACAGCAGCTTTCCTGGCCTGGAGAAGAAGAGAGCAGTAGATTTGCATCTTTGGACTCACTTGGCCATCCTCATACCTTCTATATGTTCCTTTTCTTTTTTTTTTTTAATTTTTAAAATGTTTATTTATTTTTGAGAATGAGAGAGACAGAGCATGAGCAGGGGAAGGGCAGAGAGAGAGGGAGACATGGAATCTGAAGCAGGCTTCAGGCTCTGAGCTGTCAGCTAAGAGCCTGATGTGGGGCTCAAACTCATGAACTGTGAGGTCATGACCTGAGCCAAAGCTGGAGGCTTAATTGATCTGAGCTACCCAGGCACCCCAGCTTCTATGTTTCTATTTGGTAAGTAGGCTGTTCATTAATAGAGGTATGTGTTGTGCTGTAAAAAGCTGGGGAGAGAATAGAGGTGACACTTGTGTTTGGAAAACTTCTATTTTCTTTCTCTTCCTTTTGTCACCTCTGGGCATTGCCAAGTCTCTCTAGAGGCTATACCTTTTCTCATTTCTATTTTACTATTACTTGATAACTAAGAAGTTAACTGATAAGGGTTTTAGACATTGCTCCTTCCACGAAGATTTTGATTTCTGTGGAAGTGGGGAGGGGCTCCTTATGAGCCAAAAGAATAAAACTGCAGTGTTAAGAAAGGGTGACAAACTCTATTGATAAACAGATGGTGAAACTAAAAAAAAAGCACAACCCTGCTGTTTCCAGACCCTCAAATCAAGCATGAAGAGCTGCTACTGAAGAAGCACTAACTGAGCATTCCAGAACCCACAGATAAGAGCTGAGTCCTAAATCACAGTTCTGAAATTGATTAGCAGGTCACTTAACTTCTCTGGGCCTCAGTTTTCTTAAGTGTAAGATGGGGATAACCATAATGTCCACTTCATAGGGTTGCTAGGAGGAATAAATGACCAAATAATATGAAGAACAACTAGATTTTGGTGGCCAGTGGTGTTTCAATAAAAAAGCAAAACAAAGACATCAGTTTAGTATAGTTTGGTTTTTGATCACACTATACTAGATATTGGACAAGTTGACAACTGGCGTTTTGGGGTCCCTCAGAGTTTTAACAAGTGGGCTCTGTGTCAGGCAGAACACAATAAAAATTTGGAAAACAATGTTCTTTTGTGATTCACCAAGTCTGATTAGCAGTTGGAATGTACATGGCATGCATCCTGTTTGGTTAATAATGGGAACGAACATTCTCTTGCATTTGTCAATGATACATTGAGGTGTTGGGGATGAGCAGTCCCTGGTTTGATGACAGGTCCAGATTTCCCCAGCCTTCTTTTTGACCTTGATCTTCAATTGCTAGATCTTGAACCAGAACACAATTGAAGGAGCATAGTGGAGAGAGTGGGGAACAAATGTCAAAACTGACTTGTGGGATTTTTCACAACTTCTCTGAGTCTTGGTTTCTCTATATCTAAAATGCACACTACAAAACTTCCTTCATAGGAGGATGCACTTGAAATGTTATGGAAATGATTAAGGATAAATGCAAATGTTTATTATTGCTTTGTCCTTGGAATGTATTGGCTTATGTTGTTGTTCCTAGAAGGAGGCCCAGAGGGGTTCAGTGCTTGCCCAAGATGAATTAGAGGGAGGATGCAATGTGTCTTAGGGCTCCAACTGGACTGAGTTTAGCAAATCACCTCCCAACAGTTGTCCAGCATGTGGACTGAAGCATCTGCTGATCAGGAACACACTTGCATCTGTGGGTTTGTTTTGTTTTTTTGTTTTTGTTTTTGTTTTGTTTGTTTTGTATGCTTGGTTGAATTGTAACAGTCTTTGCTGTGTGTTGGATTAAGTTCCATCCTATGTCCAATCATTGATTAATTTTGTGACTCCATTAAGTCATGTAGGTCTGGAGTCTTCATGAAATGGGTAGCCGTGGCTCTCCCTGTCTCAAAGGGAATTTGGAACATAAAGGATTGAAAGTAAAAGCCCTCCTTGGAAGGCTTCCATTCTGGGGGTAGGTTAGCATTGAGATTAAGTGCAGGCTCCTGAGTCAGATGCTCTGACACTGACTACGAAGTCACTTAACTTCTCTGTGCCTCTGTTTTTTCATTGGAAAATTGAGGATAACACCACTTAGTTGGGATTGTTCTGAGGATTAAATGACTTAATCATGAGAAGAGCTTCAAATAGTGTCTGGCCTAGCTAGGTGCTCTGCAAGTGCTAGCTACTGTAGAGTGGGGTCTGTCCTTTATGTCTCTTTTGAAGGTAAGGTTTCTGCAGAAGAAATCAGTACTGACACCAAAGGTACCAGACACCCTTTGTTCCTTATTTTTCTGCAGTAGTGCCCTGTATTGGTAAGGGGACAAATGGTCAAGTGTTTTGCCAAGCTTGGTTAAAAAAAAGTGGGGGAAAATGTTTGAAGATAAATTCCTGAATATTGACCCTTCTCTATCTCTTCATAGAGCCTGAAAGGCAGATTTGTATTTACATGAACTTGTGGGGAAGAGGCCTTTAGTGGCTAAATTAATATATACAATGATTTATGCAGTGGTGCTTGCAACATCACAATCAAAATCTCTTCTCATGTTTTAGAATGGGGGGACAAGTTCATGATACAAGGTTGGTTGGTTAGTCTACTTTTATTCATAGAGTCTGTCTTCCCAAAGCTGAAAGGAATGCTGTCTGTTTTCTGACCTGTTCTTTGAACTTCAGTGTAGGCAGGCAGCTTTCTATTTTGTAGACCAAGAGCCTGAGGCCCAGAGGTACATTTATTGGCCACTTTCACAAGTGCTGATAATGGTTCTGTTATTTTGGAACTAGTTAGGATAATTTTGGACACTTCTTACTGGATAGAAATCCCACTTGAAGGACCTTTGTAGGGTGTTATAGGAAAACATGCTGGTCTGGGCCTGGTTTAGGAAGGGTCATTTTTATTCATTATGATTGTTTACCAGAAGATTCAATCGATATGACACTTCTGACACAGTGTCACTCTAAGAATACCAATGTTGATGTAGTTGGACATAAAACACTGTTCAGATGTCTGGGGTCCGTGCTTCGTCCTGGAGCTGGGCCTGCCAGCATCAAGTTTGGGTGTCCTTGCTAAGCTCAGAAGGGAAGAACACAGAACCAGAGGAGCAGGATCACCAGGACCATGGGTTCGTGTGTGGGGGTAGGACAGGACTGTGTGTATGCTCCTGGGGGTTTGCTCCTGATACAGCAATGAGGTTTTCAAGAAAGCTTTGCATTGCTCTATCCCCTCTTCTAGAATTGTTTTTATTATTGTTCATGAAGAAAAGATTTTTTTTTTTTTTCTACCAGGCAGGTGAAATTTGTTCAGTGGAATTTAGTGCTTTGGGCCCAAAGAGAGAGAAATATCTTGCCATTTTTTTCTTTAATGTTTATTTATTTTTGAAGGAGAGAGAGAGCATGAGCAGAGGAGGGGCAGATAGAGAGGGGGACAGGATACAAAGTTGACTCTGCGCTGACAACAAACTCATGAACCGCGAGATCATGACCTGAGCTGATGTTGGATGCTCAACCAACTGAGCCACCCAGGCGCCCCATCTAGCCCTTTCTTATTGGCAGCTGCAGTTGAGGTCTGATGTGTGTCATTGTCTGGGGTATGGCATAGTGCAAATTCTTGGAAATTGTGGGAACATTAGGTATGAGCCTTGGCATTTCAGATCCAGGAGTTGTGTCAATATTTGGGCTGTGGCATTCTCTTTTCTGTTCACTCAACAAGTCCTTTTCTTCCCATTTACTCCTCACCCTTTCTGGAAGAGATGAATCCTTTCTAGAAGAGAATGTTTTGGAACATCTGAATGTCTTGTAGTATATGCTGTGGTGGGCTGCCCAGCTTCTGCTTCAAGACCAAGAGTGTTGGCTGCAGCTGACTGACAACTGTACTCTCTCTTGAACCAGAGAGAGCTTCCTGGGGAGAAGGAAGCTGCCTCGCCCAAACTTGCTCGCTCTCCCCTGGGGGCTCCCTGCGTCCAGTTATTAGTTGACTTGAGAATAAAAAAGCTTGGCTATGTTGGTTTAATTTGGGACAATTCACAAGGACATCTTAAGTCCAGAGCTCCCTACGGGATTGGCTGAAGCCTTTGTTACAGCTATACCATAGCTCAACTCTCCCACCTGTTCATTTTTGCTTTCTCGTCTCTCTTACAAGTATCATTTCCAAGAGCACTCTCTACTTTGCTCTGCACCCAAATCTCTGTCAGAGTCTGTTTCCAGAGAATCTGATCTGAGGTAGGTCCTTTGGAGCCATGATTAGGGATAAAATAGTGGCACTGGTCCTGACTTTTTCTATCTTTTTTGGAAATGTTCTCTTACATTTTCTTCCTAACATGATGTTGGAGACAGGGATTTCTGAACCTGGCTTAGTCAATATTGTGTGCATGCATATATGTGGAAAATCTGGAAAGATACCTACTGAGCTGTTAATTGTTATTGTAGGAGGGGATGTGAAGAGTGAATTTCTATTTCAACTGTATAAACTTTGATGCTGTCTAAATATTAAAATGAAAATGCATTAATGTATGATCTGTAGAATTGTTTTACTTCTTACTTATTTGTTGTCCTTAGTACCTGAGGGTGACCGTCACATCAGCCCATGTGCTCACCAACCCCATCTTCGCTCTCCCTTCTGCCTCCTTGTTCTGCTGAGGCCATATGTAGCTGGTCCTCCAAGTGTTTCATGGAGGGGGCTGTGATGGGATGATGGACGGGGCAGTGGAGGTCACTCCCAACTGTGGGGGTCAGCGTCCTTTACCTACTTATTGAGATGAGTCAAAGCGGTGCAGTGCTTTGTACCTTTTATCATGATGGAACACTCCTACCCCAGTGTTTGAGGAAGTGTTTGCTAGTTTGTTATAGCAAGTGAAATAACTCTGGAAAGTATCTCATATGGCTGGGAAAATACTTAATAAATGACAATTATCTTACCATTATGGTATGATGATGATGATGATGATGTTACTGTATTTCAGTTAGATCATTAGCACTGGAGTTTTTACCAGAACGGCTCCCCTCCCTGCCCCTGGAATTCCATGGTGAAGCAAGAGAATGTAGTGCAAAGTGAGCACCATGCTGGGTCTCTGTCCCTCCATTTTCTTTATGGGGCAGATGACTGTGGGGGATCCCTGATCTGCTGATGAGGGATGGTTGGGAGGAAGGACCAGGGGGAAAACTGCCCTTCTCCCTGCAAGTTTCCTTTAGGGTTTAGGGCTACCTCTTTGGCCTTATCTATAATGCAAGGTGTCAAAGACTAATCCTTTTTCGCTGGAGCAAGGACAAATTATTTATACTTTGGGGAGGGGGAAGAAAGATGAACCCTCATATACCTCCTCACCCCCTCTCTCCGCTACGTGAGCCCCAGTTTTATGTCCCTCTCTATCATGTAGCACTGGCATAAGATGTCAAAGGACAAGCAGGCTGTAGAAATTGAGCCTGTTAAAATAATTTAATCAATTCAACAGTTATCTCCCAAATGGAAGCCCAGATTCTATACTTTGTTGTTCTAAGAAAAGTTATCCCCACCTCCCCTTGTCTCAGTTTATTCATGTGTGACATTGAAGAAAGTCCAATAGAGGCTGGAAGGATAAGAGTGTCTGTTTGCCAAGTGGGACCTGGGGCAAATTCTTATACCTATCCTGCCTCCCTCGCGGTATTGTTTGGGGCTTAACTGGATTAATGAATGTGGCTGTATAAAGCTGAATGTATGTAAATACAAGATAGTCATCAATGAAAAATATGGTTTATTTGCTTTAAATAAGCTCTTCAAATAAATGTCTTCCTGGAGGTCAAATGCTATAGTGTAGCATTGCCATGATAGGTAGATGTGGATAAAAAGGGGCTATTTTGCTCTGGGGCACTGTTTTCCAGATGTGTTCTGAGGAACCCTAAGCACAGAAGATGTCACTTTGAAAAAAGGCTGCACATATTTGTGTGTGTGCGTGTGCGTGTGTGTGTGTGTGTGTATGTATGTATTTATTTGTGTGATTAACAGGTTTCAGAAACAATGCATACAAATTTGGAAAGAGGGAAGCTGTAAAAATGAATTCATATGTTAAGGGAGAATAAAAATAATAAATTATACAATGATTAAAAGTGCTGACAAATTCCACAAACATGATGAGATCTAGAAAACATATTTTTATTCATTAATTATTTGAGATACTTCTATGATATTTTTATTCTATATTTCATGGCCACACCTCTACATATGGCAACAATTTTGTAATATTTTTGAGAGAATAGAAAGATAATTTAATTTTTCTCCAAAATGATTGATGGAAATTTGGCTTTTATTATTGATAATTAAGAAAATGTCAAATTTGCCCCTTGTTATTGGTAATGTCATGTAAATTTTTGGGTTGTTGACAAATTTGGGACAACCTCTATCAAGTTTACTTTGTATGTGAGCTGCAAGATTTCAGGATGTTTCAAGTTTTCTGATGTAGTAACTCATCTTACTGCCTCTTCATATTGATAACTCTCATTTACTTACCCACGTCTTAGAAGAACCCTTTCTGGTGAGGGACTCTGATACGTAAGCTTTATCCAATTCAAAGTAAATTTACCTTTTCTTAAACTCCCAAGTACTTATCTAGAAAAATTTCAAACCTAAGGAAAAGTTTAAAGACTAGTGCAATAAACACTTGTATACCATTAGCCAAGATATACCGGGTAACATTTTGCTGCATTTGCTTTATGTCTCTCTTTTCAATCTTTACTTCTCCCCCTTCCCCATCTCTAGACACACACACACACACACACACACACACACACACACACACACACACACACGCTTTAGACTCTATCTTCTAGGAACAAGGTCATTTTCCTACATAACCACAATACCATTTCCATGCTTAATAAATGTAACATAGATACAATAATATTATCTAATGTATACCCCATATCACATTAACATGTCCCCTATTCCATCTGAGGTTCTTTATAACCTTTTACTCCCTACACCTCCCTTCCCTTTTTTCTTCTTTCTTTTCCTCTCTCTTCCTCCCTCCCTTCCTCTTTCTCTTAGCTCCTCATACCTTTTGTCATGTCTCTGTTAATATTTGTGTCCTACATTGCTTTCTGGATCAAGATAGTCCATGATCACATTGTTCTTTTTAGCCTCAGACGTACAGTCAGTATTTTTCCCAAGGAATCCTGGTTCAAGGACCCCTTAACAAAAGAAAATACCTGTTAACATCTGGTGGTTGTTGGGACATCACACTCTGTAGAGTGAATACCATCCTGTTCAACCTGAATCCTTTTACCCTTTTTCCCAACTTTGTGAAGTCCTGAGGGTTGTACTTAAGTAACAGGGAAGCCACTGGTGCCTGTGACACCTGGAGACTTTTCATCAGGTATTAGATACAGTTTGCTCCATGGAATAAAGGTGCACCTGCACACACACACCCCTTAACCTTTTCTTGCCTATTCCTCCTTTAGTTGGAGGAGTGAGGGGAAGGGAAGGTAGGACAGAAAGACAGCCTATAAAGGATAAACTTTCTGGAAGTTTTCCTTTTCCAAATACTCCCCCTTCATGCACAATGGCCAAGCCATTGTTTAAGGTCCTATCTGGTGTTGTCTCTTACAGCTTCAGTATTGTATGTTTGGATATCTTGGGAGTCAGTCTTCATCTGTCTCTGCTTGCCTTCTTTGTGGTGGGAACTCATGAAGAACAACTAGAAGCTTTGCCAAGGACCCTAGCTAAGAGTTTGGATATTTTCCAGGAAGAGCAAAAAGTTTCCCCCTAGAACCCTGAGAGGACAGTTTTGGAAACCTGAGAATATACCTTGAGCTAAGGAGAGCCAGGAGGCCTGGGCCCTAGGGGGGTGACTAAGTGGGACAACCAGGGTATCTTACATGCATTTGCTTCTCTAGTATCACTTCAGAGTCATTAATAAATTTGTTTGGATAACTGCCCTTTGAATGAGCTCCTAGAATGGGGCTGATTCTGTAAAGGTGGTGCTACCCAGAAACCAGAGGGTCAAATGAACTGACTGAGGAGATGAGCAACCCTGGGGATGCCATGCAGGTATTTACTGGAGTGCCTCAGGAGAGGCCCTAGAGAGGCACTGACGAAGTGAAAGTGGAGGTGGCCACTTCTGAGAGCTGCCAGGTGTGGGGACAGAACAGTGAAGAAGCTGCTTCAGCTGCTGCCACAGTTAGGAGCCTACACTGAGACCAAGGACCCTGGCAGGAAGCCCTTCCACTGGAAGCAGAATTTCCCGTCTTCATTCTGCCTGGGCAATTGGCTAAGGGAGGAAGTTAGAAAATCAGTTAACCCTTCTCCAGTGTGATCTCTTCACCTATAAACCAGGGGACTGGATAAGATGACTTTCGTGCCTTTTTTTTTTTTCAATTAGCAAAATGAAGCCTTCTGTGGAAGCCCAGTGAGGTAGAAGTGCAGCTGTTCTACTTGAAGAGGAAGTTGGGGCCCCACAGCCTTCCCAGAAGCCCTACCCCTCACCTTCCTCTACCCCTCCTCAATGGCCCTGAAGGGAGCTCTGGGTTTTTACAAACAGATTCCATCTGGAATAAAAAAACAGAGATCTAAAACATTTTCCTTATTTTAAACATGCAAATATAGGCAGAAAATTGATTATTTAGAATCCTTCATGGAATGCATTTGTGAGTCCTGGTATAGGAGGCTCAGGAAGTGCCTTCAGCATCATGTGTTTAGATAGCTGGGGAGGAGTGCCATCAGAGGGCTCCAAAATCATTAGGACTGTTCACTCTGACCAGAGCTAAGTGGACCAGATAAACCCAAGTCCTGGGTCTTGGCTATAGGAAGTTAATGAAGCTACTGGTTCCAAGTCTGAATGCATCCTGAGTACTTTCTGAAGGCTTCATAACTTCTGTTCTGCTTACCACAGGTCTGCATTGATACTGTGTACAATGGCTGTAGACTTCCTAGAAAAAACAAGCAGTTCTGGTGGTCTTATCCAATTTTTGCCTTAGAAAGGGTTCATTCATCCTATTTTTGCATAAGACCCATAAGGAGTATGAGAATACCAAATAGGACCTTGTGCTTCCAGAAGGTTTCAATTTTTAAAGAGCACCCTGTGATCTCATTTGATCCTCATAACAAATCAGAAAAATAGGCAGGATAGGCATTAGGCTCTTTTTATTAGATGGGCAAACAGAAGCCTAGGAGTGGCAAGTGAATTGCTCATAAACACATGGCTGGCATCTGGTGAGACTAGGACTGGATTTTCTGATTCTGCTAAGTCAGCCCCAGAAGCCCAGTTCTGTCTAGATAGTGGATTAAATGCAGGTACCTAGAAAAGGGTTTTGTTGGTATGGCTCCTATGGGGGAAGGTTAGCCAAAGATCATTAAAGGTGGAATTATGACCAACAACAAGTTTTATAATGCAAGTTGGTATCCACTGAGGAGAGTAGTGCTCCTGCCTGGCTTCCACTTGTAAATACTATTCCTTTAGTTCCCTGGGGCAGCAGGATATGGCAAGAGTCTACAGACCTGAATAAAGCTCTTAACTCTGCTGCCAATGGGTTATATGTCTTGGGCAACTTCTCTGAGCCTCAGAGGATATTGGCCTACATTGTTGTTTCTCATGCTTGCGCCACCAGTTACAGTGTGTGTGTGTGTGTGTGTGTGTGTGTGTGTGTGTGTGTGTGTGTTTCTGGGTGGCTTCCAGTCCCCCTGCACCTGAGCAGAGTCTTGGTGCTGGGTCACAAGCTCTTCTGGTGCTTTGTTGGCCACCGCTAGGCTAAAGGGTCCTAGTTGTCTTTCCAATTTGATACCTCCTTCAGCAATAACTTTTTGCCTTGACCTGGGAGGGTGAGGTTTTGTAGGGAGGTGGCACTTGATTTAACTGTAGATTTAAAAAGCTGTTCAGGGAGTAACTTACAAAAACCTGAGAGTCTAAAGGGGAAGTCAGTGAGCAGGTGGCACAGGTTAGTGTGGGGTGTGAGATGTTCCTCGTGCTTGTTTCAGGAACTGATGTAAGTTCTTAAACTCTGCTCATGCCAAACAAAAGTATGAGGACTGTCTTACTTCTTACTTATCATTCTTCTGGGGAGTTGCCTCTTCTTGTTCTCCTCTGTGAAGCTCTCTTCATTCAGGTGCTGTCTAGGGCTTGTGCTCAGAAGAAGAGCTAAATTCTTACTTCCATTTTTCTGGGAAGAACATGGCTGAAATGACTTAATATATTGACCAAAGAAGTGAGACCAGAAGCACTGAGATGAAGAAGGAGGCCAGTAAAAGAGTCACATTTTAAAATACGTGCAATACTTATTATAATTGTTTTGTGCACTCTTATGGTGTGTTAAAAGATTTCACACTTTATAAGGTCTGGCTTCCAAACTGAATATGATATTGTCTTACACTCAGGTTGCATATAAAAGTAGCTATAACAGCTTAAAGAGCTAGTCTTAAGAGAAGACTCATGGACCAACATTAGATAGTTTATGCTTATGAGCTTGAATTTGGACATTTTAATACACTGGGGTTGATAAAGTCATCAAAATGTCATGGCAAGAAGCCAAATCCTAAAGGGAGGCCATTGTATTTAAAAAGGATTAGCATTTATAGCTTATATGGGAACATAAGTTCTACTCACCTAAGACTACAGAAAAGATGGCTTTGTGATACAGAAATGTGTGACCTGTATGAATTAATATGAAGTGCAGAGTGTTGCCAAGTGAGTGAGACATTTTGCTGGATAAACTTATGGTTGTCCAAGTTTTCCTTGTATAATTTAGAAATTTATTTATTGGTAGATAATGCCTATAGATTATTACTAGCTCTCTATGAGATAAATTTTAGGTATACTCTTTTCTGTGGGGTCTAGAAGGCACTAGTTTGGGTCAAGAAGTGGGCATGATCCATTACAACAATGACAGGTACCATTTGGAAGAAGAAAATAAGATTGTCCCCTCCCAGTGGTGCTTTTATTTTCATTCTTCTGAATTCTTCAAAGATCATGCTTGGTGAATCCAAGGCCAAGGCTGCAAGTTGTCTCAGTATCCTGGGATCTTAGTCGACTGAGCCAAGAAGATTCCAGTTTATTTTAAATTGCCAGGCTCATATCCCTAGCCCTTTATCTCTCCTGTGGGGCCATCCCAGTGTCTACTCATGAGCAGCCTCCCTGCAGCTGACAACCCAATAGCCAGCCAACTGGATGCCAGCATCTATGGCTAAGCCCACTTCTGACATGCCAGCCCTCAGTTTCATCTCCTGCTGCTTTCTCCCATCCAGTGATTGTACTGAAACGAACTGTTCAGATGGAATGAAAATATCTAGAAAGAGGACTGTTAATCTGAGTTAATGGAAAAGTCTGCAGAAGGAAGAGCTCTCTGAGATGTGCTCTGGTGGTGGGAGCAGTAATGTGGGGTAATGTTCATCCTGCCAGGGTTGCTATTTCCATGTAGAACATCTTAATTTGGGTTTAATGTGGTTAAAATATTTTGCATATTACTATTCTTCACTTCAAAATTATACCTACTTTTAAAAAATAATAGTTCTTAAAAATTTGCTGGGTTTTCCATTTATTTTTTTAAATTATAAATGACATATAGCATTACTGATAGTTTGAGGGGTAAAGGGAAAATAATCACTCGTAATCCCTAACACAATTATTATCTTTATTTATTCCCTTACAGTCTTTTTTTATAAGTATGCTTTTATCTAGTTGTAACCACAGTGCAATACAATTTCTAGTCCCTTTCCCACTTAACATGTGTCACTTACATTTTTCCATGTTGCTATATGGTCTTTATCCTCCTAATGGCAGTATGATGGTCCATTGTAGTGTATCATAATTTACTTACCCATTTACCTATTGTTATTTTGATTGCTTCCAGTTTCCTACTGTTATAAAGCATATTGTGATAGGCATCTTTATGCTTATTGTTTTCCTATATTTTTGTTATTTGTTGCATTTTTAAAAGTGTCATTCAGGATTCAAGATATTAACTCAACAGTGGGAATCGCATTTGAAGCTAATGGGAAAATGGGACATTATTTAGCAATTACAGGTGGAAAATAGGGCATCATTTAACAATTTGTTGGGTCTTCACTATTCTATAAATTGAGGGGAACTTGTGGCATTACGGTATTAGCACAATCAAAGGTGCTTAGACACCTTAAAAGTATCTCTGGTTTATTCAGAGGTCTTGGGGTGTTGTTAGGACTCTCCTGTCCTTAGCAACATGATTAAGTACTTTAGGGGTGGTCTTCATTGTGATTTCAGTGCTGTATGCAGACATACAAGAAGCTATGTGGAAGGGTGACAAAAAAATCAGCATATTCTTCGATCAACATCCTTCGGGAAAAATACCAGTGAGTGATATCCTACTTACCTGAACTTCACCTGAAGGTGTAGGTTTTGTGGCTGTAAAGCAATATCATTTTTTTTTTCAACGTTTATTTATTTTTGGGTCAGAGAGAGACAGAGCATGAACGGGCGAGGGGCAGAGAGAGAGGGAGACACAGAATCGGAAACAGGCTCCAGGCTCTGAGCCATCAGCCCAGAGCCCGACGCAGGGCTCGAACTTCACAGACCGTGAGATCATGATCTGGCTGAAGTCGGACACTTAACCGACTGCGCCACCCAGGCGCCCCAGCAATATCATTTTTGTCATGTTCAATGTCAATACTATCGTCCTTAGTGAGTATCCAAATGAAGGCTGTGATCCTTTGTTTAATATTCCCAAGGCACTGAATGTATTGGTCACTCACATGCCAAGTACAGGCTTGTAATTACAGTGACATTCTTGACATTTTTTCAGTGTTGCAAAGGTTTTCTTTAATGAAACGTGTTTAAGACTAACTAGAACACTTTTTCTGTCTCTCTACCTGTTTTCTTGACTGAGCTTCATTCTCTCAGTGTGAATATGGAAGGGTAAGTTTTGGGAGGCAAGAAAGTAGGGTTCATGCTGGTGGGTCTCTGTGAGCTAATAGCAGGGAAGAAAAATAAGCATTGCATTTTTTTAAATGGGGGAAAAATCAGGAAAAAGGCATGCATAAAGGATTTATCCTTTCCATGAAAACATTGATTAATGAAATCTAGTATGAACGGGGTGTCATGCCCTTTAAATATTAGATTTCATTACTTAGTGGATGGTAGCCTTCTGAAAAGGGATATTCTGCCTCTGCTGGCTTTTTTACAAACACAAATGTTTCATGCCGTTGTAGTGATCAAGGATGCAAATGCCTTGGGTAACCGAATCACTGGATGGGGTGAAACATTGTGCTGGATAGATGTGTTGTCAGCAAAGGGCTTTTGCTGATAAAAGGGACAGCTGCCCTCAGGATGAGGTGGGGTAGGGGGAGTCAAGCAAGAGGGAAGGAAGTATGCAAGGGAAGGTGACCCAACCACATGAAGCCAGTCTCTCAGGCCCCCACCTGGGAAACTCCACCAGCTTGCTAGCTCTTCCGGTTCTAGCAGAGCTGGCCAGACATCTGGCCTCTGTTCTAATTAAAGTGGGCAACCAATTTGGTGGCTGCAGTGAGGAAAACAGCAGTGAAATCCTATTGGTTGTAGGGTCACAAGAAGGCCCTACATAACTCTTCAAGACCGAGCCTTTACCAAATTATATGCATTTCCTAAGGGCCACTCAGTTCAATTCCACTTAGATTTATTGAGTGCCAGCTATATACAAAGCCCAGACCAGGCCCTCAGAAAGCCCTTGTTTATTGGGGAAGGCAGACAAGGGGACAGCTGACTACAGAGTAAAGAGAAATGAATTAAAGACCATGTTAGAGACACCAGCAGGGTTCTGCAAGAGTGTAGCAGAGGGAGCAATCGACAGAATCTGGGAAGGCCTTCTGGTAGAGCTGACATTTGCTCTGAACTTGGTAATTTTGAAGTCAGGTTCTAGGCAAACATTCTGGAGGATTGCCATGAACAGAGAAACAAATTCTCTAAATGGAATTTCCCACCCGGAATTCTCCCCTCTCTTCATGGGACTAAGACAAAAGACTCATTTTCATATAGTCACAGAGTTTCTCACATCTCAAGGGTAGGAGTTTAGGCCCTGTGACCTCTAAGGCTAGGGTTTAGACAGAGGAAACAAACCAAGAGCCTGGTTTTTCACCAGACTCGGATTGTAGGAGAAGGATCAGTTTGGTGCCTCCGTATCTGGCTTATGTTTATGCCTCAAACAATGCATATGGTAGCCTGTTACTATCAGGAATAATTAAGCACAATCTTCCCAGGTTATCTCCTGCTAGGTAGTTAACCTGCACTTGGCTCTGTTGGTGGCATTGGCCACAGGCAAAGTGAGAGCTGCCCATCTCCATGTAAATGAGCCCGTTGGAGCTTGTTTGTTAACCATTTGCTTTCCCGTCAGTGCCCCCTCTGATATTCCTCTTCCATCCCCCTCTTCTCTCCAAGTGCTCAGTGATTGGTTGGCAATACCGTGCCAGGGATCCAAAAATTCTGATTTGATTTTCGTTACTGAAGGCAAAAATGATCTGCTATGTATATTTTATAAGAAAGTGTGTTTTGTTTATAGCTCTACAGTCAGCCGTCCCCACCTGCCCCCACTAATAAGCTCATGTCAGAGCTCTGAAGTAAGTTTGTCATAATGGTAGCCTAAAGGACATATTTTGTAAAAATGAAAAATGAACATATTATTTATATATCAATAGTGTAAAAAGCATTGATCAATGCCAGCAGCCTGATGTTTTGTTTCTCTATTTCCCTTCTAACCCTCTTTTGCCTTCCCCTACTTTCCCCTCCTTTCTTGCCCCAGGTGCCTGTGACACTCCTACGATTTAGAAAGAGAGTTCTAGTCTGTCCTGGTCAGTTTGTGCTGGGATTCGGTGTTTAATACAGAGCCTTCAACGGCTGAGCCTCCAAAATGACTCTCTGACAGCCAGCCATTAATTACCATCATCCGCGTCTAATTCATTCATCCCTCTCCCTCTCATGTAGAGGGACAGCTAGGGCTGAGGGCACTCAGGGAAATGTAGGCATGATTCCATGTTCTTTATGCAGAGAGGGCTGCCGGAGACTTTGTTGGATGCAGGGGCTTTAATTGAATTGGCTTGCCAATAAAGCTGTTGTCATTCAGTAAGTGAATTTGTTGTACTACTCGAACCACAGCTGCTGCAGACAGCCCGGAATTTCCTGAAGGCAAGCCAGACCCTGGGCTTGCCTGGGTTCAGCCTTTTTGATTGATCTCAAAGGCCAGGCAACGTGTGTCCTCTCCCACCACCCCTCACCGGTGGGGCTTGTTTTTGGCACCCATTTGGATGGCAGCAAGTTGCAGAGGCAGAATTGAGCAGTGAGACACTGATGAGACAGTAGGTGTGACCTTGGGGGGGTCTTGTAGGAAACAGGGAACCCATAGGAATGTTAGAGATGGTAATTGGAGGGCAGGAAAGCCTTGCCCACCACAATTGGGTGTTTTTCTCAGTCCCTAAACAGTCACTGCCCTGGGCTTCTTCCAGCTGGTCATAAGAGGTTATCGCTTCCCATTATGAAAAAGAAATTGAGAATATGACAGTTAATATATTTGTAGAGCCTTGTTTAAGAGGTCGAGTGGTATTGAGGAAATACCACAGCTGTAGAACTGGCATTTGTTACTGGGAGATCGTTGGGCCAGAAATGCTCTACCTCTCCCCACAGTTTATAAAACATGGCAAGATTGGCAGGTTGTGTGATTTATGATGGCTTTAAAGCAACATCAAGATTAAGGAAAGTTTTTCAAGGGACTGCAGGGCTATTTTTATTTTTTGTGTCCAAGTGCATGTATGTAATGGGCTCAAGTGAATGAGTGCAGGACTTGCAGGCAGATTTTCATGTTTTTGGTGTTTTTACAACTTACACAGGTGGAGATTTCTCATTGAGCTCTTCTTTCAAGGGATTTCTCCCCTTGTTATTTGGAATTCTCTGACCAATGCCCAGACCTTTTCAGGGAGCTTACTCTCCAATTGTGGAGAGTTCATAGAACAGAAGGATCTCTAGTCTGCTTTCAATTATTCAAGAGCAGAGGATTTTCCAGGTCTTTGCACCTGTTCTCCACAGTGCACCTACATTTTAGCCATTTCATTGTACCTTTGCCAGGAAGTTGGAGGGAAAAAACCCTCTAAGTCAAATTTAGCTTTTGTTTGAGTCCTGAAATTCTGATAACTCTTTAAGTTAAACCTATGTATTGTCCTTGTTTTTGACCTGACAAGTGAGAACTGAATTGATATGTCACACACATGGCTGTAAGATTATAAGAAGCAAAGATGGTGGTGCACAGGTGAAAAAGACTTCGGGACTCTCTGTCAGCATGAATACATGGAGTGAGAGAGGGTGACGTGGAGTGTATATGGACTCAAACGTATGTGTATGTGTGTGTGTGTGAGAGAGTGAGCAAGCGAGAGAGAGAGGTTACTTTGATGTCTGAATTTGGGGTGAAGTAGAGAAAACAGTGTTTCTAATTCTAATCAGTAAATCTATTGACCATAACTTTTCCTAGGATAATCATGCCTTTGTAGGCTCTTCCCCTAAATTAAATCATGGCAGAAGATGTGACCACGGAAATATAATAATTACAGTTTCATTTCAAGGAGGTGGATTGAACTACAAGTCAGATTTAAGGTCCATCTCCTGAAGCTTCAAACTCACACTTATTTTTTCTTACAAAATTGGTTAACTCTTAAAGTCATAACTAAAATTTTCTCTTTTCAAAGGAGAAGGTTCTCTCTCCAAGCGACAGAGTTCTGAAATAGTAAGAAAAGACATAACAAATTAGAGATATTCCTCTACATGGCACAAATGTGCCACCTGAGAAAGGATTTTGGTGGCTGTTCTTCTCCATCCCCACTATCTGGCCTCTTCCCATGCTTCCTGTTCTCTGTCTTCTAGGCTTTGCACCCTTCTTGTTATTCCCTGCTCCTTCTCCTCCCTGACTTCCTTACTTTGTCTTTCTTCTATATCTCTCAGTCTTTTCCTCCTGATGGGTCTCAATCCCATCACATATCAAATTACATAAGAATAATATTAAAATTTTAAATTGTCTTGTCTTTACGTATATGATTTCCTTAATGTGCTTCCCAAAATGATTATTCTTCCTTCATTCATCTTGGGGGGTTTGCACAGCTTGTACCCAGTGAAGAGGCCACCAGGATACTGGTGATTCGATCTAGATACTGCTTCCCACTAGCAGCTGTCTTGGGTAGAAGTCTTGGATCTATGTTGTACTTTCTAAGGTAATAAATTCAGGGGAACCCAGCTGAGACCAACCCACAATATTCTTCATTTGGGGTTTCTGCTTTTCATAATGAGTGCCTTTTTGTACTTCTCTTTGATAAGTGGAATTAACGTCTCCACATGAACTGGAAATGCTAAGTTGACCATAGCCTCTTGAGGATTTTGCGTCTTGCTCTGACACCTTCAGTGACTTCATCAGAATTTAGGTGCATTAAGGGATCAAGGAGCTCGGCTTATATATATGAAGTTCTCAAGGTGTTCTCAGAGCATGTTCTAAGCCAAGTTCTGATGGTCCGTCCCCAGGGGAGAAAACTTTTCATGCGTCAAATGAACACATTTCAGTGTGAAACCTCATGACGAGCCAGTGTAATACTTTAATCATTTTCTATCAGTGGCTCTGGAAAACGGGTATGGAAAGAGTATAATCTGTATCCTTTGTTCTTCCCCTGCTTTGGGAAACATTGTTTTCAATTCTCTTTCTAAGATTCAGAATTCTACATTGGTTCTCCTCAAACCAGGGTATGTGGGTGAGGTGGTGGTATGCTGGGTAAACCTTGGGGCTGTAGGATCGACATGGTGATTTTCCTGGAACATTTATTGTACTTAGGAATTTTTGAGGAAAAGTTAATTAATGGAAAGATTATTATTGCATTATGGAGTTGAATACAATATTTACATTAATTTTAAATAAAATAAGAAAACCTCAACCTTTTGCTTGGGATTCTCTATGTCAACTTCCATCTTGGGGTCCCCACAACTGTGATTTCACTCTTCTCTGAGTGAAGCGTGGGAAGTCATATGACCCTTGAACCAATTGCCCTACTGAATTTCTTATCAGAGCTGAGAAAGATTTATTTGTCTGACTGTGAATTTTAATATGTTTAGAGCATGGATCTTATTATATGCATAATGTCAAATTCAGTCACTCCTAATAATGGTGCTAGATTTTTGTAGTTGTGTTATATGCAAGTGTCAGAAGCAAAACTTTGGTTAATTTTGACTCTTTTTGGTTTATGATAATGTCTGGATGTGCATATAGTCAATCCATAGTCATTTGAGGGCTTCTCATTTGTATGTGGATTATCTCTGCTTCTTATGTTCCAAATTTCTGCTTACTAGCTCTTGGAGGTTTCTTCACCCATTAAATTAGTTATGATGAGTTGAAAAGCTATTTAACCAGGATCCTAAACATGAAATCATAGATCAGGCTCAAGGGAGATATGCAGAGTGGGCACTCTTGGCAAAGGTGTCCTATTGATTTCCAAAGGGCTTTGGCCCCAGGCTCTGATGTAAAACTCCTGTTCTTGCTGAAATCTGCCACACCAAGCATGGGCCACAAGGGCTCTGTTAGCCCTTCTGGCTGAAGGCCTGGCCCAAAAGCAGGCTAGTCACCTTAGCGTCTGTAGCCCCATGCTCTGAGCTTGAACTTTCAATCTTGTCTTCTGAGATGAAAAAAAGCAGAGGCCCTTAAGGAAAAGCAGGTGAAGAGGAAATTTCTCTGTAAGTCTAGAGTAGAGTGGACCTAAGATACCCACCTTGGCCAACTCACTGAATGGCCCTAGGCTCAGCAGCACGGGAGTGCTAAGAGAGAGAAGCATGAGTAGAAGAAACTGGAAAGGGCACCGGGCCCTTTACCCTTTACCCTTCTTTCCTCACAGGGAGAAGTGTGGGAATGAGAGAAGGGAAGAATCAGTCAGCAAGACAGGTAGTGTGGAACAGGGAGTGGAGGCAAGTTTAGTGGAAGATGCTATCAGCTTTTTCCTGATGTCCAAAGTGTGTGACTAGCATTTTGTGCCCACCAAAGAAAGGCCATTACTGAGAGAAGCAATGGTATCACGGACCATGCCTCCTTTTTGTTGTTGTTGTTCCTTTCCAGCTTCTTAGGTGGGATAAAATGGCCCCATCGTGAGGGAAGATTCTTTGTGTCCCACGGTGGCATTGGACTGCGTGTGTCCTTCCCTGGCATGGCACCTGGTACTGATTGTTTGCACGATCTGATCCGTGAGGAAAGACTTTGCTGAACAGATTAGCAGTGTGGATGAGACTGCAGGAGGTACCATTTATCTGCAAACAAACTGTTTTCTAGCACTTTAGTAGCACCACTTACATACAATGTTAATGTGCTAATGTCAAGGAATGATTATTTAGTTAGTGAATTTACTTGAAAGATCTAAAACAGCCTTTACTGTTTTCTAGTTCAGACATCTTACTAACTCAGACTTGCCAGGTGCTTTGAACTGGAGAGGTGTGACAGGAATGTGCTCTTGAATTTTTGGTGTTGAGCATGCATGCAAGCAACGTTCCTTTCTTCAGAAGAAAAATAAATGATAACATTCTGTTTGGGGTCTTGAAACTGCATGACTGAAAAGATAAAGGCGACAACCGTGATATGCTTTTTTAATGAGGGCAGCGATGTCAAGAGAAACCAGCCTTCTAGGAACAAAACAATACTCTGTCAGGTGCAGTGGACTTAAGACCTTTTTCTCTCTTGGAATAATGTCCTTAAAAATAACCAAATTTTCCATTCAATAGAAAAATGTTCATACCTCCCTCCCCATCAATATGAATTGTTGTCATCGAACATGGAATACTAGCGAGCCGTATTGATTTTGGAAATTAAAATGGGAATGTTCAAGAACGTTTTCAAAGAATTATATGGGATTTTAGCCTTCTGAATGGCTTTCTTTTTAGGGTCAGTGAGAGTATTCTTGCTAAAATGTAGCCCATTGCTTTAGAAATAGTTTCCTTAATGTCTTTCCTGTCGCCCCTGCTGGGTCTGTGTAGGAAATGTAAACCAACATACAATATGTGTGTTTATTTTCATGTCTCATTTTATGGGAAATTGGATGGGATATTCCACTGAGGCTTCAGCTATGAACTGTTGACAATATGGGGAGAGCAGGGTAGGCTATTGCTGAAAGAGTGTGCAAGGGAAAACGGGGCTTCTGTAACCTTTGAGGGCTGCGGAAAGAACCAGGCCTGCCTGCAGGAGTTCCGGTACTCAGAGGTGAGGAGGAAGGCATTCAGTAATGAAACTGGCTGGTGAGTTGCTGAGCCATTAAACGACATCCTCGCCAGCCAGCCCTAGCTGCCAACATAGTAGGTCTGTTGCGCCACACCTCATCGTGTGGGATGTTATGTCTGATATTGTGTGGTCTTCCTGCCTCTGCTGCCTACAGGAAACTCAGAATACCAAACACCCAATCCAGAGCCCACAAGAGGTCATTAACCAGGCAGGGGGTAGAGTTACCCCAAGGACCCCTGCAGGACCAGAGAGGCTATAGATTGTCAAACCAGTCGTATCCTGGCCATGTGCAGGTGGTAGTTAAATGGAACCTTTTCCTGGGATCCTACTGGAAAAGCAATTTAAACAGTGTCTGGGCAGAGTGGGGCCTGAGCAGGGTGTGTGTGTCTGTGTGTTTCCTGTAGAAGGTTTGAGATCTCAGAGTTAAGCCCATCTGTAAGACAGCAGTAGGTGTCGGTGGGAATGCAAGTTCTTCCTGCAGAAGAAAGGAGTTAGTATGTTTGCATTTTAAGCTCATAAACAGCTGCTGCCTGGACCATCATCGCAAACACATTGGGGCTAGAGGCACTAAGGGGCTGCTGTTTGCCAGTGCACTGTGACAATTTCCAAGTTGTAGACTGAAATACTGTATAAACTTCCAATTGATTAGGATTTGTCTTGTGTTTCTAAACAAGGAAATTGAAGAGTGTCAAATTAATTTTGTAGTTTTGGTCACTTTTTAATTCCAAGTTGGCCATCCCAGTCTAGATTTGTGTATGTACTGAGGAGTCCAGGAAATAGTCGAAGTACTAAACTTGGTAAATAAATGTGTTTATTTTACAAATGGATTCAAGATGAAACACCCAGTACTTCTCCAGGGCATTTCTGTCCCTGCCTGTTCATTTTAGCATCTTGACCAAATGAATTCCCTTCCCTTAGTATAATATTTAAATGGACTTCTGGCATTTGATGCATTGCCTGCTGCTCCAATTCCCCAAGAAAGTCATTTAAATAGATTTTGACTATCTTGCATCTACTATGAAAGCCAATCTATTAAAAATCCTGGTCACTTCTCTCTCTCTAATTTTAGACAAGCCATGTGGAATTATTGGCATTTGAGACAACTCATCTTATCAGAGCTGAAAGTTTTGGATTTAATTTTTAACAATCTTTTTATTTTTTTCCTTTTTTAGCTAGAAAAATGAACACAAAGTCAAATAAGAAAAGTTTGCCATGAGAAGTTAGCAAGCTATCAATAGATATTTTAGTACTAAATGAACCTTCTCACTTTAGCTTTTTGGGGCAAGATTCCCACCTCCCCCTCTCTCGATTCCCAACCTTCCCTCCACCCCACTCTTTCCATGCCCAATATGAGAAAAGGAAGGAATCTTGATAGGTGTCCTGCCTTCCAGGAATTTGCCATCCGGTTGAGGAGACAAGCTCTACTCATTCAGAGGGTAGACCATGTATATTGGATTATTTGCCATGCCCAGGTGAGGGGTGCAGAGCGGAGAGAGATGCTTATGCCCTGGTCAGGTGCCAGGATGTGATGAAAGCTGGCCTGAGGGATAGTGAGATGTGGGTATGCAGAGACCAAGGGAGGAGATGCTGACAGCACAAAGATGGTGAATATAAGGGGAACAATGGCCACAGGAGTAGGAAGTGGAAAGCAAAAGGTGAATTGGGAGACATGGATTTGGCCAGCCTGACTGCATCCCCAGAAAGAGAGGGGATCACTTGGGGGGTGGTAGGAGATGTGGCTGGAAAAGGAGTGTGGGGCCAGGAGGGAGAAGCCTTGGGGTAGGGCTAAGGAGTTTGGATTTTGCAGTGTGGCCAGTAGGGCAAGGTTGTGCCAAGCAGTGGTGGAGACAAATGAAACCCAAGGTAGAGACTCCTGCCCTCAATGTTCCTGGGCTGTCAGGGGTGCATATGTTAAATCACAATGTGTGCCACCAGGATGAGAATGTCCTAGGGGTAGGAGGCCAAAGCCCTTCTCTAAGAGGGGGAGATAGAGGATGCTGCAGACTGGGGTTGGCCAGGAAGGTGTCTAGGAAGAATAGTATTTTACAAGGGGGAGGGATCAGTAGTAAGTAGTACTTAGACCCATCTCCTACCACAGAAAAATGATTATTAAAGCAGTACTAGATCCTACCTTGGCAGTCAAGATGTACGAATAAAAATACATTGGTCACCAATTTACTTCCTGTTCCCTTTCTTCCCGTTTAAAATAGTAATTGATGCTCCCCCCCCCCCCGGCAAACAGATGTTCTCAATTTTTTAGCACGTTTGTGGGGTTGCAGAATGTGTGTGTGTGGGGGGGCAGCAGCTGGCAATAACATCTTTTATGTTTTATTTTCTGGCTGTGGGTTGGAGTTAGAATGAGGATTGAGAAACGGGGAAGCAGCGGCTTGCGGCCCTGTGTCCTGACCCCTCACACTGCATCTCAGGTAGCGGTTGTCCTCATGAGCCAAACCTACAACCTGTTGGCAAGTCGGTGGCATCTTTGTATTATGTAAGTTATACCTGCTTGTGGTAAAAAAAACAAGAAAGTTTCGTCTCCACCAATTTCTCTCTCCAGAGGAAACCCCTGTTAACAGTTTGGCGTTGATCCCTTCTTTTTTCTTTGCAGAGAATAATACTACTGACAACTAACTTTTATTGGGGGGGCTTTCTATTGTGTTGGCCCTATTCTGAGTGCTGTACATGTATGAACTCATTTAGTCCATGTATTAGTCCTATGAGGCAGGTGTTGTGTTTTCTCCATTTGACAGATGAGGAAACTGAGGCACTGAGAAGTTAAATAATTTCCTTGAGATCACATAGGTAGTATGAGATGAAGCCAGATTGATATCCAAGCAGTCTGAATCTGAAACTATGCTCTTAATTATGACTTTATGCTGCCTCCATGAATGTGTTTAATATGTATGCACACACAATTATATATTTAGTTCTTAAAAAAATAAAATCATGTTCCACAATTTGCTTTTTTTTTTTTTTTTTGGTAAATAGTGAAAACATGGACATTTCACTGTGTCAGTGCATATCGGTCTACATTCTTTTTAAGATCTGTATAGAATTATACTGATGTACCATCATTTACTTAATGGTTCTCCCGTTTGTGGCCATTTGCACTCTTGCCAGATTTTTGTTATAATAAACGATATTGCAGGGAACATCCTAACAATAGCAGCAGCAACAGCTATCATTAATCCTGAAAAGCATGCTCACTGTGGGCAGGGCTTTATTCTAAGCTCTCTCCATGTATGAACTCATTTAAACATGCATCTTTGTGTAAGTGAGCAAGTAGTCCTATAGGTTAGATGCCTGGAAGTAAGACACTAGGTTAGAGGCCAAGTGCATTTAAATTTTTGATTGTAACTGCCTACTTTTCCTCCAGAAAAGTGGTATTTATTGACTGTTAGCTTTCAACTCAAGACAGTTAGGCATTGTTTGGAATGCACAGATGCATAAGAGAGAGGTCCCCCTGGAGGTCTCCAAGGATGAAGAGAAAAGCTAGCATAAGTCACCAGGTGATTAAAGCTGTCTCTACACAGGCAAGGCTGTGGCATAGCTGGAACATTAGAGGAGCACAGAGAAGGTCGCACTGCAAGGGGTGAAAGGTTTGGGAGAGGCTTCAGAGAGGAGTGAGCTGTAGGAGGCCTGGAAGACGTGATGGGATGGGCAAATAGTCCTCCAATTTTTCTCTCCAGAACAAGAAGAGAAGGACAAGGCTGGAGGAGGGGCTGGCGTAGTTTAAGAATGAACTAGTGAGTCAGTGGGACTGTGGTTCTGGCTGAAGCAGAGGGTGTGTGTTGGGAAATAACAAGCCAACCTACTGCCAAGAGAAGAGTAGAGTAAGAGTAGAAATGGAAGTCCACCTGTCCTATGTCTAAAATTTTTAAAGTCACACACAAAGCTAATACATTGCTACAATATGTCCAGTTCTTCTGCCTTGACAAATGAATCTTTACAACCACCTGAAATAGGCTTGAATTTAGAATTTCAGCTCCATGGAACATGGCACGGGAAGTTAGGGGATTATATTTCCAGATCAGCACCATTCAGCAAGGCAAAAAAAAACCTTGTGATAATCCAGTATATTTGCTATAGTCCCTTGGGTTAGTTCTTCACCTCTGCCAGTATTGAAGCATGCTGGTGGTGAAGCTGTTTTTAAGAGCAGGATGTCATAGCCCAGAAAGGGCAAGTGTGTGCTCTGCTCCCACAGAGGTTGGAACTCCCAATCTCTGACTTGAAGCTGCAACGTGGGCATAGAAATATTCCTATTTGAACTTCCTCCTCACTCCACCCCCAGCCAACAAAGAAAGAAATGCAGGTGCTTGACTGTGACTTTCTGTTCTGCAATGGAAATGGGCTCCTGTGTTTTTGTTTCACAAACATGGTTAAGGTCTGATTTTCAAGGCTGCAAGAGGGAAGCGAGGGTGATGGTAAGAAACCCAGAACTTGGATGCAAATGATGGAGCCATTTTTAATTTGTTCAGTGTAATCAGGTAGGGGAAATTCTATGTTTAAATATAACCAACCACTTTGAACCACATATGGAAGTAGCTATGTAAGAAATGCTTGGTGACGCACTGCCAGAGTTGTAAAATTTGTACCTCTCAAAACAAGGACGTAGAAAAGTTAAGTTTCTCCTGGTGATGCTAACATATCTGCATCGCACTGTGCATGCAATTTCATGTCATAAATAATGGATTTACTGGCTTACCTACTACTCAGGGATATCACACGTGGAATGTGGCTGAATGAATGTCACCATGAGACCCTTACCTTTCGTCAGGAGGTTTTCTCCACCTCAGGCTGGGACCAGGCAGGGTCAGGCTGGAGAGAGCCGATGCTGCCTGGCCTTGCAACATTGCCTAATGAGCACAAACACTGTTTTGGACTCAAGGATCTTGAGCTCCACAAGCCACAAATCATGAGGAAAGGGAAATCAAGCATTAAGGTCATCCCCAGATTATTATTGACCGGAACGGTCTGGAAATGGTTGGGTCTTTCTAAATGTCGACTGGGGCCTCTGTGAGGTCCAGCGACGTGGTGGTGTTTGCTTTTATTGCTGAAATTTCTCTATTTCAGGTTTTACTTGCTCTGATCCCTCTCAGAATGGGTGTAGAGACTGGCTCTCACCTGGCCTTTTCCTAGAGCTGCAGGAGGTCCTGAGGGAGAGTTTGGTGGCAGGTAACGCATGCAGACCAGGGGCATGGCTTTTACTCAAGTCCATGTGGGTCCTGGGATCAATCACACCTGTCCTAATTTGTCCACTGAGGCGGACTTGGGTGAAGAGAGACTTCAGGGGTAGCAGAGGAGAGAAAATGCAAGGACATCGTGTGTGTGTGTGTGTGTGTGTGTGTGTTGTGACAACTGGAAGGGACAAGTGGGATTCACAGGTCCTGGTGCCCTGAGTCTGGTCCCTGAGGTGATGTAGAGCCCATGAAAATGGGTCCCAAGGCTGACCCCAGGATCTCATCTTTTGGGGTCACCTTCCACTGCACGCTCCTGTCCCTGTGGAACCACCTGGGCTGCTGGGTTGTGGCATATGGACTGGTTTCACTTTCCTTCAATGGGAAGAACTGGAATTGATTGACCAGCAATTTGCTAGTGTGTACGTTTTGCGTGTTGTGCTGGGCTAGGGCCTGTGGAGGACACTAAAGAAATAGAACGTCAGCCTTCTCTTGGAAGACTACCAGACATTGGTTACATGATTGTGGATATACACACATTCTAGGGAGTGACCCAGGGCACATCCTGGGTGCCTGGTTTAGAAGATAGAGACCTTAAGGGGGGGTTTGAAGTCAGGGAAGGTTTCTTGGAAGAGGCTGAGCTGCTTTTCAAAGAGAGGGGATTTTAGACAGGCAGAGAGAAGTGGGGCTAACTCAACAGATGGAGAAAATTCTGTAAGCCCTATGATCATGAGCCCTATAAGGAGCAGGGATCCTAGTGATAGCTTTTTCAGTCTGAGTTCAGGCCCCAATTTTAGCCTTGAGGCAGGTCAGCTAAAGACAAAACTGTTACCTTGCTCTCCTCCCTGGCTGTCCTGTTCACAACTGTTATGATAAATTTTAACCAAATTATACCCCAGAGGCAGGCAGGCAGGCAGGCAGGCAGGCAGACAGGCAGGCAGGCATCCTTTGCCACTAGTATAGAGAACCGAATCAACCAACCGGGGTTCCTGCCAGAACAGGAAACCATGAGAAGTGTGTGCCTGGCCGCGTCCTCTGAGGCACTTTTCCCACCCTGTTGCTCGAGAGGACAGCCTTGGTATGGCACCTGCCTCACTGTGGATGTGTGGATGAGGCCTCCGGAAGGCAGGAGAGAGTCCTGGCTGGCTTATCTGACATTTGTTGGGTGATTTGTCATTGAAGGCTGTCTCCTTCAGGCAGCTGTGTGCCCCGGGTGAGTGACTTCCTCTCTCTGGACTCAGTTTCTGAATCTGTATACTGAGAGGGGGAGCCAGATGGCCTTGGATGTCCCTTCCAGGTCAGCCTGTTCCTGTCCCTAAAGGCAGATGGAGGCAGGTGGGGAGGGCAGTGGAGCAGAGAGGAATTGAGAGGAATTCCCCAGCAAAGGCTCTCAGGAACCACACAGTTCCCCATTCTGGTGCCACCTGCTCAGAGGGTGTGGGTGAAAAGGATACTGGCCTTGAAGGTCGTGTGGATGGGTGACCAGGCCTCCCCAGATGTGCCCTTAGGCTCTTTGGGGTTCAGATTTGGACTAATGTGGAGCCCTTAGTTAGGCCTGTCTTGCTTTACCAGGAAAAGTTCAGTTTTGTCTTGTGTAGAAAGTTGCCTGTGGTGCCAGGGAGAGAACTGTTGCCCTGAGAGGCTCACACTCAGTCTCATGACTGCAGCAAGGGCTGTGTCATCACGGCCAGGATCAGCAGGGCAGCAGACACAGGTCCAAGCAAGTTCTCCAGGTGCCTCCCATGGACTCTTGGGTCCAAACACACCCTCATGTCCATAGCACATGATGTCTGAAGAGTTGAGGCTGGAAGACCCTGACCAAGGGCTGCACTGATGCTGGAAGGAAGGTTCTTTGAAGAATGAGGACTAGAGAGAGCACATGACTTCACCAGACGTGCATAGCTACTTGGGGACAAAGCTGCAGCTAACTCCAGGTCTCCTGACTCTCTGTCTATCATGCTTTCTCTTCCACCAAATTGAAAGGTGGCAAAGGCTTGGTGTACCACAGATTGAAACTTGGACTGATCTCTGGGAATCAGATCATTCTCTAAAAATGTGTCAGAGGAAGTGAGAGTGCAGGGCCTCTCTTCACACATTGGAACTGTAGGTGGGGCACGTGTTCTCAGCTCCAGGCAGGGCAGAGAAAGTTGTGGAAGGGCAGCTGACCAAAAAGTACTTATTTAAGCATTTGTGTGTGCCCAGCCTTGAGCTAGGCGTAGTAGGGCATGAAGGAGCTTTGAGGTTCATACCTCACACAGCAATTTCACTGCAGCTGGCAAGGCAAATTTAACCCCTAAAGTAATTGCAAAAGCAACTGAATGCAAGCTCCTGTTTGTGTGATAAAATAGAAGAACATACATTTATATTTGCATAAAAGAAAATCTGAAAGGATACAAAAAGCTAGTAAAAGTGGTTAATTGAGCAGTCAGTCATGTGATAAGAACTAGGGGGTGAGATGTTGTCATTTGTATATTTTCATTACAAAAATTTTTTGAACTCTGTGAGTGTATCATCTTTGTAAAAAATTAAGTATAAACAACAATACTACCAATCAAGAACATGCTGAATTGGGTGACTAGTAGCAAAAGGAATTCAGAAAAAAGAGTTGAGGGGATTTCTTAGAGACTTCTTAAGCTTCTGGAGATTAAAACTGGAAGGGGCTCTAGGTGTCATTGTGCCTGACTTTCCACTCAATGCTATCAGGTCTTCTATAGTCACAAGACACAGAACTTCCAGTGTCCCTTCCTAAGCCCTGTACCATACATGGACAGTGCCAATCCAGGGATCACAATGCATAAAGAGGTCAGTCTCCATCCTCAATGACTTTACGTTCTTCAAGTGCACCTTTAACTGAGATGCCAAGGAGATTTTAAGAGTTTTAGGGTAAAAAACAAAGTGATAAGGGGCTTAGAAGGAGGGTAGAATTAGGGAAAGCAGTAGAGTTAAACAGAAAGTAAGAAAGAAGAAAGCAACAGTGTTTGAAATAACTCTCAAAGGATGGGTGACATGTTGACAATCAGAGCAGGAATGCCAGGTGGAGAGAATGCAATGTTTAGGAAATATTCAAGACTGACTGGAGATTGGGCCACCATGGTGGAATAGTGGCATGGAAATCTGGATAGGGATCATGTTGTTGACTATATGGAGTGCCAGTCTGAGGTATTTCTCTGTCTCTCCTTTTTTTAAGTTTATTTATTTATTTTGAGAGAGACAAACAGCATGAGTGGGGGAGGGGCAGAGAGAGGGCAAGTGAGAATCTTAAGCAGTCTCTGTGCTGCCAGCACAGAGCCTGACACGGGGCTTGAACTCACAAAACCATGAGATTGTGACCTGAGCTGAAACCAAGAGCTGGATGCTTAGCCAACTGAGCCACCCATGCACCCCTGAGGTATCTATTTAAACTTTAATAGAAAATTGGGAATTAATACAGATTTATGAACATGTGCTTGAGTTATTCTTCTTGAGATTTTCCAGTGAGTGAGCATTCTCTATTCCATCCAAGAACGCATGAGGAGAAGCTTCCTGGAAGCAGTAGGAATTGAGCTGGGCCTTCAAGGATTAGTAGAATTTAGAAAGCATTCTTGGTGGAAGAAAGCTGAGTCCAATATCAGTGGGCATCACTGAAGGACTTTGAGCAGGAGAGAGCATGACAATACTGTGCATTGGAAGGACAGCTCTGTTGTGTAATTTAGCATAGAAAGGAGAAAGGATTGCTTGAGGCACAATGGTAGGTAAGGAAGCTTTCTCTATAGTCCCAAGGCAAGACACTGAAGGTCTCTCTGACTTAGGTGGCAGTAATGGGAATGGAAAGAAGAAGAAGACTGGAAAGACCCATTCCTTTCCCATCCCAAAGGTCCTCTTTTCTTGGATTTGCAAAAAGAAACTTTTGACCCATTTGCTAGTCCTGAGAGGAGAGACCATTCTTAGCTCAATGCTCAAGGCTCTCTACTTACCAGATGTTTTTCTGGATCTATCTACTCTCTCTTATCTCTCCACTGGCAGGAAGTGGCAGCCATACTTACCCCAGCCCTACTGTTCTTTGGCATATTACTGCAATTTCGATTTCATTTTATAGATGGTATAATAAACTTTTGGATCCTTGGACATCTGCTGCCAGGTTGGAGGAGAAGATGTTCAGTGGTGGTGGGAAGTCACCAATACTAGATTCAATTTTTTCATTTTACATGTAAGGAAACAGAGGCCCAGAGAGTTAAAGGAACATGCTTAAATCACAAAGAGAAGTGGGGAGTTAGGAGCAGAACTAGGTCTTTAGACTCCAAGTCCTGGACTTTTTAAAGTATACCTTATAGTTTCTGTTGAAGAATGCTAATATTTACTGAGCACATATTATGTGTTATGCACTGTGTTAAAGCTTTGATATCATCATTTAATCCCCTTAATGGCCCTATGAGGTAGGGACTATCATTATCTCTTTCTCTTCAAATGGGAAACCGCAGGTCATAGAAACAAAATAATTTTATCAAGGTCACACAGCTAGGAAGTTGCAAAACCAGAATTTGAATTTAGGTCTGTATAACTCCAAGTATGTATTCAAGTATAAGACCGCCCCCCCCCCCTTAAAATTATTTGTTAAGATAATTGACAGCCTCAATAGAAGTTCTGCTTTTAACATTTACTGTTTGAGAAGATATAGAGGACTCAGTAATGCCTTTAATTTAATCTGTATTTGAATAATCAGTGTCTGCATACATTTTGGAAAATCTACATTTGGAAAATAATTGTACGTATTTATGCAAGACATGGTAGGTATGAGATTCAGAACCCATCAGTGAGTAGAAGAGGTAGTTTGTGAGGTGTGGGAAGATAGTAGCTTGGGAAATACAGTAAGGTGAGCAATCTCAGTGGAGTGAAATTTTAAAGCTTTTCACTCCGATGAGATTGCTCATCTTTCAGTTCTCTGATGTAACTTGACTCACCAACCTGCAGGTATGAATGAAGTCACACATTTGTTTGGCTCATTACTCCTACCTGTAAAACTCATGACCTTGGGCTCCCCTGCACAATTTCCTACTTATACTTGTACTCCTGGGATGCTGTGAGAGGCAGTATGTAAACAAACTTGTACTTGCTGGTGGACCTTGGATATTTGTCGTGTGTCTTGCTGCTCTCCCCAGTGTTCTGCCAATATACTGCTCTATTGTGGGGAATTAGGGGGAGCGGTGGGCCAGGGCAATGCCTTAGTCTTCTTTGTTAGAAACAATGTGTTACAGAGTTTAGAGAAGCATCTCTATGTAATTTTTAATTGAGTATTGAGTATAATTTATATTCAAGAAAATACGCAGGGTACAGTGTTCAGGTCAATGAATATTAACCATTGTATATGGTTGTGTAATGAAAAAAGATATAGGATATCCCAAAAGTTTCTCTTGTACTCCTTCTAGTGTCAATTCCCTGATTCTCCAGAGGCAACCACTTTCTAATTTGTCATATTAGATCAGTTTTAACTTCATCTAAGTGGAATTATATAGATGTGTTTGGCTTCTTTCACTTAAAAGAATATTTTCAAGATTCACCCATATCATTGCATTATCAATAGTTCATTCTTTATACCGTTAAGTTATATCCCATTGTATAGATGTGCCACAATTTTTCTATCCTCCTATTGATGAATATTTGGGTTTCCTATTTTTTACTATTATGAATGAAGATGATATTAACACTCTTGTACAAGTCTTTTTGCGGAAGCATGTTTTCATTTCTCTTATATAAATACATAGTAGTGAAATTACTGGGTCATAGGGTAGATGTGTATTTAACTTTATAGGAAACAGCCAAACAGTTCTCCAAAGTGATCATACCATTTCACACTTATACTAAGTAATATGTGAATGTTTTACTTGCTTCACTTGTTTTACTTGTTTCATACTGTCTCCAACATTTGGCATTGTCAGTACTTTTTATTTTAATCATGCTAATAGGTGTGAAATTACAAGATGATGTTGAATACCTTTTGTGTTTAATTGACTGTATCTAATTTTGAGAGATGTCTTTTGGCTATTAAAAAAATAAGGCTGCTGGTTTTTAGACGTTTGATTTGTAGGTATTCTTTATATATGCTAGATACACATTATACATAACTATGTATATATGTAAATATATACATAGTTATGTACATACATATTGTTATATATACATATTTTTCCCCAGTCTGTGGCTAGCCCATACATTTTCTTTTTTTAAAGTTTATTTATTTATTCTTAGAGAGAGAGAGAGAGAGAGAGTACAAGGGAGGGCAGAGAGAGAGGGAGAGAGAATTCCAAGAATGCTCTTCACTGTCAGCACAGAGCCTGACAACTTGGGGCTCGATCTCACCAACCATGAGATCATGACCTGAGCCAGAATCAAGAGTTGGACGCTTAACTGACTGAGCCACCCAGGTGCCCTTAGCCTATACATTTTCTTAATGGTGTCTTCTGATATCCAGAATCATCTACATAACAAATTATCCTCCAGTTTCTTTACTTAATGACAATATTTATTTTGCTCACAAATCTATAATTTTGGTAGGACTCATTAGGAATAACTTGTCTCTGCTCCCTTTGATGTCAGCTGAGGTGACTTACCGGCTGGGGGCTGAAATCATCTGAAGGCTTGATAACTCATATATCTGGCCCTTGATAATATCAGCTTAGACTTTAGATGGAGCTGTTGACAAGAATGCATACCATGACCTCTTCATGTTGCTGGGTTCCAGAGGTAAGAGCATCTTAAGAAAGAGAGTATGTTTACTTTTTGGAAGATGGAAGCTATTTACTTTTTCCAACCTAACTTCAGAAGAAATATAGAATCATTTCTGCTTTATTCTAAAAGTTGGAGAAGTTACAAACTCATCCTGGTTAATTGACTCCACTTCTTGGTGGGGAAGTGGCAATGTTTTAGAAGACCATGTGGGACTGGAATATTGCTCTAGCCATTTTTGGAAAATACAATCGGCCTGAGTCTAATTCTAATATGTCAGTTTATCCTTTATTAGTTAGCGCTTTTTATAAGCATCCTAAGATTTTTTCCTACCTGAAGATTGCAAAGATATTTTTCTATGTTTTCTTCCGACACTATATGGTTCTGCTATTTACATTTAGGCCTGTGATCCATCTTTCTTGAATTAATTGTTGTGTAAGGAGTGAGGTAGATGTTGAGGATGACATTGTTTTTCATACAGATACCCAATTGATCCAGTACCATATGTTAGAAAGACTTAACTATGACACAGGAAACCCTCAAAATCCTAGAGGAGAACACAATCAGCAACCTCTTTGACCTTGGCTGGAGCAACTTCTTACTAGACACGTCACTGGAGGCAAGGGAAACAAAAGCAAAAATGAACTATCGGGACTTCATCAAGATAAAAAGCTTCTGTACAGCAAAGGAAACAATCAACAAAACTAAAAGGCAGACTGCAGAATGGGAGAAGATATTTGCAAATGACATATCTGATAAATGGTTAGTGTCCAAAATCTATAAAGAACTTATCAAACTCAACACCCAAAAACCAAATAATCCAGTTAAGAAATGGGCAGAGACATGAATAGACATTTTTCTAATGAAGACATCCAGATGGCCAACAGGCACATGAAAAGATGCTCAACATCAGTCATCACCAGAGAAATACAAATCAATTCTGTGATGAGATATCACCTCACACCTGTCAGAATGGCTAAAATTAACAACACAGGAAATGACATATATTGGTGAGGATGTGAAGAAAGGGGGACCCTCTTACACTGTTGATGGGAATGCAAATTGGTACAACCACTGTGGAAAATAGTATGGAGATTCCTCAAAAAGTTAAAAATAGAACTACCCTATGACCCAGCAATTGCACTACTAGGGATTTACCTAAAGGATGCAAAAATACTGATTCAAAGGGGCACATGCACTCTGATATTTATAGCAGCATTATAAACAATAGCCAAATTCTGGAAAGAACCCAGATGTCCATTTGCCCATGCATGGTTAAAGAAGATATGGTATACATATACAATGGATTATTACTCAGCCATAACAAAGAATGAAATCTTGCTATTTGCAGTGGAGCTATTTGCTATTATGCTAAGTGAAATAAGTCAGTCAGAGAAAGACAAATACCACATGATTTCACTCATATATGGAATGTAAGAAACAAAAAAGATGAACATAGGAGAAGGGAAAGAAAGAGGAAAAAAAAAGTTAAGAGACTCTTAACTATAAAGAACAAACTGGGGGTTGATGGAGGAAAGTGGGTGGGAATGGACTAAATGGGTGATGGGCATTAAGGAGGGCACTTGTGTTGAGCACTGGGTGTTATATGTAAGTGATGAATCACTAAATTCTTCTGAAACCAATATTATACTATATGTTAGCTAACTAGAATTTAAATAAAACTTTGGGAAAAAAAGCCACTTTGCAAGAAAAGTTGAAGTCAATTAGCCATATATAAATGGGATGATTTGTGGAATCTCTACATTGTTTTATTGATCTATTTGCTTATTATTTCATCAATATCAAATCATAACTTTATGATGAGGCTTGAAATCATGTAATAAAAGTCCTCCATATTTGTTATTTTTTATGCCTTTGGATATTATATTCCCATATAACTTTTAGATTTAGCTTGTAATTTTTTTTTTCTTGAGAGAGACACAGGTGCAAATGATCAAGGGGCAGAGAGAGAGAGAGAGAGAGAGAGAGAGAGAGAGAGAGAGAGAGAAATGGGACTCACCCAAAGCAGGGCTCATTTTTACCTGAAGTGGGGCTTGTGTTCACCCAAAGCAGGGCTTGAGCTCACCTGATGTAGGACTCAAACTCACTAACTGTGAGACTGAGATCGTGACCTGAGTTAAAGTCAGATGCTTGGGGCGCCTGGGTGGCGCAGTCGGTTAAGCGTCCGACTTCAGCCAGGTCACGATCTCGCGGTCCGTGAGTTCGAGCCCCGCGTCAGGCTCTGGGCTGATGGCTCAGAGCCTGGAGCCTGTTTCCGATTCTGTGTCTCCCTCTCTCTCTGCCCCTCCTCCGTTCATGCTCTGTCTCTCTCTGTCCCAAAAATAAATAAACGTTGAAAAAAAAATTAAAAAAAAAAATAAAGTCAGATGCTTAATGACTGAGCCACCCAGGTGCCCTAGCTTGTGAATTTTTCAAAAAGGCCTACTGGAATTTTGGTTGACATGGCATTGAATCTATAGATCCATTTAGACAGAATGGCTTTTTAACAATATTTGTCTTCCAACTTATGAGCATAGTATATGTCTCCATTTCCTGACCTCTTTAATTTCTCTCTGTAAAACTTTTTTTGTGTTTTGTATATTTCCAATAGATTTATTTTTAGCTATTTACTGTTTTTAATGATGTTGTAAATAGGATTTAAAAATTATTTTCTAATCATTGGTGCTCTATTAAAATTAAATTGCTTTTGGTATATTAACCTTGTATCTTGTAACTTTGCTAAATTCATTTATTAGTTCTACTCCTTCTTTTAAAGTGTCCATAGCATTTTCTACTGGGCAATCAAATTGTCTGCAAATAATAATGACTTTACTTCTTTTCTAATATTCATGTGTTGTATTTTTTTTCTTGCCTTATTGCACTGGCTAGGACTTCTAGTATATACTGAATAGAAGTGGTGAGAATGGATGTAACTATGATATCACCAGTAGGTTTCTTGTAGATTCTTTTTATCAAATTAAAGAAGTTCCTTCTCCCTACCTATCTTCCTAGTTTGCTGAGAGGTTTTATGATTTTTGGTTATTTTTTTTGTTTTTGTTTTTTTGTTTGTTTTTTTAAATGATGGGTATTGAATTGTGTTAATTGCTCTTTCTGTATCTAATGGGAATGAGATGATTATGTAATTTTTTTGCCTTAATTACATTGAACACTTTTCAAATGTTAAGCTAATCTTGCATTCCTGGATCAACCTCATGGACATGATCTACATCTATATAACTATCTATCTATTCTATATGTGTGAATTTATTTTGCTAATATGTGGTTAAGAATTTTTCATTTATGTTCATAAAGGATGTTTGTTTGCTTTTCTTATAATGTCTTTGTCAGGTTTTGATATCAGTATTATATGAACCTTATGTACTGAATGGGGAAATATTCCCTGTGATTTCTGAAAGTGACTGTGTAAGGTTGATATGAATTCTTCTTTAAATATTTACATAATTAATTGGTGAAGCCATCTGTGCCTGGTGGTTTCTTTGTTTGTAGGTATTTTATTAATAGTTTAATTTCTTTAATAGACACAGGGGCATTTCTATTTTCTTTTTCTCCTTATCTGAGTTCTATTAAGTTTTATTTTTCAAGGATTTTTTCAATTTTATAGTGGTTGATATTTTGGCATCCATTTGTAACATCTCCTTATTATTCTTGTATATCTGCAGGATTTTCAGTGATGTCTCCTCTTTTACTCCTTGGTAATTTGTGCTTTTCTTTTGATAAGTTTTGCTAAGGATTTATGTGTTTTATTAATTTTTTCAGATATTCAACTTTCAATTTTTTGTTTCTTTGTCTATTCTATTTATTTCTGCTATTAATTTTATTATTTGCTTTCTGAAATCTACCTAATGTTGGTTTTAATTTGCTCTTTTATCTTGATTCTTTTTTTAATGTTTATTTATTTATTTTGAGAGAGAGACAAAGAGAGAGAGCTGGGGAGGGACAAAGAGAGGGGGAGAGAGAGAATCCTGAGCAGGCTCTGAGCTGTCAGTGCAGAGCCTGACCTGGGGATTGAACTCAGGAATTGTAAGATCATGACCTGAGCTAAAAATCAAGAGTTGGACACTTAACCAACTGAGCCACCAAGACGCCCCTTTTTTTTCTTGATTCTTAAGGTAGAAATTTAGGTCTTTGATCATCTCTTTTCTAATAATAGGGACTTAAAGCTCTACATTTCCCTCTAAACTCAGCTTTATCTGCATCTCACAAATTTTTTTATGTTATATATATATTTTTAATTTATTACTCAGAGACATTTTCTAATTTCTCTTGTGATTTCTTCTTTGATTTACAGGTTATTTAGAAATGAGTATTTAAAATTTGAGACATTTCAAGATTTTCTGGCTATCTTCTTGTAATTCATATCTAATTTAATTCAGTTGTGATCAGAGAGAATTATTTTGATATTTTGATATCATTTTGAGCCTTGATAATTTTTTCAGATTTGTTTTATGGACCAGCATGGAGTCTCTCTTGGTGAATGTTTTAGGTGCACTTGAAATTAATGAGTATTTGCAGGTTTGGGCAATAGGGTCAATTATATCAAGCTGCTTGACAGTGGTGTTCAATCCTTATATACTTACTAATTTTTTTTTTTTTTTTATTATATCAATTACTGAGAGAAGGGTGTTGAAATCTACAACTATGAATGTGGATTTCTCTTTAGTTTTGTCAAGGTCTGCTTTTTGAATTTTGAAACACTAGGATGGGTCTCTATGCATTTAGGATTGATCGTTAGATCTTTGTAATGAATTGACGTTTTTATAATTATGGAATTCTCTCTTTATCTCTGGTAATCTGTTTTGTCTTGAAGCCCACCTTGTCTGATTTTTATATAGCACACTAGCTTTCTTATACTTAGTGCTTATATAGAATATCTTTTTCAAGTCTTTTCCTTTTAATATATTTGTGAATTTATATTGAACATATGTTATTTTTAAATAACATGTAGGTCAGGCTTACCTTTTTTACTGAGTCTGACAATTTTTGCTCTACTCTTGGTGTGTTTAGTCTGTTTACACTTAATATAATTAAATGTATGATGGATTTAAATCTACCTCTTGGCACTTTTCCAGTTTGTTCTTTGTTCTTTTCTTCCTTTTCCCCTGTATATTTTTGGATGAATCAAAAATTTTTTGGTATTCTATTTTGTCTTCTCTACTGACTTTTTAGTTACACTTTTCTTTTTGTTATTTTTATAGCACTTGCTCTTTAGAAATTAAACTACATGTCTTTAAATGGTCACAGTCTATCTTCAAACATGTTCATAGTTTTTTTTATGAACAATGTAAACAAGTCTTATAGCAAGATTTCATGGACCTGCTTCTTGCCCTTTATCATCTTGTTGTGATATGTTTTACTTCTATTTATGCCATAAGCCTCATGATGTATTATCATTATTTTTGTTTTAAAAAATCAACAATTTTTATGGAAGTTTTTATATATAATATACATTACAATTTGTATATATATAATATATATGTATATATACAGAATAAAAATATATTTTATATACACACATAATTTTGGGGGGCATTTCTGTGGTCCTGGTTTGCTGCAGACAAATTCTCTCTGTTTTTGTCTATCTGAAAATGTCTGTATATTGCTTTTATTATTATAGAATATGGAGCATTAAGTTGATAGGTTCCCTCCTTGCAGCACTATAAAAAGTTGTTTCAGTTTTCTAGCATTCTTATTGTTGTTTCCTGTACATTATAAATCTTTTTTCCTCTGGCTACTTTTGTGAATTTTCTTTTTATCTTTGAGTCACCGTTTAACTATGGCATTTTAAGGTATGGTTTTCTTTGAATTTGTCCTGCTTGGGTTCACTGAGCTTCTTGGATGTACATGTTAGTTTTGGAAAGTAGAAACAAAAATTTTTTTTACACTTATTTATTTTTGAGAGAAAGACTGAGACAAAGAGTGAGCACGGGAGGGGCAGAAAGAGAAGGAGACACAGAATCCGAAGCAGGCTCCAGGCTCGAGCAAGTGTTCAGCACAGAGCCCGACGTAGGGCTCAAACCCATGAACCATGAGATTGTAACCTGAGCAGAAGTCGGATGCTCAACCAACTGAGCCACCTAGGCACCCCTTGACTTTATTTCTTGGAAGGAAGGAAGGAAGGAAGGAAGGAAGGAAGGAAGGAAGGAAAACATATTTTCCCTGTTATCTTTCTCTTTTTCTTCTGGAACTTCAATTACATGTTTTCTAGACCCTTTGATATTATCCGTTGTTTCTTAATTCTTTTTTCCCCTTATTTTACTGTTTTTTTTTTTTTTTTTTTTTTTTTTTTTTTTTTTTTTTGGGTAATTTCTAGTTTGTCTTTAAGGTCATTGATTTCTTCTTCTGCTATATCTAATTTGATGTTAAATTTATTTATTTATTTATTTATTTATTTATTTTTTTAAATTTTTTTTTTTCAACCTTTATTTTTGGGACAGAGAGAGACAGAGCATGAACGGGGGAGGGTCAGAGAGAGAGGGAGACACAGAATCGGAAACAGGCTCCAGGCTCTGAGCCGTCAGCCCAGAGCCCGACGCGGGGCTCGAACTCACAGACCGCGAGATCGTGACCTGGCTGAAGTCGGACGCTTAACCGACTGCGCCACCCAGGCGCCCCTGATGTTAAATTTATTAAGTAAATTTTTATTATATATTTTTTTCATTTCTATTTTTTCCATTTGGTATTCTTTAACTGTCACCTTCTGTCTTCTGAAGTTACTAATCTGTTTATGCATATATTTTCTCCACTAGATTCTTTAAAATATTTGTCACTGTTGTTTTAAAGTCCCTACCTGGGTCATTTCTGGGTCTTTTTCAATTGACTGTTTCCTCTTTTGACCATGGGTAAGATTTTCTTGTGTTTTTGTACCTTTCATGTATCTTGATGTGTGGAGACATTTTGGGTGGAGTAACAGTAGAGCAAATAATATTCACCTGTAGAAAAGGGGATCATCTTTTTTATCTGAGGGCATGTGTGAGGGAATTGAGTCAATTTCATATGTAGTTCAATGAGTCTGGGCTTGATCGCAACTTAAGTTAGATTGATTGTGCCACTGGCTTAAAACAATTTAAGAAAAAAAATCAATTCTTGCTTTAGCAAGATTTAGGATCTGAATACTGGTGAGATTCCAGAAAATTCTTTATGCTCTATAGTCCGGCTACCAGCTTCTACCTCTTCCACTGGAGAGTATTCTTTGCTCTCCAATTTTGCCTCCAGCTTTCTGCGTCTTGAGAGTTCTCTGTATCCCCTGATGTGCTGTCCACATCTTTTGGAAGATGGCTGCAGTGCACTTGATGGAAGCCCAGAGCGCCTCAGAGTGATTTCTCTCAGATCTCTTGCCCCACCCATAGCTTCAGCCTTGCACTTGGGGAAGGCTGTGGGCACCTCAGGGGGATCTGTATCTGTGTCTACTCTCTTGCCCTCCCAGCTCTCATCATACTACATCTGGGCCTAGATGAGAACAAGGGGAGCATATTGGTAGGTAGATGCAGATTCACAGTTTGGCTGGGGTTCCTCAAGGTTCTAATCTGTCATGCCAACCAACTCAGTACTATGTTTGACAACTTTGGTTGGTTTCTCTTTATTCCCATCCATGGCAGATTCCTCTTTCTCTACTCCTTCACCAGTGATGAAAGCATCATAGCTGTCTTCTTGCTAGGAAGGAATCATCACTTTTTGAAATTTAGTTCATTTTCATTTCTTGGCATCTTAGCTCTCTGATTGCTTTTGTATTTTGTAGCTTATCTGGATTTTTTTCACTGTTAGGGTGGAAGCAACAGTCTCGTGATTCTCTGCATTCTAATTGGAAGGGTGCTTGGTTCTTTTTATTTTTATTTACTTCCTGTGTCCAGGACTTAAACACCTATGCATTGTAGCTGGGATAGGGATTGGTTTGATTGATTTGAACTCAAAATCTTTACTCCCTTTCTTTGTGGAAGGCTTTCTCTTGGGTGAAACTCATAATTTCTGACTCCATCTCTCAGGAGGAGTTGTCCTTCCAAGAGGTTCTCAGACCCTATTAAATGGGTGTCTGTTGGGCCCACCCTATCAGTGTCACAGAGATACCTACATCTCACTCTTCAAGGTGTGGCAAACTCCCCCATCCCTCAGGTACACAGTGTATCATATTAAAGTAAGAATAACTAAGAGGGGTGACACTTTAAGAACATTTTCAGGTTGGTGACATCAAGGCCTATGGGAATGGGAGAGACCTTAGGGGTGGGGTGGGCTTAGGAAACTCCTACCTACTAACACTTACTTGATATCTACTTTAAGTCACCCTCTTTCACAGTGGTGGCCCTTGACATAGTTATTCTCACTTTACAAATAAGGAAGCTGAGACTCAGAGAGATTATACAACTTGCCTAAGTGGCAAACTGGGGATTTGAACTCACAGCTGACCCACTCCAAAATTAAGGTGTTTTTGTTCTGTGTGAGTTTTTTTGGTGTTGTTATTTTGTTTTGTTTTCTTCACCAACATGGAGGAAAGCACAGCAGAAGATGGGAATGGGCAGACCACTGCATCCCAGTCTGGGGTTGGATATTGCAGATATTGGCCATGGGGTTGGAACCAGCATGAGGGCTTTAGTTTCTGAGACTAGAGCTCTTCCTATTAGGACCCTACCATAATCAAACCATGCATTCACTGGGTGACTTTGAGCAGTTTAATTTTTTTTTTTTGAATATCAATATTTTTTTCTGAAAACCTGAGCTTCCCCAAATCCTTTGAAAACACTTCTAAAGGATATTGGAAGCAGATCCTCCATGGGTCCTCTTTTCAGCAGGCCTCTCTCCCATTGACTGGACTTGCAGAAAGTAAAGGAGAGAAAATAGCAGCCCCCACACCCACCCCAACCTCTGCTAATCCCAATCCACACAAGCCTTCTCTCCATGCCAGAGGCCACCTCGCACTCGGCCTCTTCTCCCTGGCACTGCAGCTAACGCAGGAAAAGCCAAAGTGTAATTAGTTAATAGCAGAGCTCCTCTGTTAATGGAAAGGGCATTTCAAACTTACTTATGCAAACCGATACTGTAGGGTTTGTCAGAAACTATCAATAGGATGCAACAGAGAGGATTCACAGGTCACTTGTCAAGTGGGGACAAAGCTTTTCTAGCCTATGCTTTGAGAACCAGAATAGTTCTCTGGACCACCTGCTACCTTGGAAGTAAGACTGTCGGGAGAATAGGCTGGGGATCCCTCTTGTGAGCATCTTCCCCCTACTAATAGCCATGTGTATTAGGATGTGTCAGGATTGTGCTACGTACCCAACCAGTATTATCTCAGCTCTCCTTCTCTATAACCTGATGAAGTAGATGTTATCATTGTCCTCATTTTATAGTTGAAGAAATTGAGATTTAGGTATGTTACTTGAGTAAGGTAAAGCAAGTAGTCAGTGGTGGGCCTAGTACTTGAACCCAAGGCTACCTGAATTCCCTGTCTAGGTAGTTCACCACTTACTGTGGTACCTCCTCACTGAGCAGTTGAGGCCTTCTAAAACCTGAGTTACTAATAGAATATGACATTTGGATCTTCTTGGGGCTGGTAATTGATCACCATACCTATTTTTCCTCTTCGTGGTCTCATAGCCACACTACCTCCCTCCTCCTCCTTCCTACACATGATCCTCATGCTCTTTTCCCCTTCAGGTGGGCTGAAGCGGTAGTGATTCCTAGGGCAACCTTGTGAGCCATGTGTCAAAGAGGGTGGATCTACAAGTTAGAAAGATTTGGGGTCCTTTATTCACCATTTGGAGGAGAACATTCCTACCAACAACAACTGTATAAGATTCTTTTATTGCGTTAAGCCACGTAGATATGAAGGTTTATCAGTTGCAGCAACCAGTGTTACCTTAAGCAATAAAAGTGTTGGAAGGCCACTGAGGACCTGAGGGAGTCAACCTTAATACTCTATGATTAACCTGCCTATGGGGGTGGGGTTGAGCAAGCTTGGTCTTTGTTGTACAGATTCAGGTTTGGGTGCAGCCTTCACCACAGATTAGCTGGGAGAGCTTGACCAATTCATTAAATTTTTCTGAACATTATTAGTTTTTAAGAATGAGAATGATATTTACATAATTATAAATTTAATTCAACAAGTTATATTATAAATTTAGTCAACAAATTTTATTGAGCACTTACTACATGCCAGTGGTTTCTCTAAGCGTTGAGAACAAAGAATCCCTGCCCTTATTAGAACTTACACTCTGGTGGAGAGACAGCTGGACAGTCAATAAATAAATAAATAAATAAATAAATAAATAAATAAATAAAAAATAAGTCATGTGGTGATCAGTGATCTGAAGAACTAATAAAGCAATAAGGGGAGATAAGAATACCAGGAGTAGGAATACCAGCAGGTGGTCTTGGAAAGTGTCTCTAATTAAGGATGCTTGAGCCAAGACCTGAAGGTCATAAGAGAGTCAGACATGCAGGTATCTGGGCAGAGTGCTTCAGGCAGAGACACGGCAAATTAAAAGGCCCGAGGCTGAATGGTGCTTGGCATGTTGGAGGAGCAGCAGGGTGGCTGGTGCAGCTGAAGTGCTGAAGGCAAAGGGTATGTGTGACAATGTGGGGGAAAAGCATCTAGCACAATACCTTTCAATAAATGTTAGAGTTCTTCCTTCCTGTGTGATGGCTTTGTAGTCACCCTCAGAAGTCCTCATTGCCAAAAACAAACAAACAAACAAACAAAAAGTGAAGCATATCAAATTTGTGCATATCAAACACAAATTTCCTTTATTGAGGGGCTGATGGTTGGAATTTTACCAGGGAGTATTGTTATTTTAGTCCAAGGCTTTGATTCTGGCAAAGGATAAGATTCTAAGCCATTTTTCATTATTATACTTTAAAAGTGTTGATTGCAAGTTTGCGCTCTGAGAGAAGCAGTTGAGACAAGAGGTAACTGGGAGTATGGAAAGGAGTGAGGTAAAGGTTGAGCTACAGCTGGTGAATGGAGGGAGCAGGGAGATCATGACCTGGCCTGAGGTCACAGTTTGAAGCTCTTCTGTGTTGTAGCTTTATGTGGGTGTCAAAGGAACTTACATCTGAAAACATCACTGATTCAAAGAAAGGATTGCTCTTAACTTAGAAGGTTGCCTTGCACTGAAAGAATGAGTTCCCTATGTTCCCAGGAAGGCATGACCCTTGTCCTCTACCCGGTCACTAAAGACTAGCAGAGGAAAGAGTCTCCACAGAGCATGGACAGGTGTCAAAGGTCTGTGTGCCCCGAGGCTCCCGTGCCCTTTTCTCCTAAAATGCCCATGGTCAGCACTTGTAGTTTCAGACAACAGAAATCACTTTGACTGTTTCAAGAAGAAAATGGATTTATTATGTGATATTTGGTTCCCAACAGGATCGTTGTCAATTGGGAGAGAAGCAGGTTCAAGGTTAAGCTTCCAGGAAAAATGCCTCAACCATAGTACAGAATTGGTCTGAAGGTGAAACCACCATTACAGCTGATGAGAATTCAGTGCCAGGAACTGGCCGTCTCTACTGCATGCATTGCTGCCTGCCTCCAGCATTAGGGCCACTTTTTGTCTGGAGCTGGACCTGGTCTCCCAAGTCCTGATGCCTCTGGGTTCTTGGCAGAGCTGGGCTCCTCACATTGCGCACTTGTTCATCTCCAGAACAAAGTCTTGTGTGGATGTGTGTAATGACAGAGCTAGGTCACAGTCCTGCATCTTAGTTGCAAAAGATGCTAGGAGTTTTTGTGACTATATTAAGGATGCAGGGCTGATATCATGGGAATGTCCCCAAATATAGGAAGGATTGGTAAAGATAGGGCCAGTGTTTCTTGCAGAGATTATCTACCAAAGGCCCTTATGAAAATTCAAAGTTTGTATTTAGAACAAAAGGCTTGTATGACCTTATGGGGCCCTAGAAAGAACGATGTCTAGGAAGGTTGCTTTGGCATGGAGTAATAACCCAGTATGGCAACCTTGACTAAAGCATGGCAGAGAGGCATGCTGGGGGTGGGGTCTTCATAAGCATGGAAGCAATCTACCAGGCAACTGGAACGAGCCCAATGCAAGCTTATGTGGGCTTAGTCTTTGTTTTTTTAAAATAAATATTTATTTATTTTTGGGAGAGTGCCAGTGGGGTCGGGGCACAGAGAAGGGAGACATAGGATCTGAAGCGGGCTCTGTGCTGACAGACTGACAGCATCAAGCCCGATGTGGGGCTTGAAATCACGAACCTTGAGATCGTGACCGGAGCCAAAGTCAGACACTCAACCAATTGAGCCACCCAGGTGCCCCCTGGGATTAGTTTTATGATAGTATCCTGCCCTGCAAAGAGAGCAAGACCTTCAGGGGAAATGGCAGGGAAGGCAAAAAACCCATCTGACTTTGGTTTGTGTGCGGATTTAATTACTGAGGTATCCTGACGCCTGCATAAACTCACAGCTCAGAAGAGTGAAGAATTCTTTCAGAGAAAGCTTTGGTAAACAGAAGCCTGTAAGGGCTTAGAAGTGCTTAGAAGTGCTTAGAAGAACCTGGGGATGTTTTCCATTTATTCCAAGCTGGACTCCAAACAGATGTATATGTCTTTCCCTGCCCACTGAGAAGGTCTCTTCCTGTCCTGGGTCAGTAAACTGCAGGTTTGAAAGAGATGACATCCATTTCCATTTTCTGATCCGAACTGATAACCATTTAGAATTTTTGAATAAATTTTGGATTGGAACCCCCGTCTTAAAGTGCAATGCACGAGTTAGAACTTCAAGATGAGTCAGTAGTGAACGCCCCACAAAACGCAGACACAGATGACTTTGGTGTCCTCCAAAGCACTTTCCCACAAAAGGCAAGATTCTCTTGGCAGGGTAGGGCATGATCAGAATGAACTTTATCTGCTGTTTCCAAACTTCTTGCCTTGCCTGGGCCCTGTGCTCTCTCACTCCCTTGTTCGTACCACTGTGCCTTGTCTTCTGTGGCTTTGCCTATCTGACTTGCCATCTTTCAAGGCATGAAGCTCCATGAAGCTTCTAGTCTGACTATTTTGTGAGTGGGATACAGAAAAGAGGTGCTTTGGAAGTTCTGGAGGCCCGTTTGGTTCTGCCTGTTGGACCGCAGAAGCCCTGAAAAGCCCAATTCCTCAAGATAGCACATTGACTAGTTTGGTCCTTGCCTTGGTTTTAATTTCCCTGCTAAGTTTCTGTTCTCAAGCAACATATGCCCCCCTTTCTCTACTTCAGTAACCTCAGTGGTAGCTCTCACCATGTTAAACAACGGTCTGATTTGGCATGGAAGAAAGCAGTCAGTTGTTTCCCGTAAATCTTAATGTTTTAGGCCCTGGGAACATTTTAAGTAACTATTTAATGAGAAGACTTCTGGTGAAGCACAGGTAAGATCTTAAGGGCTCTAATTGCTCCCCAGAGAAAGCTGTCAGGGTTAAGTAACCTCATTCAGGTTGTGTACGTGGAGCAGGATGAGCAAAACAAGGCAGAAGTGAGGAGCAGGGGCTGCAGGGGAGACGTCCCCAAACCTGGTGCATGAAACCTCTTGGACCTGGAAGCTTCCTAGACTGTACGTTGAGCTGTCAACAATTAATACCTGCTGGCCGACTGCTATGCCCCCAAATGGTCAAACAAATGACTGACTTTTTCCTGGGCCTCCTTGCCTTCTAATTTGGAACCCAAATTACAGTTCTTTCCTCTGTTCTTTCATTTAAATACAAAACAAAGCCAGACAAAACCAAACCCCAAACTCTGTTTTCCCTTCTAATCCCCACTTGAAGTTTTTATTTGTGCATCATTCATTTGTTTATTCACGACACAAGTGTTTATAAAACATCTTCCTGGTTTCAGGCACCACTCGAGGTGCTGGGGATGCACTCAATTATTCACCATAGATTTAAGGGCAATGAAACGCAGTTAGGCACAAGAGGCAAGAGAACAGATAGGGACACCACATCTGCTGGCGGGGGGTGACTCCTAACATAGAATCCCAGAGTGCTGGTGTTTGGGGTGAGCCAGTACCCCCACCCCCAAGGGAAGGATGTGCATGATATGAAGGGGGATTCTGTCATGTAATAATGTTTACTGTGTGTCTAAGGCATGTGCAAAGTGAGGCACTTACAAAACGGGGCTCGAATTGACTTCTGATTTAATGGAACCAAAAAGCTCTTTGTGTGGGCCTTCCCCTCTCCAGCCAAACAGAGGTGGTCTGTTCACTTAGGCAAAAACCCCTGCAGCCCCCTCATGCAGAAATGCTGCCTGGCTCCAAATAGCCATGCTGTCTGGGACCGTTACATGGGCCTAAGTGGGTTTTTACCTTTGGAATTAAGTAAGAACCATGGAGGCAAGAAAAGGGCATACTGTAGCACAGACAATTCAGTCCTCTCCTGACATGAGCGAGCCCTAAATTGGGAAGTATTTGGCTGATGGCGAGGGCAGAAAAACGTTACGGATTTGATGTAATCCCAGACCTCAGGCTTGAAACTGAGCTTGACCCTTCCCGTTGAGCACTTTTATGCAATACCACTGGACATGTAGTAACAAGAAAGGAAACAGAGGAAGGATATCGGTTCAGCCATATGTCAACTCTGGGAAAGAAGATGACAGGGAGAGCAAGGCATTGAGATGTGCATTGAGTCAGGAGTTGAAAGAACAAAAGAAAATTCTGTGAAGTTAGAGCTAGTGTGTCCTTGAGGAGACAAATGAGCTGATGTGAGTGCACTGATATTCCATTATAGGATATGAGAGGTGTGTGTATAGTGGGACAATGGGGGCTGGGCATGTCATCTGGCTGTTTAGAAGTCCGACCTAACCATATGGCCTGAAATTCAATTTATAACGATTGCAAATTGCACTCATTTGTCCTCATAAGCCTAAGTGTTGGGAAAGAGGAAGAGCTATCTCTATACCAGTGTTTCAGATGGAGAAACTGAGGCACCAGGGGTTTATGGGACTTCTTCAAGGTTGCACAACTGGTGGCTGAATTTTGCATAACATGCAATGTTTGCATCCTGTCCTCCCACAATGGTGCTGCCCTGAATTTATCAAGGACGTTGGCATTTATTCTCTTACTGGACCAGCCCAACAACACTGTAGGAAGCGAAATAGGTGAGAAAACTGAGGACCAGAGATAAATCAAGAATGGACTGGAACTTCTATTTCTTGATACCATAAAGCATTTGCTATGTGCTTTATGTGTGCTGTCTCAGAAATGCAATCTTTAATTTTTTTGATTACATTTATTTATCTTTGAGAGACAGAGAGAGGCAGAGCACAAGTGGGGGGAGGGGCAGAGAGCGAGAGGGAGACACAGAATCCGAAGCAGGCTCCAGGCTCTGAGCTGTCAGCACAGAGCCCAAAATGGGGCTTTAACTCACAAACCGTGAGATCATGACCTGAGCCGAAGTTGGATGCTTAACTGACTGAGCTATCCAGGCACCCCAGAAAATACAATCTTTTAAAGGTAGATCCCAGTTATCTCTGTTTTAAAGATGGGGAGGCTGGGGATGCCTGCCTCAATTGGTTAAGCTTCTGACTCTGGATTTTAGTTTAGGTCATGATCTCATGGTTGGTGAGATGGAGCCCTGTGTCAGTGCAGAGCCTCCTAGAGATTCTCTCTCTCTGCTCCTCCCCCCGCATCTCTCTCATAAATAAATAAATAAATAAATAAATAAATAAATAAATAAAGTAAAAAAAAAAAAAAGATGGGGAGGCTGAATTATGGAAGAATAAGAAACATGTCCAAGGCCACCCAACCAATAAATGGTAAACTTGAGATTCAGACCCAGGTGTCTAACCCCAAAGCCTGGGCTATTCCATCTCACCACCCACCAATCTGCCTGTAGATGTCCTACAGCCAGTCAGGGCAGAGTCAACTTTAGAACTCTATTTCCCCCATTCCTAATGTTTCCATCAAGCTGCTAGCACAATAACAAGTTAGTAGTGAATAGCAGGAGTGTGGAGTCAGAGAGGCCTGAGCTTCCCTATATACTAGAGGAGGGTCTAGAGTAATTACTGTCTCTCAGATGCAGTTGCCCTACTGTAAAATAAAGACGAACCCCCCACCCCTTGAGGGTTTGTTGTGGGGGGTCAATGAGAGTAAACTGCTTAAAGCAGCATCCAAGCTGTGGTGAGCGCTTAGCAAGTGGTGGTAGGAGTAGGATGGGGCAGCCGGGTGCCTGTGTCCCACCTTGGTCTGTCCATGTTCCCCTATCCTGGCCCCTCATTTCCACAGGCAGGCACACATTTTCAAAATCTTCCTGTGCCCTCTCTCTCTCCTCTCTTTTCTTTTCTCCTGATCTTGCTGTGAGTGCGGAGTAACCTCTTGTTTTCATTCATATATGCCATAGCCAGGTGTGTAAGGGTGCAGGACAGAGCAGTAGCTCACTTTCTCCCTCCTCCTCCTCTCACTAGCAAGCCTGGAAGTGTGTAGGGCTGCTCAGCTGGTTGGAAACTCAGGCAGGAGCTGATACTGCAGTCTTGAGGCAGCATTTCTTCTTCCTCAGGGAAACCTCAGTTTCGCTTGTATAGGCCCTTCAATGGACTGGATGAGACTTACATTATTGGGGATAATATCCTCTATTTAAAGTCAACTGATCATAGATATTTGCCACATCTGTGAAATACCCCACAACACTTAGATTAGTGCTTGGTTGAATAATTGGATACTATTGCTTAGCCATGTGGATACATAAAACTAACCAGCACAGCTTCCATGGCTGCCCTTGGATGAAGGTTCTCAATTGGCCTCTTCTTCCTTCATCTCATGTGCTGGCTCCTTTTCCCTTTGTCTACTCCTTAAATATTGGTGGTCTTCAAGCTTCCATTTTTGTACTTTGCTGATTCTAGGTGCTCCGCTGGGACAGTGTAGCACTCTTATCCCCTTATAGCAGCTGAACCTGTCCCTGCACACCATCTCTTGCCTTGTTTGTATAGAAGCCTATTTCTGACTGGCCACTGAATATCTCCGCTGGGTACTCCCGGAGTACCACCAGATTCCCTGATTCCCTGCTCCAACCTGTGTGCCCTCCTGAATTCTGCCTTCCCCACTCATCTGGTCCATCCACCCAGAAATCTGGTTGCCATTCTTGACTCTTCCATCTCATCGCTCTTCACATTCCGTTGGTGACAACCCCTGCTGACTTTTACCTACCAAATATTTCATTCACCTAGTCAAGAAAATATTTATTGATTATCCACACACAGCACCAAGCCAGTCTCTAGAGCAGGGTTCCTTCATCTTGGCATTTTGGATCATATGATTCTTTGTTGTGGAGAATGGTCTGTGCATTGTATGATATTTAAGTAGTGTGCCCGTTCACTAGGGTCACTGTAACTGAATACCAGAGACTGGTGCTTACACAGCAGATATTTATTTTCTCACAGTTCTGGAGGCTAGAAGTCCAGAATCAAGGTGCCAGCAGACTTGGTTTCTCTTGAGGCCTCTCTTTTTGGCTTGCAGATAGCCACCTTCTTCCTGTGTCCTCACATGGCCTTTGCTCTGTGCACACACATCCCTGTGTCTTTCTTTAAAATTTTTTTTTTTTCAACGTTTATTTATTTTTGGGACAGAGAGAGACAGAGCATGAACGGGGGAGGGGCAGAGAGAGAGGGAGACACAGAATCGGAAACAGGCTCCAGGCTCCGAGCCATCAGCCCAGAGCCTGACGCGGGGCTCGAACTCACGGACCGCGAGATCGTGACCTGGCTGAAGTTGGACGCTTAACTGACTGCGCCACCCAGGCGCCCCTTTTTTTTTTTTTTTTTTAAATTTTTTTTTTCAACGTTTATTTATTTTTGGGACAGAGAGAGACAGAGCATGAACGGGGGAGGGGCAGAGAGAGAGGGAGACACAGAATCGGAAACAGGCTCCAGGCTCCGAGCCATCTGTGTCTTTCTTTATACAGGGGCATCAGCCATATTGGATTCAGGGCCTACCCTAAAAGCCGCCTTCTAACTTAATCACCTCTTTGATGACTTTATCTTCAATTACCATTACTTCTGAGGTACTAGGCATTGGGACTTCAACGTATGAATTTTGAAGTGACAAAATTCAGCCTATAAAACCTGGCCTCCACCCACTAGACAGCAATAGCATCCCTCACTCCAAGTTGAGAGAACAACCAAAAATCTCTTCAGATATGGCCAAATGTCCCCAGGGTGCAAAATTGCCCTGGTCGGGTACCGCTTCTCTATATACCAATAGTTTTTAATACTGACTGCACATTAGAATCACTTGGAGAGATTAAAACAAACAAACAAACAAACAAACAAACAAACAAACAAACAGACAAACAGACAAACAACACACCTACAGGGATTCTGACTGAATTTTTTTGACTGGGGCCTAGGTAGGGGTATTTTGTAAAAGTGTTCCAGACTATTCTAATTTGCAGCAAGGGATGAAAACATTTTAGCAGTGTGAGAGTGAACAAGACAGACATTAACAACAAATTTCAGGGATGCCTGGGTGGCTCAGTTGGTTAAGTGTCCCACTTCGGCTCAGGTCATGATCTCGTGGTCTGTGAATTCAAGCCCCACGTCAGGCTCTGTGCTGACCTCTCAGAGCTTGGCACCTGCTTCAGATTCTGTGCCTCCCTCTCTCTCTCTGCCCCTCCTCAACTCACACTTTGTGTGTGTCTCTCTCTCTCTCTCTCAAAAATAAACATTAAAAAATAAATAAAAAATAAAAAACCCAACAAATTTCATAATTGAAAATTTCAAACACAGTTATGATTATGTTATACATACTGTTTTGTAACATTTTCTTTAGCAGTGTATCTTAGGCATTTTCTTGTATCATTAGGTTATCTACAGGTAAAATTTTAATAAGTTTACATGTGGATATGCTGTAAGTCATTTTAGCAGGGCCCTATTCTATATTTTAGAGGATTCAAACTCTTCTCCATTGAAGTCATGTTCTTTCAACGTTTATTTATTTTTGGGACAGAGAGAGACAGAGCATGAATGGGCGAGGGGCAGAGAGAGAGGGAGACACAGAATCGGAAACAGGCTCCAGGCTCTGAGCCATCAGCCCAGAGCCCGACGCAGGGCTCGAACTCACAGACCGTGAGATCGTGACCTGGTTGAAGTCGGACGCTTAACCGACTGCGCCACCCAGGCGCCCCTGAAGTCATGTTCTAAAGAATATTCTTGCTACATATCTTTGTAAGCAGCTTTGATCACTTACTTAGGGTAAAATCCAAGAGGTGGAAATCCTGGGTCAAAGGGATGACTATTTTTGTGTTTTTTGACATGTGTAACTAAATTGTTCCTCAGAAGTGTTGTATTAATTTATAGTTCTGCCAACAGAATTTAAAAAGACCCCAAAAACCATTATCCTATATCCTCACCAGCCTCGGATATTTCAGTTTTTGAAATTAAAGGAAATGTGGTGACTTGTTTTAATTTGAATTTCTTTGGTTATTATTGAAACTAAACATTTCAAACACTTATGTGTTATTTGTGTTTTTCCTTTTCCAAACTGCTTATCCATGTCCTTTGCTCATTTTTAATGATATTTTTATTTTCATTATAGACTTGCAAGAGCTGATTGTAAGAATACTAATTCTTTATCTGTTATGTGTTGCAAATCTTTTTATCTAGTTAGTATTTGCCTTCACTGTTTCTCATTTTTATTTCTGGAAGTAACTTTCATGCAGCTAAATCTATTACTATTTCCTCACTCCCTTCCTTCCTCCCTTGCTAATTTTATATTCATAGAAAAGTTTTCCATACCTATCATCAGATCAATATTCATCTACATTTTTGCTCTTTTATCATTTTTTGAACATTTGATTTTTGAAATCCATTTGGAATTTTGGCATGCTGTGTGATTGAATTTTACATTTTATTTCAAATAGTTACCCGGTTTTCTAAAACCACTTCTTAAAATTTTTACCTTTTCTTGTTCATTTGAAATGTCACACTTTTCCTAGACTAAACTCTTATCTGGTTGGGCTTGTTTTGGTGCTTTCTATTCTGTTCTGCATTGTTTTATTTACTGGAGTTATAATTTGTTTTGGCAGCTGAAGTTCAAGTTTGCCTCATTATTCTTGATTTTTCAAAACAATTTTTGAAATTCAAAACCACTTTTTTTCACATTCCCAAAATTCCCATTGTGATTTTGAGTAAAAGCCCATTAACTTGGGGAGCATTTATAGCCTTCCAACATTAAATCTTAGCTTCCGGACACAATATATAACATTCCTTCTCTTCTCAAGGTATTCTTTATGGATCTTTGCAAAGCATGTCGTTTCCTTTACTGCATAATTCTTGTTAAATTTATTCCAAGATACTTTGTATGTTGTTGCTATTGAAAATGGAACCCTTGGGGCGCCTGGGTGGCGCAGTCGGTTAAGCGTCCGACTTCAACCAGGTCACGATCTCGCGGTCCCTGAGTTCGAGCCCCGCGTCAGGCTCTGGGCTGATGGCTCAGAGCCTGGAGCCTGTTTCCAATTCTGTGTCTCCCTCTCTCTCTGCCCCTCCCCCGTTCATGCTCTGTCTCTCTCTGTCCCAAAAATAAATAAACGTTAAAAAAAATTAAAAAAAAAAAAAAAAAAAAAAAAAAAAAGAAAATGGAACCCTTTACCCATTATGTTTACTGGGTAGTTATTGCCAGTTTTTAAAAGAAGCTGTTGTTATATATATATTTATTTGTAATTGTCTCGTTTTCTGGGTAATTAGTTTCAATGGTTTACTACTTGAGTTTTTTTGGTCTGTTTTTTTTTTTTTTTTGGTTACACAAATAGTGTTAATATGCTCTCCTTTTCATGTTTTCATTTCTTATTTCTTCTTGTCTTACTGCACTGGCTAAATGTCTAGAAAAAATATTTAACTATAGTGGGAATAGTGAACATCCTTAACCTGCCCTTGATATGTTTTGATCTTTTTACTTATATTAGTATAAGATTGGCCAAAGTTTTGTTAGAGTATTTATTTTGCTGTTTTTGTCTTTGTCATATTTTCTTATTGACATTATATTAATTCACAAAATAAACAACAGAGCTTTCAAAAAAATTATATGACCTACCACATTTTGTATAGCAATAGAATAATCATTTTCTTCAAAGTTTAAATAATTTTCCCATAAAACTATCTGGGTCTAATCCCTTGGCAGACTTTTTCCAGTTGTTTCCATGGCATTTGTATGGTCATCTTCTCTGCTTCTTTTGGATACACTTTTGGTAATCTGCATTTTCTTAAAAATTATCTATTTTACAAAGATTTTATTTTTTATTTGTTGTAGTGTGGCACATGAGATTCTTATAAAAGTATTTGCATGCCAGTTGATTATATACTCCTTTATGCCTAATTTTGAATCTTTATATTTTTTCTCTTAAATTTATTTATAACTTCAACTGTTTTTTGTTTTTAATACATTTTGTTTTATTTTTGCTGATCATTTCTTCTTTACTTTTTAAAAATCATTTTATTTGAAATTTTAGTTCATTTTTATCTTTTTAAAAAATTACTAATGAAAATAGTTAAGGCTATTTATTTGTCTTCTGACTATAGTTTGAAAGCATCTCATAAGTTTACAAATATAGTTTTGTAGATAGTCCTGAACTGACTTTTTCCCTCTTTAACTGAAGATTATTTATGAGTGAATTTTTAAAATTTCAAGGAGCTGAGGGTGTTTTTTTTGGGGGGGTTGTTATTTTGTTTCTAGATTTGTTGCATGGTGAATTAAGAATATAGTTTAAACAATTTTCACTTTTTCAAATTAATTGTAGTTTTCTTTGTTGGAAGGGTCTTCACTTTGTGCACACCCCTAGTTTAGCATGTACATTTTATTATAGTTATGTGTCTACATGTCTATCATTCCATTAGCCAATGAGCCCTGTGTGACCTTGGCCATTTCTGTATTTCCAGTGTTGAGAGCAGTGCCTGGTAAATGCCAGACATCAATAAATGTTGGCTGAATTGACCTTGAATGACAGATGGGAGCATGACATGAGTTCAATTGGCGAAGGGGGCTAAGATTGTAGGTCCCATTTTTAGATGTACCAGTTGACTTTACTGATCCACAGCAGAAGGCTAAGTACAAGGGAGTATTTATAAAGCAGGGTGAAGTATTGGAAACAAATTAGTGTCATTTATTGATAGGATTAAAATTAATTCTGACTTTTTGTGGTGCTACCACATAGTAGTGTACCTAGACTCAAAGTTATGAAGAGAAGTGGCCTAGATAGTGGAAAACAGCTAGTCCTAGATATGCATCTAGCCAGAGGTCATGCCCATGATTTGCTTGGGCAAGTCACTTAGGCTCTCAGGCCGTCAGCTTCCATGTCTGTCAAGAGAAGGACAGGGTTATTTTTTTTATTTTTAAATAAAAAAAAGTTTAATGTTTGTTATTTATTATATATATGGAGAGAGACAGAGCACAAGCAGGGGAGGGGCAGAGAGAGAGGGAGACACAGAATCTGCAGCAGGCTCCAGGCTCTGAGCTGTGAGCACAGAGCCAGACGCGGCGCTTGAATTCATGAGCTGCGAGATCATGGCCTGAGCCGAAGTCAGTGCTTAACTGACTGAAACACCTAGATGCCCCAGGAAAGGGTTATTTCTAATGATTAAAAAAAAGGATCTTTGATAAGTCGCAGGAAAAAAAAATAACTAATGACACTAAAAGAAATTCTGTTAAGAGACACAAAAAAGAAACATTTTTGTGTTTTAGTATTAATTTTTTAAAGAACTGAAATCCCAGGGTGCCTGGGTGGCTCAGTTGGTTGAACATCTGACTCCTGATTTCAGCTCAGGTCACTATCTCATGGTTGTGAGACTGAGCCCCATGTCAGGCTCTGCACTGACAGCATAGAGTCTGCTTGGGATTCTCTCTCTCCCTCTCTCTCTGCCCTCCCCCCTGCTCATGCTCTCTCTCTCTCTTTCTCTCTCTCTCTCAATACATAAATAAATATTTAAAAGCGTAGTTAAATCCCTGAAACAATGCAGAACTTTGTGTTTGTGTGTTGCAAATATATTGTTTCTTTTTCTTTCTTTCTTTTCCTGTAGAGAGGGTCTAATTAGGTTTTCAAAGTATCTATAATTTAGAAAAGCTTAAGAGACACGTTTTTTGGGGGGTTCCAAATCTGAGAGTCAGTAGTCCTGATGAAATATGAGAGAAATTTAATTTCCTTTTGCTCTCAAACCTTCCTGTCACATCATCTGTCAGTCAGTCAGATATTTATAGAGCAGATCCCTGAAGATGTTGAAGATGTTCTTCTCTTCCAATGAGAAGAAGTAAAAAAGGGCATAATCCTGTCCCTGTTAGAAGCTTATGGTATGATTGGGGATAGAGGAAAAATAAATGTGGAAAGTTAGCAAATATGATTTCTGGTACAGAGCAAGAACATTAACTACAAGCTGAAGCCTCCTATTTCTACATTGAACACTTAAAAAGTTATGAGAAATTATGAGAAAAAAAATTTTAACAAGTATATATTTATGCTTAAATAAAGAGAGGAAATTTCCAGCAGTCATAAATGGAGAGGTTTCTATAAAATAATTTAACACATGGGCCACACTGGATATTGGAGGCTGAGGCTTGTGGGCACTGGGGATGAAACAGTCTTATCAGTGGGTTCAAGTTGGGACCCCATTGCCCTGACTATATAAAGCTGAAGCCCAGACACATTCTCTCTCCATTAAATTTGGGAGGGGACAGCAGAAAACCCTTCTTTCCTGCCTGGGGTTGGCTAAAATCCTGAGAAGTGCCACCCAGCATGACAAACTCCTGGGAGCATGCTGTACACTCAACCCAAATCTGCTGGTTGGCAAATAACTTTGAACTAAGAAGCCTGGATCTGAGTATCAAGTCCTTCTTAAAACTGCCTTGGGTTTTCTGAATATTTATTGGAGGAAATTCTCATAAAAGATAATCTCACAAACAAAAATTATAAAGCACCTAGCAAGTCCACCATCATGAAAGACAAATAACAAACTCAGCAAATAGAGGAACCAACATCCAAGGGAAAAACCTGATAGAACAATAAAAAATGTTTTAAAACAAATCATTTAAGTGTTCTCAAGGATAATGGAAGGTATAGAAATGATGAAAAATGTGCAGAAGGAAATGAAACAAGTGTAGGTGGCTTTAAAGAAAATTAGAAACTTCAAAAATGAAGAAATCATTATTGGAATAAAAAAAATTGAGTCTATGGATATATTAGCTAACAGGTCATTCCAAAACTTAGTAACTTAAAACAATAAACATTTATTCCTGGTTTCTTGGTTTTGGGAATTCAAGAATGGGTTAGCTGGCTGGTATTAGTTCAGGATCTCTCATTAGGTTTTAGTGAAGGTGTCAGCCAGATCTGTGGTCTTATAAAGGCCTGTTTGGGCCTGGAGGACCAGCTTCCAAGATGGATGCTTCACAGGGAAGGTGGAGATGAGCTCAGTTCCTCCCCATGTGGGCCTCTCCAAAGGGCATCTTGATGTGTCCTCATGCATGATAGCTGATTCCCCCTAGAGCAAGTGATCAAAGAGAGAGACAGCAAAGGAAAAGGTAACCATGATGCTCTTTGTCACCAAGTCTTGGAAGTTACACACCACCGTGGCCACCATATCCTATTCATTAGATGAGAGTCATTAAAACTAGTCCTTACTCAAGGGGAGAGGAGTTAGATGCTGACTTTTGGAGGAAGGACTATTAGAGAATTTGCAGGTATATTTTAAATCACATAATGGACCAAATAGTGTATTGCATACAACAAATAATGTATTATGAAACTGGAAGACTAAGATAAGGAGATGTCCCAAAATGTGGCAAGAAGAGCTAATGGGATGAAAATCATGAAAAAAAAGTTAATAGAGCTAGAAGACAGATCAAAAAGCCCTAACACATGTTTAATAGGCATCCCAAGAGGAGAAAATAGAGAAAATGATGCAAAACAATACATGAAGGTGTAATGGCTGAAAATTTCCCAAGACTAGAGAGTACTGTATTTCCCAGATCAAGAAATTTCATTAGGGATGAACTAAAAGTTAGCTATCTCTATAAAACAGTTATACCAGCAAAAGAATGGTGGAAAAAAGAACTTCGTGGAAATGAAGGGCAAGAGATTACAGGTTGGAGTAGTCAGAAAAGGCTTCCTAGGTGGTGGAGGCAAGGCTGGGAAATTGTGCTGTGTCTGGTGCCATGGAGGGAATGCTGGGCTCAGAGGGCAGAAAGAGACGAGCTATATAGGGCAGCCATGATGGGGCCCTTGCAGCTCCCACTGACCTTCCATTGATACCTAGGACAGTTTCCTCCCCCACTCTGCTACTACCAAATAACCAACAAAGATGTGTGAGATGGCCCTGGAACTCTGATGCCCAGGGTATAATGCCAAGAACTGAAGACACAGTGCTTCTCCCTGAGAAGGATATAGCCTCTCTTGAGCCCCAGGCTCCTCTTTCCAGCTCTTGGGCCTCAAATGTCAAAATGCGGCATCCAGATGAAGACATTTTTCTTTTCTGCATAAAGGCCTTGACTTGGCACACTTCTGTTTATTTTCACCCCCAAAAGCTGTAATTAGTAGTCAGACTTGGTTTTCCCTGCAGACTCAGAGACAGGAGTAAGTGTTAATTTGAACATTTGCAACTAACAAATGCCTTCCCATTGGCCCATATGTAGCCAGCCAGTTTTGTGAGAGTTGCTGGGTACCCTGAGGAGGGTGTGGGGTGGGTGGGGACTAGGGGTGGGAGGTGGGAGGTCACAGGGGGGCTAATATGCAGTCTGGTCCTGGATGCATTGCCACATCTCCAGGCTGAGACTTGGAGAAGTGACAAGTGATAGCCTCGATGGGAAGTGGCAGGAGGTAGATATGTATACCCAGATCCAAAAGAGGCAAGCACAGGAGTAAAAGATTTGGCTGGGAAAATCAGTCACTTGAAGAGAGAAAACAATATCAGGCAAGAAAAAAAAATCCCTCCAGCCAGGCAGTGTGATCTGACCCCATGAGAAACTTTTCTTAGGGTCAAACCTTTGCCCTTTGCATCCTGATCTCTGCCTCAGGCTGAGGCTGCCTGGATATATGTCTCTATGCTGAGGTCACTATTGTCTAAGGTTCAATGAGGCAGGGCATAAGGGAACAAGCTTGGGGTGTGGGGTGGGGGGAGAAAAAAATCTACTGGCAAGGAGAGATCAGTCCTAAAACCACAACAGTTTGATACCCCACAACTGTCACAGTCAGTTCAGAGTCCATTCCCATTCCTTTCTTCCTCCCATTGCTGTTGTTATTTTTCCTGGTTTGCATTTCACTCCCAGCTCCCTGCAGACTGTTTAAAAATTGGATAAAGAGAAGACACCATCCGCTTGCCTTCCCTTCAAGGAGGAAAAGAAGTTTCCAATATCACCAACCAAGATGGTGATTTATTCATTTTGCTTTCATGCCTAATCTCAAGGAACACTGAGGGAAAGAGGGTATTGCCTTTGTCTTCCCTGCCTCTTTGTGTTGTTGTCACTCATTCTGTCTCCCTCATCACTTTGTCTCATTCTAGATCTCTCTATCTGTCTCTTTTTCCCTTTGTGTATTTGCGTCTTTCTCTTCAGCTCGTTTCTCTGCACAACCAAACTACACCCAATATATCAGCGAGCCATTCAGCACCCTGGGCCAGCCACAATCTAATATCCCACACAGCCGTCTTACATACCAGGTTGTATTTTCAACCTTGTTTCAGCACCCCTAGGCGGTGTGCACACTGCGTAACTTTGGATCTTTCAGCTCTCTGGATTATCTTTTATTTTAGTGACCCTGGGCAGATCACAGACTGAGCTCGGGCTGCAGACCGAGACCTGACCTCTTTTTATGTAGTTATGTCGAAAGGGGCATCTGTGGGATAGCCAGTTTTTCAGGCCAATAGTTTTGGGATGGTTGCATGTGAGTGAGTGTGTGTGTGTGTGTGTGTGTGTGTGTGCACACGTGCAAATAAACATAACATTGTAAAGGGATTTATTTATTTATTTTGAGAATGCTATTTTGATTCCTATGAAGTAACTTGAAAGCTTCTTTCTTCTTTCTTTCTTTCTTTCTTTCTTTCTTTCTTTCTTTCTTTCTTTCTTTCTTTCTTTCTTTTGTGACAGAAGGAAACTGGAGATACTTCAAGCTACTGGGGCAAAGACCTTTCTAGAAATGAGACAGTGCCAAAGTCTTATGTCATGATGCAGGTAGAGGGTAAAGGAATCAGGACTGAAGAAAAGGACGATGACTTTGTGTTAGGGCTGGAAATTGTGTGATGGTGAGGAGCCGACTGGACTCCTCTCTGCGACTAGACACAAGCTCCGACATGATTCAGACACAAGGCAGGCTTTTCTATGACTCAAGCACTCTGAATGATTCTGTACACCAGGGGAAAGCATGACCTGTGGCTTGAGTGAAATCCACGGCTTTTGTGGGTACTGTGGTGGTTGAGGATGAAGGTCAGGTTTTTTTTCAATAACTTTGAACAGCACACCAGAATTTTAGGGAAAGAATTGTTATTTTCAAATGGCTGGATCTTCGGTGAATGGGGTGCTGGTTGACATGCTTGGGCTCCTAGAGCATTACAGAGATTTGTGGGAAGCCCCGGGGTAGAAGGATGAGTCCAGCTGCCTAGACATTAGGGACAGTTTCTGTACTGCTCTGAATATTGGAGAGCCCTGCAGCTTTGCATCTAGACCTGGCCTTGGAATGCAGGCTTATTGGCAGCTGAACAGAGATTTTTGCCAGCTTTTTGCCTCATATAAATATAATAGTAACTCTGAATCTTGGCATTTCACTCCATGGATATTTACGTGATCCCCTCTTCATTACCAGTGCTAATCATCAGCAAAATTGCAAACTGGGTGCATCTTGCCTCAGTGCCTTCAGCTTTTGTACTTTCCTCCCTCCTTCCACAGCTGGCCCAGTCCCCCCCGGCCCCCCCCCCCACACACACATTCTTCTTCCCTCTCAACTTAGCATCCTGTGCTTCTTTCCCCTCCCCCAATAAAAATTCCATAGAGAACACAGATCTCCATCACTTATGCCTTGGTTATCTTTCCCAAGACTGCTTGCACCCCTCATTGTCTTGTGGAAGGCTGCATCCTTGTCCTTCGTGGAGGGATAGTATGGAAGTTCCTCGTGGACAGACATTTTTGTCAGTTATGTTCACTGCTGTATCCCCGGGATCTAGCCCAGTGCCCGGCATATGGCAGGTGATCAACAGATTTTATTGAATGAATTAATTGATTAAGTGAATTCAAATTTTGGTCAGCACATAGAGCAGCTTTTTTTTAATGGGGTCAGGATGACTGAGGGTAGAGAGGCCCTGACCACCCCTGCTGTCTCTGGGATTTCCCATAAGGCTCCTACCTTCTTGCCACTCCTCCGTCCCCACCCCCGAATAAGGCCAATCCCTTAAATAACTTTTTTTAAAGATGCAGCTTTCTTTTGTCAGGCTCTCTGGGATCCTAAAATCCCCTGCTTTGGTTCCTGGCAAACTTTCCACACTTTCAGGACAAAGATGGTTTCCTTTCCCACTCTCCCAGGCCCCCGGCGTCATTACCGTGACCTCTTCCATCATAGTGGTCAGTGCCTAATGTTCATTCACCCCTGGGGGATAGCAAAGCTGCACACGCAATGCCCACCTCTGTCCTCGCAGAGTGGAGAATGGAACAGTGTCTTTTCTTTCGCAAACCTCCAGTGCCTGCATCTCCTCTGTATGACTGCTTAATAGTAAAATTGATCTGCTTCTGGGCAGGGGCTTCAGGCCTGGTGACTTGGCCCTAAAGGCAGACCTGCAAAGGACAATTGCCCGGAGCTGTCTCCTTCTGAGCACTGCCCCTTGTTGAGGTGTGAGATGGAAAGTTGACAATGGAATGAAAATATTTCGGGCTGTTTGGAGAGCTATTTTTAATACGCGCAAGGGATGTGGTATTCCTTGTTTAGACCATCTTCAATTTGCCAGGGAGCTCTGTGAATGGAAAATGTGAGCCAAAGGCCTGAGGTGGAAAAGGGAATATAAACGCGGGGGCCCTTGCGATCTGGAAATTTCCCCGCTGTTCCAAGCTGCTGGAGGTCTGAGTTCTGTGCGTGTTAGGGATGGCTCTTCTTTTATTTCTGGATCTTGTCTCTTCCACCTTTCAGCTGGCATGTAAATACCCATCAGCACCCTGGTCCGCAGGACCATCCCAGCCAGCTGTACCATCCACAGCGTATTGTATACATAATGCAACACCATTAACTCTAATGCTGTCACACGGCAGCAAGAGCACTTGGGAAGTGCTGGGTGGAAGGCAGGAAGCCGCTGACTGACTGGCTCTCTCTTATATAATCATAAACTCAAACCCACATTTCTCTGAAAGCAAGAAAAATCACCCAACCACCTTTTGATTACACTTTTACACAAATTAATGTCATTTTCCTTTCCAACAGTATTGACTACAGGATTCAATTTGGTCTGGCAGGCGCTGGGTAACGGGGAAGCCTGCTAAGAGCAGCTGTGTTAACAGCATCCCTCTCGAGAGAGGATTCTCTGAGGAGGGTGAAGAAGGAGGGAGAAGAAGATACAGAAGAAGAAGAAAAGGGGGAAGAAACAACAACTTGCACACACATGCACACCCCTGTGTGTCGCTGCTGCCACCGCCACCGCGGCTGTTTGGACGCGTCTAAGATGGCACCTTGGTGCCCTGCCACATTCGGTCTCCTTGGTACCGAAGCGGCGCTCAGCTTCTTGTCACTGAGTGGATGATGATTATCTGCACCAGGGTCTCAAGGGTGCTCAAGCTTTGCTGGCGATTGGAGCTGAGATGCTTCAGCTGAAGGATTTTAAAAGCTGTACAAGGCCAAAGAACCATTACCAGTCACTTGCTGTGTGATGCTTGTTGAAGAGGGGGTAGGTGTGGAAAGGAGGGGCTCTGGGGGTGCAGGAGAGGGGAGGGCATATGATATCTCTGTCCCTTTCCCTGTTTTCTCTTTCTCCCCCCTCTCCTCCCACCTTTCCACCTCCCCACCCCTTTTTAGCCACTGTACCCTTGCTGAGGCATGACAAGGTTATGTCAGTGTGGTCTGAGAATCTATTGATCATGGCCATCAAAGATCTTTGCGGGAGTTTAGGGATTTGGTGCTTTGCATAACACCCCACTCATCTCAGTTAACTCCTCCTGTCCCGGCCTGGGCTCCCATCACCTCAGAGCTGAGCTGTTGGCAAAACTTGCTAATTTCTGTGACAGCTGCTTTCCAAACTATACTCTTAAGGCTGTCAAAACCATTGTAATTACTATTATAACAGAACTCAGGTGCATGACCCAGGCAGCAAAGAAGTGGAAGGATTGGACCAGACATAGCAAAGGGAAAACAAACAAACAAACAAACAAACAAACAAACACATAGAGATACTAACCTCCATTGCCCACCCCAAGACATGTGCACACACACACCAAAAAGCAAAAAAGGATCTTGTTGATCTCCTACCCTGCTGATTTTTCTTTTAATCAGTGAAAAAGAAAAGAAATGTCAGAAACCACCGAGTCACACACTCAAATTCTTCAGCATGTAAAATTTTTCCATAAATATTTATTGAGCGTGGACTGTTGAGCCAGTGCTGCTTTGGGTGCTGGGGCTAAGCGGTATACAAAACAGACAAAAATCCCCGTCCTCATGGAGCTGGCATTCTGGGCACACTGATACAAAACTGCCTATCTTCAGTCTGTGGGGACTGAGACATCCCCTGTGATCAGGGGATGACTGCACCAGTGTTTCCTCCAGTGTGATTTGCACCAACACCCATACATGTGCACATACTTCCGCATAATCATTGTAGGCTTGAACAATGCAATGGTAAGAAAATATCTGGGACATTTCTCTTTGGGGCCTGCAAAACCAGGAAAACCTAAAATGTCCCAAACTCATGAGTCTTGGAGAAAAGTGATGCTAGTGCTTCAGCCTGGAGGTCTACTGTGCCACGGGAGGCCTTTGCATTAGCCAGACTCTACCCACCTGGAAAGACAATCTCAAGGGCTTGAAGGATCTGGACAAGTCCTTCTTACAGTAAGTGAGAGGCGCTGTTTCGCTGGAAAGTTCCTGAATGGGTAGTACCTATGGGTGTGTGACCATAGATTTCCTGGGGATGGGTGGGGTGGGTGCGATAGGATGCAGAGATAGGTGTGAGTGGTGTGGTCTTGGACAGGAGGCTGAACCAGGATGCAGAGGAAGAAGACAGGGCTGGAGGGCACCACTGAGCTGTATAAAGGTGCTGGGAGAACTTCTGGGGGTAAAGGGCATCCTCAAACCCCAAGACTGTGGCTGGAGTGTGGCCTCAGCACCCCATCTTGGGGGGGCAGAGTGCCCAGTTGCCTAGGGATCAGGGCACACTCAGCCTGGCCGGAAGGGTCTTGCTGGCTTCTGGCCGCAACTGGCACCAGAGGAGTCTCTGCTTGTTTCTCTCTCCTTTAGCACTGGGTGTCACTGCGGCGATCGTAGATCCCTTTAGAAACCCTCTTGGGGCCTGGAATTAATCACCTTGCTGGGGAGGGGAAAAAGGTGGAGACCAGAGGGAGGGAGAGTCAAGAAGAGGGGAGAGAAGGATCATCCTGGCTCAGCAATTCCCAAACCCTCTCAGAATCTGGCTCTTCATCCTTTGCTGTCCGAAAAGCCTCATTTGCAGAGACTGATGCGATGCCTCAGCTGAGCCCAGACGTTTTATGCATTAGTGCTGCCTTTGAACACATTAGGGGCTCTAGGTTGGAATCCCAGGCACTTATGTTTATGGTGGGACTGTGGGCCTGGTGGCTTTGAGGGGAGGGGTGTTTGTGTCTCTGCCTGCTGCCTCGGAGGCAGGGGAATGCTGGGTTTGGGCTCTACATTGGGCATGGGTATCACGTGGCAGTGACCTTACCGTCTGATCTGGAGTTCCAGTGCCAGAACTCCTGTCTGAATGGGAATCAGCAGAGGGTCAGCATACAGCTCCATCCTGTATTAGGCCTCCAGTCCGGGGGGAGAGGAAAGAGGATGTCTTTTTTTCTCTCCCTTTTTCTTTTCTCTTTTCTCAATCTTTATGTTGTCTTTGGCATTGAGAAGCTGAAGTTTGGGTGGTTCTCCTCAAAAGGCACCTTGTTTTGATTAAGCATGTACCCCCCCCCCCCTTTGAATCACACAGTGATTTTATTCGTGAGGTCACCCCTTTCAAGGTAGTAGATTAGGGAATGAAGAGTCTGGGTCCACAGTGAAATAAATCATTACCACCCAAGCCCAAATCAGGGACACAGGCAAGAGAAATTGTCTTCTTCCTCCAAAAAGGATTTATTTTAAATAATGAGAAAAAGACAAGTTGGAATTGGCTATGAATGTGTGCTCTGCATTTAGGTGCCATATTGTGGCATAACTCTGGGTGAACATGATAAGAAGCTTGAAATGGGTCTTTGTGATTACCTGTATATTTTTAGAACAAACAAAATCACGAAAGCAGGGTTACCAAACTCCATCCCCACCTCCAGAAGTCTCTTCCTCCTCACCACCCTTCTCCTCCTCCTCTTGCTCCCTCTTCCTCCTCTCTGTCCTCCTCCCTCCTCCTCCCTCCTCACCTCTTTCTTTCTCCTTCTGCATCTTCATCCTCTTCTTCCCTCCTCCCTCCTCCCCTCTCCTCCTCCTCCTCCTGGTCAGACAGTTTCACTTCTGTCGTGTTTTTTCGTGTTTTTTCGTTTCTCCTTTAGGTTCTTTTGCCTTTCTGAATACCTTTGTAGTGAGGAACCAGCTTCCTCCCCACCTCTTCTCACTTCTGCCAGTTTTAATGAGAGCACAGTCAATAACTATGGAGAGGTGCTGACGACATTACAAAGGAACTAGCCCTTAACAAGTCAACTGTAGATGAGGTGCCAACAGGATGGACAAGAGGATTAAAGTATTTATGCCAAAATATTAGAAGCACACGCAGAATTAGTTCTCCCCGTGTTAGATATTTTACTTTTGGCAAGTCCATATTTAAAAATATTTTATCCTTGTTTTGCTTAAAGTATTACAATAAGCCCTGGATTTTTCACAGTTACACTTGTATATTTTCACAGCTGTTTTAATCAGAAAAAATTAATGTGCTTTTGATAGCTCAGAAACCTATCACTGGCAAAAGCTTTGCAAAAATGTGCTACAGAGCAGAGTGGAATCCTCAACATTATATATTTTGCCGGCTATTTGAAATTCATAGAATTTCCCCTAAATATTTTCTTTTGCAATTCTCGCCTAAATTAATCTAACAGCTTGGGCTGACTTCTTTGATAATCTCTTTTGTTATGAAGGCAGGGATTGCTATTGTTAACATTCTTTGGGAACCAAACATGAACTGTTACTGGAGGAAAACACAATTGCTATTTTTGCTTGTATTGGAAGCATTTCCTCAAATAAAATACACAACATAATGGATAGGCAGGACTGGCAGTCTCCTTGATGGCTTTATGGTCACTGGCTTAGCATCAGTGTGCTCCCCTGGATTTTCACAAGCAGCACAGGAAGGAACTTGACTTTCACTTCTCAAGGTCTGTGACACATTCAGTTCTACAGACACACACTCTGAGTCTTGAGCGTGGTGATCATGCACGGTTTTGGATTCAAATGCCAGGCACACGTCATGAGCAGTGCAAGGGAGGAAACTACCAAGAGTACAGTTCTGTGGCTGCACATCAATAATAACAATGCCAACAATTATTTTAATAAAAACTCGCAAAAGCAAAACATTCGCAACCAGGGAAGGGAAAGATGGGGAAGGAACAAAAGGGATGAACAAAAGTCTTGGTTGCCCCTGTCTACCCGGCAAAGAAGAGGCTGATTTCCAGGGGAGGGAGAATCAGTGGATTAATGTGAACTTTAATACTGAAGCAGTGTGTGTTTATTGCTGGTGACCACAAGACATAAATCTTGCAAGCACAATATACGATACGATGCAGCCCCCAGTTTTTTTTCCCTCTCCAGTCTCAATTTGTGTGTAAGTGTGTGTTAAGTGCTGTTGAAAAATAGTGACCTTTAATAAAGGATTGTATCCTGCGACTATTTTCCCAGACACACAGTGACCTTTCAAACCAGACTGAGGTGAGGGGGGTGTGGAGTTTGGACTTTGAACCGGCCAGACCCCGCTGTGCTCCTCTGTTAGCCTGGCCACTTTTTATTGTGTCACCAGGGAGCGTTCTGTATGCAAAGCAGGCCGGGCTGGCAGCCTGAACCTTTGCAAATCAATTTGTCTGTGAAGGCGAGTCCACTGGAGTGAAAGATGGTCTAACAGGGCACACTGCCCCCTCTCTTTGTGACATCATCGCCTGTGGTACTCTTGTCAGTCATGTCTGCCCAGAGGACTGTTGGAAGGAGGGGGATGCCTGGATGGTGGGGTGAGGGGGTGGGAGGGGTTAATCCTCACGACCAACTGCGGCCTGAGAGACAAGGGGTGTTCTTAATAGGACAGAGCTGGGAGGGGGTGCACAATTAGTCTGCCTGGCCGGGAGGGTGTTGGGGGAGGGTGCTATTATACCCGATACTGTTGCCTAGCTGTGGTTGTCAACCCTACTGTTTCCCCTCCCTCCTGATGGTGACATGTTACAGGAGGGGATTGCTATCTCCCTTAGACCAGGAGAAAGCAAGAGTTCTGAGGAAATACTGAAGATCAGACTAGCCAGAAAGTTTGCCCCACCCCCACTCCCTGCCAATAGAGCTGATGCCCACAAAACTCTAACCTTTGATTGTTTTCCGTCCAAGACTCTGAGCTACAATCTCTTCTCATAGCAAACCTTTTCATAAGGGTTAATATTCTTATCGATCTTTCCAAGTCATTCTAACACCTAGGACTCTACATTAATCAGTAGCTAAAAATGCCAGGAAAGACAGAAAAATTCAATTACTTTGTTCCCTAATTCAAATTTCTTTGAGAAGTCCCTTTAAAGATATGGAAATCCTGCATTTTTCATAAAACAGTGGTTAGATCAATTTCTGTGTAAGCAATTAATCATCTTTGTACTCCACAAAAGATGGGGAGCAAAGTGTGACCTACTACAGCAATGCTGACTGATTAGTCTCTTGGTGAGCAGCCTGGTGGAGGGCCCCAAACACCTGTCCTACATGTAGGTTTAAAACGTAAGCCCTGAGTGGAATTCTTCAAGGGGGGGCAACACAGGGAGGAGGTGGCTGTGATGGGCTCCGAAGCTGGAGGAGCGCTTAAGTTCTAATTGTTGCTCTGTCACTTGCCAAAAGTATGGGAACTTTGTCAAGTTACCAGTTGCCTTTGAGTCTTGGTTTCCTCATCTGTTTAATGGGAATGATAAAGAATAGCTACTTTGTGGGGTTTTGGTGAGAATTAAAAGTTAAGGCACATATGCTGCCTAACAGAATGCTGGCACGTGGTTACCTCTCTATAAGTGTTAGCCCTGGTAATAATATCATATGTGATGATTATTGAGGTGGAGTACTAAACAGGATGTAATTGTATCCACATGGATGAAGTATGGTTAGGATTTTGAATAGTTTTATTATCCACGAGACTCTTGTCTCATTTAAAAATCTTTGGATTTAGGGCAGACGTGTTTTATTTTGTAGATTATCGTATCAGATTTAAGGCTCTCGACATATGGACCATATATGTAGCATCATGTATGTATTATATTGGTGCTATACACACATCAGTTTTTTTGACTACCAATCTATTTTCAGTTATAACCCCAAAGCATAGGACACTAAAATTTATTTGTGTATCATGTCCTTTCTACCTGGGATCACAGGATGATTTGCAGAGAGTCAGTGGTAAACTGACAGGGAGAAAATGTTTTTGGGAGCGAGATTTGAAAGGGGAAGTCACTGTGAGGCAAGACTAGCCATCCATTTGTAAAGAGCACGGGTGTGATTGGCATAGGCTCGAATCTGAAAGAAAAATTTCAAAAACAATTTAATTTTTAAGTCGAGTTTCACCGTGAAAATGGTGAAGGGGCATTGGTTGAATGTATCTCATTTTGAGGGGAAAAATTTTACTGACCCTTTTATTTAGGAACTCACAACCGTGGGAAGACTAATGGGAGATTTGGGAGGGAATATGGACATAGGTGGGGATTTCAGAGAGGCCTAAGGCAAGATGGAATGTTCTAGGTGATGAAGAGGAAGTATTAGAGGCAAAAAGCTAAAAATGAGGTCAAATATCAGATATTAGGACCAGAGTTAAGATCCTAGAATCTCTTAAAGATAGCAACAAAACACAACCAATAAACAAATACAGAAACCTCCAGATAATACAGAAACAACAAAAACAAGCCTTATAACCACACATTAGTGGTATAAAATGAAGACCTTGAAAGAGCAAGCAGGACAAAAAAAGAGAAAAAGAGAAAAAAAAAAAAAGACTTCCATTGAGCATCTCTTATCAAGCACTGAACACTTTGGGACCGAAAGCAGGTATAATGTTTAGTATGGAAGCAATGAACTATATAGAACAGAAAATGAAGAGAGGGTGATAAAAGTGGAACGTGCAAGTCCAGTAGGATCCTGTTTACCCTTTCCTGGATTCAGTTATCCAAGATGTCACATCATATTTCCTGAATCTTAAAAACTAGATGACTCCAAAGCTTAATTCAGCACCAGCAGCATCTGACGTGGGCTGCCTTCTGGTCCCTCAGCTTCAGCTCACCTTACAGAGAGTTCCACTGCACTCCCTAAGTGAGAGGTGAATCAAGGTCTTTGTAGAGGAGCCTGGACAAGGTCAGGTTGAGAAGCAGGACAAGGGAGAGGAACCTGTTGGGAAAAGATGAGCAGAAACCATTCCTAGGAAGGCTGGCAGTGTAGGGACTATTAACAGTGCGTAGGTATCATATTTCCAGTGTAGCCAGAGGCTGAGTTGGGGGGAGTGGTGTGGGAAGTTGGAAGTGGTGTGGTCTCTTCCCACTTGTTCTGGTTGGCTTTGTTTTTCTTAGACCTCGGAAAACCCTAGTTGAATACTCTCCTTCAACTGCTTATGAATGCAAGGAATTACATTATCTCAGAAGGCCTCTTCCACAGTGAGAGAAAAGTTGATGACTATTATCAACTGGAATTATGGGGAAAAATGAGAAGAGATTAAGAATCCATAATGAGACCAAAGCAGGGCATTAGTCACCCAGGGCAGGGCAGCCATTAGCCTGACAGAAGTACACGTCTGGGTGAAAGGGATCTGGGAGTTGGTAGCCAAGTGTGCTGGCAGGCCCATAGACCTTTGTTAGTGAAAGGCAATTCAGACACAGTCCGGAGGATAATGGAGCCGGTTTCTGCTATTGTCCTGGAGATACCACGTATTCTGAGAGGGCTCACGTTTTGGGACCCAGTTCAGGGTGACACTCTGAATGTCCCTGCGGCATGAACGGTCTTAAGGCGATCTGTATGAGAAATGTGAGAAATGGAAAAGAGCGGAGTTCTCCTCCTAATATACTCAAGTTGGTGATTTTATTCATCAACTAAGAAGCCTCATTTTGTACCTCTGATAGCAGGGGCGGGAGCTCCCTGGTGGCTTCCAGCTGTTCGGAGAGGTTGCAGGGTACCTGCGATTCCTGGATGAGGGGCTGGGGGCATTATATGAGACCATCCCCTGGAATGTAGCTGGCATAGCACCTGATGAGCACAAGGTGCCCAGCAAGTGGGAACTGTCTCATCATGCTCCTACACTAAATTGTATACTGTCTCTTCAACCCCAGTGTTATGCATTGAGGGGAGGGCCCATATCTCTACAGTAAATCCCCAGAATCTAGTACTAAACTGGCATGCGGTGGCCAGAAACTCAGCAGGTGGGATGAGCTTGCCATCTAGGTATTTAAGTGAGGGAGGAAAGAGAAGGGGAAGCTCCAGGAAAGATACCCCAGCCACTGGGAAGGCAAGTGCGTGTGGTGGTGGGGAGGACATAAGGGTGGTTAATATCATTTTTCTCTGATTCCCAATTAACTTTATCCAAGTACCTTTTATGTTTAGAACTTCTCTGATAGCCACAAGGGTGATCGAAGGCTGCTAATGCTGGGTACCTGTCTGGATCTTACAGCTGTGGATATGAATGTCCCAGAGTAGTCCCAGAATAGTGCCGGCCACCAGTTAGACCTGGGGTTAGGATTTACAACAAAAGAACTTTACTTTGTGTAGTGCTCTACCATTTTCAAAGTTCATTAATAAAGTTGATCTCCAGGTAGAGTTGCCAGATGAGTTACAAAACCACCCAATTATATTTGAATTTCAGACAAACAACAAATAATCTTTTAATATATATATGCCCTATATATTGCATGGGACATAGACTAAAAAAATTATTTGTTGTTTATCTCAAGTTCAGATGTAGTTGGGTGCTCTGTGTGTGTGTTTTCCCCCCTACATCTGGCAATACTATCTCCAGGTAGAGGAGTTAAAGCACAGACACTGTTAATATAGATGTGGTTTGCACTCCCAGCTCTGCAACTTATGAGCTTTGTGTCTTTAGGTAAGATTTCCTTTTAAAAATCCAGCCAGAGTTTTCTTGTGTGTGCCAGACCATGCTGTGAGGACTTAATGAGATAATGCACGCATAGGCTCAGCGCATAGTGACTACTAAGGAGGTTGTAGTTATTGTTATGGTTTTATTCAAGGCTTGCCCAGGAGGCAGCCAGGCATTTCTTTACCCATGTAATAGAGGAAACTAAGACTCTGAGAAGCCCAGGTCTCAAGTTTTGACTCCTAGTTCAGCTTTTTGTACTAGATTGATGATACCAAAGTGTTGTTTTGCTACCATCTTGACATGGAAAAGCAGACTCTGCTGAGGAACTACCCAGTGCTACCTGTTTTCCCAGAGCAGGGAGAGCAGGCCCCTCCTCAGAGGTCCAACCGGAAGCCTGGTGAGTCTCTTTGCCCATCAGCACCTGTGGCCAGCAGGGAAAGGGCATTTCTTTCAGGGGGTTTCCAGTCATGAGCCCTTTGATGCTGTAGGCCATGACTCAAGCCACAGTAGGATGAGAAGCACTTCCTGCCACCACCCCTTCCGTGCCCCTCTGCAGACCAGCAGAGGCCCTGCCACTGAGGACTCCATGGCTCAATTCTCACCACCCACTTATCTTTGTCTGCATGATGGCCTAATCTGTACTTGTTCTTGGCACTAATTTACATGCCCTTCCTAGGAAGCGTGTATGTTAGGAGAACACTCTGGGTGCAAGTGACAGAAACCTAACTGAAACCAAAGGGGGATTTGAACCTCCATAACCCAGTCTCAGGCAGAGCTGCTGATGTCTGACTTAGGGATCACTGCAGCCAGGGCTTGAATGTTTTCATTACTCTCTCAGGTTCTGTTCTTCTGTTTGTCTGCTTCATTTTCTCTTGCCACAGATGGTTTCTGTCTTCTAAAAGGGGACAGGCAGCCCCTGACTTTCATGGTTACAACCTCATAGTCAGAGAGGGAGGAGGTCCTTCTCTGTCACTTCCAGCAAAATAAATAAATAGGTAAATAAAAATTGGGCAAGGATCCTGTCGGCTCAGCTTGGGTCATGTGCTCATCCCTGGACCAATCATTGTGATCCAAGAGATGGGATCTTCATCCTGTGGTTATCCCATGCCCATTATTGAAGCCAGGGGGATGAGATGTTCACCCCTTATCAGAACCATTATGTGATGTTCATTAGGTTACTTTGGGAGGAGAGCAGTTTACAAATAGTTGGGATGGGAGAATATGATTATCAGAAGAAGGAAGGGTTGATTCCTGTGTATCCTTGTAAAGAAAGAGTTCAGGGCTAGGAGAATCTGGGCAAGGAGACTGGCTGGATGATTTTTATGAGGAGCAGGGAGCAGGAGGTCACCTGGGCCATGGAGATAGAATTATTGGGTCTCTATTTGGGTCTCTTCTGGACCTTACATCATTTTGGTTTGGTTTGGGCACTGGGATAGGGCTGATGGTAACTTCCAAAGGGAAAACAGAGGTATGCTTGTGGCTCATGGGGCAGCTGATACATTTAGCACTTTGTGGGGGTAATTGCATCCATGGACATTCTATTATTAGGCTTTTACTTGATGCCTAGTGAAGGACTAAGCACTTTAGGAGTTCCAAAAACAATAGAAGACAAGATTTCAGTCTTTGAGGAATTTATAATCTTCTTAGGTCAACAAGATGTGCACATGTAGAACACTCAGGAAATCCGTTAAGGAAGTGCCAGATGGTGTCTGTAGAAGAGGCTCTGAGTTCTGTGACACATCAGGGCCTGGGGTTCGCGGCCTGGGTGGAAAGACAGGGAAAACTCCCTAGAGGAATTTGAGCTGGGGCTTGGGGAACAAAATGCAGGATGAATGCAGGAGGATGGCCACCCAAATAATAAATTTTTATTGTGCCTTAGTATAGATAAATGAAAATCAGGTTTTGCAAAGGAGGTAGCCAGGGTGGATGCTGCCTTAGAATGAGGACCCAGGTCTCGTCCCAAAGAATATGAAGAAATACCTTTGTTCTCAGGCGGAAACATGAATTTTGGAGAAAGGACAATTCACTTTCCTTTTAAAATGAAAAAAAAATTTTTTAATGTTTATTTTTGAAAGAGAGAGCATGAGTCGGGAGGAGTAGAGAGAGAGGGAGACACAGAATCTGAAGCAGACTCTAGGCTTAGCTGTCAGCACAGAGCCCGATGTGGGGCTCAAACCCACAAACCGCGAGATCATGACCTGAGCTGAAGTTGGATGCTTAACCGACTGAGACAACCAGGCACCCCAGGACAATTCACTTTCTATGGAGATCTGCTTTGCTAATATACGATGAGGTACTCAGCCATATCATGTAAATGACCATGGAATAGGGAAAATCACTTATTTTTCTTATTTCAAGCAGGTTAGGATTTGTTTATGAATGAATACATGGGAAATGTTAAGAGACAAACTTAAAAAAAACTTTAAAAAAAGGCAAACGTTTTCATGAATATTGTGAGGATCCAGGAAGCAGCAGATGTGCACAATGGGACAGGGTTTTTAAAGTCTGGAAGACCTGGGCTTGAATTTCATGTTTGTGGCTTACTAAGGGGCATGACCTCAGGCACTGAGCCTTAGTTTCCTGGCCTATGAAAGAGGAATAAGGTTGGTACTTACTTCATAGGATTTTATTTTAGAGAGTGGATAGATTATCTATGTAAAATCCTTAGGACAGCCTTTGGCAAGTAGGAAAGACTCAATAAACAGTTGTTGTTATTATTGTAAGGAAATATAATCTAGGTGTAGGCAGTTGGAGCAGGAACCATTGTGGTTCACTACTTATTATGTGCCTGACCCTGGACTACATAGGCACTTTACACATATGATTAAATGTAATCACCACAAAAGACATGTGAGGGAGGTAGAGTGATCTTCATTTTAGAGATGAGAAAAGTGAGCCTCAAGGAGCTTAAGGGGCCCCAGTGAGGTTAAGGAACCTAAGGGTGCCTGATTCCAGAATCTTGCTCTCTTTTCTTTAGGTGGACAATAAAAGATGGCTAGTTGAGGTATGAGGTGGAGGATGGGGTGGCCAGGCAATTTCCAGGCCAGAGGCCGCATCATAGACTCTCCATTCAGATGTCTTAGAAGGGACCCAGGAAATTGGAAGTGAGGGGGCAGCGATGCAAACTCAGTAGAAATGGTTGCTAAGACAAGATACAGGTAGGTGATCTCTTCTTGAGCCAAACTCCCCAATGAATTTCTGCCAGCAGCATTTGCCCAGGAATGCCAGAGAGAGAGGGAGTCCCTGAGAACCCTGGGAGCTTTGCTAAGCAAGTGTGACCTTTCCCTTCCCTTGGGTCAGAGCCTCCTCTCTCAGGAAGGCCCAGAGTTCTTGGGAGACCTCTTGCTCCGGTGACCCCTCTCCAGCCCCACAGAGGAGGGGTGCTAGCTGGAGCTCCCCTTGTGGGGGTGGCAGCCAGCCTCTGCCATGGCAATTGCTCCCATCTAATGAAAACATTTCAGGACGGCATAAAGCAAAGGCACAAAGCGAAGTGGAGCTTTGCTGATGTGTGGACAGGTGCAGGCCAAGGAAAAAAAAGGTTTGAGTATGCAAAGTTGAATTGCTGAGACATGGGATATCTTAATAGCGTGGGAAAAGGGGATTGTGAGATCAAAGGCTGTGATAAGAGGGAGATTATTTCATCATGACTGCTGAGGAGACGGTGGTCATACATGCAGGGCACACACCTCACACACGCCCATTTCTTTGATTTCAAAGTCGGAAACACTCAATCCAAGCCCAGCCCCCTTCCCTGACTCCCTACCACACTGGCCAATTCTGCACTGGTTTTACTTGCTGCGGGGATGCAAGACTTCCAGGGCCCACTACATTTGCTCCTGTGTTATTTTCATTTTATTTCCCCGCTCATACTTTTATTTCTTCATAGCTAAGTATTTTCCTCTGGTGAAGCATCCCGGCTTTTGCTTGAAGTCCCAGCCTATGTTCTTTATTTGGTTGTAACCATTGGGAGTTAATTTGGAGGCTTAAACACATTATTATTGCATTTTAAGAAAGACAAACCGGTTTGCCAGCATTATTTCTAGTTCTTAAAATTCAAAGCAGTTTGTTAGAGGTTGTTCCTCGCTTTTGGAGATGGAGCTGGTTTCAGCTTATAGCCCGTTGTCTTCACACCCGTCTCGGTGACTAATACTGTAAGATGGATTTCCTTTTTTTTTTTTTTTTCTTTCCTTGAAGTGGGTTTCAAATCCCCAAAGAATTTCTGGGAGGGGAAACAATCCTTTAATTGAAAGCAAGAGAAAACAAAACAAAAAAGCATAAGAGAGCTGACAAAAATATCATGTTTAATGAAACCAAGTTCCATCCCTGCAGATGGCTGTGGAGGCACAGAGTGACCTAAAGATAGAAAAACGAGTTTCTTTTACATGCCTTGTAGAGGGTTTTTTTTTTTTTTTTTTTAAATGTTGCGCACATGACTGACCAGCACCTCGCAGAGCCCTGAATGAGCAGGAGCAGGTAAGAGTCCAACCTACCCTTCCAGATGGGTTGGGTCCCCCAAGGCGGTGCTAGGATGGCTTGTGAAGGCATCCTGGGTTCTGCCCTCCTCTGACTGCCCACGGCACGTGTGGTGTGTGCCGTATCCTTCAGCTTGGATGCAGTCACTTACCATCTGTGTGACCTCAGGCAAGGGACTTAACCTCTTTGGGCCTCAGTTTCCTTCTTTGCAAAGCTGGTGGGAATCATATCTACCTCCATGGGTTTTTGTGAGGATTATTTAAGATAAGGTGGGGAAAGTTCTTGGCATAATGTCTGGTTCTTAGAAAAGGGTGCTGGTTCTTCCTGTGGCCTGATCTTCCTACCTGTGTGTGCAGCCAGATCATAATCTCCTGGTGGGTGGGTTCTGGGCCTTATGTACCAGAGGAGCTTCTTGGGTGCTGGATACCCAAGGAGGCCCTTACAATCGATGTGGGCTAAATGAGTAACCAAGAATAACGGAATTACTGAGGCAGATTTCTTAAAATAACCTGAAAAAGTACCAGCCTCTTTGAACTTCCCTCTTAAAGAAACAAATTAAACAAAACACATAAAAAATGAACACATTAAAAACCTCTACAAGGTTGAAATGAACTTTAATTAAGAATTAATGACTTGAAAGTTTTCCTATTCTGTCAACTCTTGCATCACATTGGTAACTTTTCTCGTCCGCCTTCCGTCTCTGGAGTTACTCTCTCCAAGGCTGAGACAACGTGGGTATATTTTGTAGCTGGAAATACACTTGACCTTTTTCCACTGGGGAAGGGTGCTAATGGCCCTAAAGATGGCATGTGGACCTCTGGTCCATGAGATCCTGAGATAGCAAAGGAACAGTTTATTTTGGAATCTTCTTTGCTGGAGAACAAGGGGGAACCCATGTATCTTTTTCTCACTTTTCTCACTTCCTCTGCACATGCGCCGGCTGCCGCCAGCCCAGAGTTATTTCAAACCCTTGGCTGGGGTCTCTGACTCCCCCTGGGTGCATGTAGCCTACGTGCATTTTTCCTGCCCTCACTCCTTCTCTCCACCTTGCCCTCTGTGCAGTAATGCTCCCTGTCTTTGGTTTTCCAGCTTGGCAGTTCATCTCTCTGCATGCTATTTGCTCATCTCAGTCCCTTTTAAGATGGGGTATGGACACCTTAACCTATTGAATTGGGTTCGTTGACCCAAGGAGGTATCGTTTCTCTCTTTCTCTCCTTCTCTCCTTTCTTCTTCCTTCTCTTTCCCTCTCTCAGTTTATTTCAGTACCTGCACCTTGCCGCTACATTTCTGGCTGGCATTTCATATTTTAACGAATTCAGAAAAACCTTTTATTTTGATGTCCTTTACTTTATAAAAATTCCATATCATACCTAGCAACCCAAATTGGCCTGAAAGATAAATAGCAGCTACCCTTTCTTTTTCAAATTATGAAAGGTTTCCCTCTAGGAACAATAGCTGGGATGCTGGCAATGAATCCATGTATTAAAACAATTTATATTTCACTTTTATGAAATATGTCTATGTGTAATTTGAGGCAAACCTGTGTTTCTTTATGGGTTTTTCATCTCTTCATTCTTTTTACTCCGGTCCTTCCTTCCCCTGTCCTAGCCATTGCTGGTCCAGTGGAAACTTAGCGGCCAGTGCACTTTAACACATTCATCTGGTGAGTAAAGTCAGGATCCCTTTAATTTGCATCCTACCCTTGCTTTGTCAGGGCAAGATGGGGGGCAGGACGGGTGTGAAGGGACTAACACCACTTTTTAATCACTTGGAAAACATACCCTTCCCTTTGGCTTTGCTTCTGTTCAGAGGCTTTCAAGCCTGTTAAGTCACACCTGGCCCCCAAATAATTGCATCCTCCACATTAAAGTTTATTGCCCCCTTCAATAGGAATGGAATGAACATGGGGAATTTAGAGACAGACCACAGGCTTCACTGAGCAGTGAAATTCACCCAGGTGTGACATGGTGGGGAGGCAAAGCACCAGGATGGAGGAGAAGACCCGCATGGGGCTAGATGGCACCCGTACTTACCCACGGGGCCCAGAGGTTCTGAATGGACAAAGCCTGTGTACCCTGAGCGGCAAGAGTGACCCGGGCTTGGAGGACTGGTTAATGATGCCCCCTACTTGTTTGGTGATCTTTGCTTTCTACATTTTTTAAATCCTTTCTTTCAAATAGCCTCAAAATGCTTTTTTGCTTTCATCTCTGCCAAGGCCAAAGGAACAGCATGGGTTAAATCTAGTTAGCCATGCCCGTGCTTACAGACAGCCTCTCTGTCTCTCTCAGACACACACACACACACACACACACACACACACACACACACACGCACACACGCACACACAGTCCAAACTTAACTGATTTAATTTCCATTATGAAAGGTGAAGTGCTGGTAGGAAATCGGGGGATTGGCTTTGGGAACAAAGTTAACAGCACAGAATTGGAAATACTGAGTCTGAGAAAGATTACTTTTTTTTTTTTTTCCCTTTAAGGGCAATAAGGTGACTGACTCTGGCCACAGACAGGATATGCCAGGAGAGCCTTATCGCACACAGGCTGTTTTTGCCCCTTTCTCTGGTCACCCGATCTCTCTCCATGTGCTGCTTTTAGAACTTCCTGGTGCTCGGGCCTGGCCTCGAAAAAGGGAACAGCCATTCATGTCCAGACACATTTGCAGACTTCTGGCAAAATAGCCGGAGCTCACGAAAATGTACACTTTTCCTGGCACCTGGCCGAGAGTAGGAGCAGGATTTGGCTTGGGTTTGCTTTCAGTTAGAAAAGCCCTTTGGGGGTGGGGGTGGAGAGTTGGGGGTGAGGTGGCAGCAAGATCCTCATGAAGGGTCAGAGCTGCTGAAATAAATATCAACTCGGCTAGGGAGTGCGATTCCTGTAATTATATCTGCCCGATGACTTATAATCAGCATTCTTAGCAGAGTCTGTAACTTTCATGTTTTCTCCTCCTGTGTGCGATCTGGGTGGCACCGATGGTGTGGGTGGGAGGGAGAATAACACCTTGATTAAAAAAAAAGTGGTGTTAGTGGTGGTTGGTGCTGTTAACATGAACATCATTCTCATTGAGATTACCTTTGAAATAATGCCAGTGGGGCATTTGCTGGAGTTTCTGGTGGTGGGGAAGGGGCCCAGAGGACTGTGTGTTGTTTTTCACTAGGAGAATCCTGTGTGCATAGACATTTAAACTACCAAAACAAAGCTGAGCGTGTGAATGAAGCTCAGACTTGCCATATTGGTCCTGTCCTCCAAGTGAGGGTCCATTTTGGATCCCAACCCAAACCATCCTCTATCTCCCCCTTTTGAAATACTTGAGAGAAACCAGCCGTCTGCCAGTCCACAGGCTGTGTGTCATTTCCTTTTCTCTCCAAGCCTCACTCTTTCCACAGAGGAGACTTTTCAAATTAACGTTTTCAGTTCATTAAAGACCTTTTCGCAAACATTTCGTTCTGGTAAAGGCAGTGTTTCATCTGGAAATGGTCAGGCTCGTGTTGGCACAGAATGGTGTGAGAAAGAAAAAAAAAATCAAATCCCTTCTTACCAAGTGGACAGACAGTGCGCACGAAACCTCAAGTGGGTCTTCCTTAGAGGATGGAGAGATTTCTTTGGAAGGAAAAAACAAAGTCAGTGAATGAAAATTATTTGCTTGTGTGTTTTGCAAAACTAACAAGGGAATAGGGGAGCTGGGCTTTCATTCCCTTTCTTTAAAAAAAATTCTCTGGGAAGAAGCAACTCACACTGTGCCCCTTTGTCTTGCTTTTGCTAATATCCATTGCAGCCTCTCCAGAGCTTGCTTGGTGCTCAGGGAGTAATGCATGAAAATCCTTCTGCCTTCAAATGAAAATACGCATGGCCTTCCTTTCTCTGCCCCGTTTGAACCAGACACTTGGAGAGTCTCATGCAAATGGCTGGTTTCCCCAGAACAGACCAATGGAGCAAAGCAGCAGTACCTTGACAAGCTTGAGTGCTTGGGGCTTGTTGGACAAAATTACAGAAAATACTCAGTTGATGCAGGACTGGAGATAGGCATACAGGATGTTCAGTTTCTGTTGCTGTGGTTGCCTCAACCTGGGAGAAAGAACCCAAGAATCTTAGTGCAGGAAAGGAACCTGAGACATTAGCTAGTCTGTGTGTGGATTTATTTTTTTTTAAAGCTGTGTTTTGTAGAGCCCCAGATGACCTCAGGATTAGCTCCATTTTTACATGGTGGAGTTTGGTATAAGATTTCCACCAGACCTCAAACTCCCTGAGACCTCGGCCGTATTTGTGTTGTTCATGCTATTTGCACAAAGTCAGCTATAGGTAAATATTTGCTAAGTGAATAGAGAATGAATAATGTAGCCTAAAAGGAGTATGAAAACCATGGGTCCAGTCTTTTTGCTTTCTTCTTCCACCCAGTTTACATCAAGGCCAGAGATGCTGGGTGGGTTTCCCAAGGTCCCACAGCTGGCCACTGGCATGGCCAGGGCTGGAGACCCAGGCCTCACCCACAGCTAGTGTCTTAGTGTCGCCTCTGTCAGTGGGACTCAATAATAACCACAAATGCCTTGGAGACAGCTTTCAGGTAGGGTCACTGTTCCCCACTCACCTTCCAACCAGTGGGCATGACTAGCTGGAGCTGCACAAGGGCAAGGGGTACGTGTGTTTGTTCATCTCTGTGTTCTGTGTGCCTACCACAGTGCCTGACAGTAGCTGCTTGGCCACTGTCATATTTGAGGAATGAATGAACACAAACACAACTCCAGTTCGAGTTCCCTTCTCTTGGATAATCTAGAGAGAAAAGATCATTCTCGGTCCCAAGTTTGTCCTCAAGACCCATAGAGATCTGTGGGTCTTAACTGAAGTATTAGCACCAATGGAACATCACCTTCAGCAGCATCCAGTCTCCTTCATCATCATCATCATCATCATCATCATCATCATCATCATCATCCTTGTCACCATCAATAGCACCAGGCAGATATGAAATACCTTACTCTTGTGGGGCTGTACATTTCTTCTGAGGCAAATAAGCAGTTCTTGCCTTATTTGAACATGGCTACTGGTTGGTCCTACCCCTATAATCTTCTTAGTCTTGCCCTTTGTAAATAATAGACTTCCACAGCCTAAATTCATGGGGTGATACAAAGAGCACCAGAATCCTAAAGTTGCAGGTTTTGGTGCTAGAGTTGGCTCCATAACTTCTGAGGTTCTGTTATCTTGTACACATCCCTTGTCCTATTTGACCTTCAGTTTCTGCATCTGTCAAAAAGAGAAACAGACCATGTGGATTTGCCACTTACCAGCTGTGTGACATTGGTCAAACCACTTAATCTTTAGCTCTAAGCTTCAGTGTTCTTAACTATAAAATGGGTTCCTAATGGTCTGTACTTCTCAGCGTTGATGTAAGGATTATATGAGTTCATGTATGCAAAACGCTTGGCATAGTTAAGTGCTTGATATTTATACTGTCATAATTATTCTCATCTCACAGGAATCATGAAGACTGTATGGAATGATTCATTCTACGGAAGAATTCTATATAACATAAGGGATGGCTACTGAATTTTTAATTATTTTCTCTGTGTATCCAGTTAACTCACCAGCTTTCACACTTAGGTATTTGACAGAAATACTAAAGGTAAATAGATCCAAATGGAGTCATGACCTTAGCTCATTTCCAGTACTCTCCCCATCTCCCTCACCCTTCTGGTCCAACTCATCTCCTCTTCCTGTGTTTCCTGTTTCAGTGAATGGTGTTGACAACTGTGTAGTTGTCCAAACAACTGTCCGAAAGTTGGGAAGAAGTCAGTTTCTACCTCACCTTCATAACCACTCAATTACCATGTCCTATCAATTTCCCCAGTTAGGGGACCTTCTCCTAAAGCTGGATATACTTCTCCCTTGGCACTGTACTACCGGGCAACAAATCTGAGTCTGTTGCCTGGGCTTGGGCAGCTGTCTGTCAGTGACCCTGCTGCCCCATTCTTGCTGTCTACACTCATATGTTTGTGTCTTCCCACTTGTTGCCTCTGGCCTTTACTCAAATAACTCCTCTCCCCCCTTACCTGGGAAATACTTCAGAATTTAGCTTACAGAGTTCCTACCGGAAGCCCCCCTGATTACCCTTCTCTGGTCTGAGTTCCTTCTAGGGGCATCTCAACTATACTGCCCCGGGCCTACCTCTGCCATAGTATTTACCATCAGACCATATCAAGATTTTTAGAGCTTGTAAACCTGGAATGGATTAAGATGTTCTCATTTTGATATGCTACCTAAAATGAAAGCAATACTAAACTATATATGTCATAATAATGATAGCTAATTGTTATTGAGAGCACTTATTATGAAACAGGCTTTGATGCTTTATGTTAAAATTTGATTTTCAAAATAACTAGCAATCACATAATATGCTCTATGCTATGCCTATTTTATAGATGAAGAAATTGAGGCCCAGGATGTTTAAGAAACTTGTCCAAGGTCACAGAGCTAGTAAATGGCAGAGCTGTGCTTCAAATACAGGCAGGGTTGCTCCAGAATCTATATTCTTAACCATCCACTGTAAAGAAGTTTAACAAAGTTCTGATTTTTCTCTATTTTACATTTTTTGGGGAAAAGTCCAATATGAAATTCTTTCAAAAATCTTTCTCTTTTTCTCCTGCTGTTGGCACTTCTAGGCTGAGCCTCTGTGCATATGCTTAGCTTGCCTACTGGTCACCCTGTGTTGCTCAGCTTACAGTGTAGAATTGCCTTTGACATATCTCTCTTCCCTCTGGACTCTGATCCCTGAGGGCAGGTACTGTGTCTGTGTCTGTGTCTGTGTCTGGGTGCCTCTCAGGGAGAAGCTCACCCAAAATGCAGAGCCTGTGTGTACTACCACACCTTGGCTAGATCCCCCCTCATGGTTTCCTTCCCCACCCAGGTTCATGCAGAGGTAGTGATAGGGTGGGCTGAAGTAAGGGTGGCTCAATCTTCTCTAGAACCTTCTATTCCCTCTCCTATGCTCCTGCAACTGATTCCCTGGTAGTTTCCTGCCTCTCTCCACAGTTCTCCACATGGCCTCAAAAACCCTGTCTCCTAAGCTGTAGTTGGAAGGAGGTGTGAGTTGTAAATACATTCTAGTATACTAAATATAAATGATAAAGAAATAAAGACTCTCTTTCACTCCCCTTGTTCTCAGGACCCATAATTCTAAAATAAACACTGTAGGATTAAGAAAACAACAACACATGAAGGTTGCCACTTGCCTAATTGAGAGAAGGTTGAACTGAAGTTTCGGCAACATCCTTCTGGAAGGCTCTTGACCCCTGCAGCCTTCCCCAGTCCTCATGCTGAAAACACACATGAGCCCATGAGCTATTCAGTTGTCCTTGGGGGACTCTCTCCTTCATAGGGTTAGTTGTTTTTCTCTATACTGCTGAGCTGTATTAGCGAGTACCTGTTCACTTGGTATTGTGAAGAGAAAGCTTATATTTGACTTATCAAATTTTATTTGCTTGTTTTATTTGTTTTTATTTTTTGTTTTATTTTTGTTTTATTTATTTATTTTATTTATTGTTTTATTTGCTTGTTTCTTTTTGGGTGCTAGATTCCCTTTTTCTTTGGCCCTCAAAGAGATTTCATCCTCCAAAGGAAGCAATGATGCCTCTCTCCAAACTTTCTCTTTTCTGACTTTTGTCAGTTTCATTTAACTTGAGCTAAGCTATTGGAAATATGCCTCTCAATATGTATTGCGTTTTATTTTTTCCATAAATAAGGATTGAACCTACTATGTGCCACAGGGGTGCCAGGCTTTTTATGGGAGAGTTCGTCATGGCAGGGGAGCACAAGGTTTGGGTAGTACTGTGGGAGGATACAGAGAAATGACTGTATTCACAGCCACTAGGAGTCCTACTGGGTGCAAACAGCCTCCTAGGTATGATAGTTGTTGTGTTCCCAGGGAGGGTTCTGCATTCTGTATGTGTATATAGATTAAATGTCTTCTAGTCTTGACTACTTTAGGTGTAGTCTCATGGGAGTCAGTGACAGAATTACCTTTAACTTTTCCATCACTCTCAGATTCTTTGACAATTAAGCAGGTGAGTTCAGACTTTGTACTTTTGCAGCTGATTTCTAGTAGGACCAAGATATGTTTAGACCTGGGAGAGAGGATTTGATTTTTGGATTAGGAGGCTTCTAGACTCTGAGTCCATTTGGGCAATTAGTTTTGTGCAATGCAATCAACAATGAAAGTTTTTCGCATAAGTATATCCCCAATATTGCCTGGGGTATACTTATAGTAAATTAATACTTGTTGTTTATATGAAATTCAATTTTAACTGGGTATCTTGTGTGTTTTTGTTTGGTTTGTTTATTTTTGGTTAAATCTGGCAACCCTAGAAGGTAGGCACTTGAGGAATGGGTTTTGAAAAGATCCACACTGTATGTGCCTGGTTGTGTTTGTATGTTAGGTATGTGTTTGGGGAAGAGAAGGGAGGGTCTAGGGGAGAATTACTTGGGCAGCTGGACAAGTGCATGTCACAGGAAAACTCTGATAGGGAAATTAATGATGAGTATTTACTCATAAAATAATTCTGGTTATCTCAGGAGAAGCAACCTGGGGCTTAGTGATATCCTAAGGAAGAGAGTCTCTAACTGCTCTTGGCACCATGGGTTAAGTATGGTGGAAGGAATACCAAAATGTGCCAGGAAAGCTGAATATCTGTATCTTGGTCAGTCAGTGTGATCTTGGGCAACCCATTTCAGTCTGTTTTGTCTCATTTTCTGTATCTGTCAGATACGGCTTACTAATAATCATTTTATTTACTTCAAGGGTTTATTTTGAGTTATAAGTTGAAACAATTCTCAAGCTATTTGAAACATTGGTAAACTCATAAGTTTTACTGATAAATTGGTAAACATTGGTAAACTTGCTATACTACTAAAGGAAATGGACCCTTTGTCTTGCCAAAATAGACAATTGTACCACATACTTTTGGGATTCCAGGTCTTGGAATCCATGCTTTGGATACTCCTAACAGAAAGTGCAGTGGACCCCTCTCCTCCATTCAGCAGGGAAAGCCCTTTGGATAAGTTCTCAGGTAGTTCTGGTTTTCTCTAAATGCTGTTTTGAGGTGGCTACTGTTCTCAGTACCTCAGTGGGATTCTTAAGTGACTGAAGAGGATTTGGGATATTACGTACAAGCTGGTTTAACTTAGCAGAGAAGGAATGTCTGGGTAAAAATTGAATGTAGAAATGATTGAACATGCATTTCTCCACAATGACTTCAGTATCTCTACTCAGGTGAATAAGCAGAATGTGTCACATACATAATAAGATATATCATTCACATTGCACTCGAGAGTTTACGATGTGCCTTTTTACACACATTATCTCATTCATGTATATATTATCTCCCTGTGGGCAAAAAACAGACCTTTTGCTTCTTTGTACACATCTGGGGAGGAAAGCAGGCTACAGAAAGGGTGACTGAGCAACCAGGCCTGACACACACACGGTCTCCTCCATGCACTTGTGCTTCACCATCTGGGCACTACCAAACTCCTTTGCTCCTCACTCTGCTCTATTAACAATGCTCAGTTAGTGTTTTCTATCATTGGTCGTTACGTGGAACTTAGTACTTTCTTACACCATTGCTTATAGGACTGTTGTGTGGAGGGCAGGGATTTTTGTGTCTTTTGTTCATTGTCTTATTCTCCATATTGAGAATATTGCACATAACAGGTACTCAAGAAATATTCATTGAGGGGCGCCTGGGTGGCTCAGTCCGGTAAGTGTCCGACTTCAGCTCAGGTCACGATCTCGCGGTCCATGAGTTCGAGCCCCACGTCGGGCTCTGGGCTGATGGCTCAGAGCCTGGAGCCTGCTTCCGATTCTGTGTCTCCCTCTCTCTCTGCCCCTCCCCCGTTCATGCTGTGTCTCTCTCTGTCTCAAAAATAAATAAATGTTAAAAAAAAAATAAAAAAAAAAAAGAAATATTCATTGAATAAGTGAATTGTTCTTCATAGCTCGGTCATATCTTCTCAACCAGATTCTAGTAACTGTGAGGGCAGGGACAATATCTTCATTTCTCATGTTTCCCCAGTGTATTTCACATGGTGCTGAAGAACTTGAATATTAGTGATGTCATTTATATGAAACAACCCACACATGCACACGGAAATGTGTTATGGATGGGTAGATGTGGCCGTTTGCCATTCAAGGACCTTCATGGGATAAATAAAGGCACTCAGTTTTGGAAGCCTCACCCCACATTATATTGATCTTTAAAATGCACATATATTTCATGATGTGTTTGTGTGCTTGTGTGTGTGTGTCTACACACATATAATTTTGCTCTAAAATAATTTTTGTAATTTGCTTTGTTAATGGTTACTTTATCATTTTGATTTCACAATTTCTATTTTGTAATTTGGAGCCCCCCTTTTTTTTCACCTCAAACATTTTCTTGGCCCTTGACAAGCCTACAGGTCTCAATCACTGTGCCTATAGTGACTGATGCATACAATGACTTTGCCTGTGGGTACTTCCAGGACAAGAGTGACCTAGAAGGCACAAAATGATGATGAGTTCAGCATCCCAGCGAAACTGTTCTCCATCCCTTTTTTTTCCTGTCTCTGGGCCTTCTCTCCTGCCCTGCCCCATCTGCCAGACTCCAGGCGTGTGCTCAGAGAGGATGCGCTCTGAGTTTTATGGTATCTGTTGTTGTCCCCCAAGTGCAAGCGTCTAATTAGGCTTGACACTACCGAGGCGTTTCCCTGACATTTATGTCACTGTCTCTCAATCTTTAGCAGCATTTGGTCTTGTGGGAAGCACAACAAACAATGTCAGAAACAACATAAAATTCCCCATTAGAGGGGGTCCTCGGAAACCGTGGTGCTGTTTATTAGGCGCACTCAAAGGGGAGGCCGAAGGGTGGAGCCGGGTGTGTAGAATCTGGGCTTGGAGGAAGAAATAAAATGGCTCATTTAAATTCTTAAGAACTGCATAGGAGGCAGAAGACACAATGAGTATCTTAGAGAAGAAAGGCCATCAGTTGAACAAACTAATCACATGGTAATCAAAGGGGAGTGATTCGCTGCCTACTGAGAAGTACTTTAGAAGAAGTTCCAGCCGGGGAGAGTAAAGACCCTATTGAATGACAGCTTTCATAAATTATAGATTTTTAAAAATTGCACAAAGGAATCTGTAATAACGTGCGAAATGGATTTAAAGACGAAAAGTGCCCAAAGCATCTGAGCAAGTCCAGGGAACAGGCGGGCCTGATGTGGGAGGGGCTGTGCGAGCCTTTGCGGGAAGCCCCCCTCCCCGCAAAAGCCCCGCCTCCCGCACAAGTCCCGCCCCCATCCGGGTCCGCGCCGGGGTTGTAGGATTGCCCTGGGTTACCTGGTTGCTGTCCGGATTTGCACGCTTGGAGACTGGCTCAACGTAGACCCTAACAAGTGAAGGTGCTGGTAGGTGGCAGTTCTCTGTCTCCACCACAAACCGAGCCCCTGGGTGTACAGGCTGCAGGTCCTACGTTTCTCAGCCCCCGGCACTGGGAAGGGCTGGAGACGCTGCCTCACTGGGAGTCCTGCTTCTGCGCAAGGTCAGGCTCCCTGTCCGGATCTTGGTGGGCTGCCGGTTGTGATGGGATTGGTAGGAGGACTGCCCACCCCAAGTTCTTCTCCCCTTTTGTCCTAGGCTTGTCATAAATGTAGGCCCTCGTCCGTTGCCTCCTCTCCTGTAGCAATGTAGTCAGGTGGGAGTGCGGCCTGCAGGGAAGGGCAGCCCAAGGCCAAGGGACGCTGTGAGTTGATTCTGAGCGTCAGGGCTGGGCCAGCCATCAGCCAGGAGTAACGTGGGCCGAGTTTGCCTTCTGGCCTATCGCCTCTGCAACCAGCAGCCCTTTTCTCCCACCTGTGTCCACTGTAGCTGCCTTGAGGCCTCTCTCAGGTGAGGGCCAACAATTCCGGGCGCACGGTTAGCAGATAACCAAGGTGATGACTGGTAAAGCCTTCAGGTGTGGCTCCACTCCGGCGTATCTCTTCGAAAAGGTAGTTTGAGAAGTTGGGAAAGTTAAGACAAGTTAGAAGTATTAGAACTGAGTGTTCTTTTTAGTTGTGCAGTCTGGGCACAGTTAACCTTTCTGGGTCAAAGTTAAAATGGATATATGACTAGTACCTTCTTCTGAGTTGTGATGAGAGGATCAAATTGTAGTTTGATTATTTTAATTGTAATTTGTAATTGGATGTAAAGTGCTCAGTACAGGGCCCAGCACAGTAAGTGTTCTGTAATGTCAGCTGTTGTCATGCTCCTGAGGTCTCCCTGAGCATGGCGGCTGATTGCAGAGATCTGCATGGGTGAGCTTAGGTCTCTTCCTGATGCCCTGGAGGATTCAGAGTAGAGAAGGAGCATTATCCCTTGCAAGTTCCTAATAGCACCTCCTAGGGAACCATGAGAGCTCCTCTTCTATTGTAGAGTAATTTAGCTAGCTGTTGTAACAAATGACCCCCAGATTTCAATAGCATACCACTATAAAGCTTTATTTCTGGCTCACAGTCCTGTGTAGATTGGTTGAACCGAAGAGGCCTTTCCGTTCCATGTTGTCATTCAGGACCCAAATTCTTTCCATGTAATGGTTCATTCACACATCACTTGTGCTCATGTCCATTGGCAAGAATCGGTCACACATCTCTGCTAATGTGCAAGGGGACTCGGTAATGTAGTTTAGCTGTGAGTTCACAAGAGAAAACAGGCTTGATAAGAACTTACTTGTCCCCAGAATAAACTTCAGAGTGGCACAGGATAGCTTTTGGACAGCTCAAAAACTGGAGGTTCTTAACCCAAGCCCCTTGAATTTGTGGAGGGTTCATGAACCTCTTGAAATTGGATGCTAAGTATTGTATATATGAACCTTTTCACTTTCATCCTATTCTCCAAAGCTGAGAGGGTGAAGTCCTGCCCCTGCTTGGACCAGAGTAGTATTATGGTACCTGCTTCCTGCATCGGATATTCATTGAAACCTGATATTCATTGAAAAAAATGGTGGGCAGGGTCAGGATTTCTCTCCCCTTGTCTCTCTCTTTACTTTTCTTCCTCCCCTCTAGTTGGGAGAGAATGATGGCTAAGAGGCAGAGATTTGTTAGCACCATATCCTGTGGTGTTACTCTATTTAGAAGCTGTCAACATCAGGGAGGAGGGTTTATGTGGCTGTGAAGAGTCTAAGAGACTGCAGTGGGCAGGGTAAAGGCCCAGCGTTGCTCTTCCAGAATGCAGCTGGGACTAAGGGTCACCCAGGCCTCACCAATTTTTAATTTAGGGGCACAGTAAGTAAGAGGAGGGAGAGAGATCTGAGGGGAAGGACTCCCAGATGCCCATCTGAGACAGCCTCTGTAAGTACTGAGAGGTGACTTGATGGGGAAATGGACATTTTTGCACTGTTGTCTCGATGCGGCATCTGCTTGAGATGGTCCAGAGTGCCATTGTTTTCTTCCTGGTAATGGCCTTTACCTAAAAGACATTCCAGATGTCGAGGGCATGGCTGAGGAGTTACAAACATTTCCATGGCTTAAAAAGCAAAGTTGGAAAACCACCGGTGTGGTCTCACAATGGGGCTTTGTACTGTAGCCTGACCCTGCCTACCAGAGGGCTTTTGTTTCCAGTAGTTTCTGGCACTGGACTTCAGGAGGCCATTGGCTCTGTTTCTCTCCTAAAGTCAGAAATACTTGCAGCTGGCATTTTGTTTGCATCCTATCTCCTTAAATTCAGGGACCTGCCCCCCTTTGAGGTCACGGCTGAACAGGAGTGGCCTGCTCTCTCTCCCATTTGTAAGGCAGGGCAGGAGACAATACTCCATCCGGCCTGGAGCCTCGGCTGTCTGGATGAGTACGACGCCAGCTGTCAGCCTGGGATGAGGTCAGACAGAGGCCACCCTGGTTCCAGGTGGGCAGGGGTCACTCAGGTGACCAGACTACACTGGAGGCCCAAAGAGTGTGCAGGAGCATGAACTTTTGGCCTCCTCTGCAGGGGAGGAGCTGCGATGCTGAGCAGAGTGAACTGCACACTCTGGCCAGGGAGCTGGCATTCCAGGTGCCTCCATTCCTTCAGGAAGTTCAGGCTCCCCATTGAACTTGGCTGTCTGCAACCTGAACACAGGGGCCTCTACTGTGCTGCCTGGGTAGCCCGTCACCGTTAATAGTTTTATCATCTGGGGAAGTGTTTCAGGCAGAGGTGATGCACGGATCAAACCCTGTGTCTGGCTTTGGAGGCAGTGAAGTTTAATGATTAGGGAGAAACATGCTGGAACCAGACAGCCTTTGTTCAAATTCTGTTCTACCACTGTGCAAGTGACTCAGTTTGTTCCTTTGTAAAATAGGCCAAATAAGAGTATGTACTTATTTCATAGGGTTGTTGTAAGTTTGAGTTGATGCATGTAACACATTCAGAGCAGTGCCTGGTAAACAGTAAGCACTCAGTAAATGTCAGTTTTTACTATTAGCCAAAAATATACAGCCTGTAAGCAGATCTCCAGGGGAAAGGGACCCTTCTTGCTCGTGACAGTTCAAGGCTCTGTGAGTAGTATTTATGTCTATCTCATCATCCCTGAGAAGCTTGTATGATTACTCAGATCCACAGGGCTATCTTTTGTTTTAACTGTCGTGGTGTGTTTTGACACCTTTTTCTCTAAATGATTCCTACAGATTGAGATCTCTGCCTTATCTTTTCTGTCAGTTCTCGCAGCAAGTAATATAGTAAATTCTTTTTTTTTATTTTTTTAATTTTTAGAGTGTGAGCAGAGGAGGGGGCAGAGGGAGGGAGGGAGGGAGAGAGAGAGAGAGAGAGAGAGAGAGAGAGAATGAATGAGTCCCAAGCAGGTTGTACACTCAGTGCAGAACCCGATGTGGGGCTCCATCCCATCACCCTGGGACCATGACCTGAGCCAAAATCAAGAGTCATATGCTCAACTGACTGAACCACCCAGGTGTCCCAGTAATATAGTAAATTCTTATTAAACATTTCTTTTATGGTTGATTGATTGCACCCTCTGGTTTGTTTGTTTCTTTCTTTTAATGAACTCAGACTCTTTGTGTGAATATCCTTCATGAAAGGAAGAATTTCTGTCCTAGGATAAGATCCTGACAATTTTGTGCTTTTTATAAACTCCAGTTTTTTAAAAAAAGCACCCTACCAGACCAAAACTATATTGTAAAGCTATAGTAATAAAACAGTATGGTATAGTTCAGAAGAAGGATAGACAAAGTAATGAAACAAAATAGGAAGTCCAGAAATACAGCCAGAAATATATGAGACTTTATGACATTATAAAGGTGGCATTGCAAAGCAGTGGAGAATTGGTATGTTGATTAATGGTGTTGAGATGCTGACAAGTCATTAGGAAAAATTAAATTTGGATCCCTAAATGTAAAAAGAAAAATTAAGCCATAAAAGTATCACAAAAAAATGACATTAAATTTTTTTTTTAACATTTATTTATTTTGAGAGAGAGAGAGGTAGAGTGTGAGCAGGGGAGGGACAGAGAGAGAGGGAGACACAGAATCCGAAGCAGGTTCCAGGCTCTGAGATGTCAGCACAGAGCTGGATGCGGGGCTCAAACTCAAGAACCATGAGATCATGACCTGAGCCACAGTCGGACGCTTAACCAACTGAGCCACCCAGGCACCCCCCAAAAATGACATTTTAAATGATATTCAAGTAGAGCAGACATTTCTAAGTATGACATGAAACCATGGGAGCTACAAAGAACTGATTACATAAAATCTGAAACATCCAAATGGCAGAATATCATAAAAACTGGAAATAAACGTGGCTAAATGATTCTACATAGCAAAAATGCCATTTGAACAGATGAAAAAATGACTAATTGGAGAACATCTTTTAAACGTATATTTCCTTGGGGCACCTGGGTGGCTCAGTCAGTTAAGCATCCGGCTTTGGCCCAGGTCATTATCCCGCATCAGGCTCTGTGCTATCAGTTGAGATCCTGGAGCTTGCTTTGGATTCTGTGTCTCCCTCTCTCTCTGCCCCTCCTCCTCTCACCCTTTGGCTCTGTCTTTCAAAAAATGAATAAATGCTAGAAAAATTTTTTTAAACATATATTTCCTTAATATACAAAGAGCTCTTCCAAATCAGTAAAAAGACAAATACACTAATAGGAAAACAGGCAAAACTCAAGAACAGGAGTTTCAAGAAAAAGACATATAAGTGACCAGGAAACCTACAAAAGATTACCTTGTAGTTTCTACAGGTTAAACCGTATATGATTTTCACTTATCTCATTGGTAGTTTCCAGAGTCTCATAATGCCTGTGTTTCCAGGGTATTAGGTAACAAGCTCTCAAACAGTGTTGGTGGGCATGTAAATCAGTACTGTTTTTTAAAAAGGTAGTTTGATAATATCTATCAAAATTCAAGCTGTGCATTCTGTTGACATAGAAACGCTAAACATCTCCATACATACAAAAATGAGCATTTAACGTAACAATAGCAAAAATTGGAAACAACTAGATTCTCATCAGTAGGGAAATGGTTAAATAATCATACTTTGATACATTGGAATTCTGTACAGCTGCTAAAAAAAATGAAATAAGTATTTCTCTATTTTTATAGAAACTTGTCCAAAATATGTTGTTAAGAGAAATAGTGGTGAAACAGTATATACAGTATGATCTCATTTGCATAAAAATGTATGTATTATTGCATATATATAACAGAGTTTTGGAAGGATATACATACAAGGAAGAATTAACAGTTTTTACCTGTGGGGGTAGGATGGGAAGGGTGCTGGTAAGGGAAGAGAGGTGCTTTAACTTTTAACTTTGCACCCTTCTGAACTCTTTTAGTTTTGTTTATAACATGCACATATTACCTTTAACATAAAGTCCTAAAATCTGAAAATTGTATTGATGTTCACACAATAGCAACATCAATAGTATTTTAATTTTTTTTAGTGTTTATTTATTTTTGGGAGAGAGAGACAGAGGCACGAGTGAGGGAGGAGCAGAGGGAGAGGGAGACACTGAATACAAAGAAGACTCCAGACTCTGAGCTGTCAGCACAGAACCTGATGCAGGGCTAGAACTCAACAGCCATCAGATCATGACCTGAGCTGAAGTTAGACGCTTAACTGACTGAGCCACCCAGGTGCCCCAATAATATTTTAGAAAACATTGTAATGGTACTACATGTCCAGTTGTATAGGTTGTTCATTCTACAAATCCAGACGGCACCATTCACAAAAATACACTGTACAGCCATACATGTCATTTAATATAAATCCATTGTGGTATTTTCTTTGTTAGATCAACAGATATAAAGTCTTTGATTTCCATAAGATATCATGCCTGAACCAGCCCCACGGAATCCATAGATATAAGATAAAGGTTGAAACACAGTCGGTACCTGTTGCAGTGAGTGGGAGACAGGAAGAAAAAAGGAAGGGAGAATTAAAAAATTAAATGAGGGAACTTTACATGGGCCATCAGTGATGGGTGCCATGAACTGGAGCATAAGGGTGACTCAGCTCTGAGGGCCTGTCAGTTTTATTAATTACACGTTCTAGACTCCAGCTCTTCCTGGAATACCATTTGAAGGAAGATAGGCTTGGCGTGGAAGGTCCCTTACCAGCTGACACCATCTTTCCTTTTCTTCTACATACCCTTTCTAAGGGCCATTCATTAGCCGGCTAGAGAACAATATAAAGAGGCCTCCCATTTGTGGGCCTCTTTCTTCCTTCATTTCTATTTCAGGTGACTTTCCTTCTGCCTTACCTTGCCCCAGTCTGGCATCATGCTTTCAGATGTGAAGGAGTGGTGTAGAGCTCCCTCCTTCTATTCCCTGTGCTCTTCCATGCCATCTTTGGTCTGCTACTCAGTAGGCCACCTTAGGCACACTTGACTTTCAGGGCTCATCTCTGACTCCAAAGACGCCCTTCCTCTCTGGAAGGTATTCTTCCTTGTCAGAGGGCCATTGTTGTCAAGCTTACTTCTTATTAGCTGTGGCCATCATTTTGGTTAACTTGGAGATGCATGGGCATATTTAAAACCAAATTGACCCAAATTAACTTCCAGTAATTTTAGTCATTTAGATCCTGGCAGCTCTACTCTCAGGTAGTCTCCAGCATCCTTGAAAATAAGTTGCCTGTGGATAGTGAAACTTGAAGTTGGTTAGTGCCTCTAATTATACCCATGACTCAGATGGCGACTGGTGCAGAATGACTCTTGCCACTGGGCAAAGAAATCACAATGTCGGCGGTCTCTGGTCTGTATCCTTTCAATGCATGTATTCTCCGAAGTTCAAGCTGTGGTGTCTTGGCCCATAATGATTTTTCTTTGTTAGACTTCAAAGATGAGGAAAGGAGTCAGGAACTTGAATAAGCAAGACCTGAAATTTTGAGCCAGATCTGTAAAGGGGAATCATTAAAATATTTTCATCTGGATTAATGCCCTGCTGGTGGTATCTTTCTTTAACTATCTAGGGATAAAGTCCAACCGGAATAAGAATAATTAAAAAAAATCCCACTCGAGCCTCCAAGCATCCTATCTTCATCAGAAACTTGGCAGCATGGATCTGGGGTGGTTTTGTGGAGCCCTGTTGGGAAGCAGAGGCCCGGAACCATGCACTTCTGTAGTTTCCCTACCCAAGCTAGGATTCCAGGATGAAGAGTCTATGGTACTTTTCCCTCTTCGTGTTGTATGCTTATTGTCTCTTCATCTTCTCTTTTCCCTTTCTGAAGGTTTACTTATTTGTTTGTTTATTTTTTATTATGAAATTTATTGTCAAATTGGTTTCTGTACAACACCCAGTGCTCATCCCAACAGGTGCCCTCCTCAATGCCTGAAGGTTTAGTTAATGTACTCACATGACAGTAGAAGGCAGACTTCTGAAAAGGGCTCATTTGCAATGGTGGTGGTGGGCAGGGGTAGAAAAAACTGAGAAGATAACGGAGGGTGGGGTGAAAGGGCATTGTAAGGGCAAGCATTACCACTCAGCAGGACCTGTCTGCAGGAACCACTGCACTAGAGGCTTTCCTGGCCCTAGAAGCTTCAACAGGGTGTCCTGGGCCTGGGGTCCCCTTTGTCTACTATTGTGAGAGAACCTGGGGCTAGGGACCAAGACCAGGAAGACCCACCTTGCCCACTCAGTCTATCTCTCCCTGCTGTATCGGGGACATACTAGACCCATCTAACTATAATGGAGGTCTGGAGTGTTTTTGTGGTTTGAAACAACCTTTCTTTTTATAAATGGTGATAACTGGGTGCATGGGAAATGCTGTGTCCTCAGTTGATATTCTTGCCAGTAGAGAGAGGAGAAAGGCACCTGGTGCTAGAACCAGTATGGAATTTGGAGCCATTTTTCTTGGCTGATTATTTGGCATTACGATAATGGACAAGGTGTTTGGCCTTCTCTGAGGAGATGAAGGCAGATTTCTGGTAGGTTCTGATAATAATGGTGGGTAGAGAAGGTGCCATAATGCCTCTGTAGGAGAAATTGGGGGCTAGAGGCAGGAATGAACCCCATTTGAAATATGCCAGACACCATTCAGTGGAAATGATTGTTTTAAAGCTGGCAAGCAGAACACACACTGTCATACAAAGGCTTAGTATCATGGCATTAAAAATAAGCTCCGAAACATTTCTTGCCCAGACAGATGTTTTCTGAACCACAAAGATGGTGGTAAGAGAGCAGACAAAATTGGTATTTATTTTTTACAGGGCTGGTAAAAGTTAAAAAGTAAATGAATACACTAGGCTTGCAGATAAGGACTTACTCTCAAGGTGATCCTAAGGGAACCTTTTCTAAGAGAGGTAGGACGAGGGATGGAGGGCCATGGTATCCACAGACAAGAAGAACAGTAAAGGCATGTACAGTTTCCTCTTCATTGTGTCCCGTGTCTTTGGCCTTGAAGGACAGAGGCTCAGAATTGGTCCAGTGTAATGCTTCATCAGTCATAAAGACTTAATTACAATCTGTATTTGACCAGGATTGTAACGTGAAGTCTGTAAGTATTTACTGGGATTCTCTGTCGTCGCCTCTCACTTTCTCCCCTTCCCGCCCACCTTCCGTTGGCCCCCCCTATTAAAAGGATGACCAGTTTTGAATTACGGTAATAGCTGCACTCTTGGTTTAGGACTAACCTCCCTGAAATTTTCAGGACCACTAATTTGTGGTTACTCCAGTGCTAGAATGAACTTGGCGCTCTGGCCTTTAGACTGGCAATGCAGTAAAAGTTTAAAGCGAAGACTGCCTCAGAGCCAAAAGAAGAGAGGAGATTGAAACCTAAAGGTTATCCTGAAATGCACTTTACTGTTATCTATGAGAACAAATGAGTTAAAAAAATTTCAAATACCAGAATACCCTACAGGGAGGAGATATAACTATTAAAGGGCTGTTATAGCTGCAATAAATGTAGGAACAATAAAAATAAATTGATGAAGTAAATGTCAGCGCTGTTCCCCTGAGCTGCCCCCACACCTTTGTCCAAAAGTAGAACATCTCCAATTACAGAGGGTGGAAACAGCCTTCAATGACAATATGACAAGGACAGAACACAGAACGCTGGCACAGAGAACACAATTATGCACAGCCTTGAAAAATTGTATCATAGCACAATGCATGGGAGAAATCAATTAATGATGCAGGGCTTCCACTGCTGTCTAATAATTCTAGAAAGGAAAGGAGGGGAAGAAAAAAAAAAAAAACTCTGTACACCCAGTGCATCAAAAAGGTGACCCTTAAGTGGAAGTCTACATAATACCAGAGGTCAGTCTTCAGAGTTTATAGCATCTGAAATACTCTTTTTTTTTCTTCTCAGTTTTTTTCCCCTTAAAAAAAAAAATCTAACAGTCTTAAGGAGGCATTTAAGTAAAAGTCACTTCTTCTCTGGTTAAATAGGCTTGCAAAAGAGAGTTCTTTGGTGGAAAGGGCAGGGATGAGCAAAGCGTGTGGCTGTCGCCTCAAGCCCACCAGCTGAAAGGGGAAAGGCAAAAGTTAGGCATAAACACTGTGGAAGGTAGAAGGTGATTTATCTTGTGCAATTTACAACAGGTGCTAAACATTACGAAAACCAGAGCTATTAAGCAATCAAATTAAGCTATAATTATAACCGAAGAAAACTGTACAGGAATTCTAATTAATTCAAATCTGAACATGTCCAAGAGGAATGCTCCAGCAACCCCACTTCTGAATAAAACAAAACAAAAATAACCCTTGGATAATGCCTTCAGATTACACAGGAAATTAAGAAATACTTCTCTGCCGGAATATTCCAGGCATTCCTTATTAAATGGTGAGAGAAATTCCCCACAATGCCTGAGCACTTGGCTTTTCAGGTACACACCACATAAAGCGTGTAGTTGGGGGGCCCTTAACTGGGCAGGATTTGAAGACCGAGCGGACCGAGGGATTCCACTGTACGTGTAAGTACTTCAAAGGATCTGCAGGGTTAGCTCATTCTTCTCTCCTTTGAAGGTTTCTCCCAGGGCATGTGAGCCTTTTAAAGAACTGTTCACACTCCCCTTTTACTTTTTATTTTTTTGTGTCTTTTGGACCAATTCCATTTTCTTTTCAGCCACTCCTCTTCCAGTCCTCAATCCCAGTCTTTCCACCTGACTTGAGCTTTCTGCTTTTCTTCCACCCCAGGGAGCCCTGGGGTGTCAGAAGACCAGGGCAGGGTTTTCTATTGGATATGCCTGAACCGTGCACGTTGTGTCCCATTAAGCCACAGATGTTATGGGAAGAAAGGGATGTTTAGGTGTTTGAATAAGATTTCCAACCCAGAGACTGAACCATTTGATTAGGGTGCCTGTTTCTCCTAATTCATGATTCTTTAATTTTAACAATTCAGGAACAGGAACAACAAAAACAACAGTGACAGCTAACATTTATCAACTGCTTGTTATGTCCCAGACATTGTGCTGAACTCTTTACCTCAATTAATTCTTTATCTCAATTAATTTTTTCAACCACTCTGTGGGGTAGGCGGTCTTATAATACCCATTTCATAGAAGAATCAAGACCCACTGTTGGCCGTTAAATCGACTGTAAAACAAAAACCCCTTTGTTTTTATTCACTTGATGTTTTTACGTTTCTAAATAATTTAATGTAAAATTTCTTTGCTTTTTACTCTCAGGTTGAAGTGGTGGGGAGTATGGGTGGAAGGAGAGTGATTTTCTCGGGATGAGTTTGTCTTCTGGACTCAGGATGAATGTAGCATGGCCCTGTCGTTAACACAGTTTTGCCCACCATTTTGAATATTTACTTCTGAACGTGTCTTTGACCTTTGCTTTGACTTTGCTTCCATTCACATTATGATATGGTGCTTGGGAGCAAAGATGTGTGAAGAAACACTGCGTTTGTGCATACTGTTGAATTCATAGCTCTTTTAACCATTACTGGAGTTTGTGTTCTCATGGGAATCTCTACACTGACTGTTGAGAGTTGCTAAAGGGCATGTAGCTATTTTTCTTCCATGCTCTGGGTCCCTTGGAGCCTTCCTCCAAGGCCACATGCCCTTTCCCTTTGATTCACGGGGCAGGGGAGGGTTGGTATCTTCCTAGTTTGGCAAGATTAGTCCATAAGTGTTTGCTGGAAGCAATTCTAATAATAACACTGTGAAGAAATTCAAATTCCCATGGATAGATGAGGAAACCAAGAATCAGAGAGTTAGAAATTTGACTGTGGTCACATTGCTGGTTATGTGGTAGTCCCAGGAAATGAGCTAGAGTGCAAAATGCTCTTCATGGGCCACCCCACCTATGTGCGTTTGTGGACACGCACACCCATAGCTTCCCTTCTCTGCCCCTATGGCACATTGCAGGAGCTACAGAACTCCATGTGGCTACCTTTTCCCTGTTGCTTTTGAGTGCTCCTGCCAAACCTGGGACTGAGGGGAGTGCAGAAACTGCCCAAGGCTCACCCCTGGGAGATTTATGCCAACAAAAATGACTTTTGTGTAGGGTACCAGGCAGGCCATCCAGCCTGGAGTCTCCCAAATGGCAGCTTAGGGATTCACTGACCTAGAGCAGGACTTGGCACATGGTAGCTCCACAGCAGAAAGTACACAGTGTTGGGGGGAGCAGGGGGAGACGTGAAGACACCCTATCATGGAAATATGTACTAGCTGGGCAAAAGCTAAAATATAGGTACATTCAAAAAGATAACTAATAATCCTTAACTTTCATTAAGTAGCTACTACTGTTTGTGCCCAGGCCCTTGCATACATGTCTTGATTCTTACAACAACCCAACGAGGTTGATCTAATTACTGTTCCCAGCCCAGGGCTGAGGAAATTGGGCTTTAGAGAGATTCAGTGACTTGTCCAAGATCTTACAGCTGGTAAATAAAGGGCAGAACTAGTATTCTCACCCAGACAGGTGGACCCAGCAGCCCAGCTCCTCAGCGAAGAGCTGTGCCCATCGCAAGCCCATGATGCAAGCAGGGGTCCCAAAGGCAGAGTGTGAAAAGCTGAGTAGGAGTGGTCTGTGGACCTGGGGTGGGGTGGTTAGGAGGAGTTCTCTGGACAGCTTAATGGAGGAAGAGGGTCTTTTCAGTGGCATAACAGATAAGTGGGATTCAGGAAGGCAGGGAATGATGGAAGAGGGAGGCATGTGTAGGCCTCGCAAATGGTATGAGCAGAGGGCAAGCCCAGCCAGAGGATCCTGAGGTGGAAGGACCCACATGGTGAGTGCCGTTGGTCTCCTTTTACCTCCCTTCCCTTTCAGGATTCTGCCTGGGTCCAGCTTGCACACACCCCTCACCCCTAGTGTGATTTTGGTCCTAAAGCACTTTCTTCAGCTTGCTCCTGTAGGGGTGGCAGGTTCCTTGGGATCCCACAGGGAACTTTTGGCCACTCGCTTCATGGCCTGAGGTTTAATCTGTGCTTTCTGTCCTTTGAAATATATGGGCAAAGGCCTGAAGTAGCCTGTTGTCCTGACAAGCTCTGCTTGGTGATCTGGCCTCATAGGACTTTTCCCAGCCTTCCCAGTGAGGAGCTTCTGGAGTTGAAGAGGCCCTGGCATTCCTTAGGCCTGCACTGCACACTCTGCTTCCGGCTTCTGAAAGTCGCTCCAGTTTTGCATAAGTAACGGACATTTCACCCACCATGCTTTGGGGCTAATTTTGACTTCATGTAATAAGGCTTAGTTTTAAACTGGCCTAGAGGGTGACCTAGGGGCAGCTCCAGGTGGTGGCTGGAGGCCTGGAATGGGCAAACCAGTATGACAGCCACCCATCGTCCTGCTTGCTGTTTCTATAGAGTTGGACCAGAAGTCATTTCTGGGACTAGAGCACGGTGGTGATGAGGTTTGGCTCTGGGATCCGACTGTCTGGAATTATTTTTTACTTATTTTTTAAAAATGTTTATTTATTTTTGAGAGAGAAAGTGCGAGCACAAGTTGAGGGGCAGAGAGAGATGAGGCACAGGATTTAAAGTGGGCTCCGTGCTGACAGCAGAGAGCCGGATGTGGGGCTCGAGCTCTTGGACTGTGAGATCATGACCTGAGCCAAAGTCGGATGCTTAACCTACCAAGCCACCCAGGCGCCCCTAGACTGTCTGGATTTAAATCCTGGGGCTCCCATCACCAACAGGGCAGCCCTGGACAGGTCACATAACACTCTACTATTCATTTTCCTCATTGCACCCCTCTCATATGTTTGAGGAGTAAATGGAAAAATGTGAAAAATACTTAGAAGAACATCTGCATATAATAGATGCTCAATAAATGCTAGCTATTATTTTTGTACAGTTAGAGTTCTAGGAAACTCGTCTTACCTGTCCATTTCGCTGATAGAGTCTGAGACCCAAACAGGTTGTTTACCTGCCTAAGATTACCTACTGGGTGTCAGAGCTAGGGCCTGTTCCAGCAGCCCTGGACTCCCAAGTCAGGGCTTTTTCCATCTAGCCGAGGTCCTGGGATTGGGTCTTTCTCACAGTATGATGTAAAACCCCATACATCTTTTATTGTTTTAATTTTTTTAATGTTTATTTATTATTTTTGAGAGAGAAACAGTGCAAGTGGGGAAGGGGCAGAGAGGGAGGGAGACACAGAATCTGAAACAGGCTCCAGGCTCTGAGCTGTCAGCACAAAGCCTGATACGGGGCTTGAACTCATGAACTGTGAGATCAAGACCTGAGCTAAAGTTGAATGCTTAACCGACTCAGCCACCCAGGCGCCCCATGACCCCATGCATCTTATTAAAAATAGATTCCTCGGCCCCACCCTAGACTTATTAAAACAATTTCTGGAATGGTGTATGAAAACCTGTGCTTTAGCCAACCACATGTCTCTCCTCCCTAGCTTCCACCCCCTACTTGATTCTTACGTACTTCAGACCTTGAGAACTGCCAGCTTAGCTTTGAGTAATTTGGTCAAAATACAGAAGCATCATCTGCCGCAATGTCTCCAGTCTTTCAGCCAGGCTGTTTGTGTCCTGCCTCCTGTGTGCCCTGCATGCTGCCCCATCATCCTGTCCTCAGGAAGCTTACAGATCTGTTGATCAGTGTCTGGGGCGAATGGGGTGCCAGTGAGAAGTGAGGAAAGCCAGTAGGAGATTGAGTTCTCAAAGGGAGGCTGAGATGACTGGTGACAATGACATTTAGAGGGAGCAGAGGCCAGTGAGTGGAGTCAGGAAAAACTTCAGCACAGGAAGGCCTTTGCAGGATACAGAGCTTGGAGTAGGCAAAGGAGAGAAGGGCAGCTCATCCAGAGTCACCCTTGGGTGTGGGTGGGGGGAGCTTCTGGGAGCAGATGTCACTGTGGGCAGCTGCAGGGGTGTGGAGTGGGGAGAATAGCCTGACTTAGCCAGTTACTAAGATATCCACCCTCTTCTTTTGATACTGTCAGGCTGCTCTTGTATGATTAAACAAACATCCTCCCTCCAGAGCTACTGTTGATTTGATTTTATTGGTGTAATTTTGGGGTGGGGTAGCCATGGGAGAGCAGTTTGCCCCTTGATATTCTTTGTTCCTGCAACCCCTGCAGGACAGCAGAGGCCAGCGTGGGCATGGTGTGGCTACAAGAAACGTGGGAGCAGCAGGCAGGCTGGGCAAGTAGGAATGCCCTGGTATGGCGTGGGGGTGCCAGGTCTGTGGTGCCAGGTAGCCTGTTACCACCCTCCTGCACCTGCTCCCTGGTTATCCCCTGTCTGCTTGGAAGGGGTAGGGTGGGCTGACCTTCCTGGCAGATGTGGAAGAAGAGAATGCCCTCATGCCTGTCACTGGAGGTTGAGTAGATTTATCTGTGCTGCTTTACATTCTTTCTGGAAGCTGGCAGGGTATAAATTAGAAATAAAAATTGATTTATCAGCACTTTCCAAGTTCTTACCAAATTCAGGGGTGGTAGTGCAAGTACCTCTGAGCCCTTTAAGTCAGGGGTCAAGGTGTATGTGAGGAGAAAGACCACATAGCTGCTGCCATCCCCTGGGCCTCTCCCACTGAGTGGAGGGTCCCAGCCAGACATCCTGATGAAACAGGGGACATGTGCCAGTGGCTGATATTCCTAAGTATGGACTGTAGACCCTTCACTGTGATAAGCCCCTTATGTAGGTTAACCCTTCAAGGTGGGTACCAGTATTGCCATTTTTCAGATGAGAAAACTGAGGCCCAACAAGAATAAATCACCCAAAGACACGCTGGTTGAGTAGTAAATTGGAATTGGAACCTAGGCAGTCTGGCTCCAGAGGTCCCACTCAAACATAGGCCATAGGACAACTGTTCCATTTGCTTGGAGGCAGAAGGGACTCTGTTGTGTTTTCTACTGGTTGATTGGAGAGACAGCTGATGTGTTTGGCTCTGTGTTGTTCAGTGGTGGCTGGCGTCAGCACTGTTTGTGGCAGACAGACTGGCCACTGCTGGAGGGCAGGGCCAGGGGCCGGTTGAATGGCTCGGCCAAGGCTCTGGCACCTCCGACTTAAGTGTTTGGTGCCTTTGTCTGCAGATTGTCAAGTGCTGCCATTTCTGCACTGCCCAGCCTTGATTGAGAACCCCTTTTTCGTTACTAGCAAGCTCTCCCCGTCCCGTCGTTCTTTCACCCACTAAGTTTAGCATCCATCAGGGGTTCTTGCCTGTCACAATTACTACAGTGTATCTGCTCAGTGGTGGTTTTCTGTTTCTGTCACTTCTTCCACATTTGTTATTTGGAATTCTGCTGTAAGAAGTAGATGCTCCTTCTCCTCCATCTACTTATTTTGGAAATTATTTATTTATATTAGCATGGACTTGGATACTTACTGTATTTAACTCATAGATCAGCCTTAAATCCTGTTGCCATGGTTTTGAGGCAGCCTTGCCTCATTTCTTGCCCAGATCACTGCAACAGCCTCCTAAATGGTCTCCTGGCCTCCAGCTTCCTTTGGAGCCAGACGTCACATGCCCTGAGGCTGTGTAATGCCACTCTGACCACGTCACAACCCTTCAGTTGCTCTCTTTGGCCCCTAAGCTCCTGTGAATGATAATATAATGACAACTAACATTTGTTGAATATTCTAGAATGCTTTACACGCATATTCTCATTGAACCCTCAGAATACTTGGGTAGATCAGGTAGTATCCACCTCATCAGCAAGAGCAGCATCTCCCTGGTGCAAATGAAGAAAATGAAGCACAGAAGGATTAAGCAGCTTTCCCAGGGTTGCTGAGCTATTAAATGGTGAGCTTCTACCATCAGCCACTAGACTCTACCCCTTACTATGTAGGCCCTTGATGACCTGACCGTAGCTGCTTGTCCAACCACGTTTTCACCAGCCTTGACATTCATTGCACCTTCCAGAAACAGTTACTTGTAGGATTTCTCACCCGGCATTGCTGAGGGTCCAGATGACATTTCTGGCTGCAGTGCTGGTAGGGACATTGGTAGTAGGAGCAGTCTAATTGTATAAATAGTGGCCATCTGTCCTTCGACTATACATGAGTCTGGTAGTTCAGTATAGGCAACTAGATTGCAGGTCTAGGTGAATTTCTCACCTTACTTTCCCACACCTGGACTGCCTTCCCAGGCCTTCATTGCTTTTTCTATTTCTTCTTTACCAGTCAGGGTAAGGTTAACCTATGCAAAGTTCTTTCTGAGCACCAGTCTGCCATGATGCCTTTCTTGTCAGATTTCTTCTCTGGGCCAATAGCATGTTGGTTCTACTTTAGATCTATAGGACATAGGGCTATAAGAACTTGTGGTCAAGGATCATGAATTTTAACTTGTTACATGCCTTCACTGCCTGGGGAGTTGCCTCCTATAATAAGTGCGTAGCTTGAGGATTCACTAATTGATAAGTAGATGTGAGACATGAAGAATAAGGACTCTAAGTTACCACTGTCCCCAAATCCATTATCTAAAACCTGTGGGGACATATGTGATTCAGAATACAGAATTTTTCAGATTTGAGCAAGATATTATGGTGCATATCCAGTATCATTTATAATACTTCAAGTGGGGTCTGGGGAATTGTTCCATAGTCAAAGAAACTAATATTATTTTAGTGAAATGTATGAATATTCTAAGTGAGGTAAATAAATAATTTAAATGGATTCATAAGTTTTACTATCAAATAAGTTCTAAGAGAAATAGTTTTCTCTATTTTGGAATTGCAGATAAAGGATCGTGCACTGGCATTAAGGTATTCAACAGGTGGCATAAAGAGGCACCCACATTTTGTCCTAGGAGTTGACATGAAAGTGAATTCTGGGCATGAGCATGCCAAGGCCACTGGCACTTGAGAGCAAGGGAGTTCTGTGACCTTCACCTAGTTGTGGATTGAGACCCTATAGGACAGGCAAGTTGGGAGTAATTACAGTTGTCCAGGTGAGAGGGCCTGAGGGCTGGACTTGGATGGTGGTGATGGGACGGAGAAACAAAACTTGATGTGAAATGTTACAGAGACGGGCCATGGAACTTCAGGGGGCAGTTGAATCGGATGTTCTCAGATTTTGTGCTCTGCAGTTTGGGAGAGGGTTGATGTCCTTAACAGCCCTGGAGTAGAGGGGAGGTGGGCAGAGGAGAAGACGGATGCCTTTGAGCATGTGGAATATACTCAGAGGCCATACAGATGGAAATCACTTCTGAGAATAAAAGAGAAAATGAGTGTGAAACTACTTCTGACATGATACACGCTCTGCAAATATTGGTTACTGTCATCATTCTGTCTGATATCAGCCTATTATTTTGCAAGTATCCTCATCACTAGCCAGCAGTCCCCTGCTGTCCAAAGCTAGGCCCATTGTCAGGCCGGTGTTTGCCCAGTCCAGTTTGATCTGCTTCCAAGTCTTTCAGGAAAGCATCACATGCATGCTCTGTTGGTTTACACTGTCAACCTGTAAATGATCACTGATTTATTTAAAAGTACAGGTTTTGTCTCTGAGTGGATGTTTAGAGCTGGGGTTTCACCTGGGGATATAGGTTTTCCAGCTGGGTTATGAACCTGGGAAATAGAGGACTGAATGAGTATAGTGTCGGGCTTGGGTAGGTCGTAAAGTTCATCGTTAGCCTTTTAGAAGTACAATTCTACAGGTGTAAATAGTCACAAAGGATAAGCCCAATCTGTCCTTAGCCTAGCCAAGACTAAAACCCCCCTTGACCAGCAATCTCTGATCAAAATAACCATCCTCATAGCTAAGTGTTCCTGCTGTAGGGCTAGTTCACCCTTCTCATTTTCTTGGCTCAGACAGAGGTGAAGAGGACAGGACACATTCTGGTTAGACCTTGTCCTGCAGGGCTGCCTCAAACTGGGAGGACTGGTCCAGTGGGCCAAGTGGGTGGTTGTCTGTGTGTCTGGAGGAGTGGGCAGGGCCTCTCTGTCTCCCTGCCTGTGCCTCTTTCACTGCTGCTGCTGGGAGCTCAGGACTGGGGTGCAGAGAGGAGACAAAGGGATATGGGTTGAGGGACTGCATAGAAAGGGAAAATAAAACTGGCAGACTTGATTCAACTCTGATCTCAGTTTTCAAGGATTGCTTTGGGTAGAACCAAATAGTCCTCAGTAAACGGAAGCGTCATGTCTCTGAAGAAGTGCCAGCCCTCACAAATGATTTGCGTCATTGATACCCATTGTCAGTCCCCAGATACAAGAGGGTTCCTGCTCTGTCCTCCTTCTAAACCTGTCCTTCTACATGGATAGGGAGGGAAAGGAAGGAGACACTGGTCTTTGTTTTTCTCAGTGGTTCCAAAACATTTACCTTAAACACGCCCTGGCTGACCCAGCACCATGTCTGCAGTTATGGGGAGAGGATGCTGACATCCATAAAGACTCTTTCTTGGAATGTAAATGCTCCTTTAAATGGCTGTAAACTCACCTCCAGAGATGGTGAAGGCTGGAGCCCTCTCTAGCATTCTTGGACTTTAACATCTGCTGCTCTCCCAAGGGTGTTCTGTTTTTTAAGGAGGAGATGCCAACCTCAGTGAGGGTCCCTGCCTGTAGGTAGATCTGAGCAACAGCTGTGATGGGGAGCAGTTTCAGCTCTGGCATTGATGTAGGGGCCTTTCCTCAGGAGGATGGAGAAATGCTGAGAGCTCAGAGGGCTGCCTCACTTTTCCTCCTGGCTCCTCAACCTGGCTCAGGTGGCCACCTGACTGAGAACACATTGGTACTCGTTTTTTGTGGGGGTCTGAGACCTCCTTTCTAGACCGATGATCATATCTGCCCTCATCTCACCTTGCTTTTCCAGGGAGAAATGGGAACACAAGGAATCACAATTTTGAGGTCTGCACTGGGGAGCAGCTGTGGGCATGATTGAACTTCTATTCAATCATGTACTGAGTACACACTCTGTGTCCCTCTAATCTCTCTCTTTCCAGGTTCCTGAATAGGCCACTTAGCACCTCTGCTCCCACCTTCCTCTTCTTCATCTCATTATAGCCTGGGCCCCTGACTTTTCCAAATGCAAAGGGATCCTTTGCATTTTTGGCTAACTTGATTGGCCTCTGTGGTTTTGGACACTCTTGGCCACTCCCTTTGTCTAGAAAGTCTCCTCCACATTGACAAGTGTGAATGTACTCTGTTGGGCTTTGAGTAAGTTATTTAGCCTCTGTGAGCTTTGATTGCCCTGGTGTGACAGTGGGAACAGTTGTAATGTAGCATGGAGTTGTGAAGAATAAGTGTGTGATGTGGTGTTTCCCCAGATGAGGTCATGAGTACTGTTATAGATAATGTTTGGTGAACAGCCAATTGGACATTACAGTTGTATATTTCATTCCAATGTATTTTACCAAAAATACACATCAAACCCATGATTATATTATGGTACTATGAGATTTTTCTCTTAATAAATAAGTAAATTTATCAAAAGAAAAGCATTTAGCAAATGATACTATTAGTATACATGGATATGACCAACATCGGAAAAAACCCGAGATAGCACACGTAGAGGCGCTCGCAAGGTGCATGGCATATAGTAAATGCAAGTAATTAATTAATTATGATTGTCCTACACTCTAACCATGTTTTTTCCTGTCTTAGTTGGATTCTTTTCCTGATTCTGTGTAAACATACACTCACACGCATAGTATATGTGGTGGTGTGTGTGTATATAGAGACGCTATAAATATATAGTGTGTATATATGTATACGTTATAAATGTGTGTGTGTGCATATTTGTATATATATAGAGAGAGGGGGGATATGTGTGTGAGTGTGTGTATATATGTATATATATACATATGTAGAGAGAGACAGAGAGAGAGAGAAACTTAAAAAATTTTTTTTACTGTTTGTTTATTTTTGAGAGAAAGAGAGAGAGAGAGACAGAGCCTGAGCAGGGGAGGGGCAGAGAGAGAGGGAGACACAGAATCTGAAGCAGGCTTCAGGATCTGAGCTGTCAGCACAGAGCCCGATGTGGGACTCGAACTCATGATCCGTGAGGTCATGACCTGAGCTGAAGTCAGATGAGTAATAGACTGAGCCACCCAGGCACCCCTTGAAACTTTCTAATTACTCTGATTACAACCCAGATATAAGTCTTTCAGGAGAGGGGAGATGAGCATAAACTGAAATAAAGGAAGACATTTTCTGTAGACAAAAACATGAAGGGAGATTTTTCGTGTTCGTCAGTGTGACCCATTGGAAATTGTCCACTTGTGACCTTTATTTTCCAGTCCCAGTATCCCCCAAGGCCTGGTGGTCAGCCCCTTGGGTGATGGGAGAAATGAAACAGTGGCAGCCACGTGTGGGTTAGGTCTCCCCAGGGGATGCCACAATTCCTGGCTCTCACCAAGGTCTCATGTTCTTACAGGGTGTGAGCAGTTAACCTGCTCTGCCAGTGGGCTGAGCCAGGAGCCAGATCCCTCTGATGTTAGCGCTGGTACCAAGAGGGACTTATACAAACACACACTGATCCTCCACCAGAACTGTGTTGTAAGCCACATCTACAAATCATAAGCATATTTGAAATATTCATGACCATGTCCCATAGCAAACCCTATTGCCACTCAGTGTTCCCTGAGCCTCTCTGGAGCAGCTCAGTCAGTCTCTGAAAAGCCATCCCCCCTCCAAAGGGATTGGAGCTCTTTGGATCCTGGGATTGCATTAGGATTTAGTTCTGGACCCTGTGCCAGGTCCCATAGACTTGTGTCAGAGTTTTTATGCCTGTAGGACAGTGAGAGAAATTTACCAAAATGTGTCATCCTCACGGAGATTTAAATCTACCTAACCCAGTGCATTGATTAATGGTGTAATGGTTGCAATTCTGTTGATAGTGTATTTTCTGGAATGAGAGATGGAAAGAGTTGAGTAGAAAATCCGCAAGCTTCCTCATCTCGCCTCTCTGGGCCCACCTATCCCCACAGCCAACCAGTGGGCCCAGAATGCCTAATCTGGATCCTGAGCTGGAAGCAGGGTAGGTAGGGCTGAAAGAGATATCTTCTCCAGAACTCTGTCTCTCTCCCAGGGGACCTCTTGAAGAAACCCTGCGGCAGAGAATTTTTGTGCTCTCCTTATCAAAGAGAAGGATTTCATTTGCTTGTTTATAAATGGGTGCTGTCTAGTAGTTAAATCTGCTTGGGGACTAGGGTGTGAGAGCGTGTTTGAGAGTTTCTTGTTGATAAATACCACGTGGAAATGGAGTTCTGCTAGCATAAGCCAACTCCTGAAAAATGGGTCCCTTAATGTCCTCTCAATGAGACTGGCTACATGACAACTAGCCCGGGGAACTAAAATACTGGTGAGAAATTGAAGCCATACATCTGTCTCCGAGTGCGGCCTCATCAGCTGTGATTGTTAGGTGTTAAGTTGAAGACTCTACAGCCCTCTGGTCTTGCTTGCTGTCTGATGAATAACAGCTCGGGAATCAGCCAGGGCAGGAAAGGCTGGTGGTGGGTGCTGCTGCTGCCAGGTGCTAATTTTATATATGCGCCGCCCCCCCCCCCACCGGCATGCACTGAGGGGGCGCCTCAGGGGAGAAGAGAGACCCAGAGAGCTGGTGATTGCATCAGTCAGGGTCGAGCCAGGGAAATGGGAACCACCTGGGATGTTTCACAAAGAGGACATTTAATGCAGGGACTTGGTTACAAAGGTGCTGGAAGGAGGGAAGGACTAGAGCAAAAGGAGAAAGTAGGGTGGTTGTGAAGGAGCAGAAGAAACAAGAGGCAATACCCAGAGATTAGGAAGCTGCTAATCCCCCTGGATTGGGGTCTGCACCTGAGCCCACGGCTGTGCTATTGGAACCGCCGAGGAGGTGCCGGCTGCCACCCTTCTGGGCAGCTGGGACCAGGAACAACTCTTTCCTGCTGCCGTTATGGTGACTGGCAGCCAGAGCCAGAGCTGCCTCTGATGTCCGAGAAAAAGGCGGGGAGCTTTTCCCTTTCTCCCACCTTCCTGTCACCCACTGGTGCCTGACTTGGCAGAACCTAACCAGAAGCTGCTGGAGAGTATGTGAAGTGTAATTTTCAGACTTTCAGCCCCAGTGGCCAAGAGGAGTATAGAAGGACCTGTGTAGAACTGACAGGCAACAGAAGGGTTCTTGGTTTCCAACTTGGCTCAGTGACGAGGGCACGTTCAAGATTTAAAATCCATTGTGCCCTGAGTATGTATTTGTGTTTTTCTACAATTTTCTGGAGAAAAGAAATTAGAGGTGGAAAGTGATCAATACTCCATCCAGGGCAAGAATGTCTTTCTGCAGCATTCAGAAGCATGGGAAGATGGCCCTTTAGCTGTTGTTTGAACATTTCCAGTGATGGGAAGCTCACTGCCTCAATAAGGTAGCCCGTTCATTTCACAGCTAGGCAGTTCTTCTTGGCAAGAACTTTGTTGAGCTGAAACCTGTCTTCAAGGAACTTCTGCCCACAGGTCCTTGTTTGCTACATCATAAGTGATTTCCTCACCCTGCCTCCTCTTTGCTTTGGGAAGCACCATGTGTTATGCAGACAAGGTGGGCTTTGGGTTTTGTATTAGTCAGGAGTAGGCTTGTCCATGAAAGATAGGACCCTCTCCCATCTCAAAAGTGGGGGAGACAGTTCAGGGTAAATTGGGGGCTCTGCCCACTGATTTTCCAGGGATTCTGTCTCCTTCCACATTTCTACTCTGTCAGACCTAAAGTATAGCCCTCATGCTCATGGTCCACGATGAAGCTAAGGCATTACATCCATGTGCCAACCAGTAGGATGGCTGGGGTGGAGGTGAGTGGGATGCTAGTTCTTCCTTAAGGAAGTGTTCTGGAAGCTATCATTGGAAACTTCCACTTACATTTGGTTGGCCAGAACTTCATCACATGGTAAAAATTTTAGCTGCAAAAGAGTCTGGGAAATGTATTTTTTATTGGGACAGCTAAGTGCCCAGTCAGAATTTCTATGACTATGGAGAAGAAGACGACAGATGTTGGGGCACCGCGAATAATCAAGCGGCAGAGTCAAGTTTTTGACCTAACACAAGTCAAGCAATGTGCTAGGTCAGTGCTTCTCACACTTAATATAATGTAAATCCCCTGGGAAGTTTGTTAAAGGCAGATGCTGACTTAAAGATCCCACTGGGACCCGAGATTCTGCATTTCTTTCAGGCTCCCAGCTACTACCAGTATTGCTGGTTGAAGGACCATACAGTCCGCAGAGGGCTGAACTCTGGAAATAACAGTGTTGAAAAAGATTAACAGAGGTTCATCTTGTACCCCACAAGTGGAGTTGAACCCCAGCCTTTTTACTGTAAACCTACCTCTTGGGGATACAGTGAGATTTAAAGAACTGGCTCCCACTAGGCGCTTAATGTAGCCTCCAGCCTGCCTTTGGAGAGGCTCCCCCGCCTGCCCTCCTGGAGGGTACAGATGACAGGACTTGCTCAAATCTAGTGTATCAGCCACAGACTCTAGAACAATGAGCAGAGGCGGTTTCCTGAGAGCCAGGAGGGATCTTCCTTGATTGCGGACAGGGAAGGTCCACTGGGCACTGACGACAGCAGAGAGGAAGCTTCAGGCTGGCCATAGGGCAGTACAGCAGAGAGTGCTTCCTCCTGTGCCAGGGAGGACCAGGGCCTGAAAGCAACCAGACTGCCACCACGGGCCTGCCCAACTCCCCATCTGCTCAGGGAGAAAAAGGACGTGGAGCAGAGGCAGGAATTCAGGCAATTAATCCTTTATTTAAAGAATAATAAACAGCCAGATTTTACATACTGAAAGAGGGAACAAGGTAAAAGGGGTTAAAAACTAAAAAGCAAGGACGGCAGACACCAATTAACACAATGCTAATTGACAATTTCCCCAAGCTTCCATGAAACATGCCAGGCCGATTTCCCCAATTGCTAATTAAATCAAACCGCATACACAATACTAATTTCCCTAACTTAGGGAACTCAGTAGACAAATAAAATGAGGAACTAACTTAAACATTTTGTCAAAGTATGGGAAGAAGGATGAATGAAATCTTAACATGAATAAACTTTGGCTTCATGTAAATGTGTTAAACTTCTGGCATGTTTAATGAAGTCTTGAAATATCCCAGTATCTCCGTTCTATTCACAATTGCATAAATGCACTTCGCTAATCACAAAATAATACACAGCAGTCCTCTTAAACTTACGTTCTCTCCCTCCAGTGAAGGGTACCCAGCGCATCATGGAAGTGACATGTAAATTGCACCGTTTAAAAATTATAAAATACCTACTTAATTACAATTAAAAACAAAGGAATAACTTTTCTTTAAAATAGTCCCTGAGGTTCTTTGAGCTAGAGTTTGGCTTTGTGAAAAAGAGAAGCCAGTCACTTAATCACATAGTTGAGTGTAGAGGCTGCTAGCCTTGGCTGGTATTCTTGCAGTCTCCCCTCCCCCCAGCCCTGCACTCACACTCCCTCTGATCTATCTCAGGGGCCCCATCGCTCCCTCTTCCCACTAGCCCCCACTGCTTCGTGCTTTGAAGTGTCCCCTTTACCCTCTGGGCTATACTCAGGGCCCACTAGATGCATTTGCATTGAATTATGCCATCACAGAATGGGGATGGATCTTTGAGGTCATCTATCTAATTCGCTCATTTTACTATTGTGGAAACTCATACCAAGAGATGTGGATGTGTCTAAGATCTGATAGCTGGCCTTAGGCACCCTGTTTTTTTTTTTTTTAATTATGCAAGAAAGATATGATTATCTGAATAATCACAGATAATACTTGCACAGTACTTACTATGTGTCAGCCACTGTTCTAAAATCATCCCATTTGATGCTCACAGTGGTCCTGAGAGGCTGGTACGATTATTTCCCCATTTTACAGATAAAGAAACTGAGGCACTGGAGAATTAAATAGCTTACTCTAGGTCACATCCTTTAGTGGCAGAACTAGATTTAATTCTAGAAAGACTGATTCCAGGTCCATGCTCCTAACCACTCTATTAACCTGCTCCTTTGTAGACCGATAAGAAAATACAGACCAAAAAAATAAAGTAGAAAATGAGAAGTAAGCATCACTTGTAATAATGCTACCCAGATATAACCATTATTAGCATTTTGAACATATCCTAGCATAGTTTGTCCTCTTTCTTCTTACCTATTAAAAAGAAATAGAATCAGACATGTTTAGATGCTCTAAAAGGACTCCCTTGATTTTTATTTTTTCTTTCAAAAGTATGCTATGACCAGCCGTCTCTTGCTGATAAATGCAATGTGAAACATAGTCAGTGGTTGAAATGCATTCCATTGAATGGATGTGCCACAATTTATTTAAGCTGTGCACCATTGATGACGTTTAGGTTGTTTTCTTCTTTTTTATAGTATGTTGCAGTGGACATCTGTACAGAAACGTCTTTACCTTGTTGGCTTTTCCTTATGATAGTCCCTTCACTAGTAATATATGGAAACCCGAAGATCTGAAAGTTGAGAGGGTGGGAGTGGTAAATAGGGATAGGGGACACTCCTAGATGTACAGAACTAGGAAGCTGGATTCCCAGCCAGCACTGGAGGAAATATTGACTCCCTAAATTAAATGTTTCACCTCAAGCCTGCCCTTGTGCTGCCCCAGTTTCTTGGGGATCACTAAGGCAAGGGCCAGAGGCCTCAAAAGATTATAATAGGAGACTTACCTTTGTGGCTCAGGAAGCTGTTCTTGGAGGGATAAGTGATTAGCTTTAGACATATGTGTCTTAGACATTTTAAGAATTATTTTAGGATAATGGCTTTTTATTGGGGTACACGGAACTATGCTGTTGGTGAAATTTGTTTCCATGGATCTGCATGTTCTACCCATCCGCCAGAGGGGCAGGTAGCTATCCCTGCTCAGCCTGGGATGTAGGCACGGGAGACGACCACGCACAGCTGCAGAGCTAGGCTCTGTGGCCTTTTTGTTTGACTGGCATCCGTAATGCATTTGTCAAGAGGGAGGCTGCTTATCTGTCCTTGTCCCTTCCTGGGACAAAGGCAGACCTGTCACCGTCAGATCAAGGGAACTCTGGAACCGTGTGGAAGGACAGCTGAAAGTCTTTCTCGTTCATTGTGATTTATCATAATCACTGACCCCTCCCCCAGGATGAAATAGGAATGAAATAGTAATGTGATAGGTTAATGCTGATAATTAAAGAGAGTTTAAGACCAGTGTGAGACTGAACTGTGTGTGTGGGTGGTTGAAATGGTTGTTTGATGTGAAAGTCAATGATTGAATTATTCAGAGAGAGTGATTTCCAAATGATAATTTTACACTTTACATAACTGATTTTGATTTATTATAGTGGCACCCAGTTGAGCTGCTTTAGTTCTAAGGGCCTGTCAGCTTTTCCAGCTTTTCCATCCCAAACCTCTGGTTTGGAGCCCAAACACACAAAAACCTGCTCATGTCTGAAAATTTGACATTGTTGTTATCTCTCTGGCTTGGCTTTTCCCCCTCGTTCCTCGTAAGAGTTTATGGCTTGTTTGGCTTTGCAGTTTATAATCTGGCAAAGGAGTGTGTGTGTGTGTGTGTGTGTATGTGTGTGTGTGTGTGTGTACGTGAGTACACACATGCCTGTGTATGTGTATAGCGAATGGCCCAGATAACCCGATCTCTCCTTCCCTCTCATTGTGGCTTTATGAAAGCTTTGATCTTTTGTCATTTAGTAAGAGGTAGAGCCATGCTGGGAATGGGGGCCCATGGGCAGTTGGAATGAAAACTGGATCACAGTGGCAAATCACAGTGCTGCTTCAGAACTGAGAGGAGAGAGTGAAAAGCGCCCATGAGTCCTACTTCAGGATCAGCCCAAGAGAAGGAATGCAAGACTTTGAACAGATACGAACTTTTGCCAAGTAAATCCATCTGAAAAATCAGGCCTCCAGAGGCTGCTGCTGCTTTTCCTCTAAATTGGTTCTGTTGGAAGTGATGCAAACCAACACACAGATCTGTTGATCTTTTCGGGAGCGGTGTGGGATGCAAGGGCCATGCGACAGGCAAGCAGGTTACTTACCCTCACATACCTGCTTGCTTGACACCATACCTCTACAACCCCCTCCCTGCCCCTGCTTTTAGGACAGGGGATTGCTTATTCTTATGGACAAAAGCAGTTGCACAAGAACCATTCGTTAGTTGACAAACTAATTGAGCAGTTATATATGGTATAATAATAGGGAAAAGAACTGACTTTTATTGAGTGCTGACTTTGTGAAAACTGCCTTTAGGACTTTATCTGTATTAACTCATATGATTCTCCTTAGACCCTACAAAGTAGTTCCGTTTTTTTGACCCATTTATTATTATTATTATCATTATTTTAATTTAAATTCAAGTTAGTTATACAGTGTAGACTTGGCTTCAGGAGTAGAACCCAGTGATTGATCTCTTACATATAACACCCAGTGCTCATCCCCAAAAGTGCCCTCCTTCATGCCCATCACCCACATTATACATCAGGAGACCAACAGTAACTAACTTACCCCTGAGGGTTCAGTGTGGCATTTTGCTACAGTGCCTGTCTTAGTGAAAGATGCCACATTCCATGGTAACTCCTGAAGTAAAGGTGGTCTTTGCTTGCCCAGGTTGCAGGTTTGTGATCTATGGCTCCGAAATAGGAATAAAGCAGCCCCATGCAAGAATATGTTGGAAAATTGTGGGGCAGCTAGAGGAGTTTGGGGATGTCGAGGAAAGGGTAGGGTGAGTGGAAGGCAGAAAAAATGAGCCAGGACACCTTTGTGGAGGAAGGGGCAGGAGGGGCAGAGGGAATGGAAGCATTAGCAAAGGGTTCTGGAAGCACAGTCTAGACATTTCCCCTTTGTGTTCAGCACTCAGGTCAGATTCCCAGGATGACAGGTCCTGAAAGGAGCTGTCAGTTCCCTAACCTGTGGAACTTGTCAACTGGACATTGTCCCCCCTCTCTGCTTTGGTCTAATTTTATTGATTGATTGATTGTTTTTTTAAATGTAATTTATTGACAAGTTGGTTTCCATACAACACCCAGTGCTCATCCCAAGAAGTGCCCTCCTTATTGCCCATCACCCATTTTCCCCTCTCCCCCACCCTCATCAACCCTCAGTTTGTTCTCAGTATCCAAGGGTCTCTTATGGTTTGCCTCCCTTCCGCTCTGTAACTTGGTTTTTTTCCCCTTCCTCTCCCCCATGGGCTTCTGTTAAGTTTCTTAAGATCCATCCACCTATGAGTGAAAATATATGGTATCTGTCTTTCTCTGACTGACTTGTTTCACTTAGCATAATACCTTCCAGTTCCATCCACGTTGCTGCAAATGGCCAGATTTCATTCTTTCTCATTGCCAAGTAGTATTCTATTGTATATATAAACCACATCTTTTTTATCCATTTGTCAGTTGATGGACATTTAGGCTCTTTCCATAATTTGGCTATTGTTGAAAGTGCTGCTATAAACATTGGGGTACATGTTCCTGTATGCATCAGCACTCCTGTGTCCTTTGGGTAAATTCCTAGCAGTGCTATTGCTGGGTCATAGGGTAGTTCTATTTTTAATTTTTTGAGGAACCTCCATACTGTTTTCCAGAGCAGCTACACCAATTTGCATTCCCACCAAAAGTGCAAGAGGGTTCCTGTTTCTCCACATCTTGGCCAGCATCTATAGTCTCTCCTGATTTGTTCATTTTAGCCACTCTTGCTTTGGTCTAATTTTAATAACAATTTAAAAAAATGCCTGAACCTGGGGTTCAGTTACCACTGGAAGTGCCTAGTGCTGCCTGCCTCATAAACGTGGTGGATTTCAAGGAGGGGAAGTTAAATAATTTAGTTTGGTAGTAATCAAAATATTACTTCTATAGCAAAATAAGTATTAATAAGTCATGGAGTAGAAAACAAAATTCTAATGAATTCTTAAGATAAAGCATGGGATTTCTAAGAACTTTTTCCTTTCACTGAGCTGGGCTGTCAGACCCCTGGCAGTGTGGATCCACTCTTCTCTGACCTTTGGAGTATTTTGGGAGAGAAGCAGGAGCAGTGCTGCTGCTCAGTATCCCCCAGCCTTGCCCACCAGTTACCTAGGGCTCCAACCCAGCCCTCTCTGTGTGTGACTCCAGGGGACTCCCAGCCTCAGACTTCCACCTTGCATAATATTCTATAAACTTGGGGGTGGAATCACTTGCAAAGGAAGACAGGAACCCCAGAGGCCTTGGAGAAAAAAGAATAGAAACATAGGACTCAAAAGCAAAAAATTATGCACATGCGAAAAGACAATGTAAACAAATTTATAAGACAGATGACCGACTGGGAGAAGATATTTGCATCCCATATAAAGGATTACAATTCTTAATATATAAGAATTCTTAATATATAAGGCCTTACAAACAGTAAAAGACAGCCCATATAAAAATGGACAAAAATATGAACAGGTAATTTACAGAAAAATATATATCAGTGGCTGATAAACATTTGTAGTTTAAAAAAATTTTTTTTAATGTTTTTTTATTTTTGAGAGAAAGAGAGACAGAGCACGAGTGGGGGAGGGGCAGAGAGAGAGGGAGAGACAGAATCCAAAACAGGCTCTAGGCTCTGAGCTGTCAGCACAGAACCCAACATGGGACTTGAACTCACAAACCCTGAGATCATGACCTGAACCGGAGTCGGATGCTGAACTGACTGAGCCACCCAGGCGCCCCTGGCTGATAAACATTTGAAAAGATACTCAGCCTTACTAGTTATTAAAGAAATGTTACACACTAGCATATAATTGTTTTTTCACCTAGGAGAGTTGCAAAAACGAAAACACATTGATACTGACAAGCATTCAGGGAAATGGGCAGACACATATAGTATCAGTGGGAATGGGTATATGGGTACAGACTTTCTGGTGAGTAGTTTTGCTGGATTCCTTAGAATTTAAAATGCTCTTGTGTAGTACCTAAAAAATAAAATAATAATAGGAGTATTGTATCTATATTAAGGATATATGTATAATGACATTCTTCACAATTCTTTGTGAAATGGCTGTAATTTAAATGTTCATTCGGTAAGAGGGGAAATGGTGAGATGTACAGTTCCATGCAGTGATGGAAGATGATGCATCATATTGCCTTATTAGGCAAATCTTTATATGCTGATATGAGCAGAAACACAGTGCAGGCCAACAGCCTGATCACTTGCTTTTTGATTAAAAAAAAAAAAAAGATGTGTGTCTATGTATGTTATGTTATTGAAACATAAGTACAAATCAGGAAAGAGCAATGCACCAAACTCCAAAGAGGGCTGTAGTTGGTGAGATTAGAGATGGCTTTTCTTTTATATGTTTTGTAGTGTTTTTCAGAGGTTAAACAATACGTGAACAAATGCATTTTGTGAGCTCATTCTGCCCCCAGTATTCACTATTTTGTGTTCCTGGTTAGGCGTCCAGATGAATATCCTTCCCCCCCTTACTATACTCATCGTATAGTACTATACTCATTGTATAGTACTATACTCATGCCCTCTTGACCTCGGTGTTTCATCCAGCCTCTCTATTTTGCAGATGAGTGTGCAAGGCTCCGAGGGACCATGTGTCTCCATTTCCTGAGGACAACCTTGGTTTATCTGTCATCTCAGCATCCTGTCTGGTTAGTTTTCCCCTTCAGTCTCAGATGTGTTCTGTTCTGGACTATAAATTACACAGCTCCGCTGCTTAAAAAGGCCAGATAACAGTTGAAGTTCACACAGTAGGTGAGAGGTGGAGGCAGGGATTAAACTCAGAGCTCCTAATTTCATTAGATTTGGTAAAAGGCAATTCTTGCCCTCAGTGAGCTTCTAGTAACTTTTGACGAGAAAAAGTATTTTCTCACAAAGGCAGATAGTTCTCTGGAAAATACTGGATTTAGAATCAGGCTGGATTTAATTTTTAGTGCTGCCTCTAGTTACTGGCTGTTCTCTCAGCTCAGCTCCTTTTCTGTAAAATGGGGTTAATAGTGCAGGTCTCAGGGGATTGATGTATTAAATACAGTGCTGAACATAATGCTTAGTACATGAACTTCATTTATGAAAAGAGCAGTCCAGAGTAATTCTAAATAATGTAAAGCTCTAAGTGTGTGGAATTCTCTGTCATATAAAATGAAATTTTCAATGTGACCAGGCACCCAAGGACACCAGGCACCTTGAACAAACCCGTTCTCATTTCATAGATGCTCTTTCCAAATATCTGAGGGAAAATGTGTTTTAAGGATGCTGGAACATGGAGAAACTTTGAGTTGCTTGTCAGAAGTCAAAGTTGATGGCTAAGAGCTTTGGTTCTCTCAGGTGTGTGGTGTGGAGTCAGAGCCTCTTGCAGTCAGAAGGGAACTTGGAAATGATGTGGGGTCACTAGGGGCAGACATGGCTCCAGCAGCCTTCCGTAGCCAGAACCTATACTGTCCTGCACTGATCCTGTTGGGAAACAACCACAAGAGGTCTTCTGGTCCTCTCTCTGGTCTCTAGCTTTCCTCCTATAGGAGTCCTAGCTGTGAAGAGCCTCTGAAAGGCCACATCTCTCTTAGAGCACCTGCCACCCAGCTGGTTAGAAGCCTGGGTCACAGGTGCTTCGTGGCCAGTTCACACCCTCTGTGTCCCTGGCAATGGCCGAGTCTGTAGGTAAATACCTCTTGTGTTTCCTGCTCAGTACAGTAGAGGGTTTTTGGGTGTTCACTTCTGAACTAGCAACAGGAAGGGACAAAGGACCTGGATGAAAACAACAACAACAAAAACACTTTTTTACACTTCAGAGGGACACTTGGTCTTTGCACATTTGAACCTAAAAATCTCCCTCATTCTTAGCTCAGCAGTGAACAAAATTTAGAAGGGTTCGTGGGTAGTTTTAGTTTCCATTTCCCATGTTTTCTTTCCTTTTAGTTTGTAGCATTTTCTTCTGCATTTTTCAAAGAAGGTAGAATATTCCAGCACAACAAAGGCATATTTTAAAGGGCTACATGCTGAACATGAACTAATATTATTGGACAAAAAGTTTTAGACTATTCTGCTCTTATGTTTATCACAACAATAATTTCTAATATTTTGTGAACATTCGCTATGTGCCAGACACTGCCAAGTGCTTTACAAGCATGATCTCATTTAATTCTATTAAGAACCTCTGAGTTTGATGCTGTTATTATCTCTGTTATTCAAATGCTGAGACCAAGGCTTAAAGAAATTAACTTGCCCAAAGTTCCCAGCTAGAAAATTCCAGAGTCTGAAGGCAGATCTCTCTGATGTCAACAACCATGTCTTAATTGTATATTGTATTGCCTTCCATCATGCCTGTTAACCTACAGTATGCCAGGCAGTGTCCTAAAGAAGAGTTCTGTTGTTGGCAGGTTTTGACGATGAATTTCAATGGCACACTTGAAATATTTTTGCCCGGTTCTGATTGACACCTCCCTCTTCCTCCACCTCCTTCATTTTTTTTTTCTTTCCTTTCCTTTCCTTTCCTTTCCTTTCCTTTCCTTTCCTTTCCTTTCCTTTCCTTTCCTTTCCTTTCCTTTCCTTTCCTTTTCTTTTCTTTCTTTCTTTCTTTCTTTTTTTTTTTTAGAAGAAAGTCCCAAATACCTGCTGGTTGCCATATCTTCCAGCTTATGTGGTCAACATTTAATTACATTAGCATTTGTTTTCACTAAAAAGTAATCACATTACTGCCTTTCATGTCACATTAGTGAAAATGGATACCAATATGATACATATTAATAGAATATGATGGGAAATTGCTAATACAATTAGACTTTCACATTTTATTAGTTCTGGAGTGACACCATACGCTGAAGAACAGCTCACTTTAGTGGTGATGAAGAACAAGGTGGAAAGTGGTAGATGCCTTTCTATCCTGCATAGACAGAGCAGGCTCCCAGGGGGCCCTGGTACGTTCATGGGGCCCCACTCTCAGTTTCTGAGCCCCACTTCCTGTTTCTTCCTGTAACATGAGCACCTTTTGGATTTGGGCTGGGAGAGGAGTTCCTCCTTCACAGCCAGGCTGTGTTGCCTGACTTGTGGTCATTAAAGTATCATATGACATGATACTGCCTGGGTGGCCCCAGATCAGATAGAATTAATATTTTATTATCCCTTCTGTGGCGGGTGCTGGTGAAGAGGGGGGGACACAGGCAGGGAAAATGTCCCCAGGGCCCTTCCCAACTCTCATCCGCAGATTTCACATAGGGCTCTGTCTTTGTCTTGGGGCCTCAGGAGTACCATTTGTTGTTTTGGCTTCTCAGAGGTCCCCCTGTTTTCCATTCTTTTCTTCCTGCCCATCCCCCCTTTTCTGCATTCACCCAAGTGATCTCTTGGAGGAAATCTCTTGACCATGTCACTGGTGGACATCTATAGGCTCATTGTTTGAAGGACAGCTACAGTTTATACTCAGTCCTGGTTAATTGTCTCCTGCCACATTAGATCCTACTCCTGTGACTTTGTCTCCTTATGTCCCCCACTTGAAACACTGTCCAAACCCAATTTGTCTTTTAAGGACCATTTCAAATCGTACTTTTTCTACGAAGCCATCCCTGTGTACTGTAGGCTGATGTTACCCCTGAATCGAACATACATTTGTATACTTGCTTGTATGTTCTCATATGACTTCACTAACAAGTTACAGTGGCTACTTCCTGGCCTTGTTCAAAAGAAAAAATGTGATTCCAAACTGAGAGTGAAGCAGACAGAACCTTGTAAAGTTAATGTTAGACTTGAAAGGACACGAGGGCCACTGTGGACTCCCTAGGGTATGGGGTGTGGTGCAGTCTGATTAAGTAGCAACAGGGACTCGGAGAGGGGCAGCACCCTTGCTTCCAGCCTATTTCTTGGCATTTTTATTTTATCTGTCTTACCCTGGAACAAGATCCAGAACTTGGGACCTTGGACGGAAAGGCTGTGTTGTGACAATTGGGAAGACAAACTGTGGCAATTAAGGAAGATGCCTACTGCCTCGGCAAAGGATTTATTTTGAGGGGAGGGGAGGTAGAGGAAAAGAGATAAAGGTGGAAATGGCCTTTAAGTAATAGGTAATTTGCTGTGGAGAAAGCTACACGCTGTGGAAAAAATAAAAAGAGACCTTCTAGCCTCAGAATAGTTAGGCATCCTAAACCAGTATGGCAGCAGGGATTTCACTGGCCAGCCTTTTCTTGCTCCTCTGCAGGGAGGGCGCCATGGGAAGCTCTGAGAGAACAGCGGAAGGCAGCTGACTGGGAACTTGCCCTCCAGAAGCCCATGACGCTCCATGGCCTAGGAGCAAGCTCTCTGGTCTGCAGAGTGGGAAGGCCGTGTGTACACTTTGGATTTCTGTCTTGAAGAACTGAAGGATGCTACATTAGGTGATGTGTAAGGTCACTTCCTCCTCTGTAGTTCTGTAACTCTCTTGAAGAGTGCATATACCTGGTGTCAAATGAGAGATCCTGAGCATCAGACTAGGTGTTGTAGTTTGCAGAGGTGGGTAAGGATATTGGGGTGGGGGGACCCCATAGGATCTGGATTGCTGGAGCAGGAGGGCTGGAGGATGCTCTCAAGAGCAGGAGAAGGTGCTAGCAAAGGTGGGTGGCAGGAATTTCCTGCCAGATATGGAGGGTTGTGAATGAGAGGATTTCTGTAGGGAGGCTGGATTGCAAGGCTGGAGCCAGATGGTTGGCAGCATGGGATGGCAGTCTAGAAAGTGGGGACTTGACCTTGTAGGTATAAGGAAGCCAGTGAAGGCAAATTCTGTCTTTTGCTGGAGCTTGGCTCTCTGATGGCTCACAAAGGGCTCCTAGGAAGGCAGCTAGTTCTGTCCAGTCAATTGTGCAGGCCCTGGAGTGCTGGCAGATGATCTTGTTGTCAAAGCTGGGGGTCCTGTGGGAGGTGGGTGTGAAGGAAGCCAACCGGGGGTGGGGTTGGATGTTGGATGAGTAGGTTTGCTTATCAGTTTTCAAAGTGAAGGGTAGGCTGAGGGTGTAATCGGGGGCCTCTTTTAAAATTCATTTTCAGTCTGCCTCTTAGAGGGTGAGAAGCTTTCAAAGTAAAGTGAATTAAGTCCCCGGATAAAGTCCCCACTCGGCATGGCATCGTCAGTTCTACGTCTCCCATCCAGGTGTCTGGGCTTTTTCACTCTTGCCTTTTAAGAACACACAGAGACACAGTTTGAAGGTGACTGTGGGAGCGTGCCTGGCTTAGGCCGAGTCCCACAAGATCCCACACAAGGTGAGAGTAAAATTGAGGCAAGGGCCAATGACTTCGTGAACCCCAAGAGTCCTGACCCAGTGTTCCAGGCCTGGGGGTTCTGGCCACGAAATGTCCCCTGAGGCGGAGAACCATTTCATTAGCATTGCATCACCACTGCTGCCGTCACTGGGAGGATAACCCAGCATCAAAACATGCCATTGACTGGTGTGGTCCTTTTTATTTGTTCTCCTTCCTCCCAGTGTATTTCCTAAAGGCGCATGTAAAACGGGTATTTGTAAGTTCCGTGGATTACATATTGAAATCGTTATCACCATTCAGGCCACTATAACAAACAATACTGATTATAGAGCAGGGATATATTTTGTAATTATAATGTTCTTCAAACTTCTCTGATTGACACTCAGCGTATTTAAACAGGGATGATCAAAAATTATGTTCACAGCGCGGGCCTTGTCTTCCCTTTGGCAGCACAAAAACTCGCCTCAGTAGGTAACAGCCACCAGGCTGCCTTTGAGCAGCTGTGTCGAGATGGGATTCAGTTTCTTTGGGGGTGGGGGTGGGGGAAGACACCCCAGCTTTCAAATCAAAGACAATTCAGTTTAGAGAAAGATGTACCTTGTGGAAATAAATAAAAGGAGGCGCAGTGTACCGTCAGCTGGCCGTCTTAAATCAATAATGCAGGCAGTCCATCTTGCATGCCCATTCAGCTCCTCACTCATTCTGAGCGACGGGGAGGGGCCCCCGCCTTCCAGCCTGGGCCCACAATAAAAGCCGTTGTCGAGAGATGTCCGGGGATGCAAGTGAATCTTGCTCTGCTCTTCAAGGCCTCTCTGGAGCTGGCCTGGCAGTGTGCCTGCCAGAGGTCTCAGGATGTTAATGTCCTTTACCTCCAGAGCACATCAATCTGCATCCATTATTTTGCCAAGCAGGGACACCTGGACGGGAGGCTCTATTTTCTTTCAGTGGCCCCTGGCTTATAAAACAAAACCAGCAAAGAGCACGTAATCCCTTTGAGTATTCTTGTGGTGTGCCTAATGGGGGATTTTGAGAGTGCCAGGTACTGTGAGAAGACTCTGGGAAAGAAAAAAAAAAAAAAAAAAAAAAAGGAAGGCAGAGTTTTTTAATCATCTTTGTTTACAAAGTGGTAACATTGAGTCTTGAGTCAAAGGGAATAGTTTCCAGGTAGAAAAGTCTCGGGTTTGTTTTTTGTCAGCTGCCAGCTACCAGCATGTCTCCTCCAAACTTTGCACAAAATCAACTTACCTTGATTTAAGTAACAAAGAAAAGGACTTGGGGGTTAAAAGGGTGGGAAAGGGGGAAGCTTTTAAAAGATTATCCTTTTGGAGTTTTGATAGATTAAGAGGGTGATCAGACTAGGCAGCATCTTAATAATAGGGCCATGTGAATTTTGGCTAGACTAATGGAAGCTCTTTTGTCAATTTCCTGTACCCTGTACTTGACAGGACTCAGGAAATGGCAGGACTGGCTCACCTTTGATACCTAGAAGGGGCTTAATGAGATTTAAAGATGTGCTACCATGACTGGAGTTTCCCACATTAAGTTTAAGTTACACACAAACTCCTCCTTTGCACCAGTCCCTAGCTGGCTTTGTTGCCTGTCTGCCGGAATCCAAAACGTGTTTTCTCTATAGAAGTAACAGCTGAAAGTGGGCAGCTGAGTTTCTGAACAGAAATTGTTTTTCTAAGAAGGTTTTTTTTTTTTTTTTTTTTTTTGGTTCCATTCAGGACTGTGTCTCTGAAATATTATCTATCATAAAAAACATGACATGAATTTACTATGGCAGTCAGCTGCAATTTTTAAATACACTTGTTAGGTTAGTGAGTAACATCTTCCCTTCCCAAAGAGACAGAGAAGAGAGGGAACATCAGACTGTTATTTCTTGGGGGTGGATGGGGAGGGGTGTGGGCCAGGCCATGACAGAACGTGTGAGCTCAGATGGGGCCCAAATGTTTCTGATGGAATATTTGAGCTGGAGATATTCAACGGGAAAGATCCCGCCTCAGGGAGCACCCTGTCAGCTGGAAAGGGGCCGGGAGTCATGATGAGTCTGTGTGTGACTGTTATGTGGGCTTGAGGGTGGAGCTTCGTGGGCAGGGCATGGGGGTTGCAAAGTCATTCTTGCTAAACCTTTATGAGTGTGGATTTTTAGGTGACCCCCGAGGAAGCAAAAAGGTTTGTCTCTGGCAGTGATTCTGGTGAGGCTGTGGTAGAATAGAACAGACCCTAGTTAAAGTGGGTGAGAAATGCTTTCAGAATCCTGTTCATTCTGGTAACTGCTTCCTGTGGACATTAGGCCTGGTTGCTGGAGGTGAAAGCTCCTGTGTTGGCCCTAAGGCTAGAGATCCTGTACCATACCACCTGCTGAGAGTAGACCTCCCTCTCTGGGAGGCTGCCAGCCAGGACTTGCTTGCCATTCCACAGCTTCTTTTGATTTCTAGTCCTGAGGGGTTGTAGATAAACTTGGCTGTAGCATGTTCTCTGTCCATTTCAAGTAAAAGCTCAAGTTGTTGGTCTTTAGCATTTTGGTTATCTGCACACACCTGTAGAAGTAGCCCCTGGGCTCCTGCATTGGGGTGGCCATGGCCCCCTGCCTGTCTGTTGTCATAGGCAGAATCAGGCCTGGAATACTGCTTCCAGATTTTGAATCAGACAACAGGATGTTCATATTTCCCAAAGAATCAGGGCCTGAGTTTCCTGGGAGCCAAGCCGATAACCAAGCCGAAAGATTGATATTTAAAGGGGCAAAAAGCTCCCAGGAATATTTCAAGCTGATTTTCAAGGTATGCAGTATCCATATTTTAATTTTGGATTGTCCCCAGATATACTTAAAGAATCGATGAGAAAAAGTGGGATAGATAGGTCTTTTTAGATCTAGTTCAAGTTTTTCTGTTTTACCTCATCTAGCCTTATTAGAATGGATTCTCTTTCTTCTTTTTTTCCCCATCTGATGCTCAGGATTTATAAATATCAGATCCCCCTTTGCCATCATTGGCCTGGCATCAGCTAACCTTTCTCTCTCAGTTTTCCTTCTATGGTATTTGAGCCACCACTTGGGAGAAATCAAATATAAACTGACCTATTTTACAGATAGGCTGAGAAATTTGTATGATTTTTTTTTAATGCACATCTGTTTAAGATATCCACAAATAGAAGCCATTGGAATACTCACATGTGGCTCCTAAAATTGTGAGAAGGGCCAGGTGAGGTTGGAGGGTACATGTTCAGGAGCCCCAGGAGGAGCCTGGCTGATGTGGCTGTGGGCCAGGGGCTGTCGGATGTACCACCTATGATGAAGACCAATGTGCATGAGAGCTGGGAGGCACCCTGACTTCAGTCCAATGCCAGTGCCACCACTTGGTAGCTGTGTGACTTTGACAAATCACTTAGAGTTTCTGAATGGTGCCCTTAGCTATGGAATGGGGATAATACCCACCTCATGAGATTCCTGTACACTTTCTGTTTTTTGTTTGTTTGTTTGTTTGTTTGTTTTTTAGTACAAGCCACAGTAAGAAATGCAGTACGTATCACAACCCAACCCACAGAAATACATACTCACACTTACGAAACTGAACCAAACCTTTCATGAAACAATTTTTACTTATATGCTAAAAGTAGCTCCTGATATTTTCTATTCTATTCTATTTTTCTTTGAACATGGTGATTATAATCCACCAAATTGATTTCAGGACCAAATAATAGGTTGCAATGCAGAATTTGACAAACACTATAGGCAATTAATACATCTCCATTCCCTTAATACTTTGAAGGACCAGAATCTTTGTTAATTAGGGTACAATAAGCCGTGCTACAGAAACAGCCTGACAGAGCTGGAGCATAACGCTGTGGAAGTTTATTTCTTGCTTTTATAAAGTTTGGTGCGGGGGTTGGGCAGGCTTTCAAGGCAGGTCTCCTCTGTCTGGATCCAAGTGGGTTCCATCTTATCACTTTGTCATCTTCATATCTGGCCTCCCCACTTGCCACCAAAACGAAGAAGAGAGACGGCATGTCTTCTGGATGCCTTTAAGGACTGGATCTGAAAGTTGTATTATTACTACTACCACCATTCTAATGGACAGAGCTCACTCAGGTACATGGTCCCAACCCAGTCGCTGGGGAGGCTGGAACACGCAGTCTTCCTGTGTGTGAAGGGGAAGGAGACAGTAAGGAGATTCAGTGAATGATACATACCGTGTAAGGTAGTGTTTAGACAGAACCCAGGGTGGTTCTTTGATATACTGAGGGTCAGCAATCGAGTAAGATGTAGGATTAGTCCAATTTGGGGTAATGTTGGCTAGCTGCAAAGAAACAGCCTGAATTAATGACTTCAGGGGGCTTCTTTGTGTTTTTTTTCAATGTCACCCTCATGATTCTAAAGTTTCACAGAACTCACTTGTGGGTGTAGATAGTTTTCTGCAACTAATATGAATTTACCTGTTGCTTGCTCTTAGGGGCTCAGTGGTGGCATTCTCATGGACAGTGGAGTAGGAATCAAAGCTCTGTTTCTGTTGGTGAGACCAGATGGTGCCTATTGCTCACTGGTAATTATAGCGAGCATTTATATTGAGTGCTTACTGTGTACTTTCAGGCATTGAGCTAAGCATTTCACAAGCTTCTTCTCAATTCATCATCATCACAGACTTATTAGGCAGAATCTTAGACATTTTAGTCCCCTTTTAAGATCATTTGTTCTGATAAGTTTACTTCACCAGTGAAGAAAAGCTCAAGTTCAGAGCTGTTATTTGCCCAGGGTTGCACAGCAACCTAGTTACACGTTAGTGGTTATACTAGGATCAAAAGCCCAGATTTCTTGATCCCTACAACAAGGACATGAGGGCAGTGTGAGGCACATTTTAGTGGTCATAGCAAAGTGTTAATTGAACCTTCAGTTTAGGATCTTCAGTTTTTCCCTGGGATATACACCAGGAATTCTAATTAGTGCTGGAATAGAATGCCCCAAACTGCAGATACTATTAAACTTCTAGTTTTCATTTGAACTGGTCATTTTAGGCAGAAGTAACCAAAGTTTTCTCAAAAGCCAACTCGGGTATGGGCCTGATAATTTAAACTGTTATCAACTTCAGGTAAAAATATACATCTAGATTGTAGTTAAAGATCTTTATCTGTGGTTTTTATTTGTTTTCACATAAATCTGCATGCTGTCCCCTATTACTCAGCAGTCCTTAGTTGCTACCAGTACTGAAGAGAAAAATTGGAATTTGCCAAAAGAATGCAAATGTGCTTCTGATAATGACAGGCTAGAGGGAGGGAGTTGGTTTAAGCCACAGCCTGAAGGATGTAAGTTGTTCTTAAGGAAAGACTTGCTAACGATGAAGCGATGAAGCAGTTAAACTCTCCTAGAGGTGACTGAGGAGGGTTCTACTTCATCTCTCGTTTGGAGGTCTTTAAAGGTGCTTCTCCAGATTGGCTCTAGCCAGAGGTGCCGACCTGTGACTTCCTGGGTTTTCTCCCCTAGGCAGAGGGATTCTATGATTTCTTGAAGTTACCTTCTGCTACTCAGTGTCCTTAAGTAGTTACAGAAAGTAACAACCTGTGTTGTACTGTGTGTGTACCTGCACATACGCGGTTTGCACATGTGTGGCCCATGTCCAAGTATTCTCTAGAATGCCTTCTGAGGAGGGCCAGAGGGCATGGATATTTGTTTATTTATACGAGGGAAAGAGAGAGAGAGGAAGGGAGAGAGGGAGGGGAGAATCCCAAGCAGGCTCTGCACTGTCAGAGTGCAGAGCCTGATGAGCGACTCGAACTCATGAACTGCGAGACCGTGACCTGATCCACAACCAAGAGTCAGTTGCTCAGTTGACTGAGCCACCCAGGCGCCCCCATAGGGCATGGATGTTTAGAAAGAGGTGTTCCTAGCCTGGCCTGGTTGGAATTTGTACTCTTACTGTCTTGGCATGGATTAGCAAAATGTAACAGGTGACATTCTTTTTCTGTTTGACACCTCCCCCCCTTCCCTTTTATATTTCAGGATCAGGAAAAGGGCAAAAATTTGACACTAGTCAGGTAGGTGCTTCCAGCATCTTCCTCCACCTCTGCCTCTGCAGATGTGTAGGCCCCATCCAGCTCGCAATTTACCATGTGTCCTGAAAGGGGCGCAGGGAAGAGGTGCTGTATCTCATGGCTTTGCTGTTAGCCAGTGTGTGAAGGGATGCACTGCTTGGGGGGCACTGAGGCTCCTGGGGCCTGCTGCAAGGTGTGCACTCAGCTGGGGAGAGCATATCTGTGCTCTGCATTTACTGATAATTTTATACTGGAAACCAAGCTTTTCTGCCTCAACACCGACTCCTGATATTCTTGCATAATGTGTTTGACATTTCTGAGACAGTGCAGTCTGGGAGAATGAGCACTGAATAGGGAATCAGGAGTGCCAGTTTTTTGTCCTGATTTGGCTGTTGACCTGCTCCTTCTCCCTAGGCAGGTCACCTAACCTCTCTGTGCCTCATTACCCTCCTTTCCCCACCTGGAAAATAAAGACCATTTCCTCTACCTGCTCTAACTCAGAGACCTCAGGGGCATCCAGGCACTTTACTTGGGGAAGGTGTCCTCTCCACTCATGATGGGTGTTTTTGTCTTTGTTGTGATTATAGTTATTCATTTTTTATTGGCTCAGTAGAAACCACTGTGAACCTAGTATCGGAGGACAAACCGTATCTTACTCAATCTACTATTGAGATGTGATCTTTCAGAGCTATGATATAATTTCCAAGTGCTGCCTTCTGAATGCAAGCCAGCATTTTGTCCTAACTCTTGAGACCTAGTTATATGGGTCCCCATTCTGAGATTTGTCACCATCCTTCTTTCACTTTTTTGTTGGACAAGGTAGGTTCCTTTTTGTTTTTGTTTTTGTTTTTTTTACATTCTAAAGATTTATGAGCTCCCTTCCTCTGTCCCAATCCTACTCTTTAAAAAATTCTTTTTGTATGTCCTGGGTGGAAGAAAGTCTCCTGAGGCTTATCACCTGCAGATGGTGCTTCTGAAAAGGAAACTGTTTCAGAAAGTTCCAAGCACTGAAAATGGGTGTGTAATGAACCCTGTTTTGCATCTTTAATTATAGCATTTGCCACCGTGCATGCTGTAATCATGTGCTTTCTCTAGAGCCAAAGCAATGTGCAATTCCAGGTCCATTCATTAGCAAACCGGCAAATCAATCACAGGTCTTGTCAAAAACATCACTGCAGTGTGGGGGTCCCTTTGCATAGACCATGGGATCACATCTACAATGGACCTCTTCTCCCCAAGGGGTTCAGAGGGCTTCTTAACAAATGACTTGCTCAAATGGGCAGGTTTTCTGATGTCTGTTTGTCTGTCTCTGTTGCTTCCTCTCTCCCTCCCTCCTTCCATGTCATATAGTGACTGCTGGTTCCTTGGAAAACATGACTTGCCTCTGGCATTTGACAAGTGAGGGATGCAAGAGGCAGATGTAGGGGACAGAGATGGAGATTTATATGATCCCAAGGGAGTGCCCAGAAGGCCTCTTGGCTTACAAATTCAGGTTTCACAAAGTATAAAATTCCTCCACCAGGGGTAGACTCTTGGGTTAAGCACTGCTCTTCGGGGAGAGGGGGCTTCACATTTAAATAGCAGATACTTGCAAGAGGTAAACCAGAGCCCCTACAGCTGTAAACTGTGTTGGTAGTGATGCGCTTTCCCTGGCCTGAGGGTCCTAGAGCAGAAGAGTGAGGACCTGCCAGGTGTCAGTGTGGAGACTGCAGCTTTGCTGTGGGAGAAAGGCTGGAAGGGGCTGGACGGTGTTGGACGGTGTTGAGGATCACCCTGGTTTCCTTCTTGGTCCTGTTGGAGCCTAGCCTTGGTAAGCAGAGATTGGGGCTAAGGTGATGAGAAGGATTAAGTAGGTGATAAAATCAGACCAACAGTGTTTAGAGTTCAGATGTCACAACTTCTGAATGATTTGCCAACGTCACATGAAGGTCTGGGCTTCTCTTAGGAAAGATCTTGAGTTTCTCTGTGAAGCACCTAAAGTTTCTCCAACATATCTATTATTAGTGGTAATGATAGTTATTATTAACATATTAGTGCCATATATTTGGTGCATATATATATATATGTATAATATATAAAACATAATATCATACAGTGTTTACTGTTTGTTGTCTCCTTCCCCTCCAGAGAATGTCAGTCCCTGAGGACAGCTTCTTTGTGTTCATTGTTGTATTCAGGTACTGAGAACACTGCCTGGCACACAGCGTAGTTGGTGCTCAATAAGTATGTGTTGGATAAGTTAGCATGTTTATTCTTCTCCTTGGTGTACGAGAATGCACTCTGTACCATTCTGGCGTCTACATACTACTCACTGCTGCCCCAGGAATCCTTTGACTTGGGAGCTTGGTGCCATCTTTCTTCTCTAGGGCCCTCTCAGCACTGGGACAATTGCAAACATTCGATTTCCACCCCTTTTCTTCAAGTGAGAAAGCTGTAAACAGTGATATGGCAGTCTCCACGATGCTTTTCTGCACGATGCCAGTGACGGTTTATTGCAAAGGGCAAGGCCTGGGATTGAATGTAAACAAACACAGCCCACGAGTTTAAAATAGACCATTGAGCAGCTCACAAAATAGGTCCCTTGTTTTTAAAAGAGCAGTGGACGCTCTCAAGAAATAATAAGAAATAATAAGTTTGGAAGCTGGATGGAAAGCTCTGATGCTTTCTGGCTGCGTTTGTCCTCCGAACTTTCTTTGCGCTTGGCACGCCTGTGATACAGCCTCTGCCAGCCACGGCCCAGGAGCTGCAGGCGATAGAAAGTTTATCTTGCTGCTAAAGGGAAATGGAAATGTCTTTGAAAAAGCTGCACCATTGCTTGTTGTGCTAAGATCCGAGACACACAGACGTCCTTTGCAGAGGGAGTCCAGTGTTCATCCCAAGAGGAGTGTGAGACTTGAGGGTTGACAAAATCAGGTTCTGGAACACGTTTGACCTCAAGACATTTTCTCAACGTCACCAAACCCATGCTTCCGCAACTGCAGAAGTGGACCGTTACTACCTACTTTATAGACTTGTTTGAAATGAGGTGATGTGAACGTCAATTCCGTGGGTTTGGGGCTGCCTTTGTTGTATTCGTTTCTGTACGCCCAGCACCTCACACCGCGCCTGGCATCTGATAGGTGACAGCAGCACTCACCCCTTCTACAAAGGAGCAGTAGAGGACAGCAGAGATCCTTTGTCAGCAGTTTGGAGGCATAAATAGCATTCTTTTCCCTTCCTTCCCTCCAGAATCTTTGTTCTTTTAGAAACAAATGTAAACATACACCCACAAATAATATATTAGTACATTCTCATTGTAAAACATTTTAACAAGTAAGAAATATATCCCACTTCTTCCCAAAATAAGTACCGTGGAAGTGTTTCTTTCCAGAGACTATGTATCCTTATCCCCTCTCTTTCTCTGTCTGTATCTCTATCATGTTTTTCTGTAGCTAAAGGCCTATCTTCCTCTTTGCCTATTTGTGACGATTAATTTTATGTGTCAACTGGGGCGAAAATGCATAGATCTTTAGTGAAACATTATTCTGGATGTTTTGTGAAGGTGGTTTTAGATGAGATTAACATTTAAATTGGTGGGCATCCATGATATGGGTAGGTCTCATCCAGTCAGGTTGATGGCCTTGAACAAAGACTGCCTTTGGATTCCAACTGCAACTCTTCTCTGGGTCTCTAGCCTGCCAACCTACCTGGCAGATTTTGGACTTACCAGGCCTTCACAATCATGTGAGCCAATTCAGTAGTAGAACTAATAAATCGCTCTGTCTATATGTACATCCTGTTGGTTTTGTTGCTCTAGGGGACCCTAAAACCCGATCTCTCTCTATCTTACCCTATCCTGTCCTAGCCTGCCCTTTTTTCCTTCCATCTGTCCATCCATCCATAGCAGGATAATTTATTGAGATTAATTTGTATTCCATTCTTAGTCTATTTTCTTCTCCCATTCTAAGAAGGCAGCCAGCTTGGTATTATAAAGTCAAAACAGAAATTGTCTGCCCCCAGCTTCCCTTTCTGACAGCTTTAGCAACTTGGGTGTAGGGGCATGGTAGGACTGGAAAAGAGGCAGAAACTCTGAGATGGGGAGATAGGGAGATGCCCCAAGACCAGGGGCAAGTTTTATGGGATGGGGCTTTGTGCATATGTTTACCTTTTCCATAGGCAAGGACAGGGCCTATGGGAGGGCATAAGTTGTCTCTTGTGCCCAAGGAGGCACTTCAGTCACCAGACTCTTCTACAAAGATTCCCATGCCCCAAAGTGATAGAATGACTTCTTTCTTTTAGATAATGTAATAACCAGGGTAAACCAAAGGCTGGAAGGGCCACATGGACATTTTTCTTTTGTGTGACCCTGGAACCTTGGTATAACATGAGGGTAGGGAGTGGGGAGATACAGGTCAGAATAATGACTGGTACTATCTATAGTTCTTCAACTATAATAATGTTTATGTAAACATGTATATGTACTGAATGATTTTTAAAAACTTTTTTTTAATGTTTATTTTTGAGAGAGAGAGAGTGAGTGAGCAAGCGTGAGCAGGGAAGGGGCAGAGATAGGGAGAGACGGAGACAGAGAATCTGAAGCAAGCTCCAGGCTCTGAGCTGTCAGCACAGAGCCCGGTGCGGGGCTCAAACTCAAGAACTGTGAGATCATGACCTAAGCTGAAGTGAGATGGTTAACTGACTGAGCCACCCAGGTGCCCTTGTACTGAATGGTTTTAAGTGTTCCAAGTGTTTCTTTTTTCCTTCCTTTCTTCCTTTCTTCCTTTCTTCCTTCTTTCCTTTCCTTTCCTTTCCTTTCCTTTCCTTTCCTTTCCTTTCCTTTCCTTTCCTTTCCTTTCCTTTCCTTCCTTCCTTTCCCTCCCTCTTTTCTTTCTTCTTTCTTTTCTTTCTTTCTTTCTTTCTTTCTTTCTTTCTTTCTTTCTTTCTTTCTTTCTTTCTTTCTTTCTCTCTTTCTGAGTGTTCAAAGTGGGACTTGTATTTTTCATTCACTACATCTTGGATAACTTTCCATAACTCTCTCATTCTTTTAAATATTCTGTAAAATATTCCATATTACTGATGTACCTTAATTCATATAAACTATTTCCTATTGATAAATATTCAGATTGTTTCCATTTTAATTGTAAACAACACTCTAGTGAACATCCTTAACGCTGGGTAATTATTACCAATTGCTTGGAAAAGCTAACATCCACTCTTTCCAGAATTCTGTTCTACCTTCACATGTTTACGAACCCAGTTCTATGACAGGCTAGTGGGAATCCAGAGCAGACAGAAGAAACTGTTCTCCCCACTGGAGCCTGTGATCTTATGAAAAAAAGTGAGACCTGAAAAACAAGTGACTTTTTTCTGTGGCCACACAACACCATGGGCTAAAAAGTCAGAACTGGCAAGTCCAGGACTGGGGTGTCATAGGAGATTGAGACTGTTTCCAAGTGGGACAGAACCTTCCCTGATGAATTCTCCACCTTCTGTGACACTTCCTGTGAGCACTTGAGTGTGTGGCAAATCAGGCTTCTCTCTATAGTTACTAAAGCTGTTTACCTTACTTTATTTCCCTTTGGAGTTGTTACCTTGTTTTAAAGAATAAACTTGACAGAGCTAAAGTCCTATGCTTTCTTCCCCTGACAAGTTTGTGTGTATCACTGCTGTGCATACTTCTGTACTTTTAACATATATACATATTTCCATAAATAATATAAACTATTGTTTAAATGTTTTAAAATTCTACAGGTCTTTTCAGCAAGATGTAAACACACCTGGCCAGAGACTTAGTCTTTCTTTGTGAACCTGCCAGCCTTACATGGGTAGTTAGTGTGATATTCCCGCTTGACCAGATTCGAGAAAGTGGAGCCTAGGAGGCCTCTTCACCTTCCTTCTTCACACTCATCCCACCTCCCTCCTGGTGTCCCTCTCCTCAGATCCCTCCGCCAGGGGCCTGACATTTATTTCTGAAGGCTTTTGAAAGACTTTGGGCCAAGACCTTAGCTCATAAAAACTTAAAGATCTGTTCTCCAAGGAGCCTTTTTATGGGGAAACACCTGAGAGGGAACATTTAAAAGCTAAGGAGGAAATGTGTCTCTAGTAAGTGAACTGTGAGAGTGGACAGGGACCTTTTGGGCTCCTCTTTGGAGTGCTCCAGAAGTGGGAGTACGTGAAGGGATGCAGCCCTCCTTATGTCCTTGGCTAATGTTGGTAACTAGCTATGGAGAGGAACATGCCCCTCATAATGGCTGTCCCAGATCAGGAACAGGGCTCTCCCTGGTAGGGCTATTTAGAAAACTCCATTTTTGGTCACCTGATGGTAAAATGAGGTAAACAAGTATTGTCTCCCTTTTTAGATAGCCTTGTCTCTGGCCAGGGTGGACAAGCGAAAACTGGGAGGATGAAATACCTCTGCCCTCTAACTCTAAAAGGTGACAGGACCAAGTTCCTCTGGCCCTAGGTGAAGGTGCTCATTCCTTCCAGGGCACAGAGGATAAAGTAGCAGGGCTTTTTCTTTCCTTCCCTGCTTTCCTCCCTTCCTTCCTCCTTCTTTCATTCCTTCTTTCCAAATATCTAGGAAATGTGACTCTTCTTGTTTCAGATACTTGTACTTTAGTATGATTTGATTTAATCTGTTTTTTTTTTTTTTTTTTTTTTTTTTTTAAGCTGAAGGAATGCTAGTGTTGGCTGGGTCTTTTTGTGTTGGAAAGGGAAGTAACAAAGAAAAGAGGTACGAAAAGTTCCTTTTGATATAAGAACAATTTGTCATATGATTCTGCACCCCAAATACCCAGTCTCAAAGAGGCTATTTTTGCATCAGCCTTGTCACCCAAGACTCCATTCTTTCTCTTTTCTTCCCTTCCTTCCTCCTCCGACACTTCTGCATGTGTGTCTGAATATAGTAAAGTTGCTTTGAGCTTTTTTTTTTTTTTCAATTATTCAACAGCTTTCAAGTGGAGAAAAATTTGGGTCTTTTAATTTCATTTTTGGCTTTTTTTTTTTTTTTTTTGCATGTGTGTGTCTCCTTTCTGTTTGCTAAACAGTAATTGCGGATCTTCCTGGCCACCTTTAATACTCCCAGCTAATTATCCTGAAATAAATCTCTTTCAAGCCCGCATGCCAGCAGTTCTGGGATCCGAGCGGCTCTTTCAGCTCCCGGCTGCCTGTCACTCAAATGGGCCTCAGCTGCAACTCCGAATGATGAGTATTAACCTCCCGCTGGGAAGATTCGCCCAATCTCCCCACTTCCAACAGCAGCTCCCAGGGCCGCACCACGCTCCTACCTGTTAGCCTAAGCTGGGATTTTCTTTTGCTAACGCTGTGATTTTGAAAAGTGGAAGAGGATTCCTGGGAGAAGGACACTCAGTTAACCTTCTCCTAATTGCCATTCAAGTTGGAAAAGGGAGAGAAAGATGGTGGCTGTCCCAGGAGGGCAACTGGGCCACAGAGTGGCCTGCGGCCTTGCCAGGAAGCACACTGGTCTGTTTGTTGGTGAGTGTGCGTGAGTGTGTTTTGGCCCAGGGCTCTATGTTCATAGACTCCTACCTGAGGGTGGTTGATGGCTGGGATCTGGGGACAGGCCTTGATTTGGACTTAACTGTCTTCTCCGATGTCCTCCCTCCTTCTCAAATGTTCCTCACTGTTGTACTCTGGTAGTTCACTGGGTTCTCCTTTCTCCAATCTCGGCGATTCCCTTCCAGATTTTCCTTTGCCTTGTACAGCAAATTCATTTTTTTTTTCCTGTGTGTGTGTGTGTGTGTGTGCGTGCACATGCGTGTACACGTGTGTTTTGCTAACATCTAGCTTGTTTATTTGCTTAGAAATTTGTGGCTGGTCCCATTTGCCTCTCCTCAGTGATGCAGTGCTCTCCTCTCATTTCTCGTCTGATCCCATAGGCTTCCCAGCTTCCATACTAGATCATTGTAGTCAGAGAAAGGGATGGTTACTTGGGCAGGCCCCATAGCACAGTGGCAAATGGCACAGGCTTGGAAGTGACAGTACCCAGTGCCTGGCAAAGAGTAATCGTCTAGTTAAATGAGTGGATGAATACATCATAATGATGTAACATAACATATCTTGTCCCCACATATCAAGATACCTTCCTCTTAGATTGACTTCTTTGAAATCTTTTCTTCTTGTGGAAGACTGTTTACCGAATGTCAATTCCCCTCCTTGTGAGGAAAATTCCACTGCCTGGACACTGGCATCCACAGTCACCAAGACCTGATTTAGTCAATAAATGTTAACTAAAGCCAGTGTGTGTCACTTCAAGGTGGAAGCTGGAGTAACTTAGTATTCTCTCTCTTTTTTTTTTTCTGTCACATTTCTGGCAAAGTTGCAGATAGTGGCTGTTCCATGAGCTTAGATATTGGGGTGAGAGCCCCCAGTTGATGTGCTATTGGAGTATGGTGTGAACAAGAAATAAACCTTTGTAGTTTTATGCCACTGAAGTTGTGGGTTTTTAAGTGACTGTACCATAATCTGACTATCCTGACTGGTGCACAAATACACAGATATACTCATCTGTATTCATATGTGGTTTCTTATCCTCAGACTTTAAATGTACAATTTTTACCTGCCTCTGAATAAAGATCTTTTTCTACTTAGCTGGCCTCTTATTCTTCTCAGTAGTGCAAGCCAGATATCAGAAACCCAAATCTTGGCCAAAGAGATAGAGAAATGTGTTTGTTTAGATACTTGAACTAGGTAGGTAAGTCTTACATCATCACTGGATCTCTAGTAAATTATGTGGAACACCAAATAACTCCTATGTCTGTATATCATGTCTCAAGATAACAAAGCAGAGCTGCTACATATAGTTGTGAGGTTGTGCACTGAACAAGTAAGGGGCAGGGCATTCTCAAAGACTTCAGCTTGAATGGTCATGCAGATACTTTGCTGGGCCCCTTTAACAGAGGATCTGCTTATAAGAAATTTCCAGGAGCCAGGGAGCAACTGTGCACTCCACCATCAATACAGAACCACAGAGTTCATGCTGAATGATGTCTTGATGCTGAACATTGCTGAAATCCTTCAGGAAATTGTAATGGGAGGACCCCTTACAATGTTGTGTCTTTGTCACAACTCAAGCAAAATGAGTGCCTGATACTTCCAGGCTTCCTGCCATTCTCAGTTTGCCCCTTAACCTTCGCTCCAGAGAGGCCCACGGACTTGTGCTGTGTTGTGTCTTGGAGGACAGTGTTTTCTGGTTTTCCTTTTTGTGGTCTGTGCCTTCTGGGCCTGTCCAATAGGGGGGGCTAAGTAGATTTCACCTCACGTCCATCCCCTCTGGACTTTTATCCTCTATTCAGTTTCTGCTCTAGATTACTTTTGTCTGCCAAACCCTTGGTCTTGATTGGTCAAGGCTCTGCCCTAAGACATTGTGATGTTTTAATTCCAGTGAGCACTAGTTGAACAGTGAAATGTATAGTTACATGTGGGTCTTAGGTTTTCTTTCTTTCAGAGTGTTCCCTCTTCAATCTCTAGCATGTGGCAGAGAATAAAAACCATTAACTGTCAGAAGAATCCTCTGCAGCTGAATATTTCCTACATCTGTAAATCATCCTCCTACTGCCTGCGATGACAGTTATGCAAGTGACCTTTGGATTTCACAATTAAAAAAAAAATTTATGACCTGTAATCCCCACCATTCATGGGAATGCACCACACTGAGATTGTGAAATCAAAGAATGAGTGAAAAACAATCATCAATGAAAACAATAAGAAAATGATGGTTTGGATTGAAAGATACTGTATTGTAATAGGAAGAGCTCTAATCCCAACTCTACCACTGACTATCTGTGTGACCTTGAGTGGATCACTTAACCTCTCTGGGTCTTAGTTTTCCTACCTGTAAAATATGAAAGGATCCTTTTCATCTCTAGCATTTTACAGTTCTAGAATATAATGTTTATGAATATTAAATCATAATAATTTCAAAAATGTATGCTAGGCATGGTTATTTCTTAGGTTCCCTGAGAGATTCTTGTTAGTGCTTTTGATAACCTTTTTTATTGGGCTGATTTTTATCCCTTCAAAAGTTATTCCCAGAAAATTTTTGAAATTAACAAGGATAGCTATCTCCATTTCACATTTGAGACCTATTGAGATTATGTACTTTGTCCAAAATTACATAGGCCCTTCAGCAGGGAACGGAACCCAGAAATCCAGAGTCTCATACCATATATTAGACAAGAGAGAATTGTCTCTCCTATGCTATTACTAGTGGGAATTACTGAGACATGCTCTACAATAAATCAATGTTAATTGAATGTATTTTATATATTTAGTGGTGAATAAATAGTGGCTATAAATAACAATATAAATAAGAATAAATAAGGCTAGTATTCTCTAGCCTTAAAGAAGGTATGGTCTTGTGAGAGTCCCATTACATAAGCAGATGTAGGGAGTGCTGTGGTAAAAGTATTTTCAGGACTTCTTTCTCCAGTTAGGATAGAGTAAGGGTGGTGGGGGGGGGGAGGTTAACTCTCACCCAAAAAACTGAAATTGGACAAAATATATGAGATAATGGCTTTTAAGTCATTAGGCACAAGGTAACCATGGATGATATCCCTGAAATATGGGTAACAAATGAAATGAGCCCTATGGTCACTCCAGCTTAATGTCTAAAGAAAGTTTCTAAGCCATGGTACCAGAAAGGAAATCCCAGCAGTTTCTCTGAGTTCAGAACACATGACTACAAGTCTGGGAAGGCAAAGTGTAGAGTGCACAGGGCAGACTAGTGGAGTGGAGAGACCTCTATAGAGATCTGTAGAGGTTCCCATCAAATTGCCAGTTGCTGAGTACCTGAGTGGCTTGATTGATTGATCTCTGCTCAGGTCTCCGCTCTTGATCTTCGCTCAGGTCGTGATCTCATGGTTCATGAGTTTGAGCCCTGCATTGGGCTCAGTGCTGACAGTGAGCAGCCTGCTTGGGATTCTCTCTCCCTTTCTCTCTCTGCCCCTTCCCTGCTTGTGTGCACTCTTTATCTCTCTCTCAAAATAAATAAACATTAAAAAAATCACCAGTTGAGTGGTACTAATCAGTACATGCATGTGAGGAAACTAGTCAAGGCTAGAGAAGGAATCACCTACAAGGATTAGAGGGAACATATCTTTGCAGATCATATAGTGGCAGGAGTAGTTCCTATTTCCATCATTCAGAATAGAAAACCTCATAATCCACAGGACATTGAGTAGAGTACTCAGAAGAGTTTTGTCTTGGTAGTGGAAAACGTTAGCCAAAGATTAAATGTTGATCCCATCCAATGAAACATCCAAAAAAAAAGACCTAAAGAATCAAACTGTTTCCAAGAAACTTAACTGTGAGACAGAAAAACAACAACAACAACAACAAAAAACCTCAAATCATTTAGAGAAATACAAAAATATCCAGTACTCAACAAAGTTTATAGTGCCTAGCAATCTGATAAAAAGCAAAACAAAACTCAATAAGGCATGCAAAGAAGCAGGAAAATATGACCCATGATGAAGAGAAAACTCTGTTAATAGAAACCAACTAAGAAATTAAAAAATGATAGAATTTATAGTCATGGACACTAAAACAGTTATAACTGCTTTAAATTTGTAAATTCAAGAAACCAGCACCAGAGAAGAAAACATCAATGAACCTAAAGATGTAGCAATAGAAACTATTGATAATAAAACATAGGAAAACAAGATGAAAAAAATAGAAAACAAAAAACAGCACACTGATTTGTGGGACAACTCTATGTGGTCTAATATATGTGTCAGTGGACTCCTTAAAAAGGAAGAGAGAGAAGCAAGACAAAAAAAAAATCTGAAAAAATGGATAAAATTTTCCATTAGAAATGAGAAGCTTTGTGGGAAATGGATGTATAAGGTTGTAAGGTATGTATATATGAAGTATCATTATCACTCAAAGGTTGTGATAAAGATAAATATGGTAAACTCTAAAATACTAAAATAACATAGTTACAGCTACTAAACCAAAAAGCAAATGAAATGCAACAAAAATACTCAGTTAATCCAAAATGATGTAAGAAAGAAGTAAAAGGGAAAAGGTAGGACAGATAGAAAACCAACAGCAATATGAGAGGTTAAAATCCAACCATATCATTAATCACAGTAAATGTAAATGGTCCAAAAATCTCAATCAAAAGCCCTAAATTGTTGATAAAAAAAAAAAAAAAAACCAACCAACTCTAGATCATCCATAAAAAATCCATTTTAAGTCAAAGACAAATAAAAGTATGGAATGTATTATATAAACCAACACTAATAAAGAAAAAAGCAGGAGCAAGTATTTTAATACCAGAGAAAATAAATTTCTGAACAAAGAATATTACCTTGAATAAAGAGTGTCATTTCATAGAGACAAAAGTGCCAGTTTTCCAATGGGTTATTATAATCCTAAAGATATAAGAACTGAGAGAACAGTAAGAAGAAATAGATTACACAGTTATAATCAGAAATTTCAATATCTCCCAGTACTTGGTGGAATAAGAGGATAGAAAATCAGTAAGGATGTGGGAGACTTGGACAACACTATAAACGAACTTGTTCTAATTGACTTTTATAGTTCACACTACACAATAACAGCAGAATACACATTCTTTCCAAGTTTACGCAGAGTATTTTTTTTTTTTTTTTACTAAGATAGACCATATTCTGGTTCATAAAACAGGTCTCAATACATTTGATAGGATTCAAATCCAAGTATGTTCTCTGATCAGGAGGGAAGTAAATTAGAGCTAAATATAAAAGATATTTTGGAACCCCAAGATATTTGAAAATTATATAGCACACTTAAAATGCTTATGGGGCAGGGAGCGTGGGTGGCTCAGTTGGTTGCCTCTCTTTGTATTTATGTATATATATATCTATTAATTTAGAGAGTGCATGCCCATATGCAAACATATGTGGAGGGGCAGAGGAGAGAGGGAGAGCGAGAGGAGAGAGGGAGAGAAAAAATCCCAAGCAGGCTCTGTCAGTGCAGCACCCGACACAGGGCTCAATCTCACCACCGTGAGATCATGACTTGAGCTGAAATTAAGAGTCGTACACTTAACCAACTGAGCCACCCAGGCACCCCCATCTGACTCTTGATTTTGGCTCAGGTCATGATCTCATGGTTTGTGAGTTGGAGCTCTGAGTTGTACTCAACGCTGACAGTGCAGAGCCTGCTTAGGATTCTCTCTGCCTCTCCCCCTGCTCTCGTGCATGTGTGTTCTCTCTCTCTCTCAAAATAAATAAACATAAAAAAATGCCCATGGGTCAAAAAAGTAATCAAGAAATAAACTATAAAGTGTTTTGAATTGAACAGAAATGAAAAAAATCAAAATTTGTGAAAAGCAGCTAACATAGTTTTAAAGGGAAATTTATAGCACTAAATGTGTATTAGAAAAGGCTGCAAGCTAATGACCTCAACTTCCACTTTGAGAAATTAAGATGAGAAAGGTACTCAAAAGGAATATTAGGAAGAAGATAGTATTAGACATCACAGTGGAAATCAACAGAAAAATAATAGAGATAAATCAGAAAAACTCAAACCTAATTCTTTGAGAAGATCAGTAAAACTGATACATCTCTAGAAAGACTCATTAGGAAAAAAAAAAGAGAAGACACAAATTACTAATATCAGGAATGAGAGTGGTAATATCACTATCGATTTTACAGATATTTAAAGGACAATAAAGGAGAATTTTATGCCAGTATTTTTCTACAACTTATCTTAAATAGAAAATATACAAACTACCAATGCCCATTCAAGAAGAAATAGGTAACCTTAACAATTCTACATAAAAGATATTGAATCTATGGTTCAAAACCCTTCTACACAGAAGGCTCTAGGGCCAGAGGGTTTCATGAAGATATTCTACTGAAAATTTAAGAAAGAAAGAAAAAAAAAAAAGAATTCTACACAAACTTTTCCAGTAAATTGAAGAGGATAAAATATTCTTCGACTCAGTCTGTAAGACAGCATGAGTGATACCACAACCAGACAGACATTACAGTCTGTGTGGATCAGTAGTCCTCACGATCATAGATACAATATTCTTAACAAAGTTTTATCAATCAAATTCACTAATATATAAAAGAATAATACACCACAAACAAGTGGTGTTTATCTCAGGAATTCAATGTTGATTTAACTTTTGAAAGGGAAACAAGTGAAATCACCAATTCAACAATACAGATTAGAAATATTTTAAATGTCATCTCAATAGATGCAAAACAAAAACCCAAAACATTTTGGGAAAATTCAACTTCATTTCTGATATAAGTACCCAGTAAACAAAGAACAGAAGTAAAATTCCTAACAATAATGGATATCTTTAAAAAATGCATAGCTTACGCCAGATGTAATGGTAACACTGAATACTTTTCTCCAGTGCTTTTCTTGAGTCTTGTTTGGAAGGCTCAAGAACCAGACGAGGATGTCCATTTTTCTATGCATTTTACTGGAGGGGCTAGGCAGTATGATATAGCAAAAAAGAAAGGGGGAATAAAAAGACCCCCAGATAAGAAAGGAACAAGTCAAATTATATTTGTGCATGGCATAATTACCTGTGTTGAAAACCTTGTGAAATCTACAAAAAACTGCTAGACTTAGTAAGTGAATTTAACAAAGTTTTGGGGTAAAAGAACAATATACATAATTCAATTGCATTTTTATATGCTAGCAACAAACAACTAGAAATTGAAATAAAAATATGCTTTATAATAGCATTAAAATATGAAATATGGACAAATATGATAAAGGTTGCATGAGATCTATACTCTAAAAAGTTACAAAACAATGCTAAGAGAAATTAAGGAGTATGTAAATAATTGGAGAGGTATACTGTGCTTATGGATGGATTGAAAGATTCAATATTATTAAGGTTCTGTCCAAATGATCTGTAAGTCCAATCAAAATTGCAACAGACTTTTATTTTCTTTGTAGAAATTGGCAAGCTGATTCCAAAGTTCACATGGAAATGAAAAGGACTTAGAATACTTACTCAAAACAACATTGAAAAAGGACAGTGTTGGAGGATTTACTATAAAGCTATAATAATCATGACTGGTATTACCATAAAGATAAACAAGTCAGTGGAACAGAATAGAGTTGAGAAACAGACACATATATATGTCAATGATTTTTGACAAAGGTTCAAAGACAGTGCAGTGGTGAGAGAATTTTTTCAATAAATGGCACTGGAGCAATTGTGTATCCATATAAAAGAAGCAGAAAAAGAACTTCAGCTCTCACTTCATGCCATATAAAAAATTAACTCAAATGGATCATAGACCTAAAATAAAATCTAAAATGAAGGCCTAGAAGAAAACATAGGAGGACATCTTTACCTAGGGTTAGATCTGCATCAAAAGCATGATTCATAGGGGGAAAAAAACAAACAAACTGGATTTAATCATATTAAGAAAGTCTGCTTTTCAAAAGTCACTATTAAAAGAATAAAAAGACAAGATATAGACAGGGAGGAAATATTTGTAAATCACATATTTGATGAAGGATTTGTATCCAGAATATCTAGAAAACTTCAACATTTAATTGTAAGAAAATAACCTTTCTCCCTTGGGTAAAAGGTTTCAATAGACATTATACTAAAGAAGATGTATTGACGACCAGTGCCTCCATGCTTTTTGATCAACATTGTTAGTCAAAAGGAAAATACAGATTAAAACCACAGTGTACTACCATTGTTCATCTGTGAGGATGTCTAAAATAAAAGTTATTGGTCATACCAAGTGTTGGCAGTATATGTGGCAGCTGGGACTCGTATACACTGCTGGTGGGAATGTTAAATGATACAAAAGATTTTTGAAAACAGTTTGCAGTTTCTTAAAAAGTTATACATCTACAGATGACCCATTCATTCTACTTCTAGGTGTTTGTCCAAGAGGCGTGAGAGCATGTTCCATGTAAAGACTTGTCCAAGAATGTTCATAGCAGCTTTTTTTGAATTGCTTAAAAGGCTAAACAACCTGAGTGTCCATCAACAGTTGAATGGATAAACAAATTGTGGTATATCTATACAATAGACCATTGCTCAGGAATAAAAATAAAAAATATATATCTGCAGCATAGATGAATATTAAAGCAATTACTCTGAGTGGAAGAAGCCAAATATAAAGAGGACATACTGTATGATTCCACTGTAAAAAAATTTAGAAAATGCAAAGTAATCTATAGTGATAGCAGATAAGTGGTTGCCTGGGAATGGGGTGAAGGGGGGAGGGGCAGGAGAGCGGGATTATTAAGGGGCATGAGGAAACTCTAAATTGATTGTGGTGATGGTGTCATGAGTGCGTATCTCAAAATTGATCGTATTGTACACTTTAAACATACAGTTTATTGCATGTTAAATATACCTCAATAAAGCTGTTAGGAAACAGCAAAAATATATTCAAGCAACTTATGTTTCTTAACACAATGGATTAAATTGTATACCTGGATCCAAATATCCATACTTCTATAAATTAAAATTGAGACTTATTAAAATAAGAGGGATGTTCAGGGCTCTGGGGTAGCCTAGAAAACTCAACAGCATACAACCAATAGTGTTTTTATTTCTTTAAAAAAATTTTTTTAGAACATTTATTCATTTTTGAGAGAGCCAGAGCATGAGTGGGGGAGGGGCAGAGAGAGAGAGGGAGACGCGGGATCTGAGGCATGCTCCAGGCTCTGACCTGTCAGCATAGAGCCCAGTGCAGGGCTTGAACCCTCAGACTGCCAGATCATGACCTGAGCTGAAGTTGGACACTTAACCTACTGAGCCACCCAGGAGTCCCTTCTTTCTTTTATTTTAATGTTTATTTATTTATTTTGAGAGAGAAAACACTAGTGATGGAGAGGCAGGGAGAGAGAGGGAGAGAGAGAATCCCAAGCCGGCTCTATGCTGGCAGCACCAAGACTGATGTGGGGCTCAATCCCATGAGCTGTGAGATTACGACCTAAGCTGAAACCAGGAGTTGGGTACTCAATGACTGAGCCACCCATGTGCCCCTCAATGTTTTTCTGTCCTTACATTATATTATGCAAATAATTAGGCAAGGATGCATTTGCTGTAGAAGATGCCTTCCAAATTCTGAGCCACATTCTGATTTATTAGGTCTGGGTTGCTTGAGACCAGGAATCTGCCTTTTTAATAAATCCCTTAGGAGATTCTGAGGCAGATGAGTCATGGGTGGCACTAGAGAAACAGTGGTCAAATTCTTGGCAGCATCAAAATCTCTTGTTTGGAGCTTGGCTTGTGTTTAGTTCTCGTTTACCTGGCTAAACTAGTAGTATCTTCTATTGGGTAAGACCTACCTGCCCACCTTTGGACAGCATCAATGCTCAGAAATATTGTTACAACATTACATTTGGGGATAACCCCAGTGGCGTAATTATGGCCACAGAACAACCACTTAGTCATGCAATCCAGGCCCTGCCCTCGGTACAGAACATCCATCCCTCTTAGACCATTTCAGGCAAGTAAAGGCTGGGCTTTGGCAGCCCAGGGGTAGGGAGGTCTTGCTTGCTGCAGGCTCTGATGCCAATGACTCTTAGCCAGGAAATTATTTTCTGGGTTTCACAGTTTTCCTCTTGAAGTGCCCCTCGTTGCTGTGACTTGTGCGGTTTAATGGATTAAGTCACCCCTCTACTTAAAACATTCTGGAAGCTTTCCATACCTGTCAGGATAAAACCCAAACTCCTGACCTTGGCCAATAAGCTCTGCATGATCTCCGCCCTGACTGCCCCTTCCACTGCACCTCCACCAAGCACCAGGCAACCTTGCACTTGACTCTAAGTGCTTAAACACACCAAGAAGTCCCTTCCCACTTCTTTCATGCCTTCCCTCTTCCTAAAAGCTTTCTTAGGCCCCTTTGTGTCTGTCTTCTCTCATCCTTTACACCTCATCAAGATGTCACTTCCTCAGGGAGACCTTCTCTGACCAGCCTCTCTGAAGTTGGCTCTCTCCTCTCCCCAGTTATTCTTTGTTCCATCTCTCATCACAAGTTGTAATTATTTTGTTCAACTTTTTAGATTCTCTTCACTAGAATGTTAGCTCTGCTTTGCTCATCACTATATCAACATTACTGGTTGAATAAATGAATTACTCCTCCAGGATCCCCTAATTTTTATAAATGCTATGAAGGTTTTAGGCTTCAGTGTTTTCACAACTGTTCAGAAAAGCTCTTTGTTTAATGAGTGACAGCTCTCCTTGCCCCTCTCCCCCTGAAAAAAACCCCCCCAAAATCCAAAAAACAACAACAAATTTTGAGTGCAGCAAAACAGAAAAGCATTCAGCGCACATAGAGGAAAACAGATATACATTTGCTATCAAACTATCTTGCCTGTCATGTTCACCTCGGAGTCAACTCCCATGTGGGGAAATGGTTCAGAAATTGAGTTCAGGATTTAGTTGAGTCCAGTCCTGGCTTTTGGATTCTCTGGTTATTTTTGATAGGCCTGTAGGGAGGACTGGGCTCCTGGTAGTGTGGCTGGGGTGGGGTGTGGCTACATGACCTCTGACTTCTTGGCTTTTCCAGGCAGATGGGAAATGAATGATCTTGATCATATAGTGTGGAGACCACCACACTTGAATGCAAGCTCTGAAGCCAGAAAGATAGGTCATAATCATGACTATTCCTCTTTTTATTGCTGAGTTTGATATTTGAAATTAACAAAGCCAGAAGCCTAATGACAGGTGTCACTCTATGGGCCACAAGAAGGTGTGACCCCAGTTGCTAAAGGGCTGAACTTCCTTGAAGGAGATGCATTTGTGGAATCTCTTTGACTCCATACTTTTTCTCTCAAAACATTTTCATTTTACTTCCAGTTGTTTTTCTCTCCTTTTTTCATCTTCCTTTATCTCTTTTTTATTTTTACCAGATTTTTTTACCTTTCATATCCAGGTCACTTTTTAGTTTTTCCTGTCTGTCCTTCTCTTTCTTCTCTATCTCCATGGCTCATCTCCTATCTCTCAAATTTTAATCCCCTTCTTCCTTTCCTTGTCTTCATTTAAGATCATCCAGTGAAGCCAGGGACATTCTTTTCTCATCACTTTGAATCTAACCTTGTCATGACTGGCTATATTAACCCATATATAAATTTAAAATGATATGCTGTTCTGGTCAATTGAGTACTTTTTAAATCGTTGTGATATGTTCCTCTTAATTTCAGCAAATGATTTTTGCCTTGAATTCTACTTTGGTATTAATTTAGTTGTGGCAGCTTCATTTTGGTTAGTATTTGCATAGTGTATTTTTTTTCCATCTTTTCAACCTTAAAAAAATTTTTTTTAAGTTTATTTATTTTGAGAGACACAGAGACAGCATGAGCAGGGGAGGGACAGAGAGAGAGAGAGAGAGAGAGAGGTAGATAGAGAGAGGGAGAATTCCAGGCAGGCTCCACATTGTCAGTACGGAGCCTGACTCAGGTCTTGAACTGATGAAACCATGAGATCATGACCTGAGCTGAAACCAAGAGTCAGAAGCTTAAACAACTGAGCCACCTAGGTGCCCTCTTTTCAACCTTTATGTATGATTATATTCAATGAAAGTCACTTGTAGGCAGTATGTATTTTTGGAGTTTTGGGTTGTTAGCTTGTCTTAGAATCTTTCTCTTGCAACTAGAGTATTTTGTCCATCTGTCCTTTAATCTATTTATGGATATATTGGGGTTTAAATCTACATACTATTTTATGTTTGTCTCACCTAGGTATTCTGTGTGTTCTCACCTTCTTTGCTTTCTTTTTGACTTATGATTTAGTATTTCATTTTCTATCTCTATTCATTGTATCATAGTTATATTTTGGTGATAATTATAGTAGATACTTAAAAAATTTACATATACATCTTTCACATAATAAGTATAAAATAGAACTTCCATCACTCAGTAGTTAAAGCAAAGCCTAGAATACTATATATTTTCCCCCTTTGAATTTACATGCTATGATGATAATTTTTAGATATTTTAAGTCTTACAAAAAAAAATTATTATTTTATATAGTAGTTATTCATTTAGCTTACCCACATATTTACCCACATATTTTCTGTTGCATTTTATGTCTTCCTGCATCTTTAAGGCTCTGCTGGGGATGGCTTCTTTCTGTGTATAGACATTTCCTTTAGTTCATGTCTGCTGACAAATTCTCTTCAGTTTTATTTGTGTGAAAGATGTCTTGATTTCATTGACAATTTTCAGTGACATTTTGGCTGGGTATAGGAATTTGGAATGGAATGGCTGTTATTTCCTCAGCACTTGTAAGGTATCGTTATAGTATTGCCAGACTTCTGCTGTCTTTCATTGGAAGTCAGATGTGAGTTCTGTTGTTGCTTCTGGCATATTTCCTGTTTTAATTCAAAGACCCTCCTTTTATATTAACCATCAGTTTTTTTTAATAAATAGGTAAGATTTAAAAATAATTCATTTGATATTTTTCCTGCTTGATATTCATAGTGAGTACTTTTCGAATTGTGCTTTTTTATGTGTTAGCAGATTTGGAAAATGCTCTTATATATTGTTGTTCCTCCATTCTCTCTTCTTCTATGACAACAGTTATACTACTTAGGCCTTTTCTTCATAACAGTCTTGATTTCTTGTCTGTTCTTTTTCTATTTTCTATACTTTTATCTTTTGGTGTTTTGTTCTGGACATTCTGTTCTGACTTTATTTTCTAGTTCACTAATTAACTTTTCAGTTGTATTTAATCTGTTGTTAAGACCTTCTATTAATTAAAAAAATTAGTTACTATAACTTTTTTAGTTTTAGTATTGTGTTTTTAGTGTATTTATTTCCTTCTTCTTAGTTTCCAGTTGATTGCCCCGATTTTCCATTTTGGATTTAATTCTTGAATATGCTAAGCATTGTTATTTTAAAGTCTATGACAACTATTATCTGGGACCTACTGTATGCTTGGTTCTTTTTGATTGAGTACCAGGTATTGCATATGAAAAAAAGTAAAGGTAATTTGAGGCTTAGCATAAAGTATCTTAACTTTAGACAGGATTTAATATACCTGTTACTAGAAATTAAAGCCCCTTAGAAATCTAGGCTTGCTTTAATCTTTTTGTTTTGTTTTGTTTTGTTTTGTTTTTTGAGAGAGAGAGTGCACAAGTATGAGCACAAGGGAAGGGAGGAGAGAGAGGGAGAGAGAGAATCTCAAGCAGCCTCCATGCCTAGTGTGGAGTCTGATATGTGCCTCGATCTCATGACCAACTATTAGATCATGACCTGAGCCAAAATCAAGAGTTGGATGCTTAACTGACTAAGCCACCCAGGTACTGTAAGGCTCACCATAATCTGATCAGCAATAAATGTTCAAACTTGTCTCTTGGTTCCTATGAGAACTGCTTTATTTTTACTATTTACTTATTTAAATGTTTATTAAAAATTTTTTTAATGTTTATTTTTTGAGAGAGAGAGAAAGAGCACGAGAGCACATGAGCATGGGAGGGACAGGGAGAGAGGGAGACACAGAATCTGAAGCAGGCTCCAGGCTCTAAGTTGTCAGCACAGAGGCTGACATAGGACTTGAACTCATGAACTCTGAAATCATGACCTTAGCTGAAGTTGGAGGCATAACCAACTGAGCCACCAAGGCGCCCCAATGTTTGTTTGTTTGTTTGTTTGTTTCTTTCTTTCTTTCTTTTTTTTTTAACATTTATTTATTTTTGAGACAGAGAGAGACAGAGCATGAGCGGGGGAGGGTCAGAGAGAGAAGGAGACACAGAATCCGAAACAGACTCCAGGCTCTGAGTGGTCAGCACGGAGCCCAACGCGGGGCTCGAACTCACGGACCGTGAGATCATGACCTGAGCCAAAGTTGGACGCTTAACCGACCTAGCCACCCAGGCACCCCTGTTTATTTCTTTTTGAGAGAGAGAGAGAGAGAGAGTGGGCCTGCACAGGCACACACACAATTTGGAGAGGGGCGGGGCGGGGGGCAGCAGATCTGAAGCAGGCTCTGCACTGACAGCGGTGAGCCTGATATGGGGCTCGAACTCACAAACCACAAGATCATGAACTGAGCTGAAGTCCAATGCTCAACCGCCTGAGCCACCCAGGTGCCCCCAAAATGGTTTATTTTTTGATTCAACTTTATTCTTATGTAAGGTTATATCCCTTTCATCTACCAACCCAAAATTCAGGGATTTACTAACCTCTCTGCCTTAATGGATCCTGAGACTGATTTTTTTGTTTCCTGTTGTAAGACAGATTGTCACAAGGTCTTCAGTTTTACACCTCTCAACCATCTACCTGTACTGGAGTTGGCTGAGCCCCTGGAGTCTGGGGAAAAGTAGCCTCAAATGCCAGACTGAGTTTTCTGGGTTTCCTTTTTAATCCTCACACTAGGTCCTGTAATTCTTTCCTGTCTTGGAACATCTCCAGTGCCAGGTTAATTTTTGTATATTGCCCAGATTTTCGGGTTGTTCTCTGTATGAAGGTTTGTTCAAATTTCCTAGTCTACCAGTACAAGCACGCACAGCTATTATGTTGCTGTGTAATCCTGGACAAAACATTTCCCATCTCTGGACCTCAGTTTTCATACCTATATGATAAAAGGGTTAGACTGGAAGACCTCCACAAATTCGTCTTTCAGCCAATGTCAGCATTATTCTTGATCTGTAGGCTGTATGCATCAGACCTGTGGGTTAGACTGTCCATTTTATAGGGAAGGCCTAGTTCTTTCTACACAGGACTGGCATCCTGCTCCACCTGGCCAAGGTGACTAGTAAGGCTTTAGAATGCTGACAGTGAGCACAACTGTTACTTTTGGGAGATCGAAAACATGTACTATAATGCTAGAATACAGCTAGCTTGAAATAAATACCCTTCTATCCATACTGGTGTGAAATGTAGGCAGGGATGTTTCATTTTTCTCTCAACTCAGAAATAGGAAGGACTCCCCAGGGCTATTTATCACAGCCAGAAGGGAGATAAATAAAGAACAGGGATGTTGTTAATTTACTCAAACCCCAAACTCAAAGTCCCTTTGATGGAGCAGGGGCACTGAGAGAGCCCTGATGTAAGGTTTCTGGTGAACCATCTGGAATGTCTGCCACTCATCTCACTCTACATGAGTGTGTGCGCAAACACACACAGACACACACACACACACAAACATATACACACACACCCCAAACACGTGTGCCTAATGATGACCATGTTACAAATGGACACATCTGGTGGAAAGAGTTTCCAATATGAATTTGAAAGCACTATCACTTTCATTCTAAAGGACTAATTTCATTACATTTTCCTCTGGTTCTTTATTTTTACTTATTTATTTTTATTTTTATTAAAAAATGTTTATTTATTTTTGAGAGAGAGAGAGTGCAAGCATGAGCAGTGTAGGGGCAGGGAGAGAGGGAGACCAGAATCCCAAGCAGGCTCTGCCCTGTCAGTACAGAGCCCAACATGGGGCTCAAACTCATAAACCATGAGATCATGCCCTGAGCCAAAATCAAGAGTTAGCTGCTTAACCAACTGAGCCACACAGGCTCCCCCTTTATTTTTTTTTATGTTTATTTATTTATTTTGGGGGGGGGTGGAGACAGGCAGAGAAAGAATCCCAAGCAGGCTCTGCACTGACAGAGCCTGACATGGGGCTCGATCCCATGACCTGAGCTGAAATCAAGGGTTAGACGCTTAACATACTGGGCCACCCCAGCACCCCTGGCTCTTTAATTTGAAGAGCACTTATCATTGCTTTTTTTTTTTTTTTTAATGTTTATTTATTTTTGACAGAGACAGAGACAGAATGCAAGTGGGTTAGGGGCAGAGAGAGAGGGAGACACAGAAGCAGAAGCAGGCTCCAGGCTCCAGGCTGCGAGCTGTCAGCACAGAGCCTGACGCGGGGCTCGAACTCACGAGCTGTGAGATCACAGCCGACCTGAGCCGAAGTTGGATGCTCAACCGACTGAGCCACCCAGGCGCCCCAACATCATTGCTTTTTAATATACTATTGCAGAGCTCCAGCTCTGAGAAGGAAGTTCTCTAGTACTGCCTTAGCTTCCTTTGGGTTAAGACAGATTTTGGGACCAAATTGCCTGAGTTCAAATCCTGACTTCTCCAAATGTACCATCGCAGTTAATGTTAAATTTCCTTGTGCCTTGGTTTCCTCGTGTATAACATGAATATAAGGAATAGTACCTGTGTCCTAGGACTGTTGTGAGGATTAGATGAGTGAATCCACATGAAGTGTGCAGGAGGGTGAGGTGTTGATTCAGAGAACTGGTGTGTCAACCCTTCTGTACTGATACAGTATGTGTAAGCCCCAGAGGCCCATAGGCAAGAGGTGAAGTGAACTAGGCAGAGCACTGGATTCAGGGTCAGAAGACCTGCTCTTGTGTCAGACTGATTTTTGGGTTAACCCCCAAAACTTTTGGACCTCAGTTTAGTCTTCACACCATTCCTAGAAAATAGGACAGTAACACTCCTGCCTACCTCACAGGGGGAGATCATAGATGAAGTGATGGATGTAGAAATTTTTTGCAAAAGTACTAAGTGCTATATAAATATGAGGTACTGTTACTGAAGGTGATGGAACACTCATGATCCTTTGTAGGGAGAGATGAAAAGGAGAGGCGACTGTTCTGTGGGGCTGCCTGGGGAAGGGATCTGATGGTTCCCTAGATGCAGTGTTGTATTCCATTTCTTTTCACCCAGGGTCTAGTCCTATAGACTCTGAACTTGCTATCTGGCAATGTGTCCATTTGGCCGAGCGAGGAAATTCCCAGGCTCTTGCTCCAAAGAGCCTGCAAGAAGATTAAAAGTCCTTCTGGAGTGATGACGTGGGACAGTAACCCGGCATGGGGTGGGCCAGATACTGGGGGGCCAGATTGGGTGTGGTCAGAGCCCTGAGGTGGGCACAAATGAAAGGTCAGGAGAAGTGGTATATTAGTTTTCTGTGGCTGCTGTAACTAACTACAAACAGCAGACTTTTTTTTTTTTTTTTTTTTTTTTTTTTTTACAGGTCAGGAGGCCAGAAGTCTGAAATCACTGTCAGTGGGCCCAAATCAGTTATTGGCAATCTCACGCTTCCATGAAGGTCTTAGGGACAAGCCTCTTCTTTGCCTCTTGCAGCTTCTGGTGGCTATGGGTATTTCTTGGCTAATTCCAATCTCTGCTTCTGTGGTCACGTTGCCTTTTCCACCTTTTCTGTCTTCTGCATCTTTCTTGGAAAGACAGTTGTCATGGCATTTAGAGTCCACACAGATAACCTAGGATAATGTCCTCATCTCAAGATCTTTAAGTTAACCACATCTACAAGGACACCTTTCCCAAATAAGGTAGCATTTACAGATTCCAGGGATTAGAATGAGGATATCTTTGGGGGGCTGTTTAGCGTATTACAAGTGGTAAGGCAGGAAATAGGGAGAGCAGGAATTAGCCCACACAGGGGAATTCCTGGAATGAAGGCTAAAAGAATCTGCCTCATTGAGGCAGAGGAAATTAGACAAAATGGGAACAAAAATATATCTATGGGGTGAGTAACAAAGGAGCCTTTATAATTTCCTAACCGGAATGAAGTAATGGTATTTGCCAAAGACCTACTAAGTGCCAGGTACTGTTCTTGGGAATGGAAAGAAAGCATGAAGTTTGCATTCATTAGATGAATGAGTAAATAAAGGGATTAATAACTGAGAACATTCTTTGCTTAGCAAGGAAGGGCTTTGTTTCTCATTACATCAGATATCAAAGCTATCAAGAAGAGCTAAGCCCTCAAGGATGTGCAGTTGGAAATCAGAGAGCAGGTACTCTGCCTGGAGTGGGGTCTCTGGGGTACAGGAAGGCCTACCCTCTCTTCTAGTGGTGGGGAGGAGAAGTGTTTATTTAACTGAGTAGGTTCTCAGCCCTGGATGTGCATTGATCACCCGAGGAGCTTTTTAACAAATGCCCAGACCCTACCTTCAGAGATTCTGATTCAAGTGATCAGGGTGGGCTGGCCATCTATATATAATATAAGCTTCCCTGGTGATTCTAATGTGGATGAGAACTGGGGTTAGCTTTTCTTTGATTTGGAGTCAGACTTGGCTAAAATCAAGGCTCTGGGAGTTTCTTTACGTTGTGTGATCTTCTTGGCATATCATACAACTTCTCTGAGTCTCTGTTTACTTATCTGTAAAGTGAGGATAATACTACTTACCTTATATATTTCTCTAAGGATTAAAGTAGAAAATATTTGCAAAGTGCTGACCATGATATCTGGCACGTGGTAAATACTCAGTAATTATCTTTATAGCCCCCACTGAGGTAGGGATTATTGTACCCATTTTATAGATTCAGGAATTGAGGTTCAGACACGTCAAGTTAACTTGTTCAAAGCCACATTTTTAGTAAATGGCAAATATAAAATTTAGCCCAGACTTCCTTTAATGACCTTCAATTCTACCTAGTCTTTTTGACAATGGAGTGTTAAAACCCACTACTCTACTCTCTTTGGCCTCTGTGGCTGTGAAGGAGCTCATCTGTTAAAGCTCTGGTTTTCCCTCAATACTTAGGAATTTAGGGTGGGAGAGAAGCCCCACCCCCACTTTCCCTCCTAGCCCCATCATTTCTTACTCTGAGATAAATTGGACATGAGATTGCTGTAGAGAGGTATAGCAGGCTGAATAAGGGCCCCCCAAAGATATCAGTTCCTAATCCCTGGAATTTATGAACATTCCTTCTATGCCAGAATCTTTCCTGATGTGATTACATTAAAGATTTTGAGATGAGAAGATTTTTCTGGAATTTCCAGGTGGGCCCTAAGTGCCATCACAAGTGTTCTTAGAAGAGAAAGATTTGATATCTACATAAATACAGAGGAGAAGGCAATACAACCACAGAGGCAGAGATTGGAGTGATAAAGCCATAAACCAAGGAATGCCCTTGGCCACCAGGAGCTGGCAGAAGCAAAGTGGATTCTCTCCTAGTCCTCTCTAAGGGAGTTTTGGCCCAGTATTACTGGTTTTGAACTTCTGGTCCCTACAACTGTGAAAAACTAAATTTCTGTTTTAAGCCACCCAGTTTGTGGTAATTTTTTGAGTAGCTACAGGAAACTACTGGAAGTTCTCTTTGGATTCCCCTGTGCTCTACAGTGGTACCTTCAGGTCACAATGAACCTGACTGGGCTCTACTTGTGTCTCTTTTGGCTGTCTGATCACTGGCTCCTATGCAGGGCCAATAGGGCCCTCAGGATGTGTGTGCACCTGCGGCCCAGGGCAGCACTGGCACATCCCTGTCCTTTCTCACCTGGGGAGTGGACCTGAGTCTTACCGACTCTGCTGCTACATGGAGAAAGCGTGTCCAGTATGGGTTGGGGCAGAGCAAAGGGGCTGACAGCTGCCCAAATCACCATTCCCTGCCTCCTTTTTGACATTGAGGGTCCCCAGCCAAATTTACCCTCATCTTCCCGACCCTGTTGCTCAAGGGCAAGGGCTTTCTGGAACAATTTTACTCAGTGCACCAGGAACAAAGGAGAAACCAAATGCCTTGCTTGGGAGCGACCCATATGGAGGAGGCAAGGCAAGGCCCAGTGACAGGATAATTGCTTAAATATCTGCTTTAAGTATAAAGGCAGACTCTACCTCCAGCTGGAGTTCAGGTTCCCACAGGTCATGAAAACAAAGAGGGGAACGGGAGAATTAAAGAGGAATAGAAATGGAAATGATTAGGAAAGATTGCCACTACTTACAGTGTGTGTGTGGGGGGGTGGTGGGGAGGTGGGGAGTAGAGAATTAACCCTTTTGGGATTGTGCAAGTAGGGTGTGGGCTCACAGCTCTTGGCTTTCCTTCTCAGGATGGGAAAGCTGGAGGCCTGGGCCCATGGGGGAAGTGTTCTGTGCCAGGGGGCAGCTCTCCCAGGACCCGGAGAAGAGGCTTGTGGGGCGTATTTAGGGCACTGTGCTCTGGGCAGTGCGAATTGGGAATAGCTTTGAGTGGTGGGGGTGAATCTGTGGGTAGCACATTCAGGTTTCCTTACTTTATCAGAATTCCTCCTTTCTGCTCTGCTGCTTGAGTATTGTCTTCTGGCTGGCGATGCCTCTTTATGCTTGATGTTTTTACTGAACCAGCACTCTGGCGCTCCCAAATTCCTGGGGATAGTTGTGGTGGGGATAGGGGTTTCTGCACCCACTGCCATAGCATTCTCTGTTTCTTCTTTGCAGTCCTCACTATGCTGGCAATTGTTACATTGATTATAATGATTTCATCTCCTCAATTCTTAGAAGCAGAAGTTTTCGTGTTTTAACATCTTTGGAATTAGGGCCTGGCTTACAATTAATGAGCATATTTAATGGGTATATTAGACATGGTTCCCAGAGCAATAGAACCAATAGGATCTCTCTCTCTCTCATTATATATCATATATCCTATCAAGTTATATCCTATCTATATATTTATATCTGTATCTATTCTTAGAGATTTTAAGGAATTGGCTTACATGGTTGTGGGGAGTGGAAAGTCTGAAATTTGTGCCCGACAGGCTGGAAACTCAGGTAGGATTTGTGTGTTGCGGTCTGGAGGCAGATTTTTTTTTTTCCTTTGGAACTTTAGTCTTTGCTGTTAAGGCCTTCAACTGATTTGGCCTACCCACATTATGGAGGGTAATCTGCTTTACTTAAAGTTCACTGGCTATAAATGTTAATTACATCTAAAAATTACCTTCACAGCAACATCTAGACTGGTGTTTGACCAAACCTGGGCACCATAGTCTAGCCAAGTTGACACATGGAATTAACCACCACAGGAGGATAGTCATTCGTTTATTTCTATTAATTAATTAATTAATTCCCTCCAAAAAAATCTTCTCTAGAAGTGTGTACAGTCTTGGTGGGTACCTTAAGCATTGGGCTATAATGGCATTTGTTTTGAGTCTGCCTTCTGGTAGGCTACGTGCTTGATGAAGGCAAGGGTCGTACCTGTTTGTTCACTCAGCGTCTTCAGTGCAGAGGACTGGTACGTGGTAGGTCCTCAGTATTGCTCACCTACCTGACCAGCCAGGTGGATAAGTAATAAATGATTTGGATTCAGGTGCTCCTTGGACCTTTAATTTCTTCTCTTCAGGGTTGTTACAGGGACTTTTTCCACTTCCTTTCCCCCCTCGTGAAGACTATACACTCCTTTCCTTCTCTCCATCTCCCTGTCTTTCTGGCTCCTTGTCCTCCCATCCCTTTGATTTGGCTAATGTTCTGTGCCTAATCATGTTAGCCAGCACTGGCATTATAGAGATGTTTGCAATCCAACCCAGGTCTGATTATGAGCTTCAGCAGCCCCAGGCTACTTTAAGAATGTGTTGATTGGTGGGGATGGGGAGCCCCCAGAGAGGACCAGCATTTTTGGCTGATGGAGCCGCCCACATGTGTGTCTGGGCACCGCAAGGGAGCCTGGGCCGGGTGGGTTTTGGTTCTCTCCTTGATCAGGCTCCTGGTGGGGTATTTATCATGGCTGGGCATCTAAGCCCTTCCTGATTGTATTAAGCCTCATGAAAGTGAGGCCCAAAACAATCCAGCTAGTGTGGCTAGTGCTGTAACCACAGCAAAGTGTGCCCTGTATTTCTTGTCATTCTCTGTTCGAGCTCATTTCAACTTTCTCCCCAACACCGGGAGTATAAAGAAACTGCCACGTGTTTCTCTGGTTTGCAAGCATTACCTCATTTCCCTTGTCTAGGATATTAATTCAGAAATATTTATTAAGTGATTTCAGGATTTGGGGCAATTTTGAAAGCATTCAGTTCAAATTCCAAGAAGGATGTCATGGGTTTGAAGGAAATTAGCTACTTCTCCCCTTCTCTCCATTTTCTCAAAAGCACTCTGTATTTTTCTTTAGAGCACTTTGCTTTCTTGTTGTTGTTCCTAAATTATTTAGATTCATTCCGTCGTTGTCTGTCTTCTCTACTAGACTGTAAAAATCTCCATCTGGGCAGGGTCCACGAGTGCTGTCTTCACCGCTGTATTCCCAGGGGCAGGCACAATAAATTCTTGACCATCTATTGACTAATTTTGATTAACAAATGATATGGCATTCCACTTAGAAGGCATAATTAGGTTTCAGAAAGTTTGTACACAGGAGGAAGGAATATTCATGTGTGAAAACTGGATCCGTGGGATCAGGCTAAAAGCTCACGCTGTATCTCAAAGAGCCTTAAAGTGATCCTTTCTTGTGTTCCTTGAAAAGATCTGAGACAAGTCTATGTGAGTCACCATCCCTAGGGAGGCCAGTGTGAAATGAAATTACTTCAGGTTATACAATTGTGAGGACACACATCCCCATGTTTGTGTATATTGTACTATGCTGTACTCTGCTAAAATGTGCGGCTCTGTGAATCAGACTTCCTGGACTCCTCTCTTGGTTCTACCAGTGTTTAGATGTCCTACATGAATGTCATATGGCCTTCAGAACAATATTTGCCATCTCTGTGCCTTAACCCATTCATCTTATTAAAGGGGATAATAATAGTCTTTACCTCGTAGACTTGTTTTGGGATTATGTGAGATAATTTATATAAAGTACTGAGGTCAGTGCCTAGCTCAGAGGAAAGTGAATATCAATTATTGTTATTATTTGCATATATATATGATAGTGAAGCTGTCTTTGTATGTACAGCAAGTTGAAAAAAAGAGAGAGAGAAGGGTAAGTTTTTTTTAAGGAGGAAAAACTCCAGTTACGGAAAATGGTATGTGGGCTCTACCTGTAAATGGAAATGAGGCTGATAGCCCAGGACACAGCAATTTAGGGAGCAAGGAGAGGAGGGGGGAGTATGGAGAAGATATATACTGTCAAGGATGTGTGCTAGCAGGGAATGGGGATGATAGAAAAAGAAAGATACATCCAGTCATTGAGTAGTAGTGTAAGTGGAGTTGACTCATTTGGCATCTGGCTGCTTCCAACCGTGTTCACCTGGCATCAGCACAACCGGTCATTTCAATCCAGAAGTTCAGTCCAGCAAACATTCGGGGAGAGCTGGTGGCCTGCCTTTGTGAGGCCCAAACTCTAAATCGTCATTTGGCCCTGGAGGCTTTTGGGATTGGGCAGTTGTGACAGCAGCATCTGCCAACTGCGCTCCCCACTTCCAGGACAGTTATTAGGGTCAGAAACTGCATTGCCCAGCAATTACTTAGCAGGGACCAAAATACTGATTCCAGAGTACTCTTGTACTAAGACAGATTTGACCATAAATGATATCGTCTTGCTGCTCAGAGCAAACACAAGAGCTGCAGTGATTCAGCCTTGTCATCATATCCTCAAATTCATTCAGTAGAGTGGGGTTCAAATACACTTTTATTTATTTACTTTTTTAAGACTATGGTAAGTGCTCTTTTAATGGTACCTTATATGACGACTGCTATTTTTTTTTTGAATTTTTACACACACTCATGTCGTGCTCTTGTATACATATGATGTTGCGTAGGCTGTATTTTCTGCATAAAACTTTAATTATTGATTTTACCTGTCCAAAACTTATGAATTGCTGTTGCCTTTTAAACACTTAAGTGGATTTTTTAATATGAAATTTATTGTCAAATTGGTTTCCATACAACACCAAGTGCTCATCCCAACAGGTGCCCTCCTCAATACCCATCACCCACCCACCCCTCCCTCCCACCCCCCATTAACCCTCAGTTCTCAGTTTTTAAGAGTCTCTTACGGTTTGGCTCCCTCCCTCTCTAACTTTTTTTTTTTTCCTCCTTCCCCTCCCCCATGGTCTTCTGTTAAGTTTCTCAGGATCCACATAAGAGTGAAAACATAAGGTATCTGTCTTTCTCTGTATGACTTATTTCACTTAGCATCACACTCTCTAGTTCTATCCACGTTGCTACAAAAGGCCTTATTTCATTCTTTCTCATTGCCACGTAGTATTCCATTGTGTATATAAACCACAATTTCTTTATCCATTCATCAGTTGATGGACATTTAGGCTCTTTCCATAATTTGGCTATTGTTGAAAGTGCTCGTATAAACATTGGGGTACAAGTGCCCCTATGCATCAGTACTCCTGTATCCATTGGGTAAATTCCTAGCAGTGCTATTGCTGGGTCATAGGGTAGATCTATTTTTAATTTTTTGAGGAACCTCCATACTGTTTTCTAGAGCAGATGCACCAGTTTGCATTCCCACCAACAGTGCAAGAGGGTTCCCATTCCTCCACATCCTCACCAGCATCTATAGTCTCCTGATTTGTTCATGTTAGTCACTCTGACTGGTGTGAGGTGGTATCTGAGTGTGGTTTTGATTTGTCAAATACACTTTTAGAAGTAAAAACCAAGTTGGCATATTCCCTTCCAAATCTTCCCCTCAACTGGGCCCATGGAGGAGTCCCTGGCCAATTCAGGATTTCTTTTTAGTGCCTTTAACATGAAGGACTCGATTTTAATTGATGTATATTATTATTATATTGGAAAGTAATATATTACAGATATTACTGTGAAGTGTTTTTCTGTCCCAAAGAACTTTTCACGTCAGTTGGGTTATTTGATTTTTTCAGCAACCCTGTGAGGTAAGTTGGGTAGAAAAGTATGTTATTAATTTCTAAACATATAATATGTTTAAATATTTATAGCATATAATATGTTATAAATGTTATTAATGGGGACTCAAGAAGGGAAAGTGATGACTTATCCAAAGATGCCCAGTGGCTAAACTGATGAAAATAATAGCTAATATATAGCAGTCACTGCATACCAGGCACTACAGTAAGTATTCATTCAGTCTTCATAGTGACCCAATGAGGAAGGTGTAGTTATCATCCCTGTTGTGCAGATGAGGAAACTGAGGCATAGAACGAGAAAGTCGATTGCCTTCTCTTCCAGCTGGTATGCGGTGGACCTGAGAGTAGAAGCCACGTGCCTGGGCTGCACAGTCTAGGCACTTCTGTTCTGCGATGTACTGAACGGTGCAGGCCGGGGGTGGGGGGGTTGGTCTCAGGAACTCTCAGGTGATTCTTGTAGTTACTGCCTCCCTTCCCTGCTCCATGTCTTCTGTAAGGATTTCTCAGTCTTAGACGGATAAAAGCGTGTTTTAAAATGTTAAGAAAGCAGAGATAAAAAATATCTTTTTATTTCTTACAAAAGCTAGGTCACCAGTTGGGGGAAGAAGACAGGAACCCCCTTCAAAATGATAAAGAAATGAAAGATTGAAGCTTCTGAGGAGGGAAAATGCCGCTGCAATTGTTGTCTCATTCTTTTGGTTGTTGCCAAGGACTCTTGTTGGCTTCCTGCTCTGTGCAGTTTTATTTTGTTGAGGTAGGAGGAGGCGTCTCAGGGCTCAGTTCAGCCTCACGGTGGGGAAGGAGGGTGGTCTGTGTCAGTCGCTGTTTTCTTTCTTTGTGAACTTCACGCACATGTTGGCAGCAACTGCATTGGAGATTGTGCAGGTAAGAGTTTTAGGGCCACTGGTTGCTCCTGCTCTTTGAGTGAGCTCCTAGGTTGGTGGGATGTGGAATTCATGGGAAAGCTGTAAAGACGTTTGGAAAGAAAGAATATTTTATTTTATTTTATTTTTAATGTGTATTTATTTTTGAGAGAGAGAGACAACGCAAGCGGGGTAGGGGCAGAGAGAGAGAGGGAGACACAGAATCCGAAGCAGACTCCAGGCTTCGAGCTGTCAGTACAGAGCCCACTGTGGGGCTTGAACTCACAAACCATGAGATCAGGACCTGAGCCAAAGTCAGATACTTAACTGACTAAGCCACCCAGGGCACCCCAAAAAGGTATTTTAAAACCTTAACTTCTCTTTGTGGACTGTAGGTGTTTTTGGTGCTAAGGGTTTAGGATGTTCTCTTCAGAAATGAGGTCCTTATAACCAGGAGTCCAAAAGGCATTTTTCAGGGCTATTCTGAGACACTTAGAATGCACTGAGAAGTAGGTAGCTGATGTTTGATTCTTTGGACCACCAGGTGTTGTGCTGACTGAAATAATTCATTGTTACTCTCAGTGTATGGTTTGGAGAAAATACCATTTTCTAAGTGGCAGAAATTCTCCCACGGAAGAGATTGCTTTTGGTTGGGTGGGAGTGGAATGGGGAAGTGAGTGGGAATTTTCAGGGCTGCAAAATGCTCGTAAGTTTGTTTCTTGCCTGACTTCACAGGCAGCAGGATAACTAACTCAGATAACTCCATGGGGGCCTCACCTGGGTTTCCTGTATGGTGTCTAATTTTCTTCCTGCCTGAGTTATTATGTAATCACATTATGTTGTCAAAACTTGGATGGTGGGAGAGAATATGGTAATAGAGAGAGACCCCAATTCCCTGGGCACTTCTGCTTAACATGACTTTTATGACCTTTGGCATAAGTATTAACCTGAGAATGCCAACTTTGTCATGTCTACAAGCATGTGTGCATGGGTGGAGGAGGTGAGATGGGGGTGACATTAGACATGTATTATAGTAGGCACGATGCCAAGGCAGACAATTGAAAAATGAAAATGTTTGCCAAACTAGTTTATTTGACATCTTCAGACAAATAAATGATGTTCCTTGAGAGAATTTTGTTTTTGAAAAATTGGAGTTGATAATCATGGATTTGCGTGCAGAAAATGTGTGCCTATAAATATGAAGAAGGGGTTTATGTATTGACGCTCTCTGAGGGTAATTCTAAACACTGCCCCCCACAGATTGTTATTCTTATTTATTTTTCATTGATTCATAAAATTGTAGGGGCGCCTGGGTGGCGCAGTCGGTTAAGCGTCCGACTTCAGCCAGGTCACGATCTCGCGGTCCGTGAGTTCGAGCCCCGCGTCGGGCTCTGGGCTGATGGCTCAGAGCCTGGAGCCTGTTTCCGATTCTGTGTCTCCCTCTCTCTCTGCCCCTCCCCCGTTCATGCTCTGTCTCTCTCTGTCCAAAAAAAAATAAACGTTGAAAAAAAATTGTAAGAATAACATAGCAATAATATTAAGCGAATTCAGAATAAGAAAAAAAAAGAAGAAACATCTCCCGCGATCTCAACATTTTGGTATCGTAACTTTTTTTCATGTTTGAATTTTCTCTTTTTGCTGTTGGCTAGCATATTTCTACCCAGTTGCAGTTCTAACTACACAGACTTTTAATTTACCCAATAACATTTGCAAACTGGAAGCAGCTTCAGTAGTAGATCCATGGACGGATGAGCAAGAGGGGACATTCAAGAGCATCTGGCCTGATTTCCTTGTTCTGTGGGTGAAATGGCAGAAGTCCAGAGAGGTGAAGAGTTTGCCTGAAGGACAAAGATTGGAAGTAGCTGAGCTGGGGCTCTTCTAGCGCAGTGCTGCTTCTGACCATCCCATGCTATCTCTGACTTTGTCCTGGGGAGGCTTGCCTTCAACACCTCTGTCTCTTCAGCTTGGCTTTTAAGCGTGTGCGTGTGTGTGTATGTGTGTTTACATACGTGTAAATATATGTTTATATTTATAGACGTGAATTACTATCTAATATATAGAGAAGCTTAATTATGGTGAACTCAATTTCATAAACAACTATAAAAATAGAAAATATTTGAAAAAATTGTTATGGGCCTCCAAAATTTGACATTTTCTCACATAATATTTTTCTTGCCAAGTCTGCTAAAAAAAGTTTTTTCTAAGATTTTACGCTATGTACTGTTAGGTTATTTATGATGGAATGCCACTGCCCAGAAATGTGAGGCCATACTGGCACTGGGAAGTAAGCCCACAGGAGATGGAAAAGAGAATAATAATGCCGTAGGGTGAGCTTATTACAATGGACAATTGTTTTCTCACAAAACTCAAGCTTATATAAACCTTAGTAAATGGGGAAACCACAAGTTTGTTGATTTATTTATTTACTTGGCTCTAAGTGGAAATAAAGATTGATTCCTCATTGAGGTAGAGGTTCTGGTTTTTGTTTTGTTCCCCCCCCCCCCCCCCCCTTTAGCAGAAGTCTATAGAAATGGTAGTCACCATCTTGGAATGTTTTGAATGCATCTAGATTAAAGCTTTCTCTCTTTTAGGTGCAGTTAGCCACACTTTTACAAATGAGTATAGAGAATTAAAGAGAATGAAAACATCCACCCAGATTTGCTTGAAAGGTAGATTTGTAGGTAACTATGGGGAGGGGAAATTTTTTTCCTAAACTACAAATCGTTTTTTGTAGTTAAAAGTATCAGTCAAAGACAAATATTTTTCCAGTTTCAATCAGCTCCTTGAAAGAACACTGCATGTTTTTCTAATGGAGGATACTTTTTGAATTTCTGAGTTCAGGAAGAGTAATGTATGCAGCACATCAGCACCTCCCCATCACAAAAATTAGTACTTGATAAATATTACTTAAGTGAATGGATTTTGTTCATTCAGTTCCTTTACTTTCTATCCTGTGTCCCCTGTTGGTACTCTCCAGAAACAGGACTTCTCTGTAGTTTGTATCTGTCAGGTGGACTAGGTTGTGCTGCAGTAACAAACTAGCCTAAACATCTCTGTGACTTCACACTCATGCTGCATATCCATTGTGGGTTGATAGGGAAGCTCTGTGCAATCAGTCACTCAGAGATTTAAGCTGATAGAGGCTTCATTTTAACATGTCTTCCCATAACACTGTTGTAAGGAGGAAAGATCATGGCAAATTGTGCTGCTCTTAAGTCATCTACTCAGAAGAGACACTTAACCACCTTCTGCAGTGGCAAATGCAGTGGCAAATGCATGGCCATACGTAGGTCAAACCCTACCATGTTGCTTGGAGGGAGGATCAAAATAAGTGGGAATAGCCCTCACGACTACAATGTGATTATGTGGTAATAATGGTGATTCAGGTGGACTTTTTCCTGAAGGCTTTAAAGTAGCTTCGGTATTCATACATAATGCACAATTAAGAGAGACAGGCAGGTTTCTGGTGCCATTGCTCTTGAAGGAAGTAGAAGGACATACAGAGGGAGAATTAGTGATGTCCTCAAAGCCGTGGAATGTGTTAGCAGAAATCCTGACGCTCAGACCCCTAGATTCCTGATGTCCAGTGTTCAGAACCACCTTCATGACTCACCTCAGTCTTTTCAGGAATAGCTCATTCCTTTAAGCATCTTGAGTCCAAGTCTCTGTGGTAGTGGGTGAGTTTGCAGTTTAGATGGTCTTTAGAATGATTAGTCTTCTGGAGCAACTCTGGGAGGCTGGACTAGGTAGACTAGAAATAAAATAAAATTGAGATTAAAGTCAGGTAGGTCTGGGTTTAAATTCCAGTTTTGTCCATTCCCTGTGAAACCTCAGGGGAGTTCCTTCACTTGTCTGAGATTCTGTTTCTTCCTGTGGGAAACAAGGGCAGTGTTTGGCATCCGGAAGTTTGTGGCGATGAGTGAAGGAGGAAGAGCCGTCCTGCGAGCAGGAGCTGTCGTTACTGGCATCCCCTGCATCGGTGGTTTTTGGTGTCCCACATGGAGAGCATTAGAACAGGCCCAGAAATATTGGGGCAGTGTTCCCAAGTGAGGCTGATATTGTTTCAAGGTAAATAAACTTGGTTTTTGTTTGTTGTAAGCCACTTTGTAATTTTGCTAAAATATCATTAAGTTCGAATAAGTTCCATCATACATTTTGAGGGCCTTTTTGTTTGTTTGTTTCATTTTTCTCCCCCCATGCTTGGAACTGCTTTTAGGGCAACCTAGTAGTCATGGTAAGGGCAACTAGGCACCAAGAAGTTACTTGAGTCAAACAGAAGTTTCTAAAAGCCATCTCATTTTAGCCATCTCTTTGGATACCCAGTGCCAGGGATAGCCTGTCTGCTTTACTTGTGGGGAAACTCTTGTCATTGTGATATAGCAGAGAGGAGTCACAGTCCCGAGCTGGCCGCCTTGTTGAAAAGCCTAACTTTGCTTTAGGCAAAAGATGGCTGGTCTCGTTTTCCCTGTTTAATGGGATACCAGCCTTTGCCAACTTCATCTGTTGTGGTTCATGTGGGTGGGATCACATGTTTCAACGGTATTACTGAGTGCCTTGTAGGTCTGATTTCACTCCGAGTTTCTCCTTGCTCCACTTTTTCAGTATATTGCAGAATGAGGCTGTTTGGACCAAAGTCAGGAGGAAAAAAGAAAACAAAACATCATTTTGAGTCAACAGTTGCTTAGTAAGTACCTGCTGACTAGGAATCCACCGCTTGTTTTGACTATTATAAGCCAGAAAACAGAATTCAAACTGGTTTAGGAGTGTAGATACCATCTTGGTTTTTTCAAAGCCCACAAATAAAATCTAATCTCTAAAAGTGTGTACCTGTTTGTAAAGACACATAAATATTGGGTCAAAATTTGAAATGTACCTAATTTTGCAACTCAAATTCCAAACTACTTATAACCTTGTTCCTTGTATTTTTCTTTTAAATACTCCCCCTGGTTTCTCCCCCTCACCCCGAGCTCTACCTGGCTTCCTCCTTCGCCTGTCTTTCTCAGATGCTGCAGTGGCTTTATGTATTAGCAAGCCCATTCAAAGCCAGGAAGGTTGATGCTGTTCCTTGAGCAGCTTGAATAAATGATAACAAAACATGACCTTTGCTCGACATCCCCTCCCCCATCCCTTTTTCTTATTTTTGGGGGTAATATACCGGGCAGACAAAAAAAAACAAAAAACAAAACAACTTACCAAACACAGAACTTTATGGCCAGAGACAATCTGGCTGCTGGAATAAACAGTCTGCTCCCTCGTTTACAATTCCATCGTGGGCTTAAATCCTGAGAAGCTCAAGGCTGGCCGCAATAGTTCTTGCTTGGCAGCGGGGAAGTCTGCCAACGTCCCATCAGGCTTGTTTCTTAAGCAAAGTTGTATAAGTTAACAGGTTTTATTGTTGGGGGTAATCTGGGGTTGTTCTTACAGGAGGAAGGGACGAGGCCCCCAGAGTGTTTGCCAGCAACAGCCCTTGGCTTTCCTCATTCCTGCTCCTCATTAATTTGTGTGAGCTCAGCTCGGATAACAAATGGTGGGGCAGGGGGATCCTATTCAGCCAGGCCTGGCCCTGGTAAGGCCTGTGAGCTAATTGCTCTAATTGAGTGGGAGGGACTGCCTTCCTCTCGATTCTGTCCCTGCCCTGTTTGGAGTGGAATGAATGGAGGCCCACTTCAGCTCCTGCTGGCAGCCCCTGCGGCCCGCTTGGCCATGGGATCCACTGCTGGGATCCACAGCACGGACAGCCCTCTTAGAACTGCTGCTCTGGTCCTTCATTGTGTGAAGAGGTATTCCAACAGGGCTCATTCTGGACTCTGCTCTCATGCTTTCCTTTTGGGTTGGGAAACATTCTGCTGTAATTTATATCTTGGAAACAGCATCAGAAATGTGTTAGCGGTCCACTCTGGATGGACAGATCATTTACAACTAGTACAATATATTATCAATGAGCTGCTCTTTAGGACCTGCTATGTAACAGACATGTAATGAAGCATAGGAAACATGGATTTCGTTTCCAAGCCCCAAAAAGGGAAAATGATTTCAGGGTAGAAAACCCACCCCAGGTGGGGGCAAGGGGTGGGGGGACAGGGGAAGTGTCTGTCTCTTTAAGACAGACTAGGAGGAAAACCAAAAGTCATCAACTCCGAAAGTAACAAATGAGAGCCCAGAGCTGTGGAGCTAATGTGCAAACTTGTTTCTGTCCTCTATGGCGCCATCATTTATTCAGGAGGTAGAAGCAGAAGATGGGGACTTGCATTTGCTTGATACTCAATTATACATTAGTGTACATCACTTGGCAATCTGTTCATATCAATTTAATTGGATTTTAATATTGCCTCTGATCTTGTTGTCCAATTAACAGTACTGGCTGGCAATAAAGCAGAACCACACACTATGTAACACCTTTGATCCCTGCCATATGGAGCTCTTCCATTGATTACCACATTTTCAAAAAATTTCACTCTCTCAATATGGGCTGTGATAAATGGGAGAAAAAGCACATCCCTGATGTGATAAAAATTTCACTTCAACTCGCAACTTCATTTATTTTGTTGACATTCGGCTCTGATTAAGAACAATAAAAAAATCATGCCCTGAATATCATATGCAAATACAACCCTGGGCATGAATCTAATCATGCCATGGGAGCATTACCATGACTAGCCTGGCATCGGCTCAATTTTTTTTAAAGTGACAGCATACACTTCTGGGCTCGCTGTGCAAAGTAGTCACCACCGCTATGTCATTTAATAAACATCTGATGTTTCGGTTCCCACCACGGCATGAAGAAAGCATTTGAATTTCTGCCTCTTACTATGAGGCCTCTATGTTCAGGTGATGGCTTGCACTGACCCTCTCCTAGCCCCATTCCCCTGTTCCCTGCTCTGGGAGAGCCAGGCAGCTGGGAGCTGGGATGGGGCGAGGTTCCTGGGTGACCCATCAGGCTTCTGCCTCCTCTAGGGGCCACTCCTCAGAATGGATAAGGCGGAAGGAGCTTTGGTTTGGAAAGGGCTGCAATGCCAAGGACAGGACCTGCTTGCTCTAGGAAGCTTGTGAATGTGTGTGTGTGCCAGCTTCCTGTTTGCCTCTTGGAGTTATGCAAGCAATTACAGCTTAATGCCCTGGAGACACTCCCAAATGACAGGATTAACCCCCAAGGGAAATAGGCTTCTGTTGTGAAGGATTACATCAATGTTCTAAAAAGCCCTTCCACAGCTCTGAGGAATCGCTGATCCTTTTCAAGCCTCGACAGGAGGTTGCCAGTGGCCAGAGCTGGGAAACACTGGAGAGACCCCTGTCCGATCTGTGTGCTCTGCTCTCACACCATTCCCAGCTCTGGCTGTGGGACAGACTCCCATGTGCCATCTCTGCCTTTGCTGCTGGGTGCTACCCAGCTGGTACTGGGGAGCTTGAGCTTTAGCGAGGGCAGGCCACCCCAGCCCTCTCATGGGTACCTGGGAGAGAAAGAGGGTGGATAAGGTGGCCATGCCCAATGTTAGTGGCAGCCAGGTCTCACCCGGAATCTCAGCAACTTTGGGATGTGGGAGGGGGCTAAGGCTGTCGGTTACACATGTCATAAATTATTTCTTGACCATTAGCACTGTTTCTGCCTCATAACTGTTCTTCAGGCATATTAAATCAGCAAGAAGGAAGAGCATGCTAGGACATCTGGGGCTGCCAGATAATTCAGTTAATTTCTATTCCCTTGAACCTGGAGGTGTTAATTTGGAAGCACAACAGAAGAGTCTGAAGAATGCTAATACGTCATTTGAATGATTAATGCAATCAGGGGGATTGGGGGGACCTCTGTTTACTCTTTAATTTTGACATGGCACAGCAAGGAGGAGAGTGGCTAATTTTCCAAAGTTAAGGGCAAGTTGGTTTCATTTTGGTCACGTGGCCTCAGCTGGGGTTTGGGGAGCTGGGGTGACTCAGAAGGGCTGTATCAGGCGATGGGGGCCAGTTTTGTTCCTATAATGGCTACAGCCAGGAAAACAGATGAAATTGTTTGTGATCTGATGAGCCCTGTCCTCTTGGGTGAGGAAGCTCCCAGAAGCTGCTGGGAACAGCAAACAGAAGGGGAAAAAAGAAAGAAAGAAAGAATGAAGAGAGGGCCTGGAAAAACAAAGCTGAAAATAGGTGATAGTCTTATAATGTACATGTATTTTTATCTGACATTTCCAAATTGAGTGGCTTTCTTTAAAAGAAGGAAAATATTTCCAAATTTATTTAAAGGGACCTTATTAGGGAAAACTTAGGACTGAGCAATTATTTAAAAATATATTTGGAGGAGAGACACAAAAAAAGACATTTAATTCTTAGCAAACTGTAGGCATTTTAAAGAAGTTCTTGTGTCTTATTTCATTGCCTCCGATTAGAGGCAGCTATGACAGTGATAACAGGAAATTTCAAAGGGCACTTCCCCCCGCCCCCCCACCCCAGCCAGACACTGTAGAGTATCTCCTTTTTAAAACAAAGGATGCATTGTAAGACTGAAAGGGATTTGGCCCCAAGCACTAAACAAATTCTAGAGAGCAGAAAAAACCCTGTAATTATGTTAATAGTAAATTAGTGTTTTGCAATTTACCCATATCACCTCAGAATAGGTGTTGTTCAAAAGTACCTATTGGAAATATTGGGCAGACATGCTGGAGAAGGGAAGAAGTCAAAATGTTTAGTTCCCTAGAAAGCCTTGTGTTTAGTCTACAAATGGAGCTTCCAGCTCCAGAAATACTTGTTTTCCTGAGGTGCCACCTAAATACCTCGCAGAGAAGCTGGGTCGACAGGCTGCCTTCTGGAGATCCTCTGGTGGTTTGGAGTTTCCCTGTCTGGAAAGGCCGACAGGCAGCAGTAGATGAACAGAGATGGAAAGGATGTCAGGGTCCTTTCTTCAGGTAACCCAGTGAGTGTTACCTCCAGTCGTGACCCCTGCCTTGGGCTTTTGGTCTTCGAGATCATGAGGTCTCCGTTCAAATAGGGCCCTGTGTTGAATAGACCTCAATTTTGATTTCTGTATAAAGGTTTCTCAGTACATAGGAAGTTCTTTGCCCAAGGCTAACGTCTAGATTAATCAACATTTACTGAGGAACCGTATATGCCAGGAAATGTGCTGAGCCCATTCTGGAACATAAGATTTTTCTCGATTCTCAAAACAACCTTGAGGAGCAGGAATTGCTACCTATATTTTACTGATGAGAAAATTGATGCCAGGTAACTTGCCTAAGGCTCCAGCCGGAGGGGCTCACATTTTCTGAGCAGTCTGTTCTAGGCACAGTTGTGAATTGGACTGGTCCCTTGGTACCCCAGATATCCTCTCTTGTACATTTTCCCTTTCTCAGTGATGCTTTCTCTTCCCTTCAGGAATCCAGTTTTTTTTTTTTTCTTTTATGCTTTATATTTTTATCAAAACCTACTTTTAAGAAAAGCTTATATTAGTCATGTATTCTTTAGTATGAATTTAAACCCAAGCCGGAAATGGTGCTGGGCTTTTTTTTTTTTTTAACAGGATTATCTGATTAATTCTCAAAGGATCTCAGTATTTAAAATTTTATAACTAATAATGGAATAAAATATACTACCTGCCTTTTAAAGTAGCTGAGACAGGGGCGCCTGGGTGGCGCAGTCGGTTAAGCGTCTCACTTCAGCCAGGTCACGATCTCGCGGTCCGTGAGTTCGAGCCCCGCGTCAGGCTCTGGGCTGATGGCTCAGAGCCTGGAGCCTGTTTCCGATTCTGTGTCTCCCTCTCTCTCTGCCCCTCCCCCGTTCATGCTCTGTCTCTCTCTGTCCCAAAAATAAATAAACGTTGAAAAAAAAAAATTTAAAAAAAAAAAAATAAAGTAGCTGAGACATTAACAAGTAGGAACAATTGGGACAGATTTGTGGAATCTTTAAAGTAAAGTAAATGTTGGCCTTTTCTGCCATATACCAGCTTAGAAGCACTTTAGAAACCAGTATTTCTGGTATATCTTATAGTGGATAACAGAAATTGTTTTAAATAAAGTACTAGACTAGGAGAATGGAATTTTTTAAAAAAATAAAACACCAGGTTAGGAGTGAGGAAGCCTGGATTTCAGTCCCATGTCACTATGGGACTGGAAAACCAAGGGGCTGGACCATAGCAGTGTTCTCTCCCTACCTCCTCATCCATAGCAGACATCATTAATTAATCTTGGGGCTTTATCTGATCAAGCTTGTATGCTGTTTGGAATCTATCTCTACAGATCCTCCAAGGAGCATTATTTATCTTTTGCAGTTGGCACTCAAGATGAAGCGTATTGACACCCAAGGGCTAGATGGTGTCCAGCATTTCTTCCAGTTAAAAATTCTGTGGGATCTGTAATCTAGGGATGTAAATAGGTCCATGGTTCCCAAATCTGTCTGTGCATAAGCATTGGGAGTTTTGTAAATATACCTCTTCAATTGGATTTCCTCTGAATGAAATTTGAGAATCTGTATTTTTATAAAGCTCCTCCCGTGATTGTGATGTGGCCATTCTATGTATTGGCATTTGGGCACTGCCACTTTAGGATTGTATGATTTAGAGTTCTGTTTATTGAAAAAAAGATTTTAATGTTTAGTTTTGAGAGAGAGCAAGAGAGAACAAGAGTGTGGGAGGGGCAGAGAAAGAGGGAGACACAGAATCTGAAGCAGGCTCCAGGCTCTGAGCTCTCAGCACAGAGCCTGAGGTGGGGCTTGAACTTGTGAACCCTGAGATCATGGCCTGAGTCGAAGTTGGACTCTCAACTGAGCCACCCAGGCACCCCGAGTTCTGTTTATTTTAATAATGGCAATTTACAAATTGAAGTCATTGCCACTTCTGTCAGAGCCTCATGAATTGATTTTCATGGAGCTAAAAAGTTTTGACAAATTTCTGCTTTTAATTTTTGCTATTTTATCATCAAGCTTCTAAAGAGTACCATGGAGTACTGCCCACATCTGGGCTTCCAGAGCCCTGTTCTGATTGGGTTCAAATATTAGACTCACAAACCTATCAGCTGTGTGGCCTTGAACAGGTCATTTAACATAAACAGGTAATTTAATCTTATCTTCTGTGAAATTGAATGCCCACCGTGCAGAGTTGTTGAGATTCCAGCATTCTGTTATTTCTACTTGGTGATATCTATAGCAGTTATGGAGCACCTACCATGGACTGGGTGGTATAAAACCAAGTGGAGAGGCAAGTTGAATAAATAGAATCATGGTTTCTGAAAGTCATCAAAACCAGTGTTTTAATTTTCTTCCCATAATCCCCATGTTACAGTTAGGCACATGTGTACACACAGACAACTGAAAACAAAAGTTTCACAAAACAATGTCCTTGCTATGTGAAATGCACCTTGAAACTTTCTGTTCCATTCCATTAAGCAATACTGATCATGACCCCTACATTAATTTCATGGTCCATGAATGGGTTATTACCTGCATTAGACCACTCTGTTCCCCAATACTTCTACTAACCCCTCACCATGACCATCCCACCCCTGGGTGTATACTTCCAGTGATGAGAAACTCTTTGAAGCCAGGAAAAATACCTCTCAATTCACTCTAGCTAATATTAACTGGCACTGACTATTAACAAAGCAATCCACTGTCTTCATATTGTATGTTTTATCTGAAGGCCTGTAAGCTGATTATTTGGAATGCTGATTGGGTTTCCATAGTACCCTTCTGTTGGTCCTTGGATATCCAGGACCTACTCTATTGCCTTCTATTCCAGACTGTGAAATCTTCTTTCTTATCAAAACTCAGCTGTCCTCTCACCCAGTGCTGATAAGCTAATTACAGCCAAGAAGTTCCTGACTGACAATGACAGGTGTTGCCTTGCATTTTAAGAGAAACCTTTGAAGGCTAAAACAAGGAATTTTTTTTTATTAGACAAAGCTAGTAAAGAGAGAATATTGGTCATGATAGAATTTTGGAACCCTTTATAACTGTTTCTGCTCTTGGGAACTAGGACCAAGAACGTAGACTGAGTATGTAGTTGTGTAGTGAGTCTGATTGGGCTGGTGGGGTATCCTGTCCTAACTCTTCTGAACATTCTGAAGTATAGGGGATGCTTCCATGAGGCATTGCATTCTTTTCTTTTCTTTTTTATTAGAGAGAGAGCGGGACAGAGAGAGAGCATGTGAGGGAGGGAGGCAGAGGGAGAGAGAGATAGAATCACAAACTGGCTCCATGCTCAACACAGAGCCCCATGTGGGGCTTGATCCCATGACCCTGGGATCATGACCTGAGCCAAAATCAAGAGTTGGACAATCAACTGACTGAGCCACCCAGGCATCCCCACATATACATTCTAAAGTGTGAGACATTGATCAAGAATAAATTCTTGCATGAAGACTGCGTTAGGAATAACCACATAATTCATGTTTGAGGCAAAGACAATATACTTATGTATGGGAAGTGCCGTGTCTGAAACTCAGATTTGTGCCAGGTCAATGTCAGGTTTGGAGTTCTTTGTATTGGTTAAATTAATTGTTGATCAAATTAGTTATGTTGCCAATTAAACACTGGTTCAAAAGAATTTCTGATAAAATCACATACAAGCTTGTTGGTTTGATTTGGAAGACATGTAGTGTCCTTGTTGAGCCATAGGGAGTTTTATGATGGCCTTTTCCTGGGTGTAGGATGTAATGGTGGCAAGATGAACTCTTTAAATCTGTAGTGATATATTGCATTACCTAAGGATAAGTGGAGAGGAAGAGGAAAAACACACATAGACAAATATATTCACACAGAGTGCAAAAGGGGAATGGTAGAGAGAGAAGTAATAAATAATGCGTTGAGAGACATGATTGACCTAGGGATTAACTAGGTTGTACACCAGCAAACGTGTACTACTGCATAATATATTTAAGTAGGAAGCTGGTAATAATAGTTTTGGTTTAAGGATCCACCAGTTGTGTGACCTTCAGCAAGTTAATTGACCTCTTTGAGCCGGTTTCATCGTCTAGAAAATAAAAGGGTTAGACAACGAGATTTCTAAATCCTTTCTGAAGCTTGAAAATGCTATTGTTCTAGGGATTTATACAAGTTACACATCAGTGAAATATTACAATGCCTTCTAAATTCATAAATTTATCCATTTAACAAATATGGAATAAGGGCCTACCAGGATTTTTGCTCCTCAACAAAATGACAAACATTTCTCAGCTGTACTCACTACTACTTGGCTTTTATACCTTTCTGAGCTCAATCAAAACTCAGGCGATAGCAGGCTAAAGACAGATTCTGCCACAGGAAGGAGGTAGGGTAGTTTCATGATTTAATGCCAAGTCTCCTTTGGGCTACAGACATCTCACCACCTTTTTCTTCAGAGGAGCAGTAGTCAGAAAGGATCTTCCTGCTGGTTTCCATGGGGCAATTGTTGAGTGATGGGTGTGAGGGGAAAAGGGGGAGGAAGGGAGAGGCAGGTCAACCTTCTTAGGGGCCAACCAGCCACGTACATCAGAAGCAAACGATGACATCGGTAAACCCTGGTCTTACCAACATAGGGAAATGAGATTCTTATGCTTTACACAACTATCCTTTGGGGTCAGTAGGTCAGAGATAAAGGAAAAAGAACCGGGGGGAAAAACCAATTATAAGACATAAAATAATATGATCTATATTGGAGAAAATGCTGAAAAAATAACTGAGAAAGTGTAGCATGAAATACTTAGCCAAAAACAGAAAGAAGAAAGATCATGTAAGGCCAGCTGAGCTCGCAGTCTTTCTCATTGATTGTGTCTGCATATTTTAGGATATTGCTTGCAGCCTGTTGCCTTAGTATTTATTTTGTCCATTGCCTGATTTTACCCTCTAACCATTACTACAAAGCTCACTGACTCCTTTTTAGAACAAATGAATTGTAGGATGAAAAATGTAATGTATATTGTGTCATAATTGATGTAATATAAAATTAATAAATGTGTAAATAAAAAGGGTGTCTTGATTATCACCTTAGGGACAAGCCAATATAAGAATCAGTTTGAATTTCTTAAAAACTGAACCCTTTGTTATGGCAAAAGTCCTAGGTTATTCCAGTTCACATCATTTGTTTGATTTAAAATTTTTTAAATAAATATATATCTGTACGTGAAGAATTACATATGTAGAAAAGTATACAACAATAAGTATAAAGTTAGTTTTTAAAATGAAATAGACTTATTTTTTAGAACAGTTATAGATTTACAGGAAAATTGAGAAGATGGTTCAGAGAGTTCTCCTAACTCTTACGTCTGGTTTCCACTTAGTAGTCACATCCTATGTTAGTATGGCACATTTGTTACAGTAGTTGAACCGATATTGGTACATTATTATGAACTAAAGTCTATACTTTATTCATATTGTTTTTACTTTTAACATAACGTCCTTTTTTTTTCTGTTCTAGGATCTAGGATACTGCCATATATATATACATACACACACACACACGTATATATATATGTGTATATATATACATGTGTGTATATATACATGTGTATATACGTGTGTGTGTATGTGTGTGTGTATATATATATATATATATATATATATATATATATATATAGTTGTCCTGTCTCCTTTCTTGTCTGGCAGGGTCTCGGACCCTTCTTGTTTTGGATGACTACTGGTCAGGTATGTTGGAGAATGCCCCTCAATACGAATTTGTGTAATGTTTTTCTCATGATTAGATTCAGGCTGTGGGTTTCTGGAAGGAACACCACAAAGGTAAATTGCCATTTTTGTCACATCGTATCACATCAAGGGTACATACTGTTAATGTTTATCACCTTGATCACCTGGTTGAAGTAGTTTTTGTCTGGTTTCTTCACTGAAAAGTTCCTTTCCACCCCTTTCATACTGTACTCTTTGGAAGGAACTTACTATGTGGAGTCTACACCTAAGAAGGGACCTATGCTCTACCTGCCTGAGGGGTTAGTATATATAAGTTATTCACATTCTTTTGCATAGGGGATTTATATTATCTCCAGTTTATTTGTTTATATTAGTATGTACTCATTTATTCTATATTTTGGTTTTTAATCCAGTACTGGTTTATTTATTTTGCTGCTCAAATTGTTCTAGCTTTGGCCATTGGGAGTTCTTTCAGTTAGCTCCTATGTTTCTTTGACATACTTGCAGCATTTCAGTTTCTTTTTTTTTCCAGGCACTTCCTTACTTTTTAAAAAAAATTTTTTTCTTTTAATGCTTATTTTTGAGAGAGAGAGAGAGGGGGAGAGAGAGAGAGAGAGAGAGAGAGCGAGAGCATGTGCGTGAGCGGGGGAGGGGCAGAGAGAGAGGGAGACACAGAATCCCAAGCAGGCTCCAAGCTCTGAGCTGTCAGCACAGAGCCTGACACGGGGCTTGAACCCATGAACCGTGAGATCATGACCCGAGCTGAAGTCCAGTACTTAACCGACTGAGCCACCCAGGTGCCCCACTTCCTTACTTTTTGAAATGACAAGATGCTCCAGGCTCATCTTGTCTATTTTCTGCCCCATTCATAAAATTGAGCTTTTCTCTGAGGACTTCTGTAATGGGAACCAAGGTCTGAGTGGTAGGTGTGCCCATTCCTGCTTTTCCATTGTTGATTCTAGGCACTCTCAGCTGGCAGAGCGAGGAAATATATGTGTGTACACTATTCTATATATGTCTGAACATATCTATATTTTTAAATGTGATCCATCTATATCTATATTAAGTCAAATACAAGTTCATGTTGATGTCTCCAACTTGAATCCATTACCATATGAGTTATTCTAGTCTTTGCATATCTATAAAACTCCCACTGCAACAGTGAGAAACCTGGTTCCTGTCATTCACTGTCTATTTACTTAATTGTTCAGTTCCAGCGTACATGTATAGTAGTATCTGAATTATTAACCTGTATCCCCGTGGGACACAGCTGTATCAACTTGAGTACAGTGCTTATATATAGTTCTTTTTTGCCTGTAGTCTTAAAAAGTCCACTCATTTCCACAGTCACTTGGGTCAACACCTCTTCCTTCTGCCTCCCTCAGTGATGTTGTTTCCTGCATTTGTAGTGCAGTTAGATTCTTTGATCATGGCCTGTTTTTCATCTTTGTGATCACTTGACCTCCTAAATGATATTTAAAACTTTATGTACATTAAGCTTCATACTTTGTGCTGTAAATGTTTATGTGTTCTGACACATGTATAATGGCATGTATCCACTATGACAATGTCATAGAAAAAGTTTCACAGCACTAAACAATGCCTTGTGCTTCAGCTATTTAGCCCTCTCCTCTTTCTCTGAACTCCTGGCAACCATGGATCATTTTACTGTCCCTATAGATATGCCTTTTCCAGAATGTCATATAATTGGAGTCATTATAGTATGTGTAACCTTTTCAGACTGGCTTCTTAACGCTTAGCAATATGCATTCAAGTGCCGTTCATGTCTTTTTGTGGTTTGGTGTTTATTTCTTTACATTGCTGACTAATATTCCATTGTATATGCATGTATACCACAATTTATTTATTCACCTATTGAGGATATGTTACTTCATTTGGGGAATTATGAGTAAAGTTATTATAAACATTTGGACACAGCTTTTGGTGTGGTCTTCAGTTTTCAGTTTGAAAAATATCTAGGAACATGAATGCTGGATTGTATGGTAAGACTGTTTAGCTTTGTAAGAAACTGCCAAACTGTCTCCCCAAGTGACTGTACCATTTTGCATTTCCATCAATAATGAATGAGAGTTCCTGTTGCTCCATATCCTTGCTGGCATTGGAGTTGTCAGCTTTTTGACTGTAGTCATTCTAATAGGTGTTTAGTGGTGTCTCATTGTTGTTTTAATACGTAATTCCTTAATGGCATATGATGTTGAGAATCTTTTCATATGCTCATTTGCCATCTGTATATCTTCTTTCGTGAGGTCTTTTGCCCATTTAAAATTGGATTTTTTTTCTTGTTGAGTTTTAAGAGGTTTTACACATTTTGGATACTAGTCCTTTATCATATATGTGTTTTGCAAATGTTTTCTCCCAGTCTGTGCAGTGATTCCCTTAAGTCTTTCACAGAGCAGAATTTTTAAATTTTAATAAAGTGTAACTTTTCATTCACAGATGGTACTTTTGATATTCTATGTAAAAATTCTTTACCAAATCTAAGATCACCTAGATTTTTCTTATGTTTTTTTCTAGAATTTTTATAGTTTTGAGTTTTATATTTAGGTGTATGATACATTTTTAATTAATTTTTGTGAAAAGTTAGGGCTGTGTCTGGATTCTGGATTCTTTTTTTCTCCTCCTCCTTTTTATTTTTTTATTTTTTTATTTTTTTTGTGTGTATGGACATCTATCTTTTCTAGTGTCATTTACTGAAAAGACTATACTTTTTTTTTTATTGAATTACTTTTCCTCCTCTCTCAAACATCAGTCAGCTAGATTTGTTTGATTCAATTTCTAGGTTCTCTGTTGTGTTCTATTGATCTACGTATCTGTTCTTTTGCCAATACCACACTGTCTTAATTACTGTAGCTTTATAGTGAATCCTGTACTTTGTTGTTATTCTTCAGTATTATGTTGGGTCTTCTTTTTTTTTTTTTTTATTTTTTTTTTTAATTTATTTTTTATTTTTTTTTATTTTTTTATTTATTTTTTATTTATTTATTTATTTATTTTTTTAATTTTTTTTTTCAACGTTTATTTATTTTTGGGACAGAGAGAGACAGAGCATGAACGGGGGAGGGGCAGAGAGAGAGGGAGACACAGAATCGGAAACAGGCTCCAGGCTCCGAGCCATCAGCCCAGAGCCCGACGCGGGGCTCGAACTCACAGACCGCGAGATCGTGACCTGGCCGAAGTCGGACGCTTAACCGACTGTGCCACCCAGGCGCCCCTATGTTGGGTCTTCTAAGCCTTTGTCCTTTTTACATAAATTTTAGATTCAGTTTGTCAGTATCTATAAAATAGATTGCTGTGGTTCTGATTTGGATTGTGTTGAATCTATTGATCAAGTTGGGAAGAATGGACATCCTAATCCATGAACACAGAATATCTGTCCATTAATTTAGATTTCCTTTGATTTCTTTTTATCAGAGTTTTATAGTTTTCTGCTATATAAAACTTGTACAGGGCACCTTGGTGGCTCAGTTGGTTAAGCATCCGACTTTGGCTGAGGTCATGATCTCATGCTTTCTGGGTTTGAGCCCTGTGTCAGGCTCTGTGCTGACAACTCAGAGCTTGGAGCCTGCTTCAGATTCTGTGTCTCCCTCTCTCTCTGCCCCTCCCCTGATCATGCTCTGTTTCTCTTTCTCTCAAAAATAAATAAACATTAAAAAAATTAAAAAATAACGTACATATTTTGTTAAATTTGTGCCTAAGTATTTCATATTTTTAAAAAATGTTTATTTTTGACAGAGAAAGAGTGTGAACTGGGGAGGGGCAGAGAGAGAGGGAGACAGAGGATCTGAAGCAGGCTCTGTGCTGAAGAATGGAGAACCTGACTTGGGGCTCAAACTTACAAACTGTGAGATCATGACCTGAGTCGTAGTTGGATGTTTAACCCACTCAACCACCCAGGCGCCCCAAGTATTTCATATTTTGGTGCTATTGTAAATATTTTTTTTTTCAAATTTCAGATCCTAGTTGTTTATTGCTGTTCTGTAGAAAACCAATTGAGTTTTTAATATTTACTTTGTGTTGCTTTATAGCAGCCTTCCTATTATCATTCATTTATTAGTTATAGGAGGATTTTTTCATGTTTCTTTAGAGTTTTCTTCAGTGGCGAACAAAGATAGTTTAATTTCTTCCTTCTAAATCCATATACCTTTTATTTCCTTCCCTTGTGTTATCATACTAGCTAGGACTTTAGTACGATGTTGAATGCAGTGGTGGGAATGGACATCCTTGCTTGTTTGTGATCTTAGTGGGGAAGCAGCTACTTTCTCACCATTGAGTGTGATTGTCAAATGTACATTGTTTTGTAAATGTTCTTCATCAAGTTGAGGCAGTTCGCCTTTATTCCTAGTTTGCTAAGTAAGACCTTTTATCACGAACAAGTGTTGGATTTGTCAGATGTTTTTCCTGCATTTATTGATGAGATTATATGAGTTTTCGTCTTCAGCCTGTTGATATGGAGGATTATATTAATTAATTCTTGAATTTGAACCGGCCTTGCATATCTGGAATAAATCCCACTTGGTTATGGTGTATTATTTTTATCCATTGTTGAATTTTATTTGGTAATATTTTGTTGAGGATTTTTGTGTCTAGGTTCATGAGAGATATTGACCTATAGTTTTCCTTTCTTGTACTATCTTTATCTGGTTTTGGTTTTAGGATAATGCTGGCTTCACAGAATGAATTAGGTAGTCTTCCCTCTGTCTCTATTTTCTTTAAAGATTGTAGAAAATTGGTATAATTTCGTCTTTATTTTTTTTTTTATTTTTTTTTATAAATTTTTTTTTTCAACGTTTATTTATTTTTGGGACAGAGAGAGACAGAGCATGAACGGGGGAGGAGCAGAGAGAGAGGGAGACACAGAATCGGAAACAGGCTCCAGGCTCTGAGCCATCAGCCCAGAGCCTGATGCGGGGCTCGAACTCCCGGACCGCGAGATTGTGACCTGGCTGAAGTCGGACGCTTAACCGACTGCGCCACCCAGGCGCCCCTAATTTTGTCTTTAAATGTTCGGTGAAATTTATTGGTGGAACCATCAGGGCGTGCTGCTTTCTTTTTTGGAAGATATTAACAATTTATTCAGTCAACATTGAACTATCCCATTTGTCTATTTTTCCTTGTGTGGATTTTTTTAGCTTGTGTCTTTCAAGGATTGTTCTGTTTTATCTAAGTTATCAAATTTGCTGGCATAGAATTATGTATAGTAATTCTTTATTATCCTTTCAATGTCCTAGAATGAGTAGTAGTAACCCCTCTTTTATTTCCATTATTGACCTTTTGTGTCTTCTCTCCTTTTTCTTAGTTAACTTAAGCTATAGATTTATTAATTTTATTAGACTTTTTAAGGACCCAGATTTTGGTTTCTTGATTTCCTCGATTGTTTTTTTGTTTTCAGTTTCATTGATTCCTGCTCTAATTTTCATTATTTCTCTTCTGATTGCTTGAGGCTTAAATTGTTCTTCATTCTTCAGTTCTCTAAGGTGAAAGCTTAGATTGATGATTTTAGATCTTTCTTCTTTTCTAATAAGTGCATTCTGTGCCATAAATTTGCCTGTAAGCACTGCTTTTGCTGCAACCTACAAATTTTGGTAAATTGTATTTTCATTTTCATTTAGATCAAAATATGTTTTAATTTTTCTCGAGACTTCCTTTTTGACTTGTGTTATTTGGAAGTGAGTCGTTTAAATTCCCAATATTTGTGGATTTTCTGGCTTTCTTCTTTGATTTCCAGTTTAACTGAATTGTGTATGTAGTCTGAGAACATATTTTCTATGATTTCTATTTTCCCAGTTTTGGGAAGGTATGTTTTATGGTCCGGAAAGTGGTATGTCTTGGTGAATATTCCATGTGAGCTTGGGAAAAATGTATATTGAGAAGATGTTTTAAGGTCAAGTATTCTATAAATGTCAACTAGATCAAGATGATTATAGTGCTGTTAAGGTCAACTGTATCCTTATTTTCTGGTTGCTTGATCTGTCAACTGAAAAAGAGGTGTTGAATTCTGCAACTATAATAGTGGTTTGGTTTGTCTTTTTCTCCTTGTGATTCTATCAGTTTTTGCCACATGTATTTTGACAGTCTATTGTTCGGTGCATACATGTTAAGGATTGTTACATGTTTTTGGAGAATGAACTCTATTATCACTATATAGTGTCCTCTTCATTCCTGATGATTTTTCTTGTTCGAAGTCTGCTTTGTTTGAAATTAATATAGGGACTCCAGCTTTGTTTTTTATTAGTGTTATCATGGTACATATTTCTTTGTACTTTTACTTTTAACTTGCCTGAGTTTTTATATTACAAGTGGATTTTGTTGTAGACAACTTACAGTTTTGTGGGTTTTTTTTTTAAATCTACTATGGCACTCTCTGTTTTATAATTTATATATTTAGCCCAGTATTCACTTTTAAAGTCATTATTGACAGAGTTGGATTGACTTCTGTTTGTTGCACGTGTTTATTTTTTTCCCCCTCTTTTTCTGCTCTGATTTTTTGGTTTTGATTTGTACATATCTTATATGACTCATTTTGTTCTCTGATCAATTATACTTCTTTAAAACATTTTATTCCCTAGAATTTGCAATACACATTTACAACCAAATTTAACCTCAAATAATATTATACCACTTCATTAGTAGTCCAGGTGCTGCATAACAGAGCATTCCTGACTCTTCCCTTCTGTCTCTTATGACATTGCTGTCATCCATTTCACTAATCTATATGCTGCAATCACCCAATTCATTGTTGTAGTTATTGGTTCAGACAGACTGTTATATTTTAGATCAATTAAGAATAAGAAAAATAAAAAGATCTTACTTTCATTTATTCCTTCTTTTATATTCTTCCTTTATATAAATCTGACTTTCTGACTTATGTAATTTTTCTTCTTGAAAAACTTCGCTAACATTTCTTACAGGGCAGCTCTGGCAATGAATTCTCTCATTTTTTGTCTGAGAGTCTCTCTTTCTCCTTCACTTTTGAAGGAAAATGTTGTTAGACATATAATTCAAGGTTGATGGTTTTCTTTCCACACTTTCAACATTTTACTCCATTTTCTTGCTTACATGACTTTTGGTGAGAAATCTGATGTAACTCTTTAACTCTTATTCATGTTCCTCTATATGTAAGCCTTTTTCTTCATTATTTTTGGTTTTTCAATTAGAATGTGAGATATCTAGATGTAGAGTTTGTTGGGAATTTATCCTGTTTGGTGTTTGCTGAGATTTTTGGATCTGTAGTTTAGTCATTAATTTTGTCAATTTCTTGAGAATTATTACTTCAGATATTTCTTCGTTTCATTCTCTGTTTCTTCTCCTTCTTGTATTCCAAATATGCATATGTTACACTTCTTGAAATTCTCTCACAACTTTTGCATGTTGTTTTTATCATTCTTTCTTTTCTTTGTATTTCAGCCTGGGGTTTCTGTTGACATATCTTTAAGCTCACTGGTTCTTTTTCTCTGCCATATCCAGTCTCATGATGAGCCCATTGAAGGTATTCTTCATTTCTGTTCATTATGTTTTATTTGTAGCATTTATTTATTTTTAATTTTTTAACATTCATTTTTGAGAGACAGAAACAGGGCATGAGTAGGGGAGGGGCAGAGAGTGAGGGAGACACAGCATCTGAAGCAGGCTCCAGGCTACGAGCTGTCAGCACAGAGCCTGATGCAGGGCTTGAACCCACAAACCATGAGATCATGACCTGAGCTGGAGTCAGGCACCCAACTAACTGAGCCACCCAGGTGCCCCAGTAGCATTTATTTTTTATTCTCTCTTAGAGATTTCATCTTTTTGCTTACCTTATCCATCTAGTCTTGTATGTTGATTACTTTTTTCCACTGGAGCCCTTCAAACATCAATCATAGTTATTTTTAATTCTTTGGTATTTCCACAGTCTGTGTCATTTCTGAATTCTGGTTGAATTATTGCTTTATCTCTTCAGACTGTCTTTTTCCTTTTTTTTTTTTTTTTTTTTTTTTAGCATGTCTTATAATTTTTTGTTGAATGCTGGACATAATGTATTGGGGAATAAGAATTTGGATAAGAGGTCTAGTGTGAGATTTTAATTTAATCTGGCTTGGAGTTAGGCTGTGTTTAATGTGTGCTGTGACTTTAGGTGCCAGGAGCTTCAAATTCCTCTGGTGTCCTTGTGTTATTCTCTTTCATTTACTTTGGGCTTCCGTAAGAATTCCTCCTTAAATAGAATGTGTACTATATAACTCTTTCAATAGTAATCCACCATTATTGTACTGGAGTCCTGATGATGTGGTGGTAAGATGTGGGGGAGGCAAGGTGTTCTATAATTTTATGATAAAATCTTAGTCTTTTAGTAGATTTTGCCTGAGTTGTGACCTCTACAAGTGTTTTTCAGTTTATTCCTCACTTAGGTGAGACAGAAAAGGTAGAGAGTGCTGGTGTTTGATAATTGAAATTTCCCCTGTGAAGGATAAAGTTCTGTATGGGATAAGGCAAAGTCTTTTTCTTAGAGAAGAGGTCTTTGTTACGGAGAATGCTCTTGATATGTTTCAAGTGGTTATACTTTCCTCCTTCTACCAGAGCTCTGAGGAGATCTTTCTTGGGTTTTAACTGTGAGAACCTGCTGTGGTTCCTAGAGGTAAACCCACAAAAGCAGGGGGGTCCCACTAAGACTCACTCTTCTGCTAGTTTACATCCAGCCTCCAGCAATTTGTCAAAATGATCATTTAGGTATTTCTTCCAGTTTGTGGCTTCAGTGGTTTCTGCTCCAGGTAAGCAGATAATGGCTGTGAGTCTGTGTTCATCTGTGAAGGTTTGGGTTAGAGAGTTTCAGATGTACACAAATCTATAAAGTAATTTTTTGGTTAGAAATTTCAATAAAAATTTTAATGGTTGTAAATATATTTCATTTTGATAAGCCAAGTTATAATACAGTAAATCACAGTTAAAATGCTTCCCCAAAAACAAATTGAGAAATTTCTGAACATTTGTAAGACTAACAAATTTCTGGTCACCATTCATCAAAGAAAGAACATGATGCCATTTGAGTAGCCAGCCACTCAAACGACTGTGTTATTACTAATGGTGGCATGTTTAATGAAAAATTGTGCCCCTAAAAAGTAATCAGTTGATTATGTCCAATGTGTATTATGAATACTTAATACAGTAGAATTGCCTGTGCTGTACAAAATGTAATAGCTATTTGTAATCCTTTTTCAAATGAGGCAGGGAAACCTAAATACATACTAAAATAAATTAGAATGTTAAGTGATATTGAATCATGTATTCTTAAATGCATAAAGGATTGGCATGTTAATTTATTACATAAGTTGAACCTTTCTATTGGTATCCTATTGGCCAGAGAAAGTCCATGCTGTTTCCGAGCATGCTTCCTGTGGTCTTTGTGAGAACAGCTCTCACCCCTGTTACTGTCTCTCATGAATTCCCATCATACAGCCATAGAGCTAGAAGGAAACCAATGGAATATAAAGGGACACATTAGCATGTAAAGGCTGGCACTTGCCCATCTGCAGACAAAAGGTCACAAAGAAGGTATTTGCAACGAGGCTCAGCTAGTTGTGACCACTCTCCAGATCTGTAGCCGTCAGACAGAGGTTGACACCTGTGACAGGTACATTCTGATTTCCACATTCCTTGTGCAGAATCAGACGTGCTCACAACAGCATGGCAGCCAAGTGTCAAGTGCTTCACCTCTCAGCATGGAGACACTCAGAAACCCTGGCTGGAAAAGGCACTCGGACTCACCTCTTGAAGTGCACACCAGGCAGGGGAGCCGAACCAGGAGAGGGTTCTGTTAAGCCTTGTTTGACAACAGGTGCAAGGAGTCATGCATGCTGACACTTCTCGTCCCCAGTGCTCCACACTCTGGCACCTCCCTGACCCAGCCCCATACAGTGGAGAGGTTGGGGTTGGGCCACTGGAGGGACAGCGAGGGTGTCTCGATGTCCTCTTGCTGTCCCAGGTGGGGTTTAGTGAGAGGGAGAAGGGTGTGTGATTTCAGAGCATTGGGCCTCTGGACTCAGGCTGGGATTCTTCTGACAAATTAAGTTCCTCCTTGGGATTCAGGAACTCTCATGAGGACAGAATGTTGAAAAAAACGATCAAATTTCTAGAACACTTTAAGCCAGAATCTAGATATTAGTGGGCATTATTGTTTTAGGTAGAAACTTCAGGACCAGAGCCACTCCTTAGGGAAGGAATGTGCTTTCACTCCCTTAAATGTGACTCTAGGCCTTCAGGTATGCTTTCAAAATCACCTTGGACATGAAACCATGGGGCTGACATCTAACTTCCAGCAGGCCAGTGTTTCTCTCAGGGTAGGCTTGCAGGGGCGCATGCACATTCTCGTCACCAAGAGCAGGTATGAGATATCCCCTGGAAAAGGGTGTGGTCTAAGGTTTCTGAAACCAAGACCCTGCTCTCAGGAAAGAGCCAGGCAGTGCCCTTAGGACTCAGCATTGCCCCAACACCCTACAGGACTGCTTTTATTGAAATGTTCTGTAGGGTAACAGCTGATTCACAAAATAGCTCTGTGCAGTGTGTCTTTGGTTTATTATTTTATTGATGTTGCAGATAGTATTGTTATTTGATGTTTTTGCTTTTTAATTTTGTGGACATTGTGTATCTGATATTTTTCCCTCCCTTCTTTCTCTTTCTCCCTCCCTCCCATCTTTCCTTTCTTTCCTCCCTTCTTCCCTTTTTTAGATCAGTGTTAGAAGGCTCAGAACCTTGGATCTATGCCTGTCAGACATAAAAGCATGTATCATAGGGCATATGTTTTTCTTAGCTTCTTTTTTGACCTCTTTTGTTGACTATGGAGTCTTACAGAGCCTGGATAGCCAACTTTTGCCTTTTCCGGAGGAAGGCTGATGTGAACACCCAAATTAGCAAATGAACATCCTCACTCAGACATTGAGCCTGGGACATAAGCTGTTGGTAATTGGCTCTGGGGACTAGGCTAGAGCAGAATGTAAACTTTGGTGGACTCAGAATAAGAGACCAAAGGGCCTGATCTGTGACAACGTACAGGTAGTCCTGGTGAGAATCTGACCCACAGACTTGGAAATGCTAATTTTTCTGTGAAGTGGTTGAAAGAATGTGGACTTTGATGTTACAAAGACTTCTGTTGGATTTCTGAGACCGCTCTTTATTATGCACACTTCAGCAGGCCACTAAACCTCACTGAGGCCTCAGTGTTCTCATCAGTAAATTGGGAATAGTAACATGTATATGGTTGTTATGAACATTAAATCAAAGAGTCTTTGCAGCACCTGACATGTTGGTTCTTATCACCTTGTTCTTCTTCATAAGATTGGGATAAATGTATTTGGAACTGCCCTGCTTTTTCAAATCTCTGGGAAGATGATGTGGATGTTCACGCCTTCCTTTGAAACAATCCTGGCACCCCAGGGACTTGTCCGGAAATTCAGCTCGTGTTCGAGCCTGTTTAAGGGGCTTTTGCTTTCATCTTCAGGGGCCAAATGCCAGTGGCTGCTTTTAATGAAACCAAATCCTTCCTAGTTCTGTGTGATTTGGGGATTTGCTTCCCCAGCCTGGGCAGCAGTCGGATACATTCTGTTTTCTTTATTTTCCAAGTGACCCCAGAGCACTTTGTGTTTCTAAAACTGACCTACTAGGAGAAACAAAATAAACTCTTCCATTCCATCTTCTCTTTCTCTGAATGTATTTGGGAATGATCTGACTTTATGTACCTCCTCTCAAGCTTGCTGGTTCCAGAGTGGTAACCACTAACATAAATACATTTATCAGTTACATATTCTGGGAAGGCTCTGCAATGTGTCCTTGACATACTGATACCTTCCTTAGCCATTGGTGGCACAGGAGCCAAACATGGAAGAAATTGGTAAAATCACAGAAAACAAACAAAGAAACAAAAATATTAAGTCTTTTATCCTCCAGGGGATACATAGCACATTCCCATTCCTTACCAGTAAATTTTAATCTCTTCTCTTCAGAAACTGGATGTCAGGGTAGCACAACAGGTCCTTAATTGGATGCTTTCCTGTGGAATGATTCTGGGGAGAAGGTGGTTTATAATGAGGAAACAGCTTCCCTTTTCTGTCTGCTTTTCTCTTTGGGCCTCTGCAGCTGACAGAGCTCCACCTGGCCTCATGGGAGAGGCCCACAGTCTATGATCACCCCCAGGCACATCCTGGGCATTTCAGTTTGGCCACAGTAATTTGGGTCCTACTTCTTCCTGCTGAGCTTGGGGCTATGGTTTTCCCCACCTGTGGTGTTTCCTTCTACAAGTCTACTATCTTGGCAAGGACCTTTTGGGCAGTGGTCCCATGACTTAGACTTTAGCCTGGGTTTGAACCTGGCTCTTCCCCTTACTAGCTGGGTGACTTTGGGTGAATTGCTCAACTGCTCTGTGACACGTTTTTCTTGTTTGTAAATGGGGTAGTAAAAGCATTTGCTTCAGAGGGTTGTTCTGAGAATTAAGTGAAGTAGTGCATATACATGGCTTTACACATTGCTGGCACATTTCAAGCACTCAACCTATCAATGGCTACTACCACTATTGTCACATTTTTTGGCCAAGAACATTCAGTGGATGGACTGTTTTCCTCAGGGAGAATGGACATTAGAATTGGCTCATCTAAGAGCTTTAAAATTAATAGAATCTTGGAAAATATTCTCAGCTTCTCCTGTTCCCTGACAGGCATGTAAAATCTTTAAGAAGAGATAGATGGGTGGATGAAAGTGTCATCCCAAGGACGGGAGTCTGTATCCTCTTGGTACTAACCTAATTAGTCAATCCTGGTCTCTTGGGCTTATGTTGGCCACTCCTCTTGGTCAGAAAGGTCCTTCCAACCTATTCTACATACGAGTGCTGTGCTAATCTTCTGAAATTCTGCTTTAACGTTGCTGTTTGCCCTTCAGAGCCTTCATCTATTTCAGAAGGCCCTCTGTGCTGTCTTTACCTTCCTTTTTATTTCTACCTCCCCTTGCCTCCCTGCAGCCTGACTGGTCTGTTTTGTCCGAATCTACATCCGTGCTTTGCTCTTGCTGTTCTCTTCACCTGGAAGGCCTGGCCTGTGGATCTGAGTCCCACCTATTCATTAAGTCCTCCCTCTTCCACGAAGCTTTCCCTGACCACCCCTGCTCATTGTTCTCTGTCCTTCTCCTGAGCTCCTGTGGTCACTAGTGATCATAAATTTGGTGCTGTCTGGGCTCCTTCTAAATTCATGAGCCCAAATCACAGATGCAGCTTCTGCAGTGCACAACCATCCTATGACTGTGACCTCAAGCCGCTTCCATGTCCTTTTCCTCCTTCCTCTTTATCAGTGGCAAGTTGGTCTCATAATTCCCAGAGAAGATAGAAGAAATTATATGCATACCTCCTCTGCTCTACCTACTTTCCTGCACCTTTAACTGTTCTCTACCTTCCCTCCTATTGGGTCATGAGTCCCTGCTCCTAACAAACACCAGTCCTTACCCCTGTGCTTTTGATCTCATCTCTTTGGCCTTTTCAACACCTGCACCATGATTTCTCCCTCTTTATGGGATCATTCTTATCGGCACAAAACATACTCTTGAAATTTATCTCTTAAAACCATATCTTCCCCTTGAAGCTACTTTTTCCTTCAATTTCTCTGCTTTCTTTCTCAGCAAATCAAGAAAAATCTGCCTATAATGACTGTGTATACCTCCCTACCAGCTTTTTTCCCTCTACCCACCTCAGTTGGGTTCCAGCCTCACTATCAAACCCAGACTGCTCTTTTCAAGTTTACTACTGATCTCAATATTGTGTGTCTGTCATCATCTTACTAAATTTCTTATAAATATTCCAGCTAACCATGTCTTCTTCACTTTGAACATTTTCTTCTCTTGGCTTCCATGACCCCTGTTTCTCTTGGCTTCCATGACCCCTGTTTCTCTTGGTCTTCTCCTAACTATTTATTGTCCACTTCTTCCTGAAATCCTTTGCTCGCTCTGCCTTCTCTGATGGGAAGGTTAGACTGTTTGAGGGTTCTCTTTTCCATCTGTACTTTCTTCCTGGGTGATTTCATCCAGGCAGACAGCTTTAATGACAACATATATGCTGATGACTCCAAAATTTATATTTCTAATTTTAAATTCTCCCATTAATTCTGGACTCTTCTCACCAATGACCCACTCCTCCTCTTCACTTATGTGATAGGTACCTCCAGCCGAACAGCCAGTGCTATCTCCCCAGCAGATCTCAGTGAGCCCATTTCTCTTCATTTTCTCTGCTACTGCCTGGCCTATACCATCGTCATTTCTCTCCTATGCTACAACAGTGGCCACCTAACTGGTTTCTGCTTCCGTCCTTGTCCCCTATTGTCCATTCTCCCCACAGTACCCAGGGTGATCTTTTAAAAATGTAAATCGTATGTCAGAACCCTCCAGCAGCTTCCTGGTGTAGTCCTGCTCCCAGGCCAGAGAGGTGTGTGTGCCCCCAGCCTCCTCCCGTGCCCTGCTTCCTGCACACACTCTGCTATCGTCCCCCTGCCCCATGTTCTGTGGCTGTAAGCTTGTTACCCCCGAGTACGCTCTGCTGTGAGGCTTTTGCACTTGTTGTGTCCTCCGCTGGTAATGTTCTTCTAGATCTGCATCCACGTTGTTTCCTTGTCATTATTTTCAACTTCTTCGTCCCTTTTGTTGAGAAGGGAGGTCATTTTTTTATACGACACTATTTTGATTTTCATTGTAGCATGTATCACTCACTGATACTTTCTTGCTTATTTGTTTGCTTGTTTATTGTCTTTTTTTTCCCCAAACTGAAAGAAAGCACTTAGAAAAGAGAGATCTTCATCTTGTTCATCACTGTCCCCATTACCTGTTACATAGAAGGTGCTCAGTACATATTTTTGAATGAATAAATGCTGACTAGATATTGTTTTATATTTCTGGTTTTGCCAGGGCTTGGAGTGAAGGAAATGATTGCCCTCTGAGAGCTAAGTTTTTGACATAGATTGGGGCAGGATGTGGGAATCCTCCAACAGACAGATTGATTTTTAGACCAAGACTTGACTGTGAGGGATTGAATGTATTAACACAATCTAAGGCAAGGATGCATCAATGAGAAGGGGGATTGGTCAGCCCCCAGAAACCTAGAAAGAGGAAAATCCTTAAAGTGTATGTTGTCATTGCCCCTGCAAGCACTGACCAGGAGCCTTTGCCACTGGAATATGTATCTTTTAGTGCCATTGGCAGCACCATTCCTACTGTGAGATCAGAATATTTAGCTAGATGTGATTAAATACTCAGTGAATCAGACTTAGAACTGTGCAGAAATAAATTTCTGTTACTTAAGCCACCAAGTCTATGGCATTTTGTTACAGTAGCCCTACCAAACTAATGCACTGTCGAAAGAGAAAACCAGAGAAAACTATTTGAAATTGGGACAGTCTCAGAGAATCCAAACCAAATGGTCACCAAGCAGCTCAGGCCAGTTCCATGGAAGGTTAGTCTCTAGGCCCAAGCTGTGGCTGAAACATTGACACTGCAGCCTTCCCTTCCTTGTGAGACCACTAGCTCCATTCCTGCCAATGTGAGCATTTGTGAAGGAGCAGACCACCTCAGACCCTTCCCAGGATTTGAACCACTGACCTTCCCATTGTGAATGAGTCAGACCATAGACCAGAATTCTTACTTGCATGCCCAGACTGTCTGTGTATAATTAACTATGAGTTACAATAATAATGATGATGATATGAAGTGCTCAAGGGCCTTTGGAACTTGAGGCCTATAAAAATATAACATTATTATTATTGTCATTACTGTAATCAGGTACAGATACCTGGATAAAAAGGCCATTTCTCACTAGTGCAATAACACATGACCATTAAAGTACCTAAAAATCTTTATTTTTCCCTCTTTAGAAATATGGCCCATCAAGTCATTATCATAATAATTAAAGTACCTTAAAATTCTGTCCAGGATCTGCATTTAAGTGTATACTACCTTTTTCACTATGCATGTTCTCACTGGCTCCTATTAAATGGCTGTGAAGGACTGGGCCTTTGGCACTTTGTCTTGGAGACAAGACATTGGGAACATCTGTTTTGGAAAAAGGAAATCATCTATAAAATAAAATCAGCTTATAATGGCACACCTACCTCCAATGAGCAAGTTTCAGAAGTGGAGTTGAGGCCATGTGTGCTCTACCTGGAGAGCATGTTCTGTGAATAAGGAGAATTTTATTAGTTGAAAGTGTAATAAACTTCTAAGCCAAATTGAAGGGCGTGTGTAACAGGTGGGGCTGATGTTCTCAGTAGTCATGAATTATTGGGAGCTGTCTCCATAGGGGCAAAAAGAAGGCTTAAAACTGTGGGACTTTTTTCCTTTCCTTCTTTCCATCCCTTGTTTGCTTTTTTTTCTTCGACGTTTTAATTGATTTTCAGAGATTATGAGAGGAATTTAGAAGTGAAATCTCTCAATAAGCAACATTATAGCAGCTCCCTCCTGGGACAGGGAAACTGAGGCTAAGTGGGCTACCTAACTCAAAGTGAGACCAAGCTGTCCTCCTCTCCTCCTTTCCTCTCCCCCTACCCTCGCCTCCTCTCTCTTCTTCAGCCAGATTTTGCTCATAAACCAAAGAAGGAACAGAATAAAGCAGATTGAAGAGGAATCTTTTGGAGCTCAAAGCAGAATCTGAGGAAGTGTGGTAATTCTGGAGAATCTTAATTAATGTCTCACTGGTGACTTCAGTACCTGGGGGCTTGTGAAGAGAGTGAAGCCAGAAACAGAGTTATTCAGTTATAAGAGGCTCTGAGAGCTGCAAAGATAGTCCAGTTGGAGACAGGCTACTCACTCAAGTGCGCACATGCAGGGACCGGAGTTCTGAAGACTCTTGGTCCAGGGCACGTGGGAGTCTCTTCATTGGCCAAGCTTACTGAAAGCTTCATTCGTTTCTCTGATCTTCAGTGTTCCCGTCTACAAAACAGGCTTAACGTGAACACTCCAGCTGTACAATTAAATCAACAAGAAACAAACTTGCGCCCTGTCCTCAAAATCTTCCCTCAAACCAAACCTGAAAATCTGAAAACTAAGTAAATTAACTGGCTGAGAACAGATTTTCTGCTGGTCATTCAACATCACAGAGAACCTTAGAAACAACGTGTTTGACTGAAGTGACATTTTTTCTCTACTGACCGCAAACTGGTTGGGTATATAGATAATATAGGCCTTGGCTCTGAATATGTTTGCCAGGTCTAACTCTGTTCCTTCTTGTTTTCAAGGCTCTCCATTGATGGGCCCTACCCTCCTTCTCTGACTTAATTTCTCAACGCTTTCTGGTATTCACAGCTGCATCAGGCTGGTGTTTTCTCCCCATGTCCTCCTCATTCCCATCTCTATGCTCATGTTCATGTGGCTCACTTTTCCTGAGGTAACTACGGTGTCCCTAACAGTGTCTCTAAGCATTCATTCATTCATTCATTCATTCCTTGAATACTAGGTAGTATGAGTCAGATATGCAATTCTGTTGGGGGATACAAAGGATGTAGGCAGAATCATGCCCTTCTTGACCTCTGTGGCTTTTTCTGCCTAGAAGGGATGGGGTGGGAGATGGGTACTCATTCAACAGCAAAATAAGTTGATAAAAAGCTATACTGATTTACTTTACATGTCACCATTTTCTGTTCCTACCTTAGCTTTGTGAAAAGCCCCTTTCTGGCATTCCTGAGGCTCCACAACTGTCTCCTGTGTGCTCACGCCTAAGTTGGGTCAGCTAATGGTATATCTACTCATTATTTCTCTCTTTCTTCTGGCTCTGCATTGGCCACTGAGTGGCCCTTGACCTCTGGGTTCTGCTGCCCTTATGCTTGGTGCTACCCCTCTATAGATGCTCTCCTCACCCCTGCCTTCTTTGGCCACAGATGCTCTTTCAACTGTAGCCTGTGGTACAAATGTCACTCAACGTACATTGATAGAAGAACCCAAGGCAGTTGTCTCCCAACATCTCACAGAGGGTTAGGAGGGAATAGAGCTTTTAGGTTTTACTCATCTCTTCCATGAGATGCAGATACAAGTCCATCAGGGGTAGAGTTGACGTATCTATCCTAACTTGCTTGGTGACTCCTGCCCCAGTGATGAAGGCTGTTTTACCTGATTCTGTTTTCTCTTAGGAGAAATTCTAACCCACGAAGCTTCTGCCCCACCTGTTCCCTAGATATCCTCAAACAGATCTGATTCCCAGCAGTGGGATCAGCCTGGGCTCAATCCAGAGCTCCTTGCTACTTTGGTTATGTCTCAAGGATTGTGGGGGTAGAAGATGGACATTTGCTGTGAGAGTGGGGGAAAACATCATTGAGGGGATCATACAGAAAGCTTATAAGGATGAATTGCTAGATGGTGAATGGGGGAGATCCCCTCAGGCAGAAGGAGTAGCGTGCTGGAAGGCACTACAGCCTAGAAGATCATGAGACGAAGTAGCCCATGGTTGGGCACAGGCTATATTTTTGGAAGAGGATAGAAGTAAGGATGGAGGTTAGATTACAGTCAGATCTTAAAGGGTCTGATAGCCCATTATGAGGCATTTGGACTGTGTAAGTGTGGGCTCCATGGCAAAGCAGTCAATAAATAGTTGTTGAATTTAAAATGCCTGGCTTTGAGCCATGATTCAGGTTGTTACAAATACAAATTCGTTCTTGGTGTAAGTTCCTTAACTGTATTTCTTTTTAATGTGTGAGCTTTATTTTTTCCAAATTTATCCTAAGATCCTGATGTTAATAAACTGTAGAGGAAAAATTAACCTAGCTTAAATTTACTTTCTGTGTACCTTGATTTCCCAGCAAATGGAAAAAGGCTCTCCTAATTCCTGGATTTTATTTATTTATTTATTTATTTATTTAATTTATTATTTATTAAAAATTTTTTTTTAACATTTATTCATTATTGAGAGATAGAGACAGAGCATGAGCAGGGGAGGGGCAGAGAGAGAGGGAGACACAGAATCTGAAGCAGGCTCCAGGCTCCGAGCTGTCAGCACAGAGCCTGACGCAGGGCTCGAACTCACAAACTGTGAGATCATGACCTGAGTCGAAGTCAGACGCCCAACTGACTGAGCCACCCAGGCGCCCCTTTTATTTATTTTTTTTAACATTTATTTATTATTGAGAGAGAGACACACAGCATGAGCAGGGGAGGGGCCGAGAGAGACAGGGAGACACAGAATGTGAAGCTGGCTCCAGGCTCTGAGCTGTTAGCACAGAGCCTGACGCGGGGCTCAGACTCACAAACTGTGAGATCATGACCTGAGCCAAAGTCGGATGCTCAACCGACTGAGCCACCCAGGTGCCCCTATTTATTTATTTTAAAATTCTGCAGGAAAAAATGGTCAAAACCAAAGTGTTTAGCCATGGATGGTAATTTTGTGTATACTAATTTTCCAGTTCCTTCACATGGCATGATGAGGCCCTTTCAGTCTTCATCATGAATGGGGCCCAATGCATTTGACTTATCTTCACATCTCAGATCATACAAAGGAAGGTAGACCTCTTAGTCTTGAGCTATAATTCAAGTAACTAGAATTTGTTGAGTACTTTATTCATTATTGATGATGCCCTTGAGGATAGGGAGCCAAGCTTTCTATTTTTTTTTAAAACTTTTTTTTTAAATGGTTTATTTATTTTTGAGAGAGAGAGAGACAGACTGTGAGCCCAGAGGGGCAGAGAGAGAGGGAGACACAGAATCTCAAGTAGGCTCTGTGCTCTGAGCTATCAGCACAGAGACTGATGTGGGGCTCAAACTCATGAACCATGAGATCACGACCTGAATCAAAGTCAGACGCTTAACCAACTGAACCACCCAGGCGCCCCCTACTTCTTTTGTTACTCCCACGTGAACCAACACAATATTCAGTACCTGGTTAGTCCTCAGAAAAGACTCATTGAAGCTGGGATGGCGGCGGGGGGTGGGGGGTAGGGGTAGTTTGTGGGACAAAGCAGTGGCCTTGAGTACTGGAAAATACAAGGGTTTTGGACTCAACCAGGGCTGAATATGGCTGTGCTGGTTATTAGGTATGTGATCTTGGGTTAATTTGTCTATTTCAACATCTCTACCTAGGAGGTGCACATGATAGTCTCTAACACATAGATCTAATGGGAAAATTTAGAATGGTATATAAGCAGTGTTGGGTACATAGTAAGCACTAGACTACTTAATAATTAATAAATGAACAGAAACAGAATCCAAAAATGCCGCAGTGAGTCATAGAGATAAGAACAGCAACCCCATATTCCGTTTTCTCAAAAATGTCTTTGTTTCTAAAATAAACTCTAGATGGTTTTGATTTATTCAGAGCTCAATCTTGTTTCTGTAGGTTGCATAGAGAAATTCTTTCTTCCACTTTCCCATTCAATACTGAGTAATCCCATCAGACTCCACTGGACCCTGTGTCCAAATTGGTGAACAATCAGCCTCATCTCAGTAGAGGCACATTCTTCTATTCCTTTAGGGAAAGCTAGAGGTAGGAAGGAAAACAAGCACTCCCAGTTATTCCTGACATTAATGGTCCATCCAGGCAGTACTAGTGGTTTCCATCTCAGGTCTCTTGGAATAGCAGTAACAACCAGATCTAGTCCTCCAATCCACGTTTATGGGAAGGGATGGTGAGACCTGGGCACACATGGTAGGAACCACCATTGCGTTGATGGTCCCCCATGAGCTTAGTTGGTATTAGGTTTTTCAACTTTTCTGTCTTGAATTCTAATGTTTGAACAATTTTGCTCTTCAAATGGATTTGAAGGGACCTGCAGTAAAATGCAGCTCAATTCTGGTATGTGGGGTTCTACGGCTGGGACTGCCTTGTCCATTTTGGGATTCATTCTCAGTCAGCTCCTCCTTTCTCTTGTTGCTTCATGTCCTCAAGAGACCAGGGCTCCTGCTGTTCCAGAGTACCTGTCCTCACTAAAGACCCAGGACAAGCTAATGCAGACCGAAGAGTTTGTGGTTTAATGTTTTACCCCTCCCAAGAGGTATTGCAGCCACCCTAATTTCATTTCAACAAATACTTGTCAAACTTCTGTGTTACTCAGGCTGGGTGCTGGAGATACAAAGATAAAAACAAGGTGGAAGGTTCTGACACTGTTGTCCAAGAGTATAGTGGGAAAAATAGTCACGTGTAAATAATTTCAAAACTATGTAAGAAGTGTGTGCCTGTGCACATATGTGCAAGAGCACCCCGAAAGAAGGCATTAATTTTGCCTGAAGGACTTTTAGATGACCCAGGGAGAAGTTACAGTGCATGACACTAGAGCTGAATCTCTGAGGGTGGATCCCCAGGAACCCTGAAGGCAGAGGCTGACTGCCTCTTGTGCCCTGTGTGAGAGCACTGGAAACTTTGGCAAGCCCAGTGTTTCCCCATTTTAAGCTGAGCTCATAAAAGCCAGTGACTGCCTGCCCCCTCCCTCACCATGAGGGCGGAGAAAGGTTCCTGAGGATACAAAGTCACTTCCAGAGGCTGGCAAGAGTCACCTGCTACTTCTGCTGGAGCACCCACATTAACTCTCATGGCTCCTGTGGTGGAGTTTAGTCCAGGCTGTGGAAGAACACTGGCAGAAGTCAGGACACCTGAGTTCTAGGGAGGCTGTGTGCCTACTTTGGAGAGGCATGCAACATTTCAGAGCCTTAGTACCCTGTTCTTGAATTGAATGAAGGCTGCGCTATCAGCTCTGCAGATAAAAATGAGATTATAAATGTGAAAGCAATCGGAAAACTAACACAAGTAACCTGCAATAAAGTTTTATTAATAATTAATCAAAAAAGCATTTACTGAGTATCTGTTATGTACCCAGAATTTGGCTAGGTGTTAAATAGAGCTCAATGGTTCAATAGATTTCTAGTAACAAAGGATTTTTTCCTAATTTGTCTGGTATAGAGGAATTGTCAACAAGGGGTCCACACAGTATGGGAGAGAATGGTTTGACAGAGCTTGCTGCTCTTCTGTCATTGAACCTCAGTTTCCCAGTCAGTAAAATAAGGGTTTCTACTGGTCTTTCCTGATCCCTCTTTCCCCCTACCTTCAACCACACCCTTTGGTCCAACTGTGGTGTTGGAATGGGGCTCTGTAAACCAAGGCACGTTAAAATAGAAAGACTGTAAATAGTAACTTAATGTGCTGAGTCTTTGGTGGACAGTTTAACCCACAGGAATGATACTGCAGTGGTTGAATATCAGGTAGGTACCATAGGTCGTTGGGGAGTTATTTGGGAGCAGGCAGTTGTAAAGCTAGCTTTGCTAGCATCTTCCCTTTGAGGGACCATGGTGGGGGTATTAAGCAGACAAAAAGGTTCAGAGTTTCACCCTATGTGGCTATTGCATTACATTATTGCCAATCCGCTCTTTTGGCTTCTAAAAGGAGGCCAGTAGGAGAAATCTCCAAGGCAGCATCTAGAAATACCTTATATTTATATTCACTTTTATCTTATTTTTTTTTCACTTTCATTTTTTCAAAAGCACTTTCACTTGCATTATCTCACTGATCTGTATAGCAAGTGCACACATAGTTAAGTCATACTTGACATCCTGTTTAGTAGAGGAAGGAAAAAGCATAACTGATTTGACATCAAAGAGTAAGACAGTGGCACAGCTGAAACTAGAAGCCCGATGATGTCACTTCTGGTCTACTGCTCTCAATTTGACCGTCACCTTGGGAGAAAGGAGTGTGTCCCTGAGGGGACCCCACAAACCTCCCACGTTCCTTGACTATAGGGCATTAAATACATTTGTGCATTGCTTAGAATAAGGATGATTACTTTTAAGAGGACAGGCATTGCCATATTGTAGGTGCTCAGTAGATGTTTGTGAATCAATAAATAAGTGTGCCATAACTGTGCTTGAGAAAATCTCTGGGGTGGACCCTGTGGTTAATGTGGTAGATACCTCTGCTTCCCCGCCCCATGTTTTTCACCTACTCCTGACTTTGCCTGCAAGTAAAGGGGGAATTCTCTATCCAGGGACTCCATGCTTGTCAACTTGATTGCCTAAAAATTTAGTTATATGATTTAGATAGAGTCTTGGCATTCACATGACAAAAAGGAGGGCTAATCAGTCAGCAGATGCACCTTGAACATACACTTATGGTCTCTTTGAGAAGACAAGATATGTTCTAGGTCTAATTTCTGCTAGTGCAAAACTGCTACTTCACTGCCCAATGTTAGTAACAAAATGAAAGCAAAACCTATATCTGTAATTTATTATTTTAGCACGTAAAGCACACAAGTGTGTGTGTGTGTGTGTGTGTGTGTGTGTGTGTGTAAAAGGAGTATATCAAACAGACTTGTTTTGTGAAATATGATCAACATCAACATGAAACATTTTTCTCTGTGATGATTACTTTTATGTGTCGACTTGGCTAGGCCACAGTACTCCAATATTTGACCAAACATCATTCTAGATGTTTCTCTGAAGGTATTTTTTATTTTTACTTTTATTTTTTATTTTTTGAAGGCATTTTTTAGATGAGATTAATGTTAATATGAGCAGATTATTCTCATAATGTGGGTGGACCTCATCCAATCAGTTGAAGGCCTCAATAGAAAAAAGACTCATCTTCCATGGGGAAGAGGGAATTCAGCCAGAAGACTGACTTTGGACTTGAGGTGTAACAGCAACTTTTCTTTAGGTCTTCAATCTGATGGCCTACCCTTCAGATTTTGGACTTGCCAACCTCCATGAATCCTTAAAGTAAATCTGTCTAGATAAAGATATAGATATATAAAGATATAGATATATAGATACAGACATAGACATGTAGATATATATAGATATCTATCTTTTTATCTATATCTAAATGTCTATATATATAGAGATGTGATGTATACACACCCATATACATATACACACGTATGTGTATATATCTATATATGCATCCTCTTGGTTCTGTTTCTTTGGAGAACCTGTCCTCCCTGTCGTTAGACTATTCAATCTTATAGAAAATCTGGAGTCCCTATATGATACAAGGTCACATTGCTTCGTGGGGGGTGAGGGCCTTTTTGGGTTGTATATTTGTGGTGGGGTGGGAAGTGGGGGGAATTTCTAGACCCATCTTCTCTCTTTCATGGTGATTTTCTCTTCCTTCTGACTGGCTGCTGTAATTGATTCCTCCAGGGTTGGCCCATGGAGGGGGGAAGGGAGCAGAACATGAAAAGTCCTGGTGGGAACTGCACTGTTGTAAGATGGATCTCTGGGCCTGGCTGATTCTTTCCCTTTCATGGGCACTTTCATAGGGACTTAAAAGCTCCAGATCCTGTGGCTAGAGAAGCTTCTGGCATGGGTGATGCCCTTCCTTTGGCCTACAGCTACCCCCTAATCCCCTGTTCTCCAGGGATCCAGTCCACAAGGGTCCCTGGTTCCCATGGGTAGGACTTAAAATGGATCTAGGCTGGCTCTGCCTCCTATGGAGTCTCCATCTGGTTAATACCATACAGTGATACAGTACTGATCTTGTGCCAGATGCTACTTCAAGCACTTTACATATATTAACTTATTTAATTCTTACAATGATTTTGTTAGGTGGCTACTTTTATTATCTCTGTTTTACAGAGGAAGAAAGTGAGTCTCAGAGAGGTTAAACAGCTTACTCAAGGCCACACAGCTGCTAAGTGTCAGAGTGTCAGACCTGGGCTGTCTGCCTCTGGAGTGTATGCTTTTAAGGCAGGTCACTGTGCTCTGGGGCAAATGTGGATGCTCTTTGACCCGCCATGTACTTGTTTGGCCCTGCCTCTTGCTTTCCAGATTTCCTGATCTCATTGGAGTCTCTCCCCACAGCCCCTGCCCCAACAACAAGGTTTGAGATGGGGGAATGTCCCTGCTTTTTCTAAAGGAAAATTTTCCCACACAATCTTTTTTCTTTCTCTAGTCTTTTATATTTACCAAGTGGGTAAGGGACTGAAGAGTCATGAAACCAATTATACTTCATTTCTTTTGAAAATTCTGCATAGGTTGGTCTAATACCTCATTTTGGATTTTCTTATCTATGGTATTTAGGTGTCTTGGTTGAAACTACAATTTTAATATTTTATTATATATACAGTTACATATTACATATATGAAGTCATGGTTGTGATATATCTAAGTACACATAAATGACTATAGTATGAAGCAATCTACTGTTTTTTTCTTTTTCTTTTTAAATTTTGTTTGTTCTTAGACATACAGTTTTCCCTGCTTCCATTACTATCTTTATCCTCTTTTGCATTTCACACTAGCTCACACATTTAAAAGCCCAAGGTCATGGGTATTAGTCACTTATTTCTGTCCATTTCCAAGGTGTTTTTTTTTTTAAGTTTATTTATTTTGAGAGAGAAAGACAGAGAGAGAGAGTGAGCATGTACATGCACAGGGAAGGGGCAGAGAAAAGGGGAGAGAGAGAATCCTAAACAGGCCCCTAGCTGCCAGCCCTGAGCCTGACATGGGGCTCAATCCCTCGAATCATGAGATCGTTGCCTGAGCAAAAATCAAGAGTTAGATGCTTAACCTACTGAGCCACCCAGGTGCTCCCCCAAGGTGTTTTTTTTAAATGGTTCTTTTCCAGTGTCTCCCAGATTCCCATGGGGTGGGGTGGGATCTTGGGGGTCCATAGTCCTTGTCCTTGTGTAGGGGTCCTGGGTGTTGTAGGGCTTCTGTTCCCATTCTCCCATTCTCCAGTGCTGACCCTCTCTGAGAGGAGTGGGTACATATCCTAGCTCTCATATCCATGCTCCGTGTCCACATGACCCACATATCTACCTCCTCTGCATATATCCCATCCCCTTAGGCCTAGGGATGACCATGTTGATGACATAATCTGCCTTAGGAGGTGAAGGACTCTGGAAACAAGTTAGGGCTATTTGGGCAGGACATTTTGTGGTCCAGGATACCTGTGAAGAGTAATACGCAGGGGAAGTACAGAGCTGGGCCTCAAAGCATGGGAGCTAAGGTTGGGGCCTCTTGTTCTGTGAAGGGTAAGCAGTACTAGTTGCTGGTGTCATCCGTTTATGCCCGTAGTGCAAATCGTGGTGTCCTAACTTGCCCCTGTGGTGGTACCATCCCTGTGGGTTAGACAGGCTCGGTAGGTCAAGGTAGAAAACTAGCCTGGGAATCTGGCCTTTGCAGGTTGGGAGCATTCAGATAACCATATATTTTGCACACTACCTATGGAAAGGTGTGACGCAAAGAAGAGGCAAGGCAGAGAATGAAGTAGAGACCACAGAGATTTCCATATGGTGAATTTTATTATGTCTTTTTTTTTTTTTTTTTTTTTTTTTTTTTAAGTTGTTCCGTGAAGGGGGTTGAGCTCATGGAAACTTGTTCAACTACAGGACAGCTCTGAAAAAGCCCATCTTGGCCCTAGTGGGCCTTCTACTTTTAAAAGACTTTATTCACATTTCTAGACAGGTTAACTTGAAGTTAACCATCTTACTTCACAAGAACCAAGTTCTTAATCCATTAACATTTTTTATTACTCCACATATATCCTAAGGCTTAAAAGATTCAGGGAGGGAGGTCAACATAATTTTTAAATGATTGAGAGGCCTGGGATGGTAAAAAAAAATCCCAAGTCAAGATCTTTGGCTGGAGAACACGTGGACTGTGCTAGAATTTGACTCCAAATCTCTCATGTGAAATGTCTGATAGATGCATTGCTTCTCTGATTTTCTTGGCCACTCATTTTCCTCTTTACTCTGTCCCTAGTTTGTCTCTTCCTCTAGGTTTTCACTGAAGCTGAAATGATTAAGGAGCCTTTTTGAGTGTATAAACATATTTGCATGTTGGTATCAGCAGAAAGGTCAAGATTGGACTGAATTTTCTCTTATGTAGCACTTATGGGGTGAAAAAAACCCAGGACTTACGACTTCTTTTGGGAGGAAGGGACCCCCTCATGCCTGGAGGGAGCATTACTTACTGTCTGCAGTGGGTGTACCTTCCAGTGTTAATGCAGGGCCTCTGTATTCGTAAACTTTGGAGGGTAGAGAACCATGTCCATCCTAATTGACATGTTAATTTTTACCAATGTTGAGACCAGTACTGATAACCTAATTTTTAAATTTGGATGAACTTCTTCTTGTTCTCTTACGTAGTTGATAGAGCAAAATATTGGTAAATCACACTTTACATTATAAACATGTCTTAAAGGGCATGGCAGTTATTTAAAAATAAAATCAAATAAATGTTTTAAATACATGGTGGTCTTGCCTTCTCAAAGAATTCCTTTTTAATATACTAAGTTTCTTATCCATTTTTTAAAAAAATAAATATTTATGGCTATTTTTAAGGAGGTGAGTCATGCCTCCTCTCTAGTATTCTCCTTTGCCTTCATGCAATTCATTATACACATAACATACATTTTAGGGTTAAAATGAAAATATGTTAATCAAATCACATTTTAACCTTGACTTCAGTTTTGTTTTCTGAAGTGTGTTTGGATGGAAAAAACATCTAAGTAATGAATCCTCATATAAGGTATGAGAATTGCTACATTTAAAAACTTGCAAACACATGTGCGTTAATGGAAAGAGTCTTTTTGAAGAGAAAGGAGAGTGGGCTTTGGGTTCAGAGCACTAGGTTAAATTCTAGTTCCTCCATGTGTCCTGTGGCCTTGAGTAAATTACTCAACCTCTTTGAGCTTTGGCTTCTTCAGCTGCAAAATGGGACTAATCTGATTCCCATTACTTGACTGACCCATTACTTGACCATGTAATATTGGCCTCTGTAAAGAAGAGAGCTGTAAAAAGGGGTTGACCTGTCTGCTAATGCCAGCTTCCAGATCCAGGGTTATCCTTAGATGGTCTGAGACAGACCACATCTTCCACCCCACACAGCTATAAATGGCTGAACATGTCTTTTCCTTTAAAAAAGATTCCATAGGGGAATTATTATTCAACTTGTTTTAGGAGAACCAGTAAGTGAAACTAATTACAAAACCAAAAAGGAAGTTTAAGAGAAATGTATTTAAAGCTTTTAAATAACTCCTGTGTTCTCACGTATTATATAGTTGAAATAACTGAACACCAAGGGGACAGAAAAGTCTTGAGAAGAAAGGTAATATTTAAAAAGGCGCCATGGGTACCTCAGTCATTATACCATAGACATTATTTAGCTAAAAGCTCCTTTGAGATGTGTCATTGCATGTCTGCTGATATTGCTGTTGATGGGTTTTACAAAATGGTTCAATCGTGATCACTCTCTGGAGCTTGGAGTCCATCTCAGAAGGATTTTTTGTCTGTGCCCTTGCATCTGCCGCCACCACTCCTGATCCAGATAGTGCATTTGGAGTCTGAGTCACTTGGAAGAAAGTTGGTATGGTGACTCAGTGTGGCATTCTTCTTCATGATGACCTCTCAGTCTTCTTCGGTTATGGGAGCTGAGGTCAGGGAATCAGAACCTGCCCGTGGCAGTTGATAAAAATTCACTGGTTTCCAAGCGAGATGAGGCTTCCTGAGGTTCTGGGCACTGATCACAGTGAGGATGGGGGCAAAGAGCAGAGGTGTCCCTGAACTCTAGCTGCTTCCCGGGGTCAGAGATGAAGCTGGCCCCTCTCCTACATTGGGGTTTTTAAAAATTTGGTCTTGACATGTGAGTGGGTTATAAAATCAATTTAATGGGTTGAGGCCATCATTTTTAAATGCTTGAAAAAGATTAGAATGGCAAATAGAGTGCATCACATGTAAGGTAAGGATAAATAGTTTCTTGAGATTTTATTTTAGTTATATATACCAATATGTATATACACCTACATATTCTGCATTGAAATGTAATAGAAAATGTTTTCTTTTAGAATGTGGCAAATTTCTTTTAGGATGTACCACATGGCAATAAACATCACAGTTACTACTTTTCATGACAGAAAAAAAACCAACAACAACAATTACAGAATCCATAATCCACGGGGTGATTTTACAAAGACACACACATACGTACACACATGCTTGCACATACCCACACAGAGTTAACTGCTTTCCCCCAAAGCAACACACAAACCTGGTATCTTAAATTGCAAATATGAATAAAGCCTGGTTGAAAGTACCTCCTCCTTGGTTTTCTAAGTTCAAAGCAACCTAGGGAATTAGAATTGGACTGTTCTGTCCCATGGCAAAGGCTGGCATGAATATTGGCATCCATTATTGGGGTGTAAAAGACTGTGGCTTGGCAAACTGACCTCTAAAGAGGGCCATTCTTGAGGCTCAATCTGGGCATCCTGGAGCCAGAAAAAGGGACTGAGAGAAAGAGAAGGATTTTAGGGAAAACTGAAAGTATCAAACATTGCTGCTCTTAACATACCAACCCTGAGCAAGGTGTAGAAGTAGATAATGAAGGACAAAGAAGAAAAGATCTCCTTGCAGCCAGTGGTGTTGTTTCTATAAATTTCTAGATGAGGCATTCACGCCAGGACCTGTCTGCCTAAATTCTATTGTGCTGGACCTTGTGAATGTGGCTGACTGAAGCTGCTGATGCCATAATTAATCTGACAAGGTATCTACACTGAAAGAAAAGAAGGGATGCTTAGCCTGGTCCAATGGAGTATGTCAATGAATAATGGGATGAAGCTAAGAGAAGGTAAAATTGGGCTGAATATCAAGGAAAAAAATTACCTAACAGAAAGGTCTATTAGATAGTGGAGTGGTCTCTCCAGGGGGATAGTGGCAGGGCCGATGGTGCTGGAATCGTTTACAAGTCGGCTGTTGAAAGCCCCAGAGAATATGCTGTGGGGAACAGGGCTGAGTTGACAAGAGTGGACAAGATGACCTTAAAGGTCTTTTCCATCTTTAGTGTCTACGATTTTGTGATCGTCTGCTCTTCACTGAAGCGCTCCAGCTCCAGCTACTCTCTGGGGCCTGAAACACACGAAATAATTGTTAGTAAGATATCCAGCGATGAAACAGTTTTGAAGGAACCATTCGTTCTTGGCCATCTTTTTTCCATTCAAAACTGGGCTGGAAAGAAATGAACAAGATAAAGGAAACAAGGAAGAAATTGGAGTTTATTGTTCTCAGAGCTGACATTATTATTTTAGTCTGTATTCACTCACAATATTTGATCAAATGCAAAACTATTCTTACAGGTTGTATTTAAATATAAAGGCAGTTTCTTTGGGACTATACCATACTAAATTTTGTATTTCTCAACAGGTTGTTTTAGTATTGTGCAGAAAGAGCCTGTTTTAGGGGTTGTTTAACAGATGAAATGAATTCTTGGATAAGCAGCATTGTTCCATCTGCAACATGGTTAGAACTCTTGTACATTTGCATTTCTGTGTTTCAGAATTATTCAGGCAATAAATTACTCAGGATGTCAACCTTATGCTGAAACAGAAATGACCTACTTTGTAAGGATCTCATGTATTTTAAATTTAACCTTGCGCCTTTTTTTCAACTGGGAACAGGAGAAAGTGAGTGAAGAATGGTGGAGTCCTGAGCTTTGTGAGTATGATCACAAGGAAACCAAAAATAGCTGAAATATATTGAACTTTTACTATGTGCTAGACATCGTTTTAAGGATTTGATGCATATTAACTCATTCATTCTCTTGAGGCAATCCAGGAGATAGGTACTATTATTAAAGCTGAGGAAACTGAGGCACAGAAAGGTTAAAAGTCTTGTTCAGGGTTAGAGAATTGGTGAGAGGCAGAATTTGGATTTGACCAGGTAGTCTGGGTCCAAATCATTATTATTCTGTCACTTCTCTAAATACAGCTTTTTACTTCCTTCAAGAACATGATGAAGGCAGAGATTTTGGTCTCTCTTGTTCACTGATGAACTTCCAAAGCCTATGTCCCTGGCAGATAGTAGGCACTCAATAAATTTTGGCTGACAGAATGAATGGAAATTGGTATTGACAATTCTGAGTTTTTCAAAGGCAAATTCATCTATTCTAAATTTGCTAACTACAGGAACAGTAAAACTCTTTGTCTCTCTTCTGTTTATCTCAGCAACCTCTTAGCTTTGTTTTCAGGATGCCTTCCCTGACCCCTTGGAATAGATCAGCTGCCTTTAGAACAGGGTTCAGAAGTATCCTGCACTTCCTTGACATGGCAATCTCATACTTACTCGTGATTATTTGTTTCATTGTTCATCTTCCTGGCTCTGTTGTAAGCTCTGAGAGGGCAGGGTCTGTGTTTGGCGCACCACTGTAACTACAGACCCAGCACTGAACTGGGCACAAAGAGTTCTGCTTGTTGTTGAACGAACAATTGAAAGAGGATGCTCTTTCCAACTTATTTTTCTACTTTTTATTTACACACAACTTTCATAGTTTGTATTAGTTAGCTATTACAACGTAACACATTTCCTAAAAACCCTGTGGCTTAAAACAATAATAAGTATTTATTAACTCTTACAATTTCTGTGGGTCAGAAATTCAGGAGTGACTTAGTTGGGTGGTTTTGATTCAAGGTCTTTATGAGGTTGGAGTCAGATGTCAGATAGGGCTGCCATCATCTGAAGGCTTGACTGACGCTGGAGGATCCACTTTTAAGATGGCGTCCTCACAGGTTTTTTGTTGAGAGGCCTCAGTTACTTTGCATATGGGTTTCTCCATAGGACTATTTGAGTGTCTTGATGATATGGCAGCTGGCTTTCCCCAGAATGAGTGATGTAAGAGAAGATGGTGAATGCTGAAATGCCTGATATAACCTAACCTTGGAAGTCATATACCAGTGCATTCTGTTCATTTAGACTGGTCTTGATTCAGTGTGGGAGGAGACTTCACTAGGTCATGGATATCAGGAGGCAAGGATCAGGGGGAGCCTGATATTGGAGATTTGTTGCCACACATACCATTTTATGTCTCCTTTTCCCATCAAGCCAGTGAGGTGATATCGCTGTTTTATAGGTGAGGAAACTGAGGCTGACCGTGACATGCCTAGGATCATACCCTGTACATAACTCTACATTTACTCCCTCTAAATTAAGTGTTCTTTCCAACATATCACAGCTGTAGGACAAATTAAATAAATTATATACAGCTTAGAAAACTCAAGATGTAAAAATCTAAGTAGCAAATTAGAAATGTTATATGCATTACAAAAAGATTCTCCATACCACAGGATGACCTAAATGGCATATTCAAAATGATTCAGTTTATCAAAGGTATGTTTGTTTCTTTTTTTAAAATTTTTAAATGTTCATTTGTTTTTGAGAGAGAGTGAGCAGAGAAGGGGCAGAGAGAAAGGGAAGCATAGAATCTGAAGCAGGATCCAGGCTCTGAGCTGCCAGCACAGAGCCTGATGCCGGGCTTGAACCCACGAACTGCAAGATCGTGACCTGAGCCAAAGTTGGACACTTAAGCAACTGAGCACCCAGGTGCCCCTCAAAGATGAGTTTTTTTTTTTTAACATTTATTTATTATTGAGAGACACAGACAGAGCATGAGCATGGGAAGGGCCAAGAGACGGGGAGACACAGAATCTGAAGCAGGCTCCAGGCTCTGAGCTGTCAGCACAGAGCCTGATGTGGGGCTCAAACTCAAACTGAGAGATCATGACCTGAGCCTAAGTTGGACGCTTGACCGACTGAGCCACCCAGGTGTCCCAAAGATGAGTTGTAATGTGACTTTTGGAGACACACTTGTTAGGTAATGAGAAGTATAATTTGAAAATTTGTGTGTTAGAAACACTTAGTCATATTAGATTGTGAGTTTCTTGAAGGCAGGGATGGAATCAGCTGTATCTACCGTACCAACCCTAGGATCTAGCCCAGAGGAAGCTTTCAACAAAAGTTTATTAAATAAAGCAATGATGATGACAAAATACCTGTAGCTATAGTTTCTTAAGACTCTTTTTGTATGTGAGAAGTTGACATAATACTTTTAAAATACATTTTATTCTTATTATTTTATACCTAACAGTCTGATTCCTACTGAGCTTTATATTACTAGACTACCTAAAACTTATTTATATATTAGTACTGGCCTGATGTAACATGTTGTGAAATTTTTCATCCCTGCTGAGATATGAGGTTGAAAAACTGACAGATGTTTAATGAAAATAAAAAGGTAAAAAGCAAAATCTCATGTAAAGAATGGATAAAAGAGCTGATTTTCAGAACATGTAGGTAAATGGAATGGTGGCCTATTTTAGACTCAACCAATCAAACAATATAAATTTTTAAATAAAGTATTTTCCATTGGGAAAAAAAATAAGTAGCCCCCACTCCCAAATGCATCACACTCGGATTGGGTTGAAGACTTGAAGAGATTCTGATCAGTTTTTGTTTGGTTGTTTGTTTTTACATAGCCAGGAGATCTAATGTTTTCTGATTTGAACAGTATTGCTCTTTGCAAAGATTTTCTAAGGGGAGGTGAACAGACATGTGTCTTTGGAATGATTCCTTATCAAGTCTTGTCTGCAAAATTAGTGGATTATCAGGTTTATGATAGTATGGCTGTTAGCATAAACTCACATAGGGGATCGAATTATGCAGGACATAGATAAAAGATAAAAGAGTGTTGAAGAAAGATGTTTGTTGAATAACTGCAGTTAAGGATAGGAAGGTTAGCATTAGAATCCTGATCACGTTGATAGCCTGGTATGAATATTTTACAACTTTATACAGTTTACTTTTGTGATAGTGATAATGTAAGATGAATTCTGTTTATCCTCCTCCAGGTACTGTAGATGCATATTTGCAAGTGTAAATTTCTCAGCTAAGTTTTATGCATGGATTTGTTATTAGTCATTCTTCTATCTAAATAGCCTGATTAGGGGGTCTGAAAGAAGCTTCTATAACAGGAATGATAAATACATGCCATGTGATATCATACCCCTTCCTCACCCATGGCAGACATTTATCATGACCCATGTTCTCCCTGAGTCCTTGGTTGCTGTTTGTAAAAGAGCAAGAGATTGGCAAAATTAGGAGAGGTCAATATTACCACCCAGGAGAGGGAACTGTGTAACTAACAACAGAGAGAAATTTGCCTTGATAAATTAATCACTTACTTGTTATTGGCTAAAGATGGTAAATTAGACTCACCTGAGGGGATTTAAGGAAAACTTTCATATAAGTTGTTGTCGATTGTCATCTAATGTCTTGAATATAAGAGGAATGTATAAGAACTTTTTAAAAATTTATTTAAGGGGCGCCTGGGTGGCGCAGTCGGTTAAGCGTCCGACTTCAGCCAGGTCACGATCTCGCGGTCCGTGAGTTTGAGCCCCGCGTCAGGCTCTGGGCTGATGGCTCAGAGCCTGGAGCCTGTTTCCGATTCTGTGTCTCCCTCTCTCTCTGCCCCTCCCCCGTTCATGCTCTGTCTCTCTCTGTCCCAAAAATAAATAAACGTTGAAAAAAAAAATTTAAAAATTTATTTAAAAGGTTTTTAAAACTATGAAAATTTAGCAGATTGACTCTTGTTTTTATACGAAATCTACTCATAAAAGACATAGAAGATTAAAAATACAAAGGACAATTGAGACCACTTATTCCTACCTTCTCCCCACTTTGTAAAAATAAAGCTCAGACTGGGAAACTGATTTACCTAAGGTCATAGAACTCATGAATGAAAGCAGTGGGACCAGGGAAATTGCTGCCATCTTACTTGGCCATTCTACTCATACCACCACAGCCTCTATAGTGAGGGCATGAAGTAAATAGATCTCAAAGTCTCTTTAACCCTAAGGTATGATGTTTCTCTGTAACCCCTCTTGTGCTTTCCGATATTACATACTTGTTTATTTTCTGTGTTCCACTAACTAGAATGTAAGCTCCATGAGGATTAGTTCTCCATCTGTTTTGTTCTCTACTATTTCCCTACTATATCCCCTTCATTTGTTGAAGATACAGTACATGTCTAAGAACCAGATGTTATTGAGTGAATGAGTGGAGATGAGGCTCAGAATCTTTGCTAATATCACACTTCAGATAGCTGTCACAAATAAATTGGAGTTAGCTTTCTAGTGACACGTGGTGGACAGATTCCAAGGTCCCCCTGTGATCTCCTCCTCCTGGTGTTCACACCCTGTGTAATCTTCTCCCTTTGACAGTGGGAGTGATCTGTGTCTTGTTTCTATGGATAGAATACAGCAAGGTGAAAGAATGTGTGTGATCACATGTATGTGATTCCATTGCATAAGATTGTAATACCTGTCTTGCTAAGAGACATTCTTTGCTGGCTTTGAAGAAGCAAGCTGTCCATGAAGAGGGCAACTTGTCAAGGAATTGCAGATGACATCTAGATAACTTCCAGCAAGAAACTGAGGCCTTCAGTCCAACAGGCTGCAAGGAACTGAATGTTGCCAACAACCATATGAGTCTGGAAATAGATCTTCTTCAGTCGAGCTTCAGATAAGACCCCAGCCCTGACAGTACCTTGATTGCAGCATTATAGAGGACCCAGTAAAGCCATGTCTGAACACCTGATCCATAGAAACTTTGAGGTAACAAATCTGTTTTTGATAAATATAGGTGTTGTTTTAAGCTGCTGTTTATTTTAATTTGTTACTTAGCAATAGGTAACTAACACATAAGCACCCATTTAGATGCATTTCTTTCATTTGGATATTCACAAAATAGATCTCTAGGTCAGATTAGGGTACTCTGAATTAAACATTACAGTCTAGGAGAAAATGTGGCTCTCTTTTGAAAGTGAAAAACTTTAATTTCTGGTTTGGGTTATGTTGAATCTATAGGGCCATAGCAGTCATATCTTTATAATCAGCTGGTGCTGGATCATTGATTGTTTATGGAAGTCAGAGCTCTTCTTCTTTACTTCTACTTAGTTGGTGTCAGCATACAAACGAATTCCTACAACAGGTTGGGCTTGGGGCAGGGGGGAGAATATCTCAGTATCTTTGCTTATATTAAAGATGGTTCTTAACATTTTAACTGTGAAATTGGTTTTTTTTTTTTTAATTTTTTTTTTCAACGTTTATTTATTTTTGGGACAGAGAGAGACAGAGCATGAACGGGGGAGGGGCAGAGAGAGAGGGAGACACAGAATCGGAAACAGGCTCCAGGCTCTGAGCCATCAGCCCAGAGCCCGACGTGGGGCTCGAACCCATGGACTGCGAGATCGTGACCTGGCTGAAGTCGGACGCTTAACCGACTGCGCCACCCAGGCGCCCCGAAATTGGTTTTTTAAACTCTGTATTATAAATCAGGCAGTCGGTGAGTAACCAAAGATGCCACTCTCTAAAAACGTCCTTTTATTTAAAGTGGTTTGTCTGGGGGCACCTGGATGGCTCAGTCTGTTAAGCGTCTGACTCTTGATTTTGGCTTGGGTCATGATCATGTTGGTTTGTGAGTTTGAACCCCTCATTGGGCTCTGCATTGACAGTGCAGAGCCTCCTTGGGATTGTCTCTCCTTCACCTTTACCCCTCCCCCACTCACACTGTTTCTCTCTCTAAATAAATAAATAAAGTAAACAAACAAACTTAAAAATAATGGTCTGCCTGTGCTGGGGTGCCTGGATGGCTCAGTCGGGTAAACGTCTGACTCTTGATTTTGGCTCATGATCTCATGGTCGTGAGATTGAGCCCTATGTCCAGTGTGGAGCTGGCTTGGGATTCTCTCTCTCCCTCTTCCTCTGCCCCTCCCCTGCTTGTGCTCTCACTTGCTCTAAAAAAAAAAAAAATTGGTTTGTCTGTGTAGACTGTGTGTCAGTAAGGGTTAATTAAACCCCTTAAAAAATGCAGTCAAATAATTTTTATGAGTCTACGTGATCTTAATGATTTTTATAACTGAATTTTGTGGGGTTGGCAGTTTCTGCGTACAGTGAAATTGTGCCTTTGCATTTCAAAGCCAAAGAGAAATAAAATAGATTATGTGTAATTTTGCATTGTCCCTGTCCTATCTCTATTTTCATGAGTAATTGATGATATCAATATCTTTTACTTTACAAAATCATTGCTGTTTAGTGAAATTGGCTTTATATCAAATCTCATTTTTCCAGCTGATTCCATACAATTTTACTTGGATATCCATAAAAAAAGTCACCAAATGATTAGTCAAAAATGTTATATGAAGACAGTGTTAACATGGTGGCCAGCCTGTGGGCTCCTTGAGATAAATTGGGTGTGCTTTTGCAAATATTTTAGAATTACAAGACACTTGGCAGTACTTTCCTATTATCACCTCCTTCATCTCTGTGTACTCTAGACCAAGGAATACATTTGACTTTGGGGAATGCCCTTTTTCTCCTATATTTGAAGCACTCAGAACTTGCCCTCCTTCTTCTTTTTTATTGAGGTATAATTGACATGTACATTAATTTCAGATGTGCAACATAATGATTTGATATTTGTATATACTGAAAATGGAGCACCACAGTAAGTCTAGTTATCATCCCCAAAGTTACATATTTTTTTCTTGTGAATAAGAACTTTAAGATTTACTCTCTTAGCAGCTTTCAAATATGCAATACAATATTATTGACTGTAGTCACCATGCTGTGCATTACATCCCCTTGTTTTATTTATCTTATACTGGGAAGTTTATACCTTTTGACCACCTTCAGTTATTTCATCTACCTCCCAACTCCCCTTCTTCTGGAAACCACCAATCTGTTTTCTATACCTACTATTTTTGCTTTATTTATTTGTTTTGTTTTTTTAAATTCCTCATGTAAGTGAAATTATGTGGTGTTCGTCTTTCACTAACTTATTTCATTTAGTATAATACTCTCAAGGTTCTTCATTCATATTGTTGCAAATGGCAAGATTTCATTCTTTTTTATGGCTGAGTTATATTCCTTTGTGTATATATGCCACATCTTCTTTATCCACTCATCTGTTGATGGGCACTTAGGTTGTTTCCATATCTTGGCTATTGTAAATAATTCTGCAGTGAACATAGGGATGCTTGTATCTTCTCTAATTAGTGTTTTTGTTTTCTCTGGGTAAATACCCAGAAGTGGAATTTCTGGGTCATATAGTAGTTCTATTTTTAGTGTTTTGAGGAACCTCTATACTGTTTTCCACAGTGGCTGCACCAATTTACATTCCCATCAACAGTGCACAGAGTTCTCTTTTCTCCATATCCTTGCCAACACTTGCTATTTCTTGTCTTTTGGTAATAGTCATCCTAACAAGTGTAAGGTGGTATCTCACCTTTGCATTTGCATTTCCCTTGTGATTACTGATGTTGAGCATCTTGTGTCTGTTGGCCATCTGTATGTTTTCTTTGTAAAAATATCTGTTCAGTCCTCTGCCCATCTTAAAATCAGATTTTTTTTTTGGTGTTGAATTGTATGAATTCTTTATATATTTTGGTTATTAACTGTTTATTGAATATATGATTTGCAAATATCTTTTCCCATTCAGTAGGTTGCCTAGAACTTAGCCCTCAGCCTTCCTTTCTTTACTAGGCATATTTTCAATGCCTAAGAGAGCTAGCCTGCAAAACCTGATTCTACCCTTAGGTGCTACTCTTTAACATACAATATCTTGCACAGTGATTTTTTTCCCCCCACCAAATTAATTTGAGGGCACAGAAGCACCTCATGCTTTTTATTGTTGCACATTAAGATTTTGATATGTTTTTGTTTGAAGAACTGTTTGCTCTTGTAAACAAATTGGAAGCTACCACCCTAACCTGAAAACTTCCCAAGTGTGATATTTAAGTTCTTGTAGAATAAATTAGTGAGCTATCCTAGCAGTGTTACAAGGCTTCACTTATACAGAGTAAGTTTTTTTTAAAGAGCAAAAAAAAAAAAAAAAAAATCCCTCTTGCACAAAAATGTACTCATTACATTTAAAATGAATAACTTGGGAATGACCTTTGACATTTTTTATTGTCCCAAATCTTACTGTTTTCTAAGTGAACTAGAAATTATCTAGATATTTTGGGTTTGCTGGTAACTGCATAAATTTTGCAGGTGCAATGGAAATTTTTGAAAGAAGTAAAAATACTATGCCTTCTTTTTCCTCTTTTTTTTTTTTTTCAGAAAAGTAATAGAAGATAGAGAAGAAAGAGCATTTACTGAAAGGGTGATATTTTTTATCTTTGTACTTCTGTATCAGACAAAGAATTAATAGTATTGGTGGCAGCAGCAGTTTTTTTTTTTTGGGGGGGGGGCAACATATGCAATAGATCTGAGGCAATAATTGCATGCTAAAATGGTCTCATGTTCCATGAAAACTTGAAGTAGGATGTCAGAGTGTCTCAGACACAATGTTTTGTGACAATAAGTCACCAACAGTCTTTGACAGAAGCTATGGGGCTTACAGGTTAACTCTGGGTATTGTATTAAGGCTACCAGCCTATCTGTATCAGTTTCTGGAAAGCTTGCAGGTAAAGGCAAGAGTTAAACCTGGGGTGTGAGAGAGAGATACACTAAAAATAATAAAAACCACAGACCTCACCGTACTTCAATGTGAAGGTTCTTATATTCAGGTAAGAAGTTATCTTTATGGGAGGCTTTTTTTTTTTTTTTTTAAATTTTTTTTCAACGTTTTCTATTTATTTTTGGGACAGAGAGAGACAGAGCACGAATGGGGGAGGGGCAGAGAGAGAGGGAGACACAGAATCGGAAACAGGCTCCAGGCTCCGAGCCATCAGCCCAGAGCCTGACGTGGGGCTCGAACTCACGGACCGCGAGATCGTGACCTGGCTGAAGTCGGACGCTTAACCGACTGCGCCACCCAGGCGCCCCAGGAGGCTTTTTTTTTACCCTTTATTCTTTACTTTTTTTTTTCCTTTGTAAAAACAAAATATTTGCTGATTTTGGAAAATTGTTTCCTGTGAATGAAACTCTTCACTTTAAGGTTGATATGTTGTGACTTATGAAAATTTGAAATACCTGTTATGGATCAGCTCTCACTTAGCAAGGGCTGTATTTGTCAGGTGATGATTGAAGTTGTAAATCAGTATTCTTGGATCTGGAATTTCCTATGGTGAAGCAAATAGCTGCAAACATCAGCTTTAAGAATAAAATAAAATGAAACAAGCAGTAATAATAATAAAAAAAAAACCTTGACAGGCAAATTTGGTGTTACACGTTGTGCATTTCTTTTCAGTCTCTCAAACTTTCTGAACACTATAATTTGTTTGTACTGCTGCATCACTATCATCAAAGATATAGGACTTTATTAGCTCCTCTCTCTTAGGAATGTCTTTTTTTTTTTAAGGGAAAGGAATGCATAAAAGTTCAGCCACTTGAATCTGTAAATAGTCACTCTTCCTAGCAAAAGTCTCTTAGGTCTTTAGTATGAAAAAAAAAAAGAAGGAAGAATTTAACGAAAGGAAGGAGCAGTAAAAGGGAGGTAAGGAGAGAGGCAAAAAGAGGAAAGAGAGAAGAGAAAGGAACCAGGGACAAGTTTTCTTTTGAAAAAATAAGACACCAAGGTGACAATATTGTGCCACGAAGATGAAATCATTTTTCAGACCTTCATAGCCACCTCCCCTCCCAAGTGTGAGAGCTCTGTCAGAAATGACAGAGTTTACAGCATACTGTTAAGTAAACAACAATCCAGTTCCTTTATTGCCTGTGGAGAAGACTTTGTCCTTTCTGGGGACTGGCTGAATGGTCGGTCATCTTATTTTTAGTTCAGGTGTCTTGAAACATTTGAAAAGAATTAAGATGAGATCAGTTAAGAGGTGATGGAGAGGTGGCTTTAACAGTCTGTTGGGCTAGAATAATGGGTTGTTAATGGCCTATGCTGATGATTTAGCCACCAGTATAAAGTTCCAGTCTCTGTGTGATCCAGGGTTGAACTTAGCTCATCAGACAGCTGTTCCGAGCATAGAAGAGCATGGAGTGCTAAAGGGGAACTTCCAGCAGGTACTCCTCTGTATTAATGATCATTTGTCTCTAAATCCGAAGATAAGCTCATCAACTTTGCAGAAAAAAAAAAAATGTTATGGCTGTGCCAGTTAACCAGAAGATACGAAGCCAAGTTGGACACCTTTTCTCACTGGATATCGTCTGAGTTCTGAGAACCTAGATGTTCTCTTTTCCATTTATGTTCACTGCCACTTTGTCATCTCTGTATTCACTCTTTTGTTATGCTTCCTGCTTGTTTTCTCTTCTGAATTATAGATGAGGGGAACCAAAGGTGTGGGTAGATAAGAGTGAATTGGTCGGTCCATGGGGTTTCCATGGTACCATGTTTACTAGTGCTTGGAGGTCAGGCTGTGCTGGGAGGCCAGGAAGGTGAAGCTGGCTGTTTTGTGCAAGAATCTGAGCCCACTGTGTGGGACCTTCAGCCAGGGTGCCTGCCTTGTGCCCAGAAAAGGGTCCGACACTGGGTCACTCGCTTTCTTTGAGGGTTGTGAGACAGAAAGAGCCATACATTACAGGAGAGATTGAGAGCTGGGTAGAGGAAGGTGCTTCCCGTGTGAGACTCTCTAGTGCTGCTCTGCACGGGATACTGCCTGGGGCTGGGAGCCTTGCAGTTCAACTTTCCTGGTAGGGCCTGAAGCCTGTTGGCAGTTTATCCAGATGTACAAAAAGATTCTCCTAAGTTAAAAAAAAAATGCCCTACCCAATCTTGAAAAAACAAAACAAACTATTCAGCTTTGGTCCTTGTCATGACATATGAAGGGGACAGCTGAGGATGAAATGGAGAGGAGTGGCTGTGCAGCCTTCCTCAAGGGGTATTTCTGGTAGCCACCTTCGAGGTATAGGCTAGGACCACAGATGCTGTGTGCCATTGAGTGTGAGGCTGGGAGACGCCTAACACCTAAAGTTGGGGATGGGGCATCCTGTTCACTCCTCACAAAACTTCTTTCCTCCCCTGGCCTGTCCCAGGGTGGCCTCACAGAAATTCATCTGTTTTTCAGCCCCTTCCTGTGGGTAATGTTTTTGGGACACGACTGTGTCTGGCTGTGAGAACCATCTGACAAAAGAACGGAGGGTGGGGATGCAGAAAGGTCATTGTCTGTCAGGGTCAGTTCTGGCCACTGCCTCCAATTGGTTGTAATTCTTCATTCTTGAGACCAAAGGGCAAGGAAACGGCACAGGGATGCTGGAAGGGAGCTTCCCCATGCTGTCCTAGCTTAGATTTTCAAAACTAAGTGACAACAAGGGCTAACTCCCAATCACAGAGACTTCCTGTGTTATCCTAGAGCAGCAGTTCTCAAACTTTAGCATGTGTCCAGATCACCTAGAGAGTTTGTGAAGACTCAGATTTCTGGGTCTCACTCCCAGAGTTTCTGATTCAACAGGTCTGAGGTAGGCCCGAGAATTTACACGTCTAACAAGCTCCAGGTGGTGCTGATTGTGCAGGTCTGGGGGCCATGGTTGGAGAGCCAGTGGAGTTTGGGGCAAGCCCTAGCCCATTACATAATGCATGCAATCCGTGATGCCCCTAAATAGCTCTGATCCCATTGGAGTGTTGCATCTTTTCACATGTCTTTAAATTCCGGGGTCCCCAAGGGAGTTTCTCTGTGTCTACAGAAGTGCTTGGCAGTTGAGGGTGTTGAGAAAGATTTTGTTGCAAGTTGATTTTTGAGATGCTTTATCATAGGCTTTGATGTCATTAGAACCATAGAATGTTAGGGTTGAAGAGAAGTTTAGAGCTGAACTAATCCAACAAGTTGTTCTACAAACAGGAAAACTGAGGTTCAGAAAAACCAAGGTCATGGGATCATACAAGATTGCCCAAGATCACACAGCTATCAAGTCTTCTACTTCAGTTAAGTGCTCTAGTTATCTCCAGTGATTATCAAGCAGTTGTTCACTGTGTGCTGGACACTGAGTTCTCATTTAATTCTTTGTATTGTTAATTATCAGAAAAACCCTCTGAGTGAGTGCAGTTATTGTACTCATTTTGCAGGTGCAATAACTGAGGCTCTGAGAGGCAAACAAGTTGCCTCAGTCCCAGAGCTAGTAAGTGAGACGCTAGGCAGTGTGACCTGAGAATGAGCTATTGACCGTTATGCTATTCTGCCTTACATGTAGTTAGTCCTTGATGAACGCTGCTGTTAGACATGTTCAGTCTCTTTATCTGTGACATGGGGCATTACTTATTGCACAGAATCTTGAAGGCCAAAATGGGAAACACGTAGTAGAGCCCTTTGAGACTGAGAAGTATTCTGGGACTAGGTGATGCCATTGGGAAAATAGATTTGTATTTTCCAAAGTGTTTCTACAGACGCGCTGTGTTTTTGCCCTTACTTTTTATTTCAGCTGAAATACTGTTCCACGTTGCATCCAGAGCTGTCCAGGTCTTGCTCATCTTCCCCAAGATATCTGTGTTCCTTATACCTGTATTTTCTTTCTCTTTTTTAAGGAATGCATTCATTTTTTTAAAAATGTGGAACTTGTTGCCCTGTATTATAACTTGTTGGCTCACATGTCTGTAAGCTGTACTGAATTATCAGCCAGGTACCCTACTGGACCCTCATCTGTACTCCCAGGGACATCACCTGGAGGGACCCTCAGTGCTGGCTGAATTGGAAGTGCTCACATGCAGCCCCATCAGAACCTGGAGTGGGCTGGGCAGATATTACATTATAATCCCCATACTGGAGGGCAAGAGGCTTGAGCCAGGCTGAACCTTGGGGCTGCCCATGGTCCTACAAGAGCCCAGTATTCTATACTCCTGTCTGTGTTGTCTCCCCATGATCCTGGGTCCATGGATGGAAAATGGGGACTCGTCTAACTTTCCCTTGCGGTTGCTTCAAGGTCCTCCTAATCTTTGGCTGACCAGCCATAAATTATTCTTTCTCAAATATCCAGTCCTTCCAAAATGATCAGGAAATTTCCTGGAGCCATACAGCTTCTGATCTCTTGTGATTTAGGAACATTGTGCCTCTGGTGGAGTGGGTCCTTTGAGGTGGAGGAGGAGGAGGAGGAGGAGGAGGAGGAGGAGGAGGAGGAGGAGGGAATGAGGAGGATGAGGAGGAGGGAGAGCAGAAGGAGGAGATGGGGGGCAGGGGGAGGAGGAGGAGGAGGAGAAAGAGGAGGAGTAGTGTAGCTTCACAGGATGTCAGATTTTGTGCATTGCTCAACCTGAGCTGGGCTTTGAAATGTAGGGGCAGTACCTAGGCAGGAGAGTCTTGCTGTTGCCTGTGTGTGTGTGTGTGTGTGTGTGTGTGTGTGTGTGTGTGTGTACACACACACACACACACACACACACACACACACACACACACACATTCATGGCTGCTTTGGGACTGGCTGAATTTTTCTCCCTCCTAAGCTGAGCTCCCTTTGGGAACATGGCCCTGGTGGTAATTTTGGAGTGTTTGAATCAGTCTGTGTCATCCCACACTAGAGGGTTTCTCTTTCTCTTGGTTGTTATTGCCGGCTCTCTTTAGTTTGCTCTGTATTCTCAGCTAGGGATAAAATATGGTTTATACTCGCTGGCTTAGAGGGGATGATTCACTAGAGGCTGAACCCTTCAGGAATAGTTTACTGACACAGGAATTAAGATGAGCGGTGTCTGCCTCGACACACACTTCATATTTCAAAACAGGGTGGGAGCCAGCCCCTTATGCACATACCACCTTCCTGGAGAACTTTATGATGACGACTCCCCTCCCCTGTTCAAAACAGGGCATGCTTTTGCTCACCTGAATGAATATAGGTGCCATGAGCAGAGACAAGTTTGAATGTGAGCCAGGCAGGCACTTTGGCTCTGGCCACCCAAGAAAAGTCAAAGCAGGTCCAGGGATAGCTCCTGAAACCCAGGGCTACGGCCTGTGAGGAAGGCATAAGGAGCCTCCAGGTTTTGGCCCACTCCGAGGTAATTTCCTTTCTCCTCTCCTCCTCTGTGTTCATTCATATCCCTGCTTTCCCTGGGGTCTGCTCTGTACCCCAGCTCTGCTGAGAAGCCCCTTTCTTGCCAAGGTGGTAGTGGTCATGTTGCCTAGAAGATCTCACTGCTGTGCACTCATGATGTGCAGGACATTGCCACAGGCATACCGAGATCAGACAGCAAATAGTTGATGTCAGACTGGTGTGGGCAGGCCTGGGACGAGGGCCCTGAACCATGAGAGGCTCCTTTACCGTATCAAGGGGCGCTACTATTTCAGGCTCCTCATCTCTCAAATGGATGCAGTTAGTCTGCTTCCCTCTGGGGAATTAGTGCTAAGGGAGTGGGGAGGAACAGTAGCATCTTTTGATAGCACTTTGGAAACCACGAGGACTCAGTTCTAAGGGGTCCATGCAATAATGTAGATGCAAAGTTCCGTACTTTTCTTAGGTACATGTGCTCTAAATCCCTTAACTTCTCTCCCACTCCTGAGAGCGTGTCCGAAAGGAAGTGACAGTGCCCTTATCATGGAGGAAATCTCAATTCTCTTCTCAGGTATGAAGACAAAATAAATTATTTTCAAACCATAAATTATTATGGGAACAATTCGCATGTAATGTACAGTTGCTTCCCAATACAGCTAAGAATGGTACTTCTGATTTACACGGTCTACCTTTGGTAACAGATGGTCCTGTACAGTTCACTGTGGTGGGTTTGAGTTCACTGTGGTGGGTAGGACCAGTGTTAGGGCTGGAAGGAATATTAAAGTCATCTAGTCCAGTCCCCTTATTTAATGGATGGGGAAAGTATTCAGAGAGGCCGGTGGCTCACTCAAGGTCACACAGTGAATTACAAACTGGTAATGGAATCAGATCTCTTACCTTTTAGTCAAGTGCTCTTTCCCATTTCTGATGCCATCTGTGCCACTGTGATGTGCTAGCAGGCCATATATCCTCTTCATGAAAGGATCCAGGGAAAGATATACCAAACCTCACTTGGGTACCATTTCTATAAAAGAAAGAATGAATTACTAAATAGTGTTGAAGTCTGGTCTGAGAGTTGCCCAATTATAGCTGGCATTTCTACCACAGCCTTCTTTATGTTTGAGAATATTTGGAAGCAACTCAAATGTCCGAAAAGGATATTGGTAAAATAAATTATGGCACGTCCCTATAATGCACTATCTCACAGTTATTTAAAATGGTGTTATGGAATAATAGCCTCAACATGGGGAAATGCATTTGAATGTTATGTGTAAAAACAGCAGACTACTCAGGTATATGGGTCTGTAATCTTAGTTTGAAAAAAGTAAATTCATGCATACAAAAAAAGGATACCAAAATGTTAACAGTTGTTATCTCTTGAGTATTGGATTATTGAGTGATCTTCATTTTCTTCTTTTCGATATTTTCAATTTTTTTCAATGAAGATTTATTACTTTTATAACAGGGAGAAACAAAAGGTGTTATTTTTTAAAAAGAAGTCTGCATTAGGAAGATTTATACACAGTGCTTCCAAAAAGCCTCTTGGGAACGCACGCTGTCCTATGATACAAATTCAGATCTTAATGTGTTTTGTAAAACTGGCTCCCAGAAACCAGAGCTCTGATTAAAGGAAAGGAAGCTGACTACAGAATTTGAATTCACGTTTCCTTTTATTGGTTCTGGGACAGATCATTTGATCCCTCTCTGTTGTTAGTCTTCTTGTCTGTCTTATGGGCATAATGCATCTGCCCTCCCTGGAGAGAGAGGAAGGGAGATCTATGTGGGAATGAGCTATAACTCACACTCATAAGCACCTTGGAAATCTTAAATCCTTGGCTATAAAGAGCCCAAAGCAAGTCTGTGATAATGACTGATGGGACCTGCACAGATTCAGCCCAGCCTTTCCAAATGTAAAAGACAGACATGCCTAGATCCTGCTACTCATATTCTCCTGCTGTGTTGGAAGTGAGGTGTGGAAATCCTCTCCGCTGGCACTTGGCAACTTTGCCTGGGATAACCCTTAATTGAATAGGCTTCACCTTCAAAAAATTGATCAGCGGACTTTGGAGGAAACTGAGGTTTCTGTCACCATGGCCTTTACCTTTGCAGACCCTTTTGAGGGAAAATACTTGCTGTCCTCTTGGCCCTTCTCAGAGAAAGAGGGTTCGGGTCACTCTTTTGCCCTAGACTCATAGGTGAGAGAAAGAGTCTGAGGGCCCCAAATGGTGGGTACATGTAGACCCCAGATCAGATTCTTCTTCTCTCTCGGGGATTTCCTGAGCCACTTGAGAAATGTGCAAGTATTTTATCTTGCAGCCAGAAAAACTGCCAGACTGAGAGCAGGAGGAAGAGAGACCTCTTTCCCACCAACCCAACAGTGTAAAAACAGGCTTTTCTCTAGGGTGGCTCCAACCTGCCTCTGAGTTCTGGCTTCGAATGACTTCTACCTGATCTGGGAGGGTTTGATCCACTCATTCCTATTCCAGACGGTCACAGAGTAGGGTGCCTGGTTGATACAGTCTACCCTCTGGAAAAGAACAACCTGATGACAATTGGTTTTATAAGCTCCCTGGAGCTAGGAGTGACTCTTCCTCATCACTCCTCAGGGCTGATGGCCGGGAGGACCTGGTAGCTGGTCTCAGGGGAAAATCTTTGACCTTTAGCTGATTGGCTCCCTCTGCAGCCGAGTCCTTGGCAGAGGTCTTGAAGCCTAGCCGGGTAGGTCCTTCTTGACTGCCTGTGTGGCCTTATGCTTTAATCACTGTCGCTCTTGATCCTGTTGCTTCAGAGAATCTGAAACAGTCTTGCAAATGGAGCTAAGGACAAGTCTCAAAAGCTTCTTCTGGTGACATATTGTTGACTTCCAAGGCCCAGCTTTGATGCTACTTTCATAGTGAAGCCATCTCTCCCCTTCCCTTCCTCACTCTTTCCTGTCTCCACAGGAGGTCTCGTACCTTGATTTAGCCTTCACTGCTTTCTGCGGTGCATTTCAGTTTCAGGCTGCCTATCTGTCTGCACCCCTCAGCTGTAAGCTCCCCAGCACTCTTTGCTGTGCTTGCCTGGTATAGATGCCCACTGAATGCCTGCTGGTTTGAAATAACAGGATGGGGCCCCACAGTACTGGTCTGGCTCTCGCTGTGCCTTTTGCTTTGACAATTTCTGGTCCCACACTAAGTTTATTTTTTTCTCCTTAATACCTAACCTGGTGTGAGAGGCTGAGACCATCCATAGATTAAGCAATAATGGGAATGTAGCAAGAGAAGTATGTCATGGCTCCTAGCTTTGAGGGGCTTGTAATGAGGCTAGAGAGAAAATATTACCCATCTGGAACAACCACCATCCGGAGAACCATGCTAGACAATGTTAGAAGTTGTGGGTTAGGTCATGGGGACTATCAGGGATGCCTTTCTGGAGAGGGGGAATTTGCCTTCATGCCCTAATGATGGAAAGGATTATGATGAACCGGTCTATAATTTTCTAAGCAAGGACAGGGAATAACTTGGGGTTTGTGTCAGAAGATTTGAGTTCATTTTCTAACATTGACTTGCTATACATACAGCCTTGGACAAGCCACCTAACCTCTCAAGCCTCATAGTTTAAAAATGGGAAACATAAAAAATGTCTGCTTGGCTTTCCTTATGGAAAGCTGGTGATATAATGTGAGACCTTTAGCAAATGATAAAATCATATAGAAATATTACTTCTTATAAGTCTCCTTATCAGGAGACTATGAGGATGCTAGACCTGCCTCCGTGAGTGCATAGACAGTTTATTGGTTTTGAGCTATTGGTTGTCTGATTTGACATGTTTCTGACCTGTTCTGATTTTTGCAGGAACTTCAACCATGTACATTATGCATTTTTCAATGTCTTCTAGTGCTTTAAAAACTGTTTTTAAATAATAACTCACAATCATCAATGCATTTTGTCATTACATAATACCACACACTCAGGTTTCAATTTATAAATACACACACAAATATCTATCAAAAGAAAAATTTTTACAAAACCAGATACCCTTGTCATCTATAGTATACTGATCTTTCTTCTCCTCTCTTCTGTCCTGTCCAACCATTTCAGGTAAAAAATTTCTGGTTGCAACCTACTAAATTGATTTCATATTTTACTAAAAGATATTGCCTCATAGATTTGAAAACCATGTTATAGAATGCACAAAGAACCATCTCAGAAAACAAGATATGTGCCCTAGCAAACTAAGGAAGATATCCAATGAAAGCTAACTTGAATTAACACTTTAAAATCGGTAGTTAGAAGAGGAAAATAAGAGTTCACATCAGTTTCTGAAGTTTTCCTGGAGGAGGTGTGAATAAATCTGGGCCTTCAGCTCCTGGTACATTATAGATGGTGAATAAAATAAGAGAATTAAATGTAATGGTAGGGAAGAAGGGCAGGTAATGGCATGATAGGCTGACTGTGGCAAAAAGAATGAGTGCTTTTGTGGGACAGGAATTGTGATGGGTAGTTTTGAGAAATCTGGTTTGTTACATAGTAGGACCAGGTTATAGGCTTTGAGTGTCAGACTGAGATGCAATTAATATGGCATTTTAGCTTGATGCGATCAGACATGGGATGCCATTGGTAGTTCCTGAATAAGAGATTGACTTGTTAAAAGCAGTGTTTTGGGAAGGATAGTATGACAATATTAGGATCAGCATTTCTTCAGAGGGATGTGCTTCTTTCTCATTGTTAATTGATACATCAAATATTTCCCCTTATAGTCCAATAAAAATGCAGTCGACTAGAACATAGAAAACTCTTCATTCCTCTCTCCCATCTTTCCTTCCTTCCTTCCTTCCTTCCTTCCTTCCTTCCTTCCTTCCTTCCTTCCTTCCTTCCTTCCTTCCTTCCTTCCTTCCCCCTCTCCCTTCCTTCTTCCTTCCCGCCATCTCTCTCTTTCATGAAAAGGCCCTACTAGCATGATTTATATGAGAAAGTTTGTTTTTTTCCCCCTTTCTTTCATGTGTTGATAAAACATCTTTTGGCATGTTCCCATCTAAAGGTACCTACAAGAAGAGGCAGAATCTGAATGCCCTTTTAGAAAAATCACACCTCACTACTTACACAGGCCTATTAAGATTTTCCTCTAGGGGGCTCTGTGGCTCTTAGCTGCCCATCACCCACAAAATTGCAATGCCAGTGGTTTCTTTGTGGATCTATAAACGAATGAAAATTGGGATTATAAAAACCATTGGGTTTGCCCATGAATTTATCAGGGGAGAATTTCCAGAAAGAAGTATATGGCATTTCTGACACAAGACTTTGAACAAAAGCTAGGTCAGGGAGTGTGTAAGCCTGGGGTGTTCTCTAAGCAGGTCTGTCTGTGGTAGGCAAAATTATAAAATGACTCCAAGATTCCTTGCCCCTGGTGTACACACCATATATAATTCTCTCTTGTGCATGGGTAAGACCGGTGAATATAAAAAGATAGCACTGTTATGACTAGATTCTGTTATATGGCAAAGGTGAAGATGTTTTGCAGATAAAATTAAGATTCTGGTTGAATTTAACCTAATCAAAAGGCAGATTATTCTGGCTATACCTAAACAGATGTGTCCTTAAAATAAGTCTGAGTTTGTTTGTTTCTTTTTTGCTGGTCTTCAGGGAGCAAACAACAGTGCTATGAGCTGCCTGTGGAGATGCCACATGGCAAGTACATGAGGGTGTTCTCTAAGACCTGAGAGTGATCTGTGGTAAACAGCCAGTAAGAAAATGGGGACTGAAATAACTGAATTCTGTCAATAACTAGTGAGAACGGAAAAGGACTTTGAACCTCAGACAAGATTGCAGCCCAGCTGACAGCTTGATTTCTGTCTGGTAAGACCCTGAGCAGAAGATTCAGCTAATCTGTACCCAGATTTTTGGTGCATAGAAACTGTGAGATAATAAACAGGTGTTGTTTTGAATTACTGTGCTCATTGTAATTTGTTATACAGCATAGGAAACTAATTCAGGGTCCTGATGCAGCTTTGGCATGGCAAAACATCCTTGGAAATGTAGCAAGGTAGGACTTTTTAGAACTTGGAATTCTTTTCAGGGAGATTATGGTATAGGATTAGAAGAAATACTTAGATCAAATTCTTAGGGTGGAATAAGACCCCCCCCCCCCAAAGGTCATGCTCAATGATTATAAGATTTCAGTTCGCTACTAGGTTTTTGTTCTCTGGGTGGAGTATGCAAGTTTGGGGCCAGAGCTGAATTGCTCCAGAAGTTAGGGAGATAGAGAACTGCCATTGGAATCATCTCATTCCACTTTCTTCTTAATGGTGCATGGTCTCTCTCGTAAATGGAGCATTGAATTTGTAGTCGCCTGCGTTTATACCAAACCATTAACCTTTTCAGAGTGTCCTCATGTTTGATCTGGCTTTGAAAGTCTCAATTAACATCAGTTTTGTTCCCCTTTCTCTGAAGTGGCAAGATGCCATTGTCAGCACCTGGTTTAGCAATGAAGGCTTGATGTCCCTGCCAAGGCTTCAGTGTGTGAAAAGAAGAACCAGGGGGTAGAGTTAATAGGAGAAGATCTATGTTGCTGAAAGAGGAAGAGAACAGATGAAGAAGGAGATCTGGGCTTGAGGGAATGGGCACAGTTACTATTGGTTTCACCATGTACTGTCATAGCATTAATTAATTTGGAGTCTGAGTCTCTTAACTTTGTAGACTTGATTTATATCTGAGCTTATTCAAATGGACAGATTGTGGTGAATTGAGCTAAAAGGTAAGATAGAGGAACACATAATTGGTAGCTCATAAATAAAGGAACAAGAGGGGGCTGGTATTTACAACTGAGCTTATTTACAGCCTCCATTGGTAGGATGTGATGTAACCAGCCCAAGCACCAGAGGCTGGGATAATGAAGGAAACAACTAAAGGTTGGAACAGAACACCCTGCCCCTCATATTCCTGTGTGCTGTGTACCATCCCGACAAAGTGGGGCGTTTCTGATGGCCTGTGCCATGGTGACCTTTAGTGGGTTTACTTTTCAGTTGGCTTGGGGAAGGCATGTTTGAACTCTGCAGTATGGACAAGTTTACTCCTTCTCCACTTTCCTTTTATTCCCCTCTTGCCCGAAACCGTTTGCTGAGTGACAAATAAGCACCAGTTGTTTTTACAGGTGTAAAACCAACAGATCAAATGCTGGCCTGTGCCTGGGCTTGTGAATGGGGACTGTGTTATGTTTGGAGAATACCACTGCATCATTTACACTTGCAAACCCTTTGTAATCTTAATCTCTTTGTTGCTTTTATGTTATACTGGCCCCCCAAGGTTAAAGAAAGAGATTTAGACCTTAAACACAAATCCAGCCTTCAAGCTCTGGAATTATCTTTGCCTTTAAATGCAGCTGATCAATGCCCATTTCTTTTGAAAATAAAACCCTTTTGAACCTTGAAAGCCTTCCACTGTTGAGCTATGCCTAAGTGCCACATGGGGGAATGGGCAGAAAAGAGCCCATTTTTCCCTTAGTGCTTGCATTAGGGGTCCCAGAGTTCAGTCCAACGCAATCAATTTAATTGGCGCTAGCTCTGGTGACAAATTATGCTGGTTTACACTCCAGTGTAGCAGAGATTCCTCAAATGCAAGGGAAGAAGGGAGATACACTTCTTGGTCTCTACTTAAAGAGGGCAACAGTATTGGAAAAGGAGCACATTTAATTTATCACTGTCAGAGCAGGTGCAAAGTTTAATTCTAACTAAAAGCATTAAACAATTAACCCAGACAGTCAGGCCTTCTGAAAATGCTCAGTAGCAGGGAACACACGGACCAGATTACCAATGGAAACGTCAATGCTTCTCTTTTATTCTGTTGAATATCTTCTTGCACTTTTTTTTTTTTTAAACAAAGAAAAGTCCCAGAAATACAATAACTTCTCAGGTCTTTTGGTTGATATCTGAATTGAAAGGGCCAGAGAGGACACCACCTAACACTCAAAGATCCACAAATAACTGTCCCTGGAGCCCTAGTTGATTAGCTGTGAGAAGAGAAATAAGAAGTCACTTGGTTTTGAAGCTCTCATAAACTGATTGTCCTTCTTTTTTATGGAAAGGTTTATTACCATGCAATATATATTCCACTAATTTGAAATATTCTGCAGTGTCCGAAACTTTGGGGGCTGTTTTTTGGAAGTCGGGTGGACAAGGGGGAAGAATAGAGGAGGAAAAGACTCAGAGAGCAATGAAATCCAATTAGACATAGGGATGAACCCTGCTTCACAGATAATACATTTACTTTTTGTGGTTGTTGAGTTGACCAGCAAATCAGTGAATTTTAGAGCCTTAGAGAACTTCGAGGCCTCACTTGGAGAATTTTTTTTGGTGAGAAGTGTCGAGGCCCAGAGAAGGAAAATTTCTAGTCTATGTTATGTCATTTCTGCAAAGCTCTTACTACAGTCCAGCTATTCTGACTCACTGCAGGCAGTCTAGGAAAGACTGTGGGCTTTAGAAACTGTCAGACCTGCATTTCGATTGTGATTGTGTCTCATACTTGACATTTTGGGCATCTGCAAACCCTGGAGTATGATGCACCCCTCACATGGTAATACACTTAGCCCAGTGTATGTCATCTACAGCTGTCCTCCAGTGTTGGTCCCCTTCCTCTCTTGCTCTAGGGGCTGAGATGTAATGAGGGGCTAGGGGTAAGTACCTAGTCCAGTGTCTGGTGCAAACATTGGTAAGTGTATTTTCAACTCTTTCATCAACCAGGAGAAGATAGCTTTTTATATTCCAAGTGCTTTGGAAGTTTAGAAGCATTATCTTCTGGATTCATTTATCGATTCAAAACTGTGTTACTGAGAGAAGAGGGTAGAATTGAGTGTGTTTAAAAAAAATATGTAGCTAGAAGAGATTTGGGCTGAGTGGGACCTTACAGAAGATGGATCACCCTCCTCACTTTATAGGTAAGGAAGCATACACCAAGATTGGCTAATACTTTACCAAGGACACAGCTCGTTACCATAGGCCAGGCACTTCTGGTAATCTCAAGGTCCGAGAGCTGCTCAGGTGGGAGTGCAATCAGAGGTCTGGATCTCTGTGAACTCAGCTGCCCACACTCCAACATCGCAGAACCTCAGACTCCATTGAACACACTGAAACCATAAGGGTCTGTTCTGAAATTGTTACAAAGGTGATCTCCCCCTTCTTAAGGTACCGAAGTACAGGTGACATATAATAGTAGTTTCAGGTGTACAACATAGTGATTCAACAATTACATACATTACAAAATGCTTACGACTACAAGTGTAGGTACCACCTCACCTTAAAAAGTTATTACAATCTTGACTATATCCCCTATGTTGTACTTTTCATCCCCATGACTTACTTATTTTATAACAGGAATTTGTACCTCTTAATCCCTTTCACTTCTTTTGCCCATCCCCATAACACTCCTGTCTTCTGCCAATCACGAATCTGTTCTCTGTACCTATTAGTTTAGTTTAGTTTTGTTTTGTTCTTTAGATTCCACATATTAGTGAAACCGTATGGTATTTGTTTTTCTCTGACTTATCTAACTTAGCAAATACCATCTAGGTCTATCTGTGTTGTTGTGAATGGCAAGATCTCATTCTTTTTAATGACTGAGTAATATTCTATTGTGTATATATGTATGTGTGTGTGTATATATATGCATCCTCTTTATCCATTCATCTGTTGATGGACAGACACTTAGGTTGTTTCTATATCTTGGCTGTTGTAAATAATGCTGTAATAAGCATAGGGGTACATAGATCTTTCGAATTAGTGTTTTGTTTTCTTTGGGAAAATACCCTGAAGTGGAATTGCTGGATCATATGGTTGTTCTATTTTTATTTATTTATTTTTTTTGAGGAACCTCCATATTGTTTTCCATAGTAGCTACTCTAATATACATTCCCAACAATAATGCACCAGAGTCCCTTTTTCTCCCCATCCTCACCAACACTTATTGTATCTTGTGTTTTTGATACCAGCCATTCTGACAAGTGTGAGGTGATATCTCACTGTGGTTTTGATTTTCACTTCCCTGATGATTAATGATTTCGAGCCTCTTTTCTTATGTCTGTTGGTCACCTATGTGTTTTCTTTGGAGAAATGTCTGTTCAGGTTCCCTGCCCATTTTTAAGTGGATTATTGTTGTTTTCTGTGTTGAGTTGTCTGAGTTCTTTATACATTTTGGATATTAACTACTTATTGGAAATATCATTTGAAATGTCTTCTTCCATTCAGTATGTTGCCTTTTGGTTTTGTTAATGGTTTTCTTTGCTGTGCGAAAGCTTTTTAGTTTGATGTAGTCCCAAGTGTTCATTTTTGCTTTTGTTTCTCTTGTCTGGGGAGACAGATCCAAAAAAATATTGCTAAGGTTGCTGTCAGAGAGTTTATTGCCTGTGTTGTCTTTTAGGGGTTTTATGGTTTCAGGTCTTACACTTAGGTATTTAATCTGTTTTGCATTTATTTTTGTGTATGGTGTAAGATAGTGGTCCAGTTTCATTCTTTTGTATGTAGCTGCCCAGTTTTCACAGCCCCATTTATTTGAAAAGACTATCTTTTCCCCATTGTATATTCTTGTCTCCTTTGTTGTAAATTAATGGGCCATATAAGAGTGGGTTTATTTCTGGGCTCTCTAGTTTGTTCCATTGATCTGGGTTTCTGTATTTGTTCCAGTACCATACTGTTTTGATTACTATAGCTTTGTAGGATAGTTCGAAATCTGAGATTGTGATACCTCTAGCTTTATTCTTAGTTCTCAAGATTGTTTTGGCTGTTTGGGGTCTTTTGTGGTTTCGTACAAATTTTAGGTTTGTTTGTTCTAGTTGTGTGAAAAGTACTATTGGTATTTTGATAGAGATTGCTGAATCTGTAGATTGCTTTGGGTAGTTGGACATTTTAATAATATTGGTTCTTCCAATCCAAGAGTATGGTTTATCTTTCCATTTGTTTGTGTCATCTTGAATCTCTTTCATCAGTCTCTTATGGTTTTCAGAGTACGGGTCCTTTACCTCCTTGCTGTTAAATTTATTCCTAGGTATTTTATTCTTTTTGATACAATTATAAATGGGATCACTTTTTAAATTTCTCTGTTCATTGTTAGTGTATAGAAACCCAACAGATTTTTATATATTGACTTCATATCCTGCAACTTTACCTAATTCATTTATTCAAATAGGTTTTTTTGGTCAGTCTTTAGGGTTTTCTATATATAATATTGTCACCTGCAAAGAGTGACAGTTTCACTTTTTCAAGGTAAGCTCCTCTTGGGTAAGCTACCAGACTGTTGTATTGGTGAAAGGTATGGTGCTGATCTACATTTTGTTTAAGTTAACTACTTTAAACATGAGATTCCCCTAATTTAAATTTTATTTTTAAATTTTAAATTTAAATTTTAAATTTTTAAATATTTTATTTAAAAAATTTTTAAATTTATTTAGAATTAGAAAAACATTTAAGGATAAACAAACTAAACAATGACATATCATTCCATGTCCTGCCCCAGTGTCAAACATAGGGTACTGGGCACAAATATCATTTGAGGGAGCTGACACAGTCCCATGATTAGAAAGGATTCAATGTCTGTGTCTTTTTTTTTTTTTAATGTGCATTTATTTTTGAGAGAGAGAGAGAGGAAGAAAGAGCATGAGCAGGGGAGGGGCAGAGGGAAAGGGGGACAAAGGATACAAAGAAGGCTCTGTGCTGACAGCAGACAGCCCTATGTGGGGCTCCAACTCATAAACTGTGAGACCTTGACCTGAGCCGAAGTCGATGCTCAACCGACTGAGGTCCTGAGGCTCCCCGAATGTCTGTGTCTTCATTCCACAGTTTGTGCCTCACTTTGTTTTGTAGAAGGATCCCTCTTTCCTTTTCTTAGACAGCTAGTGCTGACTCAAGTGTATCAGTGTTGTCTGTGGAATCATAGGATCTTACCAGAGACAAGCTCTGTTAGCCTACTGTAAGGGGAAGATGTTTATTGGGCATCTACTGCACACATGGTTTCATTTAATCCTTACAGTAACTTTGTGATGTAGATACTGTTATCTCTATTTTTAAAAAAAAATTTTTAACGTTTTTATTTATTTTTGTGACAGAGATGAGCATGAATGGGGGAGGGTCAGAGAGAGAGGGAGACATAGAATCTGAAACAGGCTCCAGGCTCTGAGCTATCAGCACAGAGCCTGCCTGATGCAGGGCTTGAACTCACGGACTGCAAGATCATGACCTGAGCTGAAGTCGGATGCTTAACTGACTGAGCCACCCAGGCACCCCTCTGTTATCTCTGTTTTGGAGATGGGAATGAAAGAGAGGTATTGCCCATAGTCACCAGTGAAAGGAGGAGCCAGGACCTGAACCCCGTTCTACCTGAAGCCCATGCTTTTTGTAATCTGCATGGTGGTGCTTAGTAGTTATGGCTTCATTAGACTTCTATTTCCAAAATATCATGTGACCAAAATCTTAGGGATCACAAAGACAGAAACTGCTTGTAGGGTGTGTGGGGCTATCATTTGCTGATGTTTTTGCTTTGAGATCTGTGGCCAATAAGAATTTTCTCTTACCAAGTCCGTTTGTTTTCATATTATACATTTTTATTACTCAGAAGATGTTCAAAAAGGACAACCATGCCCTGGTTGAATGTTGCTCTCCAGGAAGAAACATCCAGCTGGGATTTTTTTCCATGGGTTTGTCAACTTCTGGAAGCCCAGCAGCCATCTCTTTGTAACATTCAGTGTTGTGAAGTTTGGAGGGCTAGAGACTAATAATGGACATCTTTTAGAAAAACATAACCTGATTTAGCACCTGTTCACCCTCTGAAGTTGTAAGGGAAGATACTGAATTGATGATGCGGGTACTCATTCATTTCATTTTCCCATCAAGGAGAAGATGAAGTGAGGTCCCAATAATGGTTCAGTTGAGGTCTAGGACAGGCAGGCCTTCCGACAGTGGCCAAGAAGTGTGTAATTCAGATTATTAGTCCAACTCCCAGAGCTCTCATTTATTGTATCTGATGGCAAAATAAGGGATCTTACATGCATATGTCTCATATCCTATTTCTCCATTATTTGCTTCACTCATTCATCTAGATTTAATTGCCATTTCACAGCAGTCTCCATGAAATCTTGTTAAATTGCCTACTGCCACTATAATTTTGGGAGTCTTATATAACGTAATGGTATTAACAAGTTCTATCCTTCTCTTGTGGTCCCTTTGTTTTGCTCCCTCCTGGACATCTTTGCCTGTGTCCGTTCTGGTACAGGACAGCCTACCCATGTAGCCAAGAGTTTTCAAGGAGAACTCTTACATGAGGATGGGATAAAGTCTCTTGTATCTCCTGCATCAATCCTAGGAAAAGGTATGGGTGCAGTCTAGAGAAAATGGTGAGAGACTAGTCTATCTCAATTTGTGTTTTAATATCACTGAATTAGGTATTTTAATACCTTCCATCTTCTTGATGGAAGAAAAGAAAAGAAAATATTGGAAGGTTATAGTATAACTTTTCCCTAAATTTAGAATTATGTGTGAGTGCGTGTGTGTGTTTTTGTGTGTGTGATATGGGTGTGTACATGTTTAAGTTCCCTCTTTATTGCTCTTATCTTTTAAAGCAAACCTAAAAAAAAAAATCCCAAAAAAACAAAAAACAAAAATACAAATACCAAAATGCATTTCCTTATGGTAGGATAAACATTCAGCTGTGTCATTTGCAAGAACTCAATAACATAAACAAAAATAAACCAAGCAATTTTCATAGCGAGTTTTTGTGTTTAGTATATGGAGTATTTCTGGATTGTCATCAAGCCAGCATTTATGACCACTTTAGAGAAATAAAAATTTTAGTAACAGAAAATTACAACATTGTCCAGCTCTTGATGGGGGGCAAGGGAAGAGAGGAGACTGCAAATGATCTGAAGAAATAGAGACACATTTCCAAGGCATGCAAGGACAGAGTAGAGAGAAGCGCTGCTTCATAGAGGCCTGAACCCAACACGAAAGTAGCGTTCCTCAGTGTCCAGTCCAACTTTGAAGAAGGCTGGTTTTCTGTGGCTAATGAAGTGGCTCTTCAGGTTTGTTTTAGAACTCATCCCGCCCATCTGCAAAATAGGAATTCTCTTGTTTGTGTTCTTGGGCTCAGGACTGAATCAAATCAGCCCAAGTTTTTTTACCATCTTAGGAATAAAACCCATAAAATTTATTTCAGGTCTCATTTGGCATAGAATTGCAAAATTTCCTTATAGTTAAAAAAAAAAAAAAGTCCCTAAACCCTGTTCAGTTTAACTCTGGGAGAACATTAGGACAGAATTAAAGGCACACTTTTTCTGATGCCTTGTGGAAGAATGGAGTTCCTTTTCCTTTCTGTGTGGGGTTCCTCTGCCCACTTGCCCCCCCCCCCCCCCCCACATACACTTAGTTTCTCCTCAGTACTCTGCCTTGAGTCAGCAGTAGCTCAGAGCTGGCTTCAGTTCTCCCCCCGCCACACACTTCGACTCTGAGTGACACACACAGTGTAATGACCTCCCCCTCCGGTGACCTCTCCAGAGTCTGGGCATGATATTGCTGTAGCATGGACCTTTCTGGTTTGCCTCCAGTTCCCTTCAGGGTATTCAGATTCATCATTTACTCCCTTCCAGGTGGCAGTTCTTAAAGTGTGGTCTGAGAGTTCTTCTTTTCTACTGCTCGTGTTTCCAATATGATAAGGTCTGTAATTTTGATTCTGGCAGGAATTAATAATCTCCTTGCTCTATTCCTAATTAGTTTTTCATTAGAATCACTGCTAGGGTCTATTCATTCCTTTATTCTGTGGAGGCTTTCCTCCCCCTCAGGTGACAAGCCAGAGTTGGTGGCAGAGGTATTCCAAGGAGGTTTTAGCTCTATTAAAGGCTCCATGGACATATTTTTTTTTTCTCCATCCAATTAAGAATTTCCCCTAAAACTATCCCAGTAGTAACCCGGTATTTTGACAGAGCTCTCTGAATAACTCAACTTTTCAAGACCACTGTAGTGTCCTTCTCATTTGGATTCACTTCCTGGGTTCTAGGCTTTGGAAAACATCTGGTCAGCATGTAGATAGACTACAAAACTGTCTTTGGAAGCTCATTTATCTACTTTCACAAATAGTAACTCCTGTGTAACTTCAAAATGATTAAAATAGTGATAGAAAAACCATATTTTGGCTTCAGCTAAGAGAATTGTGACTTAAGACTTGCTTGTCTCTTGTCTCCAGGCCAGGCAGTAGACTTAGATGTCTTTGGTCTAGTCAAATTTGTAGTGACATCCTTGTTGAAATAGAGTAGACCCATGTTATTTCTGGTGTTTTCGGTTCCAGATTTTTCTCCAAGAACCATTCCTTCTCTCCAGCTGCTCATTGTTTTCATTAACTTCTGCATAGCTCAGGACTAAGAACTTGGGAAGGAATTCCAAGGAAAGGCCTGAGTTGGGTGGAGAAGCTTATTTTTGTGGTCTTTTACTGAGTTTTTTCTACTTCCTCTGTGTGGCCTGGCTCCTAAGGGACAAAGAGAGCAGTTGTAGGTATGGTGATTTTTGAGTCCAGGCTCTTAGGTCAGACCTGGTCAGAGTGAGAATCTGAAAGACTCACATGTTCTTTTAAAAAAAAAATTTTTTTTTAATTTTTAGAGAGAGAGAGAGAGAGAAAGAAAATGAGTGGTGGGGGAAGGGCAGAGAGAGAGCGAGAGAGAATCCCAAGCAGGCTTTGCTCTGTCAGTGCTGAGTCCACCGCGCGGCTTGATCCCATGAACCGTGAGATCATGACCTGAGCTGAAATCAAGAGTTAGACTCTTGACCAACTGAGCCACCCGGGTGCCCTGGGACTTAGAAATTTCTGATAGTCTGTGGAAGCTGGAGCCCTCCTACCTTTTAATTATGGAGTAGTAATTGTTTGGATGGAGGGATCTGCAAAGATGCTAATCTACTTCTCTTCGCTAACTCTAAGAAAGCTTAAACCATTTTACTGATGTGCTTGCTATCCAGGTTTAGAGTAAATAGTTGCAGTGGGACTAAAGTTCTTTTCTACCTCTACTCCATCCCCAAGCTTAGTGTAAAATGCAGGAAATCTACAAAAATAGTGTCTCAGCCATCAGCTGTCTAAGCCATTATGGGAGACATAATGCTGGTGCTTGTCACTCTAGCATTCTCCTGGCACCTGTCTGGGGAGAGAGTGCTAGAATAAGCATAACTGAGAAGGCTGTGGGGGTGTGCGCCCTTGACTTGTTAGACTGATGGTAGTATCAATCCCCACAGTCAACACGCTCCGGCTCCACTCAGTACTGAAACATTTACTGAGCATCTTATGTGTGTCAATAACTTGGGACTTAAGGATGAACAAGACATCAAAACTTCTCCGAGTAGAGGAGAAACGTGCAACCATGAGATCAAGGCCTTGAAGGAGAAGATGGGAATCTGGCTGTAGCATGCTGCTCTCTCCATGGTAGGTTGAGGAATGATTGGAAAGACAGAGACATTCAGAGAAGCTCAAATGAGGGGTTTATTGGAAGGATGAAGCCTTGTCCCACGCCGAGGCTGCTATGTATGGTTTAGGCAAGGGCTCCTGTCCTGAAATTCAGCTGTGCTAATGCTTGCATAGGACTACAGAGGGTGCTCTTCTTTGTTTTCGGTTTCATATTTTATTTTTAAAATGTCTTGTTTTGAAATAATTTCAAACTTACAGGAAAGTTATAAGAATAATACGCATACACCTTTTATCCAGGTTCACCAATTTTTAACAGTTTGGCACATGTGTTTTCTATCTGTCTATTGTAGTGCTTTCTGAATCATTTGAGAGTAGGTGCCTCAATATCGTAATTTATGTTTCTTAAGAACAAAGATGTTCTCTTATGTAACCAGAATAAAGTTATCCAAGAATAGGAAATTTAACAGGAAAGTAATGCTTTTATCTAATATGTTGTCCATATTTTAATTTTTTCAATTGAATCAATAATGTCCTTTATAGCATTATATTTACCTTACATATTATATTTTACCTTTACATTATATACATATATATTACATTACCTTTACATTATATTCAGTACAGAATCCAGTCCAGGCTTGTGAATTGCATTTAGTTGTCTCTTTTTTTTCTCTTTTAATTGGTAATAGTACTTTGATCTTTCCTTATCTTTCATTACACTGGCATTTCTGAGGAATACAGACCGATTATTTTATAGAACATTTCTCATTGGGTTTATCTGATATTTCCTTATGATTGGATTCAGGTTATGCATTCTTGGCCAGATTCCTACATAGATGATGTTATATACTTCTTGGTGTAACACATCTGGAGACACACAATATCTGCCTGATCCTTATTGTTGATGTTAATTTTGATAACCTCATCAAGGTATTGTCTGGTTTCTCCACTGTATAGTTACTCTGTTTACCCTTGTAACTAATAAACTCTCTGTGGGAACACATTTTAAGTACGTAAATATCTTGTAACTCATGAAATCCTGACCTCAAGATTTAATGTTCATTGATTGTTCTTGCTCATTTCTGGTTGAATATGGTGATTTTCCATTCTACCACTTTCTCCGTATTTATCAGTCAGCGTTTTCTTGTAAGGAAGAACCCTATTTTTTCCATCATTTGTTTATTCATCTGTTTATGATCAATATAGACTCATAGATTATTTTTTGCAATGTGTTATAATCTGTTATTTATTTTGATGGCCATTAGGGAGCTCCTTCAGGCTGCTCCTGTGTTTTTTGGACATGCCACCATTATTTTTTAAAGCACTTCCTTCCCTTCTGGACTAAGAGGATGTTCCAGAGTCCTCTTGTATTTTCTTTGTCCCAGCTCTAACCATCCATTTCTCCAAGGAATTCCCTGATTCCTATTAGTGGGAAATGGTGGGTTGCCAATTTCATTGTTTTCTGATTTATCTTTCCTATGTTCTTTTTGGGGAAAAAAACCAGATCCCTGTATGCTTTATTTCCCTCCCTGCTTTTTGTATAAAAAATAGCATACAGAATGTTCTCTTTTATATTTTGCTCTTTCACTTAAGAGCATATACTGGAAGTCACCCCATATTAGTTTATAAAGATCTTGCTTTTTTTGCTTGCTTGTTTTGAATAGTTGCATAGTACTTCACTGTGTATATGTATCAGTTTATTCAACCAGTCTGTCTCTGTCTCTGTCTCTCTCTCTCTGTCTCTCTCTCTCTCTCTCTCTCACACACACACACACACACACACACACACACACACACACACACACTTCTTATGTTTTTAAAATATTTTCCCCCAATTCTTCCTTTGTCTTTTGATTTTACTTGTGGTATTTTTTTTTTTCTTTAATTGAGTTGCCTTGTCCTACTTAGTCTGTCAAGAGCGAATGCCTTTTTTCTAATACTCAGAATGGTGCTGTACATGCTGATGTGGCCTGAGTTGCAAGGAAGTTGGCTGCAGGGAGAGAAGCTGTATTTCCTGAGAACTGCATGCCTCCAGTGGGGAGCAGAGGCCACCAGCACCCTGGATACCCTTTCTTGTCCCAGAGCAGCGTGCGAGTTTGGTCAGCTTACTCTTTGGTGGTCATCTCACTATGCTTTACAGAGAGTCTCCAGTTGAGTTGCTCAACCTTGTTGGTTGGAATGAGCTGGGATGCCTGGGTAGAGAATTGTTGGCCTGAAGAGTTGGTAGAGGCTCTAAAGTCTTTATGCGGTGCCAGGCACATAATGAATTCTTACCTAAAATCAGGTATCATCACATCATTATCATCATCTTTACTGCTTTGATAGAATCCAGTCCATGTATTTATGTTAGCCCCCCCCCCCCACATCCCTCCTCAGGTGGTATATGCCCAAGCTGTCACACATGGGACATTATGTGTTTTGCTGAGAATACTTAGAGTAACTCCTTCTCCTTCTTCTATTGCTCTCTCCCTGTCCTTTCGCTTTTCAAGAAACTAGGTGTTGAGTACCGACTCAGGTTTGTGGGGGAAAAGTCCCTTTTTATTTGGATAATTTGAAGAATTCATAGCAGCTTGGCCAAGATGTACCCACTTCCTCCCATAACTCACATGATTATGCTAATTCAGAAGAAATATGTTGATGCACTATTAAAAAGCATGATCTGTTTTCAGCTTCTGGGTAAAGAGGAGAACAGCAGCCTTTAGTGGCCGTGTCAGTTTTGCCCGTATTATTATGTGCAGATGTGCCAGCTGCCAGTAGGCATTTTCTCTCTGATAGCGCTAACCACTTAACCGTGGGTCAGCAAGGTGCAGCTCTCAGCCAATAGATCTAATTGCAATCCTTCTATGTTCCCTGTGATTGCAGGTTTCTTCGGCTCTATAAACAAATAGTAATCAACTAAACCTGTTACCTCTGAATAGAGATGTCACGATATGAAATATTAACTGTTCAAAATACAGTAATGATGGTTTAAAACTGTATTTGTTTCTTGAAAATAAAGAAAAAAAGATTAAAAAAAGAAGGGAAAGTCAGAAGCTCAAGAATTGGAATTCTGAAGGGCCCTCTGGCTCTTTTCCCTCTACATAATGAAAAATTGCATATGTGTACGACATGTTTTATGTGGTCAGATACAGCGTAAATATTGTGTACATCTTTTGCTGGAGTAACAATGCATTAGCAGCATCACAAATAAGCTCTGCCTCAGCATCTACATTTTTATGACATTTTTATGTTAATGCAAGTCAAACTTATGTTTTGTGATGTATCTAATCCACCCCAAATTAATCCATTTGTATTCCTATAATCCAATCAGCTCCCGCCTCCCCTGCTAAAAAGTTACATGCAAAGTCCAAGGCAGAAATATGGCAGTAAGTCTAGGCCCAGGGAGACTTAGCTTTTAGAAGATGTTTTTCCTGTCTGGCACATGGAGGCAGTATGGGTGCTTCGGAAGGGTTTCTCTGGATTGGGGCAGCGGTGGGCGAGGAGGGAGAGATATGGGAGGGATAATACTATGGGTTAAAGCTACCAGTGTTGATAATGTAATGTCTTTGGCTTCTGAATTTTATTATTTTATTTTATTCTTTGATGCTGTTTGGATAACTTTTCATCCATTCCAACTTATGGTCTCTGCCATGTTTCCTAATCTAAGTGCCAGGATTCTATGAAGCCCTTAGTGTATATTGAACAATATGCTAAGCCTTTATTGAACAACTGCTATGCACAATGTATATGCCATATTTACTGAACATCTTTGCACTTTTTTAAAAAATATTTATTCTTAGAGAGAGAGAGAGTGTGCACATGCGTGTGCATGAGTGGGGAGGGGCAGAGTGAGAGAAGGACAAAGAATCTGAAGCAGTCTCCAGGCTCTGAGCTGTCAGCACAGAGCCCGACACAGGGCTCAAACTCACGAACTGCCAGATCATGACCTGAGCCGGAGTCAAATTCTTAACTGACTGAACTACCCAGGCACCCCTTACTGAACATCTATTGTATAGAATATGTATGCCTGAACTGGAGACCAGCTTTCACCCAGAAGTTCCATTTTGTCCTAATCAGACCACTGATGATGGGGTATCTATCAGAATTTGGGAATTTTAGGTTATGACTGCCCGTTTTTGGTTCTTCTGAGACTAATCTAGTGATGGAGGAATTCCTCCCAGAAACTGACAAGAGCTGTTTGATGTAGTGGAAGAAACACTGGACTACAAAGTCTTGAGTCTAGATAGAATAATGTATTGGTGAAAAGTTCATGCTTTTCATTGATATGCATGCTACACAATCACTATGCTGTTCTAGGGTTCAAATCCCCACCAGCTCAGGAAAATGACTTACCTATTCTGGGTCTCAGTTTTCTTTTGTTTTGTTTGTTTGTTTTTTTTAATGTCAAATTTATTGTCAGATTGGTTTCCATACAACACCCAGTGCTCATCCCAACAGGTGCCCTCCTAAATACCCATCACCCACCCTCCCCTCCCTCCCACCCCCTATCTACCCTCAGTTTGTTCTCAGTTTTTAAGAGTCTCTTATGCTTTGGCTCTCTCAGTTTTCTTATCTGTGAAATAAAGATATCAAACTTACAAGGTTGTTGAGAAATACTGAGCAAAGATGTGTAAAATAGTGGCTGGCAACTTAGGAGGAGCTCAGTCTATGTTAATCAGAGTTTTTGTTAATCAGGGTTTTTGAAGTTTTGAGCTGTGAGTTCTTTAGGACAAACCTCTTAATTTTTCGGATGAAGAGAACTGTGGGTCCCAGGCCCAGAAGGACTAAATGCCTTACTCAGAATCACGCAGCTACATGAGACAGAGCCAGTGTAAGAATCCAGGTCTCCAGACATGCAGACCAGTGTCTTTCTAGTGCACCTGCTGCTGCCTTTCTTGCAGAGGAGAACAAATGTAAGGAATGCTATAAAAAGGCTATGTCTTTGTTACTGCCCCGAAGCATGTAGCTCAGGGCAGTGCTTATTGATTACCCTTTAGCTTGGTTGATCTTGAGACAAAGGGAGCATGTTTCCTGGCAGCCTTTGGTGATGGACTTCAGGACCAAAACCAGCTGGTTTGAGTTCCTCCCTCCAAGTCTCCATCCTGAACAAGCCCTTTCCCTGAGCGCTTTTCCTAACTTGCCCATCCCTGCTGATTTTCAAGGATGAGTTGGCAGACATCTTCCTGGAGCTGGCTGTCTAGGAAAAGCCTAGGAGCCACCAGGAAACAAAGGCTGAGTTCATCATCTTTTCTTTCCTTAGTAGAGAAAGGAAAGAGGTCTTAATTGAGACTGGGAGCCAGAGATGGGACTTTTTTTTGTTTTTTTGTTTTTTTTTGTTTTGCCTTTTTGACCATAATTTTGGCTTCCCAAAGAAATGGCCTCTATCTAAGTATGATTCTTTGTCTCTCTGCCTCCCTTCTGTCCTTGATTCACCTCATGTCTTTACCTATGGAGCTATCAGTTTGTTTTGACTTTGGATATTATAGGAAATAAGCTCCTGCCAGTTAAGATCATGGAATGGGGCTTTCTTCCTTGAGCCTTCTGGCATGGTGCAGAGTTGGAATCTTCTGTCAATTCAGATTTAACTGAAATGGGTTCCTGTGGTTCTTATCCAGGGGAGCATTGTCAGTTACACACATGAGAGGAGACAAAATGGTGGTGGTGGCGGTGGTGGTAGCGGTGATTTGTGTGTGTACATAGGTGGGGGTGGGCTTGGCGGGGTGGAATTGGCTTGAAAATCTGCAGTGGGCTCTTTCCTCCTTTAACACTGATGCTGGGTAATTAGCAAAATGCGCACAGGGTTTTATCCATATTCATGCGCCCTTTCCCACAAGCATAAACAATCCAGTCTCTATTATTTCCTTGCGTGTGCAGCTCCCCCCTCTCCCTGCCACCTGCAGAGCCCTGTGTGGCTCTGTTCACATCATTCTGGCTCTGGTTGGGAGTGGGGGGCCCCCTGGCCTGGACGTGGGCACGGGGAGAGGACTCCACAGAGAGCAGAGGGGGTGCCTCACCAACGCAGCATCTGTGGCAGGTTGGAAACTTTCACAGGGTGCATTCACAGCTATGAATACATGCAGTCCTTAAGAGGACCCTGTGTGGTAGGTACGGTTACATAATTATTCTTGTGTGACAAAGGAGAAAATGAGGCACAAAGATGGGACTATACTTTGGTTTGCTCTTCCAGATAATTCCCTATCCTGCTTTGCCTTCCTCTTTGCCTTGTTTGGCTGACTTCAAAAGACCCCCATCATCCAGTCCCCCTTGTCTTCTGGCTCTGATGTGAGATTAGAAGGCACCAGAAGGCAGAGGTTGGGGTTTATGCCTGCCTGTGTCGTATTGGCAGTGCCCATATTCCTTTGTGGCAACCTCTTTTCCACACCTACACTTGCCACCGTTTCCCTGCAGGCCTTTTCCTCTGTCCTGCCCCATTCAGACATGGCAATGTTAAAGACTTCCTGCTGCCAGCAGTCCCTTTGCTCTTCTTTCTTGGTTCCCTTGTACTTCCCACATCTTTGTAGAAAGTGCTTTCATGCATTCTTTACTATTAAACTCCTTAAGTGAGCAGCTGAGGCCTGCTGGGCCCTGCAGGATGTGTAGCGTGCCAGTGACCACACAGCTGGTGGGTAGGGCCCAGCGTTCCTCCTTGCTTACCTGGATTATTTTTACTAGACCATGGTGCTCCACGGTTGCATCACTGGTGTCCTCTTCTCTGCCCCCCTTCCAGTGGGTAGTTGAAACCAGCAGCAAATAAGAGATCCTGATTCTGTTCCATCTTTGCTCTCCTTTATGAATATTAGATTTTTCAGATAGACTTCTTTGTAGAAGCAGGAGACCAGGAATGGGGATAGACAGTGTAAAGGGCATTGGAGAAACCCAGCTTTTTTTTTTTTTTTTTTTTTTAAATCTGTATCTTCTGCTGTCTGAGGAAGAACCACATTCTTCCAAGATGTGGGTGGAGTCGTATAGTCAGAAATGGCAAGTGACCATCATGTGCATTCATTTTCAGTCCTGATTTCTCCATGAGCGTGGAGATTAGCTAGCCACTCTAAATTTGGTGTTTGTGAGGTGTGATCACTATTCTTTCCTCTTTCTTCATACATGTCATAAAACAAATTGCCCAAACATTCTACTTCATGATGCAACAGTGCAGGATAGTTCTCTGTGATATTCATCAAGGTCAATGGTACCTAGCTTTTCCATCTCTTACCTGGTGCACATGTGGAGACAGGCAAACCACATGATTGGAGGGACTCCCAGTGTAAAGGGCAGAAGCAAACTGCACTATCATGCTCTATGTTCTTGCTTTCTTTGAAAGGAAGTTTAATACAGAGCTGTGCATCATTTACATTTCAATTGGATCATTATTAACTGCATGCTTACTATGAACCTGGCACATGACAGGTCCTAGAAGGAATATTTCAGGAGCATATGGCATAGTGTTTGTCTTCAAAAGACTTATACATTTACTAGAGAAATAAGATCAACCTGGAAAAAAAAAACCAGGCAGATACATAAGAGAGTTTATGTGCAAATGCTAAAAGTAAGCAATCACTGCATATCATATCTCGTTGTGCTATAAGGAAGATGATTGTGAAGGTGTTGGAGAAAGCCTCATGAAAGAGCTATTAGAAGGAGCAGAAAGATTTGGACACCACTGATCACTGAACTTAGTATGATTACAGATTTCCCTTCTTTGGGCTCAGAGCTAGTTTCCTGGAAAGGATGTAGGTATGTCCTAAATTTGGTCTTTACAGTCAAGGTGTGGTTTCTTCTCCATCAGCACATCATTGCCCAAACGGCTGCAGCACCCTTTGCCTTAGGGAGTGTTTGCTTTCTGTCCTATGTGACAGAAAAAAGTGGACGATGACAACGTGCTTCCCAGTGGTGGGTAAAGTATTTCCATGGAAAGTCATTTATATCCAGACACTCAGTTACAAAGTTTATTCTTCCCCTAACACCCCAAAGGCAGAGAGTAGCTTGAAAAAAATCACTAAGAAGCCCTTAACCTTGTAACATACAGTTTTTGCTAAAAATATATATTAATAATATATTATTGAGCGAGCATAGATGAAGAAGGCCAGGGAGGGAGGAAGCAATAAGAGTGTGAGCAAGGTCAGTGCTCTTTGCCCGCAGACTCTACAATCAATAAGATCTGGTCAATAACTGCTTTATTACTGCACTACCACCCGGAGCAAAATCATTTTTAAATTAAGAATATATTTTGCAAAACTGAATTAACAATATTGAATATTTTGCTCTTTGATATGACTAGCCTTCAAAATCAAATTATTAAGTATGGAAAATGCTTACCAGGTGAAGTTTTTCTTTCTTCTCCCTCCTCACTTTTCCAACCACATTCCCTCTCTCCTTTCCCTCATGCTCAACTCCGCTCCTCCGCACCCCCCCCCCCAACCCCCACTCTACAGCTTGGGAAGGAAACAACAGCAGATTTTTAAGATCTCTGGCACAAATGTGGATGTAAATTAGTATTGAATCCAGCACATGAAATTTAGGAAAGGAAGATACATTTACTTGAATTTGACAAAACCATGCATTTCCTCCGAGAGAAAGGACTAAGTAGAGAAAATTGGGAATTTTCCACTTGGGTAAAACTGATGCCAAAAAGTCAACCTTTGGACTTTTATAATCTTTGGCAAGCTGTGAAATCTCACCATTTCTCTGTCCCAACCCCCATCCTTGGTTACCCTGGCTCCATCCCCTGTTCTTTTCTCTCCTCCTCTCTCCACAGATGGAGGGGACAGAGGAGAGTCTTACATGACTCATGTAGTGCAACTTTAAAGCATCCATAAGGCCAGACTCTCCCCAAGAACTATAAGAAGTATTCCTAGTAGCTGTTACACAGAGTGGGTTGTGAAGGCACCCATGGATTGTGGCTCTGGGACATATTAAACAATATTATTACAATTGCTTATATAGCATCTTTCTTTGTGAAACCAGGAGATTTTGATGCTCACGTGTTCAAAAATTGTAATAAGCTCCTCTCATTCTTTCCATGTTCTTGGGCCACTTCTCACTGTTCAACATTAGGGATTATAATCTACGTGTAATTTTTAGGTTACTGGGTTTGGCTTATAGAAAATAACAAGAGAAGGGAAAGTTTTACCGCTCAATATCATTCACATTGCAAAAACCTATTCCTGCATTCTATATTTTTCAGTAAAAGGATAATATTGGTCAGGCCATGCAATGGCATGTCAACTTGCCATTTATTTATGTCAGATGACAGATTTGTACTTTCGAGAAGGGGCATTTGTTCAAAGTGTTGGTGTTTGCTGTTGAAAAGATAGGAGGGAGGGGGGATGGTATAAAGGAAGGAAGGAAGAGGCAGAAAAGAGGGAGGGAGGAACACTAATGAAGAGAGGAAAGGAACTAGCACGTATTTAGTGCCTTCTTTGTGTCAGTGGTCTTTGGAAAATGGGTATTATTGACCCCATAACATGAGAGCTCAGGTGGTTTAAGTAACGTGCGCAGGTCAGGCAGCTGGTGAATGGCAGAGTTGGAACTCAGCCTCAAATGGGTCACACTCAATTCTGAGTTTTTTCTGTTACCTCATGCTGCCTTTCTAACCTAGACCATTTTTGAGCCTATTACCCCAGCAAATGATTTTGACAAAAGTTAAAATACGTAAGCAGCTTAATCACCGATTTTTAACATTTTATACAGGTCATAGGTCCCTTTGAGAAACTCATGCAAGATATGGCCCTTCCCAGGAAAATGCATGTACACATAAAGTGATTTCAGAGAGTTCATGGGCCCTTTGAAGCATGATGATGGCCTCCAGGTAAAGACCCCTTGCTCACAGTGCCCTAAAGGAGAGGCATCCGGTGAATCTTGCTTTCCTATTTAGGAGCCCCTGAGGCTTCCCTGTTAGAACTCTTCTTTGGCATCGGGTCTTTCAGAAAGCAAGTCCAGGCCCTAGATAGTAGTGAAAGTGGAGGATGAGAAATTGAACTGTAGTTGGCTCCACACTTGCGTACTTACCCAGTTTGTCCACAGGATTTCATGGCTGTGCATCAGGGTTGTTTGTGAAGGACCTTTGAGTGCAGAGCTCTGTCTTGTTCATGTTGACTTTCCATGTCCCAGAAAAGGCCACAGGGCATCTAGTGGTAAGGGTCCACCTGTTCTTGGATCCAAGTTATTGTCCTTGGCTTTTATGCCTCTGAAGAATGTGAGGGAATTTTTTCATTTTTCAGTTCTGTTCAGTAAATGTTGCTGAGCCCCTACAAAGGGCCAAGTGCTGCGTTCTAGGTGCTGCATTCTAGGGATGAGGAAGGAGAATCACAGTGTACTGTTAGCTCGCTGACATTTTAGTTCTTCTCGACTGAAGCCTAAGGTTGGGTAATTGATCAGGGAGAGCTTGACAGGGAGACAGAGAATTCAAAGTTAGAAAGACCTCTGGCACATCTGGGGGTGCCTGTCCTAAACCCCCTCCCAGAACCTGGATCTTGCCTTTGGCTTGGCTATGATGCTTTTTGTTTGACAGTGCTCTCAGTTGGTTAATTCAACGCAGATTTATGGAGCACCTAGAGCATGCCAGGCATTGTGCTTGATGCTGGAGGACACTGAAGGAGACGATGTTGAGGATGAGTTTGTCTTGGGGAGCTGATATTCTACTAGGGCGGTCAGACCACCACACTCTTCCAAAGAAAAGATTATCAGCTAATGCTCAGGAGAGGCTGTTGAATGCCACATGGGAGAAAGAGCACGTTGGGTTTTTTAGTCAGAGTTGTGTTGCTATCTTGAGGTAGATTTAGAGCATGTCAAGAAAGCACTTTATGATGGGATGCATTAGACTCTTTTTAGGGTTTGGGGGTTCATATTGGTAATCTAGTAGAGTGAAGGTACTTTTTAAATATGTGGAACAAAGAAGAGGTTATTGGGGAAGACATCTTAACCTGAAAAGTCATTAGACATTTTCATCTGTAGGCGGCTGACATTCTCCATCTCCATCAAGGATGATGGAGGGTGGTCATTGACTCAGTGACAGGAAGATATTGGATTACTGGAACCCCTATGCCATTTTTATTTCTAGGAGGAGTTTAAAAACTACTTTGTCTTCTCGATAGTTTGAATAGCACAAAGGTAGACAAGGTATTTGTGCTTTGGTACATTGGCCAAATCCATCTCAGTGGTTGTTTTCAAGATAAAAAATGAAGTTCCTTTATTTCTTCTATGTGTAGTTTCCCTTTAGTTTTGGAAGATTTGCCAACTGAAAAGAATTGACATCCTGGTGACTCAATTACCCAGGCCTTTCCCCCGCCTTTTGAATTCTGACCCCCAGAAAACCATCACAAGGCAAAGCAGCTGATGCAGCTTGGAGGGTGCAGACTAAAGATTTTCTGTATCCACAAGGGAAGTCTGAGTCCTGTGAGGGATTCCGAGATCCATAAGAAGGTGGTGTTGGAAACCACCTGTGACAGGACAAAAGTAATTCAGTCTTAGAACATAACTATTGGTTCTCCTGTTACCTGTGTGGGTACATTTGAAGGCTATGGTTAGGGAGAGAAGATTTGAATGCTAGAGTCTACAGAACCAGTCTGGGCTCCAGACCAAATTCTGCATCACCCACAAAGAGTTTTCTTCTCATCTAAGCACGCACATACCTCCGTCCTCTGCTTTTCATGGAATTCACCACTCATCCTAGCACTTCCTCACATGCCAGCCTTTCCTGTTATTTAAGGGTGCCAAGCACATATGGCTTGGCTCCTCAGCAGGAGTATAAGAAGGTGCAGGTACAATAACTCTCTCAGGCACTCGCCACATTTTGTGGTAAATGCTTTGCCGATGCTCTGTTAATGTTTACAGCATTTTGCATTCAACTGAATCAAATTGACACCGTTCATTCTAGTTTTTCCTGAATTTTCCACCATCACAAACTGCCCTGAAAATTTCCTTATTCTTGTGTTCTCGTCAAACTTCTGTTGCTTCTCCAGAGTCTGAAGGTTCTACATGCCCTTTCCTCCTTTGGGGGCTTCTGGAAAGACCCCAGTTTTTATGGTCATTTTTTGGCCTCTCTTATTTAGATTTTTCTCTTTAGCACTAACTCCCAGTTTCTTTCTTTTTTAATCAAAGGAAGCTTGGAGGTGCTTCACTTAGTTTAGATCATGCCTGCTGATTTACCAATACCCCACTCGCCCTGTGGTATGTGATTGGGGTGTCTCCACAGATCTAGAATGTCAAGGTCTAGTGGTGTTCTCTCTGACCTTCTGAAGCAGGGAGAGTGGACCACAGTGAGGCTGATCTCAGATTTAGGGAAGCAGGCTCACGAATCTCACAGTGACCTGTGTTGATGCCATCAGTTTGATGGAACTGCTGTTCCTTTCCTGTGGGGCCCCAGTGTTCTGATGCAAGTCCCAGTTCCAGTGAGTGACAGGTGCGACCAACGGCTGCATGAGTTATTTCCTTTGGAAACCACAGCTGTGGCTGAGGCCAACGGATGGCAACGGTGCCACTGGGCTCTCTGGGAGCAATCCACTTGGCCATCTTCAGCCTCAGGAAGGGCTTTCATACTTGATGAAAATAACCCAAGAGGCTGGCTTTTGGTGGCAACCGCTAGTATTCTAGAGGTGGGAAGGACCCAGGAGGGAGTAAGGTTTAGGAGCCAAGATGTTGGCATCAGACAAACTAGATTAAGGGCCAAGTTCTGCCATAGCTTTGTTACCTTGGGCTATTAATTCTAAACCTCTCTGAGCATCAGTTGCCTACCACGTGAAATGGGGATAAGGTCTAGTTTTTAAATTTGTTGTAAGGATTGAGATAAAGCAGTAAAGCATTTTGTGTCTGATACATTTGATGTTCAGTAAGTTTTAGTGATTATTATTATTGTTATTACAGAAGGTAGAAGAGATATGCACTCTCTCCAGGTGCTCACAAGGTCCCTTCAGCCAAAGGAACAGGCTGTTACCCTGGCCAGGTGATGGGAGTGGTGATTGTACCTACATCATCACTTTATTGTGAGAATCAGGGGTAAAGCACTTAGAACAGCGACTGGTATATGAATACACCATAGTGTTAGCTTTCATTACTTTAATTTTTTTAATGCTTATTTACATTAGAGAGAGAGAGAGAGAGAGAGAGAGAGAGAGAGAGAGAGAGAGAGAGGGAAAGTGAAAGTGGGGGAGGGGCTGAGAGAGGGAAACACAGAATCTGAAACAGGCTTGAGGCTCTGAGCTGTCAGCACAGAGCCCCATGTAGGGCTCAAACTCAAGAACCGTGAGATCTTGACCTGAGCTGAAGTTGGACACTTAACCTACTGAGCCACCAAGGCACCCCTCATTACTTTTGTTATCCTCATTATTTTTATTTACTAAGATCAAAGAGCTTTATTCTAAGATGTTGCCAGAGAGTTGCCTTTGATAGGATCTCCCAAAGCAGAGGAAGTGGCAACAACTGTTCTAGTTTAGTTGGATATTTGAAATACTTTGTTCTAGAATTAATTTCTCAGGTGGAACAAAAAGAGGAAGAACCACAGAGCTTTCTACAAGAATGGAAACTAGTTCATTTCACTATGTGACCCTATTTTCATGTATTGATCCTTGGGAGCTATGAGCTGTTCCCTTCCCATCCCCTTCCTCTGGTCTGTTGTATCATCTCTAGCTGCAGTTCTGAGTCACCTACAATAAGAACATGTTCTTAAACTTAAGGGATTTTGAGCCTAAGAGTGCTTGCTGCCTGAACAGTTTTACCCATATGTTTTAATGGCTTAAGTGGCTCCTTTTTGTTGCTATTGTTGTTTGTCTGTCTGTTTAGCATTCAGATTTTTTGTATCCTATAACATTAATCAAGAGACAAATGTGTATTCCAAAGAAAAGAAAATATCATAAAACTCCAACTTGAGAAATGAACATACCTTGGAATGCATGATCGAACTGTTTCTGAATAATTTGTAGGTTTATACTCTATACGTTTCATGCAATATTCCTTTCCTACATGGAAAGGTTTTTGTCTGTGCTCATCCATTTCATGCTCTGCTTAAATATGGTTTCTGGATTGTGTTCCATGTCCCTAAGGCATGCAGTCCAAGGGAAGGAGCCAGAACTGCTTCTCAGCCTGGCATGGAGGGGAATGTTTTAGTTTATTTTAAACATTAACCACCCAATGGTACAGTAATTTGTTTTTGGATTTTAGCAAATTGGTTGTTTTCTACTACCTTTTTGAGAATTTGGACACTTCTTTATTTTTTTTTTCCCTGGATTTACATGGAGATTCAGAATGACTTCAGAGAGCTAAAGAAGACATATTGCTGGTAACAGATGCAGGACGGACACTATCTGAAAGGGCCAGCACCCTGAAGAACTAAGTTAGAAATACAGTCACACTGGTGATAAGACCCTCTTTGACTCCTAAGGATAGATTTTCTGGGTGCTTCTCTGTCCCTGGAGACAAGTCCAAGTCAAAGGCAATATAGGGTTTGTAATGATTCACAGGAATGTCACTTCCAGAATTAGGGTGTAGAATGTGGAAATTCCCCCTCATGGCATACAAGGGCTAGAATGAGGTCAGCTCAGAGTGAGAGCCTGGTTCCAAGGCAGGCAGATAAAGGTGGAGAGGAGGGATTTGGACCCCGATGGTGAAGTGTAAGATGGAGAAATCTTCATTTCATACACCCCTGGGCCTCAGGTATGGAGCCCAGTGATTGTAGAAATGAGTTTGAAATTGAAAGGATGTAACTCCTAAGGGGATACACAGCCAAAGAGCTTGCAGAGGATATAGCCTTCTACTGAAGAAGTCAGTTCTTCTCTAACACTTACTGTAAATGCCCAAGGCTGGTGGGAACTTAGTAGAATTGCCCAGTTTAACCCTTTGCTTCATAGTAGGCCCCACAAAGGAGAGCTGATCTTCTATTTTACATGTCCCAAAGAGACACCTTGTAAAGATTTCCTATATCTTATGGTCAGGAAGTTTTTCTTACAGTCTAAACCATATTTCTCTGATATATCTTTAGTTTACATCCTTCTTGAGCTGCCCTCATTCTTTCCTCCTGGATCTCTTTATCTTCTGTCTTGTAAGACCAATACTAATTATTTCTTTTCCAAGGGGATGATTTCTCCTAAACCTTGTGTCATTTTTTGAGTCTCTCTCTACCCATATAGGTATTTTTGTGGCTAGAAGGAGAGTCCTTCTGGGATGGTATTTTTACCCCCGGGTGGATCTGTGCTGTGAATAACCTGAGCCATTCTGGAACCATCCCCAGACCGGGCAGGTGGCAGCCCCATTTGCTCTTTCCTAAGCGCCAAGGCAGAGAAGCAACTCTGGCTCCTTCTCTCTGGACCGCATGCCTCCGGAACACGAAACTCAGTCACAGACACCATATTTAAACAGAGCAGGGAAAGGATGAAAATAGACAAAAACCTGTCCATGTGGGCCAGGAAAGCTGCATTTCCAATATGCTGTTAGCAAGACCCTGCTGAGATCCATATAGCAAGTAGTCAGGGGATGGCGAGCAGCACGGCCACCCATGGGTTCATTCCTAGATGTTGGAGTGCAAGACACATGCAAGGGGCAAGGTCTGGGGCAGGATGAGTAAGACAGGACCCTTTTCTAGAGCACAGGAAAGTATGACTTAAACAACTACAACTATGAGAAACAACGCAATCCATAGAACTAGGGGCTGGGCTTTAATGGTGGAGACCAGCATTTTTCAAACTTCTTCAGCTGAGGGATTCTTCAGATACATTTCAGAGGTACAATATATATAAAAAATGTCAACAGTTGACCAGTGTGATGTTTCATGTGGTCCTAGAGTTTGTGCCTAGCCTTGAGGACTCAAGGCTCAGGACAAACACAACTGTGGGTGGCCACCTCTCCACAGGCTTACAGGGAAATGTCAGTTCAGAGAACAAGCCTGATTACTCCACTTTCCCAGTGTAAGAGCCAGGAGAGCAGAGATGGCTATGGGGAACAGCCGTGTGTACAAACTTCCCCTTTGCTCCCCCTGAAAGCTACAGAAGATGGATCCTGCCTTTGGCATGGGTCTCCTGGTTGTCCATGGATGGTTGATGATAATGGGAGGTACTGACTTCCAGACATTTCTGCTTTAGAGGAATGTGGTTGGTGTTAATCAGAAGATATGGGAGCACCTGAGTGGCTCAGTTGGTTAAACGTCCGACTTTAGTTCAGGTCATGATCTCATGGTTTGTGAGTTCAAGCCCTGCGTCAGGCTCTGGGGTGACAGCCCAGAGCCTGGAGCCTGCTTCAGAGTCTGTGTCTCCCTCTCTTCAGAGTCTGTCTCTCTCTGTCTCTCAAAAATAAACGTTAAAAAAATTAAAAAAAAAACACATGGTCAAAATTATGTGTTCATATCACCCTGAGAAGCTGTTTGGGGACCACCCCATGTCAGTGGGGCAGGTTGATGCTACCATCCAAACTCAGTGAACCCAGAGATGGTGAGTTAACCTAACAGTTATGAACAACAAGGGAGGTGACTGTAAAGTTTTTCAGCCAAGTTGGGAGTGGACTGCCACTTTCCTTCTTCACTCCCCATCCTGGAGGAGATGACACCCATAAGAGGGAAGGCTGGAGCATATTTGTAAAGGCCAGGCCAAGCCAGACCTTCTCTCTGCTCTGCACTACTGGAGTTGAGCTCCAGTCTAGGCTTGGAGGGATTGGGGAGAGGAAGTTTAAATTAAATATGAGAATGAAATTGAAAAATGGACAGATAGAATCCCTGGGAAGACAGCAGAGGAGGGCATATGGATCCAGAGAATGTAGCCTTGGGAAGGGATGATCCAGGCCTTGGTAGGAAGGGAGAATGCCAGGAATCACTTTTCCTATGTCCCTAGGTTAGCTGACTTCAAGTCAATCAACTTTAATTTGCCCCAATGAAAATACCTCACAGGTCACACTGGAGGCCCCTACTTACATTTAATGGACTGCCAGGAAGACTTGGTCTTTCACTCAATTGTGGTCAGGATTTTAAGCTTATTTTTGTATTGAGTAGGGGTGAATTTCAGTTCAATTCCAATTCTAGATTCAAGTCTCATTTCTTGCATACCTACTATATATTTGATCCTGTTCTATGCTCATTCATCAAGAATGAGGAAAGGAGAATAGGATAAGATAAGCCACATCTACTCTTAGCGGCATGTCTTTGTTGATATAATTATCTTCACTCATTTCCCTCTTGCCCAGCCCTACCCAACACTACACACATATTACACTCCTCCAAGAAACCTTTTCACACCATTAGCCATGGGACTCCAACCCCTTTCAGCTTCCTCATAATCTCTATCACTTAATGCAGTCCCCTTGGTGTGGTCTCATTCATCTCATCCCAACAATCATATGGAAATCAACTCAAGGATGACAAGAGCATGCTGCCATGTCATGGCAGTCTGTGAAGGCCTGAACCTCTTAGTAAGTTCTGCTTCTTAGTGCATCCTAGAGGGTTTCTGATACCAGAGACCCCCTTTATTGTATCTGTGGCTTTGAGAAGCTTGGGAGATGTTGCCCACATAGAGTCAGCCATTTCAGGGCAGCTGGCAAGGCTCTAGTCCAAGCCTGACTCAAAACTCAAGGAGCAAGTATTCTATGAGACTGAAATGGAAGTTTCTAGTCTCTTAAGGCCTGGTCCTGAAACATGGCTCAGTGTCACTTTTGTTATATTCTGTTGGTTGCCATGGATCACAGACCCTGCCAGTTTTAGTGGAGGGGATTAAATTTTATCTTTCAGTAGAAGGAATAGCAAAGATTTGTGGCCATCTTTAATCTACCACACCTTGATGAGAATAAAAGCATGTTTAGAATCCCAGTGTGTAAAAACAGAGAAAGCAAGAGACTTAGAGACCCTTTTTTTATTTTAAGTTTATTTATTTATTTTTACTAATCTCTGTACCCAACATGGGGCTTGAACTCACAACTCCAAGATCAGGAGTCACATGCTCTACTGACTGAGCCAGCTGGGTGTCCTGAGACTCCATTTTGGTGTCTTCTTTTAATCCATACTCTCTTCATAGGAGGACTTTGGAGTTATAACTTGAATTTGAAAGCTATAATGACAGTTGTTTGCTATGTGAGAATAACAGAGAAAAGAGGTACTGTATATTTATTTAATGGTAATTTCCTCCAGATATTGTCCCACCTGGGAACTTATTCTGTTCAGTTGATATAACTTGCCCTTTTGGTAGTGCTCTGGTCATTCTCATTGCATATCTTAGTACAAGCTGTAGGGGTACCTAAAACCTGCTCTGACTGTCAACCAATCTCCATGTTGGGGAAAGCAATCCTTTTGGACACACTGTGAGTTTTACCACCTATTATCTCCATTTCACCATACCAAGAGGGTTGGGCTTCCCTTTGTAGCCTAGAGCAGAGGTCTTTATCAATAGAGCCCTGCCCTTTTTTGTTTGAGATTCTGAGCAGGTGTTATCTGAGAACAAGCAGGTGTTTGTAGAAATGTGACCTTGAGCCCTGAATACTGACCTACTCTTTTTTTCTGGTATCTCATTTTCCCTTGAATGGGTTGGTTTCTATGAAATGGCTATGAGGTCACAGTGACTAGTCTGGTCACCACCACTGTATGTATAGGTACTCCCTTCACCAAGGGCACAGAAATTACTGAGTGCATTTTATACCTTTCTGTTAGAGGTATAGTCATCTCTTGTTCACAAAAAAGGGTAAATACAGTATGCTCATGTGACACTTCCTTAAGGAAGGTTGTACCCATAGAAAAACAGAAGGTGCCTTGTTCCAGTGATTTTTCTTTCTTTCTTTTTTTTAATGTTTATTTATTTTTGAGAGCTGAGGGAGGGGCAAGGGGCAGAGAGAGAGAGAGGGAAACAGAGAATCCCAAGCAGGCTCCACACTGTCAGCACAGAGCCAGAAGTGGGGCTCAAACTCACGAACCATGAGATCATGACCTGAGCCAAGATCAAGAGTCAGGCGCTTAGCTGACTGAGCCACCAGGCACCCCTCCAGTGATTTTTCTGTTGTCAGGCTAGAAAATAGAGTTTAGTCTATCCTGGGAAGTTAATGGGCATTTCTGAAAATATGTGGCTAACAGGAAATCATTTGGAACAGAGAATCTTGGAATTTAAGCCAGAATTATGCACTTCATCATATTTCCATTTTCCTAATCACTGCGGAGAAGTGTGTGTGTGTGTGTGTGTGTGTGTGTGTGTGTGTGTGTGTGTGTGTGTGTGTGTGTGAATGTTCTGGACCTTTATGCAGAGTTAATGATTTATTCTCTAGGGCTCCCAGGTCTGAGAAGTGTGAGTTTAACTTCAATCCAGAAATAGGAAGTATTTTTATATATAAACCAAGTTCAACATTGGCATTTAAGTTCACATGTCTATATGAAACAATTGACAAAATTATATGTTGGAGTAATTTTCTAGAAATGTCCTACTGATGGTAATGCTATCACAAAATTATAAATTTTACCATCAATCCCATCCTGCAGGCTCTGTGCAACTGCTAGAAATAGGGTCAGTAACGCAAAAGCCACTGCAACTGTAGGTAGAAGATCATGCCCAGTCACATGCCAATTTTATTTCAGGACTTAACAAGGACTTTATCAACCCAGACCACATGGCCCTGTACATCATTCAGAGTATCAGGAGTCACAGAGGAATTTCCCAACGTGGTTATGCTTGTGATTCAGGTGGAAAAAAGTGGACACACTCAAGAGTCAGACAGCAATGAACTTATGGGGGAACGAAGGACTGGGATGTTCCATGAGCACATTACATGGTTTGGAGTTTTCTAATGAAGTGTCATTCTTCTTACAGTATCCTAGAAAACACAAAGATGGGAGCGACATGTATTTGGATCCGTGGCAGATATGCAATATGTGGTGTAGTTTATTGACGTGGTTTCTTTGAAGCTCCTTTCGATTATTCTTGTTCCTTATGTGTATAGTTTTGATGGAGAGTTGATATACCATTTTCCTGATCCTCCTGGCATCCTCCCCAATATTTCACCTGCCTAAAATCATGGAAAACACTCTTCTAAACTTTTCCCCACAGACAACAGTGTGAGGGATGCACCAGCATTATATGTAGGGATGTAGGGGAGAGGGAAAGCCACATTCATTAGGAAGCACTGGGATTTTCAGTAGAGCACAGTACTGAACAGAGAGCCCCCCCCCCCCCCCCCGCCAGCAATCACTTGAAGCAGAATGAGCTTCTTTGAAATATAAGTGGCCCTGTAAAAACCCAAGCAGATTCTGCAATATCTATTTGGGGCATCCGGGAATGCTACATAATAGGAACTTGAGCACACCTGATGGTAACCATATGGCAGGTTCTGATGACTGACAATAGGTAGAGGCTGCAGTAATTAATGAACATGAGATGCCATTTGTGTCCCCTACAATGCAAGAATGGAGAAGAGGCCAGTCTATTTGCAAAGTCTGGGATGTGCCCAGAGTGTATTTCTAAACCAGGACTGTCTGGGCACGTGTCTCTGCGTGTGAACAGGTATAAGAGAAATGATGCAGTGGGAGGGAGGGCTTGGTTCTGGCCAGAGAGCTACTATCATTCCCGGGGCTGCAGTAGGAAAATGAGTTTGCAGATCACTCAGGCTGATCCTGCATGACTAAACTCCTACACCTTGCTGGAATTTTTAGTTTGATGTGGGAGAGATTCCAGGTAGAAACCAGTTAGTTGGATTGCTTGAGGATGAGGGTTCGCTGGGTGTGATTTTGCCATTTCTGGATTTCAGGGCACAATGCCTCTATTTACTCTCTTGGGGGTAACTGTGCTCCCCTCCTTGAGGTGTGCTCTGAGTCAGAGCATACCAAGATTTGGCTAGCTTCTAGCAAAAGCAGAGGAGGGAGGCAATGCCTCATTGTTTTATTACTTCTTTCTTGAACGTGGGCTGGAGTGAAGAGGATGGGAGTGGGCCACGGGGAGATTCCAGAGAGACTGATTGATCTTGTCAAAAAGAATAAAGGTATCCAGTCCCTGGCACCCCCCTTCAGCACATGGGCATGTGGGATTGAGGCGGTCACTGTGAAGTTTTGCGGTTAGGCGTTCCAAAAAGAAGTTTCTTCATGATTCCTGATTGCTTAGGACAGATATAAGCAATACCAGCTGGGGCCCAGCAAGCCTGTCTCCAGCTTTATTGTTTCTGATTTATCGGTGGTGTGTCCGCCTTAAAGAACTGATCTATATGCCCTTTGTTGCTAGCCTGTTCCATAGCCAGATAGGAGAGTTGAACATTAACAAGTGAATTTGTTTTCAGTAGCTGTGTGTGTGTGTGTGTGTGTGTGTGTGTGTGTGCGCGCGCGCACACGTGCGTGTGTGTGTATATGTGTGTGTGTTTAGCAAGATAGTATTGTCTTGCTCAGGGGCAAGTGACTCATATTTCTGCAAGAAGATTCCCATTCTTTTGTCTTCCATCTTGAATTTTCCCTAATTTATTTGAAGTTGCGTCTTTTACCAGAACCAGAGAGAATCCATAAGGCTGTTTTGTAAGTGTCCTTGGTAAGTGGTAAGAAACTCACTTGGAGCCAGGCTGCAGGCACCAGGCACTGTGTATTGCAGAGACATTTCATGTCCTCCCTGGTGGACAATTTGCACTGTTCAGTGTTAAAAGGCTCTGTGGCAGTGGTTCGGAGAGCCCCTCATCCCTCCCTCCTTGGCAAGTCGTTTACAAATGATGCGCTCTACTCACCCTGCCTGGAGTTTCTGGTTTAAAAGTGAATAGTTAGAACTCTTAAGATGTGTAAAGGGAAAAGTTTCACTGCCTAGTGGAAAGTGACCATTGAAGTTAACTGTTCCTGGATTGACAAAGTAGACAGAAGGACTGCTTTCACTCAGGGGCCAAGTGAGAAACTTCTGGGACTCTTCCATTAGGCAAAGGGGCAGGCAGGTAGTAACAGATGAGTGACATGTGACCTACCAGTCTGGAGTTTGGCTCGTTCATTTGTTTTTTTGGAGGAAACAAACAAACAAATGTCCTGCTACAATGACAGTACTCACTGGAGCACTTCTTTGGGTTGGAGTTTATGTTCTGCGGTTCTGAGACATGTTTTCATTTAGACAGTTATTCCCTTCCACACTTCCTTGATTGTAGGTTATAATAAATGGGGGAAAGGGAAGGATGAAAGGTGAGTGCCCAGTGGCACTGAAAGCAGCTTGTGTCGTACAAATGTAGCCTTGTGAAATGTGAGTTACGGGGTAGAGATACTAGAGATCAGATGGCTCACTCCTGCCTGGTTGGAGATGAAGAACCAGATTTTGATTTCATTTAGGATGCAGGTGGACACGAGGGCAGCAGAGGAGTTTAGCCGATAGCCTCTTCTGCTACCATTTTTCATGAACAGTCTCTACTGTCTGTGTATGAAAAACATCGAGGAAAAATTTAATAGTTTTACACAATCCCTGAAGCCTGGTCCACGGCCAAGACATGTTAGCTTTCTAAATCTTTAACAATATTTTCCCCTACCAGAACTAGGGCAAATTTTTATAGCATTTCTAAGTGCATGTGTTCTTTTTTTTTTTTTTTTTTTTTAATAAAACCAAGCATTAAAAAAACCTGACAAGACTAGTGCTATTTTATTATCTCGCCAGATTATTTCAAGATTTTACTGGAAAAAAATGTGTATCCCAGTTTGGCTCAATCAGAAGTGGGTATGGGCTGAGTATGAGACTTTCCATTTTCTGAAATATATAGTTATGTGCATAACTATGTCCTGTTGGACATGTAAGAAAGTATATGATGGCTTTCCCCCAAGGTTAATATAGGTCAGTATCGTAAAGAGTACATAATCAAGTGTTAGCATGAATATTATTTTGGTTATTGTAAGTTTAAAATCTTTAAACTATGGATCCTCGTCTCCCCAGAGATGCAAGGACGCTGCATTCAGCACCTTTCTCACCAGAGAGAACTGAGCATTTGGTTTTCTCAGACGGCATGGTAATGAAGCTATTTTGATAGAAATAGCCTCATTACTATTCATTTTTACTGGCTGTCAACTAATTCTTGAACCTAGGTTCGGTTTTGTCCCACGCCCCCCACCCCCCCACCAAATAGGCACAAGAAAATAGGCACAACAAGGAAAGTAAGACGATGCCCTTGAGTCTCTGAAGCTAATGACAAATGCAGATGGATTCTGCCCAAGGAGCTGTTTTGGAGGTCCTTGCCTCTGCCTGTGGCAATAGCCACCACTCCAGGCAGTGTGGAGGACTGGCCCTTCCTCCTGCTCCCTCCCTAAAAGACATACCTTTTGATTCAAAAGGGGAGCATTGCCTTTCAGGCTTAATACTCATCTTCTTTTTGGAGGGTCCTCACCTGTCTTTCCCAGTGTGATGCAATGAAGAGCATCTTGCATGAGGATTGGAGAAGTCTTGGCTTTTTCTCCTGGCTGTGTGACCTTGAGCATGTCATGGAACCATTCTGGGCTTCAGTGTCTCTACATGTACCAAGGGATCTGACCAGGTGGTTTCTAAAATTTCTTCTAGTTATAACAGTACCAATTCCTTCTCCATTATTTCCATTTTAAAATAATCTTTTTGTTTTAGAATAGTTTTATATTTACAAATAAAGTTCAAAGACAGTACAGAGTGTCCATGTATCTCGGTCATCCCTTTTCCCCTGTGAATAACATTTGGCATTACTTTGGTACATTTGTCATCACTAAGAAACCAGCACTGATATATTCCTTTTAACTAAAGTTGACATTTTATTCAGATTTCACTAGTCTTATAATGTCCTTTTTTATCTATTTCAGAGTCTCACCCAGGATACCATTTAGTTGTCTTTTCTCCTTAGCCTCCTCAGGTCTGTGACAGTTTCTCAGATTTTCCTTGTTTCTGATGACCTTGACAGTTTTGAGGAATACTTGTCAGGTATCAGGTAGAATGTCTCAATTAGGGTTTCTCTGATATTTTTCTCAGTTTAGACTGGGGTTATGGGTTTTTGGGGAAGAAGACCATAGAGGTGACATACCATTCTTATCACGTCAGATCAGTGGTATGTGCTATCAACTGATAATGTTAATTAACCTTGATCATCTGGGCAAGGTAGTGTTTGCCACATTTCTTTGTTCTAAAGTCTTTCTGTTCCCCTTTTGTATTCTGCTCTTTGGATGCTAGCTGTAAGTGCAGCCCATACTCAAGGTAGAGGGGTAGTGGGGATTAATCTCCATGTCCTGACTGGGGAGTATCTACATAGATTATTTGGAATACTTCTGTAAAGGATATCTGTCTCTTTCCCCATATACTTATGCAGCATTTACTTATACCAGTGTGGACTTGTGGATATATATTTTATTTTTCCAGTTTTATTGAGATATAATTGACATATAAGATGGATATGTATTTTAAATTTTGGATTATAATCTAACACTGTTTATTTGTTCCTCAAATTGCTACAGTTTGGCCATTAGGAACTTTTTCAGGTTGGTTTCTGTGTCCCTTTGACATGTCCCCATTGTTTTATTTTGTGGGCACTCCTTTACTTTCTGATTCTGCATGATGCTTTAGACTCATTGGGTGCATTCTCTACCCTAGCCCTAGAATCAGCCATCTCTCGAAGGAGCCCTGGTTTCATTTATTGGAGAATGGTGTTAGACACCTTTGGTTTTTAGGATCTAGATGGATGTGAGATGTTCCATTTTCTAAAATACACCTTTTAGGTAGGTAGCTGTGTCCTATTGGAATACGAAGAAATAGATAATGTCTTCCTCTCAAAGCTAATGTAGGTCAATATTATAAAAAAGAGTATATAATCAAGTGTTAGAGTAAGTGCTGTTTTGGTTAAAATGAAAAGGAAGTGTAGATTCTTATAGCTAAAACAATAAAACACTTTTGTTCTTTTCCTTTTTCATTCTTTTTACTTGTTATTCACATTTTGTTCATCTTTACTGGAATTGAGAAACGTTAATTTATTTACACGGATATGTTAGCAGGGTGAATAAATGCTGCTCACTTGAGACCGGGGTCCACAAGCCATGCAAAAATCTCCTTCCTACAGAAAGGAGAAGTGTCAAGGGCTTAGAGTATTTGGGGAAAGATTCCTGGAGGATGGGGCACTTGACTTCGTACTTGAAGGGCAGGAGCAGATTGGGGCAAAGGAAAGATGCCTCTTTGGGAGAGTGATAGAAACTAGCTCAGGGATGGGTTCCTAAAGGATTTATTAAATGTCACTATTCTAAGAAGACCTGAAATCTACCCTCCTTCTTAAATATGTGACGGATTTCTCCAATGTCACAAAGATATAGTCCCTTAACCCAGACTCTCCAAAGTGTTGACATTTAGTTGAAACATTCTTAATGTTTTCTGTATGAAGGGAGAGGGAGCCAATGGAACTCATACAATAAAGTCATAATTATTAAATATATGCTGAATACTTTCATAGTAGAGATTGGGACAAATTGCATCCTTTATTCCCATGGTGGCAACTGCATGCTTTGGCCCACCTGTGTTGTTTGGTGGTACTTTTTAACTCTTGGTGTTCTTTTATGTAAAGAGTCTTAGAGAGTCTGTGGAAATGGATTTGGAAATGTTCTTAAATTTTCCTCTGCAATGGAGTAGCCAGGATGGATGGGGCCAATGCTCGCATAGACTCTTACATGGACAGAGTCTTGTAAAAGTGTTCATTAGCTTCAGCTGGGTCAGCACCACATAAAATGACCTCCATCCAAACTCTTAGGTCAAGTGTGTTTACTTCAGACCCAGGTCTTTAGGTCTTAAAAAGCCAGATTGTGTTTTTGTTCCAATAAAAATGGCTAGAATTCACCTGTTATGTTTTTTAAAGTTAAGTCCCACTTGACCAGATGATTTTCTTTACTCATTAAGTAGTTCTGCGTGAGTTGACGCATTGATAGGAAATAGGGCTCAGGACAGAAAAACCTTTTCACACACTGGGGAAGAAAACATAGGAAATAGAAATCTTCCTCTTCCACATACTAGCTTTACCACAGCATCAAAAGAAAGTATTTCGCTGTGAAAGATAGAAGAAGCTTGGTTTTTGATATTACAACAGCACTTAATTATACTCATCTCACTGCATGGATTCATGTAAACATTGAGTCATACATCATCCCAAGGTATATAACGATGTATAGTAAAAACGTGATATAGAAGAGTTGATCTAGAAAGCCACAAACCAATGTGAGAGCCGGAGTCCACTGTACTTTATGCTAGTGAAACTACTTTGACTTGGGCAACAGAGACAGATGGGTGGATGTAAAGAATTGTCTTTATCCTCTCTGGTTATGTTAAAGCCCTGTGTTTAGACAGCAGGGTGATTTTTTTTTCTTTCCAACTATTGTAGTCACATTCTCATGGAGGACCCCATCCAATGCTTCAGCCTCACAGTTCCTGACACCTCTTTCTCCAACAACCTCCACCTCAACTTCACTTTTGCAGCTGCTCCCATAGCAACTACTGGCCCTTGTCATCAACTGGAGTTGCTCCATTTTTGAAATCCTGAACTCTGAAATTCTCCTTTCTGACCACAACCTCTGATCCTTCTATCAGTCCCCACTCTTTCATGCCCTTGAAATCTGTTCTTTGGTCTCATTGGGACTCTTGGTCTCTTGACCTTTCCTTATGTTAGCAGTATATAACTCCCTCCTAACTTCATTCCTGCTCCTACCTTGTTTGTGCGACCATTTCAGCTCTGCTCTCACAAGCTCGTTCAGTTCTTTCATTCCTTTGACTTCTTGTTTTATCTGTCTTTCTAATCTCTGGCTAATAATTTCTCTCTTACTCCTTCACCTTCTCCCTCCCCCACCTCTACCGCCATCCACATCACCCATCTCCCTCTCTCCTTGTCTCCTCTTCTTCTCTCTGTCTCTGTCTTTGTCTCTGTCTCTCTTCATTTCTTGTCCTGAGCTTCTAAGCACTAGAGAAGAAAATATTCTAACTAGGATGAGCTAGCCTACTTCATTAAAAATCCATGGTTTCCAAACTCATCTAGATGGTGAAACTGTTTAGAAATCCCAGGGCCAGGACTAGGGTGGGGCAAGTGAAGTGCCCAGAATGCAGAATTTAAAGAGGCACTCACTCATGGAGCCAACCATGTGTTTGCTGGACCCTGAGAGTGACTGCTTCCTTAAATTTTGTGCCCTGTGTGCTTCACTGGCTCACTTTAGTCCTGGCCCTGACATTTACTCATCTCTAATTACCTCTTTCAGCTGCCACTAGGGGTAGCCATTTTAGCCTTATCACTGTCTTCAGTCCACCTGTTCACTCACACTAGAAGGTAACTTGTTCTATTTCAGTGAAAAATGCCAGTTACCAGATTTGAATTCCCTCAACTTAACTTCTGTCTTGCCATCAAACATACCTATTCCTTCAGGTACCCTCTTTCTTCCCTTAGCCTTAAGAGAAGAGATGTTCCACACTCTTCCATCTTTGCTCTTGGTTACATCACTTCACAAACCCACTAGAATCTCACCTATCAATTATCTTCTTCCTTTCTTGCATTTGCCCTTTGTAAATATCATTGAGTCTCTCCTTTATTAAAAACAGTCTTTTCTCAACCTTGCCTTCCTTTTGAGCTAGTCCTAATCTCCAATGTGTGAACAATAGTCTACACCGTTCTTCATCCTCAACTTGCTACCCAAGCAGTACCATCTAATTTTTAATCTGACTTCTGCTTCCATCACTATAACATATACTCTTAGAGTTGCTGGTGATCACCCAATGGACACATTCATTCGTTCTTCTAAGTCTTTGTCTTATCCAACCTCTGTGTAGCATTGTCACTTTGACCCTGCTCTCCCTGGTGTGTGAGGCATTCCATTCTGGTTTCCTACTCTCCTCTCTGGTGCCTCTTCCTCAGTCCCCTTTTCTGACATCCCTCACATGTGTGGCCCTAACGTGCAGCTGGTTCTCAAGTTTCATACTGGGTCTTCTCATCTTATACCACACTCTTCTCTTGAGTGACTGCCACTCCTGTGGCTTCAGCTACCACCTGTGTATTCCCTGATGAAACCAGGGAATTATTCCTATCTGAATTGTCATTATTTCTATCTGAGACTTCCCATTGAACTCTGGATCTATTTCTTCAAGCACAGTATTTCCAAAATCAAGATATCTTTTTTCCTAAACCTGTTCTATTTTTATATTTTCTCTTTTCCATTAAGGCATAGTTATTCACTTAGCTAACCAAGTAAGAAATCTCAAAATCATTTTTTAAGAAAGAAAATAAAACTTTGCTCATTTTTATAGTGTTTAAAAAACATACTACATATTTTTTTAAAATCATAATTCCAGTATACTTAACATACAGTGTTATATTAGTTCCAGGTATACATTATAGTAATTCAGCAATTCTAACCTTACTCAGTGCTCATCCCAATAAGTGTACTCTCAAACCCCTTCACCTATTTCACCCACCACCCACCACTGCTCTGGTAATCACCAGTTCTCTGTATGTAAGAGTCTGGTTTTTTTGTCTTTTTTTCTTTATTTGTTTTGTTTCTTAAATTCCACAGATAAGGAAATCATATGATATTTGTCTGTCTCTGACTTATTTTACTTAGAATTGTATCTTCTATATCCATCCATGTTGTTGCAAATGGCAAGATTTCATTCTTTTTTAAGGCTCAGTAATATATCTGTGTGTGTGTGTGTGTGTGTGTGTACACATATATACTACATCTCAAAATCATTTTTGTATTTTTCTTTTTCATCCCCTCTATACCTAATCAGTTGGCCATAAAAATGTTTTTTCAGATTGACCCTCTTTATACACTCTGTTGACATCTTAGTTTAATCCCTAATTATTTCTTTTTTTTTTAAATTGATTTATTTATTTTGAGAGAGAGAGTGAGAGTGTGTACACATGAGCTGGGAGGGGCAGAGAGAGAGGGAGAGAGAGAGAATCCCAAGCAGGCTCTGAGCTAACAGCATGGAGCCCAACATGAACTTGATCCCAAGAAAGGTGAAATCATGACCTGAGCTGAAATGAAGAGTCAGACACTTAACTGACTGAGCCACCCAGGCACCCCAATCCCTTATTATTTTGTGACTGAACAAAGTCACTAAGTCCTGACTGGTCACTCGGCCTGTAGTCTCTCCTCTTTGTATCTTTCTAAAACACCAAATTTTTTTGTATTGTCATTCCTCTGATCGAAAACTTTTGGTGATTCTCCACAGACTTTATCCAGTCTTCTATTAAAGCATGTATTTATTGTGTTGGAAATAGTAGTAAGTATCTCTGTTCTCCTAAGCTTTGAACTTCTTAATTTTGGGAATCAAGCCCTAGTCACATTAGCAACCCTGGCATCTGACGTGAAACTTTACATATGGGAATAAACATGTTTCTTGAAAAGATAATTGTTCCTATTATAAAGTACCTAAATGGATAACTGTGGGCAGTTGCTTCTTTTGCTTGGCTGATGTTGTCTTCTCTCTAAGAGAAAGGAATTGAACTAGAGGGTCTCAAAGTTGACTGAATTTCTGTGATTCTGTGTTGGTATTTGTTGAATTTTGGAGCTGAGTGGGGACATATAGATGAAGCTTCTATCAGAAGTCTGTTGAAGCACTGTGGGAAAGGAACTTGTGGGATAAGCAAGGAAGAGGTAGCACAAGCAAAATAGGGAAGATAAAAATGAGAAGGGCATTAAGGAAGAAAAAATAAAGTGTCCCTGATGAATCTCATGCCTTCAGAATTTTGTAGTTCATTAGGAAACGTTTCAGACATACCTGCTATGTGAAGGCCATCGTCCTGCCCCCCCCCCCCCCCCCCGGCTGTGGGGATACAGTGCAAGTTTAAGACATGATTACTGCCCTCAATGAGCTTATGCTCAAGTCCATGAGAAGTATAGATATACAAGGATGATTACACAGATGCTCGAGTGAGTGTTATTATCTAAGATAAGAAGAAACAGTCTTTTGGGTATAGATGGGCTTCCTCTTAGCCAGTGCAGCCAGTAGCATCTATCGAGTCCTTTTGTGTGAATTATAAAATGGTGCCCTCTCTTTGGGGCTTGGATGATGGAGTGTGGAGTGGATTTTCCATCTCCACTCCACAATGGCCTGGCCTGTTCAGGGCAAAACTCATACAGCTCTCTGTGTGGAGGTGCTGCTCCTCTCTTCCCTCCCTAGCCAGTGTCTTAGAGAGGACATAACAAGGGCCATTGACACAGTGATGCCCAGACGTTCTGCGAGGATCTTAGGTCAGGGGGCTGGCCTTCACAATACTGATTCAGACATGGTGGGACTGATCAAACATGTACAAGGATCACTGGGAGCTTGGTTCATTTTTTCTTGACTTTTCCTTTCATCCTGCCTAAAGTAAGGTTATAGGACTTGTTGATTCCAGGCCAATAAATTTAAATTTATTTTAAATTTATTTTGACAGAGGGAGAGAGAGAGAGAGAGAGAGAGAGAGCACATGAGCAGGGAAGGGCAGAGAGAGAGAGGGGAGAGAAAGAATCCCAAGCAGAGCCTGAATCAGTCTCCAATCAGTGCAGAGCATGACATGGGACTTGAACTCATGAATTGTGAGATCATGACCTGAGATGAAACCAAGAGTCGGACACTTAACCAACTGAGCACTCAGGTGCCCCTCCAGGCCAGAATTTTTATGCCAAAGGATTGATGCTTGTAATGGAACTCCCTCCCTCTCTACCTCTTCCCCTGCATATCTGACTGACTGGCCTCAGCCTGTGTAGGACCCTGCTGCTGCCATAGAGGTAGTGGGTGTGCCCAGAAAAGTTCCAGAGGCTGGGCTCTGCCTTTTGCTCTGCTGGACACTCTGGAAGACCTGGGACTGGCCAAGGGAGGAGCTGCCAAGTGGTCTGTGATGGAAGGGACTCCAGTACTCAGTGTCTTGCTGTCTGCTGTAGTTTCTGGCAGGTAGGAGAGAGCCTGTGAGTGACGTGAAGGGCCTTCCCGTGGACTCAGTGACCTTCCTGGGCTGCCGGGCTTCTGTTCCTTCCTCCTCCATTGCTCATTTCTCTTTCCTCTCAACTTCATTCCCCAGTGGGCTGGCCAGGAATCAGCAGAGGGAAAAAGTAATTGAAGTGCTTAAGAGGAATTGTTTGGGGTAGGAGGAGGCAGGGTCAAAAGGAGAACAATTAAGAAGCAATGTGATACAACTGTGCGGAGAAGAATTTAGTATGAATATAATGATCAATTTCCTAATAATTAGGTCTCTTAGACGGCAGAATAGTTCCCCAAGAGGCAATGGTGGGAACCCCATTGCTTGGTCATTTCTAATTAGACTGGAGAAGCACTCACAGAAAATGCTGCAGAGAAAATCCCCCATGCTGGGGGATGGGCACGTGACCCGGGGCGGGTGGGGGGGGGGCTCCACTATCTCTCATTTCTATGATTCATTGATGAGCACATAATTCACTGATTAGTTAGGCAGCCAAACTTTGAGGGGTTTATTGGTTTCTCACCTCACCTCTGGACCTTGTAAATTGACCAGATCTATTATCTTCAAAAGGCATATTTAGGGCAGGCAGTGACTGAAGCTAGGGCAGATGCTGCCTCATTTCTACCGAATAAGTTTAAACAGAAGAACTGGGTCCCATTCTTCATCTGCTATGCAGTGGGTGTGGATAATTTGAGGTTTTATCTGGTGGTGTCTCCCTCTGCTTATGAGCCTACAGGGTACTTATGAGTTTGATTTAGAGAAGGAATGTTCTTAACCAGCATCCATTTGGTAATTGAGTGTCCTAACAAGAGCCAACACGGTACACTGGCTGTGGAGCTGGCCTGCCCAGGGATGGTCCTGGCTCACCTTTTTGATATGTGACCTTAGGCCAGTTACTAACTTTTTATGCCTACTTTCCCCCTCTGTAATATGGCGCCTGTAAAAATAGCTGCCTCATTTGGTTGTCCTAAGGGTTAAATAAGTTACTGTTGGAAGAATACATAGGACTGTGTCAAGTACCTGCTGATTGGTGGCCGCTGTTATTACTAAATTATAAGCACTTTTGAGGAACATGTCCTCCTTCAGAGCTCCAGAGGTTGTTAGCTCTCTGTTGACCCTGTGGTGGTTGGGGTGGATTGAGTGTTGGGGTGTTATGCATTTGAGTCATTTGTCCCAGCAGTTATTTGTTGAGGACCTCCTGGTACAAGGGGAGAGATGCTTTCTTCCCTCGAAGGGTGAATCATCATGTGTTTGTACATGTGTTGGGGGTGGATGTTTGGAGTAGAAGAGAGCAAGAGCACAGATGCTAAAAAGTTTGTGGAGTGCCACCAAAGTCCCTATCCTATGAGAATACCAAAGACGTAGTGATCTCATCTGATTGGGGTGTGGCCAGTGGTCCAGGGAGGAGGTGGTGAGGGGAGCAGGGCTTGAGAGTTGGCAGAGGGCAACCAGGATCAAAGCACTTGACTAGAGCCTGAGGGTCACAGAGGGGAGGCCAGACAGGCCCACATGATAGTATATCAGAGGGTCTTGGATGCCAGGCAGAGAACTTCTATTTCCTTTAGTGGGCAACAGAGATCAAGGGAAGATTTTTGAATGAAGGAGAGCTAGGAACAGAGTTGCACTTCCCAAAGACCCATCTGCATGGGTATGGAGAAGGCGGAGCCTGGGGATGGTTGGGGGGGGAGGTGGGGCAGACCGGAGGCCTGGTATGCTCCATGGTACTCTATATGCAGCTGGGTCCCAGGGCTTTGCCCTTTTGTGTCCAATCCTAGGCACCTTCTCTGGGTCTCCTAACCTACCCAGTGCCAGGAACCAGGCTGGAGTGCACATAACTGCCTTTGTGACAGCCCAGCATGCTTTAGCACATGCCATTTTGTCTCTTCCTTCCAGGTTTATAGAGGCAGTATGGCAGGGTGGTTCCAGAACTGTGGTGGGGCTTTATGAAGTGATGCAGGCACACTCCATCCCTTCAGTCTCTCCCATTTAAGGCAACAAAAGCTGTTTCCTGTAAGAATCTGACCCAAATGTTGTTATTTGGGGATAAGCAGACATTTGTTTGTGTCCAGTGGAAGATAAAGAACCCTTTTATGTTCTTGGAGGGAAGAGTTGGCTGAGGTGGTTTGTCATTAGAAGGAAGCAAGGAAAGAAAGGAGGAAGGAATGAAAGAAGGAAGGAAGAAAAGAGGGAAAGGAAACATTTATTGGGCACCTATTATGTCCCCAGATACCTTGCCATGCATGTGAAATTTTATTTTCTCATTTGCCTCATCATAACTCATCAAAGTAAGAATTCTACTGTATTGCAATTGAAAAAACTGAGGCTTGTGTAAATGAACTAACTTCTGACTCCAGAGCCCATGTTTTCCTGCTTTATGATGATCCCTCACTAGGTGGTTGTGTATCAGGAAAAGATGCCCAGCAGTTTAGAGAAGGTGGTCCCAACTTAAGGCTGGACCCACTATTCTGTTCCATCCCCTGTGATTCTAATCAGGGTAGCAGAAATTATTACTTGAAGAGTGGTGGGTATTAGGTAAGCCTTAGTCCCAGGTGTGGTCTCAGGCATCACTGGTCTCAGGGCGTGGTCACCTTCACTGTGACCTCCCCCTGGAAAGCCTGCTTCCTTCCTTAGTTCTCCCACTGCTAGTAGTCTACAGAGCAGGTGGGGGAACTCGAATCACTGCCTGCTAAATCTTAGCATTACCACTCCGGAGAAACCAGAACCTCCAATGTGCAGCCTGAGGATTGCTGCAGAGAGACCAGCGATGCCTCTCTCCACTCCTGGGGTTTGGGCCGTATCTGTCAAATGTAAGGGGCACAACTATAAAATGTCTTCAAACAGACAGGCGTGTGCTACTGCCAACCTCTGTGACACTGAGGGGAAATTCAGGCGGCCTCTGCTTGGAAGAGGAGCCAAGAGGCTGTTTGTCCCCAGTGTGACATTTGCTTTTTTTTTTTCTCTTACCACTTTTAAATTCCAAGATTTTCCATGAGTTACTTTTTCCCCCTTTGCCTAGAATCTTCTGTCTACCAGGTGTCCCCAAATCACACCCCTTTCCCATGGTTGTCTTCCTCTGGCCCTTTAAAGCATCACAACACTAACTCTGCCTTTCTGAATACAGGGATTTGGGGGAAGAACCCACCCTCCCCCATATCTTTGGAAGGTTCAGGTCGTTCTCTTTTACTGTAGAGGGCTCAGAGTGTGTGTGTGTGTGTGTGTGTGTGTGTGTGTGTGTGTGTGTGTGCGCGCGCGTGTGCGCGTGCATGTGTGTGTATCTGAACAGGAGGCCCACTTGTTGGAGGGGAGTGGAAGGTTCTGGTGCTAATTGAGGCCATGCATTCTGTACTTGGGTGCCGGCTGGTGAGGCAGATTTAGAGGACTATCGGGAATCTTAGATTAAATACCATTAAAGCCAACTTCTTATACCCCTGCTGTTCAGCACACACGTGGGGAGAACGGAGATCGGATGTTCAGGATTCTTGTTTGGGAGAACCATATGGAAAATCCACACAGCAGTAAGTCTATAATCAGGGCTTACAGCATGTGGCCTGTTGGGTGCCAGTAGTGTTTCTTCTCCCTCCTTCCAGAAGGTACATGGGATTTGGTTCTCTGACGAGGAAACTGAGCCCAGGAAAGGAGGTCTTGTCCACACGGAAGGTTGGGAGCCCATTTCCTTCTGTAGTACTCAGAAGTAGAGTCCTCCATTTATCATTCTCAAGGTGTTTTCATATTGGTTACACTGATGCTTGTAATAATTCTACTGGAAGTAGGTAGAGAATCCTATGTGTCCCTTTCCAGTAGAGGAGGGGTTTGGTGACCTGGCCAGAATGTGCAGGGGTCGGCTGTAGGGCTGTGTATGGAAGTAGGTTTGTGTATTACACAGAGGTGCCCAGCTAGCGTGGTGAGGAGAGCCTGAATCCAGCCTGTGCTCTGAATCCAGTTGTGTGCCTAGGCATGGGGCTGTCTGCTGGGACAAAGGGCCACCTTTTTCTGATGCCCCAAAGGCTCTGCCTGGGCCTTCAGTGCTCCAAGCTGGCCCTACTGCTCTTGACTCTAGGACTAGTCTTGCTCTGTCTCAGAACACCACCTCTCCTTTGTCCCTGATTATAGACTGTGGTCCCCAAGGCCTTGGCATTTTCGTGCTCAGAGCAACCTTGTCAATTCCATGCTATCAGTGGGAAAATTTTTCTTTTTGGCCAAGATGGGAATGTGCAGTTGAGCAATGTCCCAGCACAAGAGGAGTTTACAAGTGGAATTAAAATAAATATAGGGTATTTATCTTGGGGAACATGTGGTAACTCACGTTTAGCATTTAGAATAGCATGTTTACAATATGTAGGCACTTCTGGAAGCAGTGGGTTCATTCCTGCTGGGCAGATCTGTGCATTCACTCAGTACACGTATATAGGGGCATTTGAAGACCTCCTACATCTGCTGCAGACATAATGATAAAAGAAAGACCCAGGGTCTGCTCTCAAGGAGCACTCAGTCTAATGTGACAATGAGAAAGATAGTAACGGTTACAGTGTCATACGAGTGCAGTAATTGAGAAGGTGATACCTGTGCTGTAGTTAGGGCTGTAATGAGGGTTGGCCAGGTGAGAAAGGACAGAAGGTATAGATAGATGTCTATGGCCATGCCACCCTGAATGTGCCCGATCTCATCAGAAGGTGTTGAGAGAGCAGTGATATGTGTGTGGCTGGGGCTCAGACAGTGCAGGGGTAGTTTGGTGAGAAAGCGCAAAGCAGAGGTTTGAAGGGAAACTGGGGAGATGATGTTGTTGGTCTAGGTCCAGGTGGGCGCTGGAGAGCTTCAGACTTTCTCCTGTGGGCAATGGGCGGTCAACGAGGGATTCAAAGTGGCAGAGCGAGGGGGTTCTTTTCTTATTTTAGCAGGAGGACCACTCTGGTCACAGTGTGGAGTGTGAAATGACTGCGGGTTACCCAATCCAAGGGCAGGAGGGTTGCCTCAGGGATCAGAGGAGACGCACTCAGGGTCTGAAGGGAGGAGGTGACAGCAGAGCCCTGTTAATAATTTTTAGGTCAAGTTTTTGAACGTCTGCCAAATGATACCATGCAGTTTTTATTTCCACCTACCCCCCTGGAACTGGATGGACAGACACATCAACTCACTTGAGCAGAGAGCAGTGGAGGGAGGGGGAGGGGAGAAGGGAAGAAGAGGGTGTGAAGAGGGAAGGCCAGGAGAAGCTCCTTAAGGGGGTGCCTCCTTTTGTGCTGTTGGAAGAGGCATTTTTGTTTTCTTTCCTCCTCCCCTTTGAAAGAAGGGTAAAGACCAAAT